>NW_025408676.1:2400000-3071674 GCF_020360975.1 Hirsutella rhossiliensis | reverse complement strand
TCACAAGGAAGCGATAGACGTTCTTGATGCGCACGGGAAAAGTACCCAGCTCGCGTCCAAGCACGCCCACGAGGCGGTTGCCTGGCAGTGGAAGGTGGACATTCTGGAGCTCATCCGCTCAAGCCAGATGCAGCTTCGTGTCATAGCCGTCACCACCATGTGCACCCATCTCGTGGCCGTCTGGAAGCGACTTTGCGATGGAGGCGAAGAGTACAGCGCCGAGTTCCTCGATCACTTGGCTGGCTACTTGCTCAACACCGGCCTGATTGACTACATTCTGGGCGCAAGTTGCCATCAGAGATCATCGTCGAAAGCGCCAACATTGTCGGCTTCTTGGTGGTGGCGCGCATACCGCTCAGAGCACACCGACCGTGTGTGGCACGGCATCACCTCGAGCCAAGACCCGCGTGTGGTAGACGCCTTGACGCGTATGATGACCAACATTACCAACTTATTCGACTACGCTGGCTTGCTGCATCTCTGCAACAAGTTTCAGCCTTTGCCTGTGGAGGATTCTCACCTTCGATACGCCTTTTATTGGACAATGTCTTGGTGAAATGATGGCGAGCTCAGACAAACCAGTCGACGCTGACTTTCCATCCCTACAGGCTCTGCCTGCGCCTCCTCAGAGTCGTCTGTTTGTGCTTCGGGCTCTCAGGTCGCAGACCCCGACATGCAACAGGTCGCGATGCAAAAATCCAGGGTTGCTGGGCCACGGACCAGACGCTGAGGTCGGCGTGAGCTGTACCTGAGCTGCATCAATGACATATCCGCCAAGTCAGCCACCACGCTGGGCAGTCTGTGGTGCCTTTCCATAGCGATACGACATGCGACCGAGGGTCAGATGCAGGTCCTCACGGAGCAACATGACCTGGCCAAGCTCATTGTGGAGGAGCTGGAGCACGCAGGAATGCCGGACGATCGGCCGGCGTGTTTCCGGTTCTCTCTGGTACCTCGAATCAGCCAAGAAGAGACTTTGTGGCAAACCTCATCCAGCTCCAGCCGGCGGCGATTGACAACGACCTCGGCACAAAGCTTTGGAATATTCTTGTCGGGCCACAGTCAACCTGTGCAGAGGATCGAAAGGCCGGCTGGTACGTTATTCTGAGCGTGGCCAGGAAGGCGACTCTGCAGAATGCGTTCCTTCGGACGTGCTTTTCGGAGCATTTGCCGAGGCTGCCGGCCGGCTATTTCTGTGAAGGGATGCTCGAGTTCGTCAGGGCGAGTCCGTTTGCTCTTGGAGAGAACCCGCGCGACTTTGTCCTCGACGATGAGGCAATAGTTGCGCGGTATGGCATTGAACACCTGTGGAGAATCATGCTTGAAGCTCAAGACTCTGGTCTCGTCGCACAGGCCATCTCTATCTGGCCGTCGACGTCTATCTGGAAAGCAAAGCCATCATGTCGTATCCCTCCACCGGACACGGCAAGTACATCTTGCCTGGTCAACCGTTGCTTGCGTCAGATGAAAGACACCGCGAGCAAACTTCGGCGGTCGAGCGATGGAACCACCAGTGGCGACGACGAGCCAATGATCGTCGCCACGCCCGGGAGACCAAGCAGGGCTCATTTTCACCCGGTCTCTGCAGCTCCTGAGGTTTTCTTGGAAAAGTATCAGTCAAGCCAAAATTTGCTGTGGCCGACCTCCGATCCTTCATGTCCGAGACGCCCCAGCAGATTGAGGGTGACTCGGCCCGCCTCAGATATCAGTCGTTTGACGGCGACGAGCAAACAGACATTATGCCGTTGAGCATTGGCAAGCTGAATACGGTGTCGTCTCTGCTCGCAAGCCTTAGGCAGGAGACGGGCTTCGACAATTACCGCGTGTATTATCAGGCCACCAACTGCTTTTGGTAGAACAAGACATCAGCAAATCTCTACAAGAACTGGACATCCAGGATGGCTTCATGTTGGTGAAGCGAGAAGATAACTACTCGGCCTCGCCGGTCGGATAAAGCCGGGCTCGTTGCCGCTAGAAATCGAGATTTTGGCCCATTTTCCGGAGCTCTGGGACTACCTGAGCATGGACGAGCAAACAGCCGAGAGGTGGTGACCGGCGCAAACACCTGTACTTGACTCGATTCGCTGACTGGGTTTCAGATTTACGACTTCGTCATCAGGCTCCTGCGGATGGCTACATCTTGTCACGCTTCGACACTAACTCAACCTCGTACAAGGATCTTTTCTTCCAGGACAGCCGTTCAAGTCTCTGTATGCCATTCACGCGTTGTCAGAGTACATTGAGGTGCCTGCCGAGCTACTTCAGTGGTAACGGGTTCAACCCCGCAGAGAAGACCTGCAGTCATCTCAGGAAGCGGCTCTAAGAAGATCGCTGCATCTTGTGGTTCAGGCGCTGTCGGATCAGAGGTGCTTGAAGGAAGCGTGACACGGCTGCAGATCCGCGTCGTAAGCTCTCTGATGCAAAAGTTTGTCCAACTCGTCCAGGTACGTTTCACAGACCATCAATCTCGCGAGGCTTGGCTAACAGCATTCTAGGAGTCTGCGGCCCCGGACTATGGCCTGTGTCCGAAAAGTCGATTCTCCACACCTGAGCGTCTGATTGAAGTTCTCTCCGACGCTTTGGACTATCCGGACAACGGAGCTATCCCGCTCATAGCGAGCACGTGCAGTGCGATTCTGCTTGTTGGCAAGTTGGATGCGCGGTTTTGGATAAAGATCACGGAAAGCAACGATTTTCGTGGCCTCATCCAGAAGCTGGTGCTTTTCGAGCCAAGGAGGGAAGTGAGGGTTGCTGTTGTGGAACTGCTTGAGGTTTCCGCAGAGGCCGAAGCACAAGTCCCGCAAACGCAGCCCGCCAAGTTTGCGACGTCAGAGGTCAGGGAACCCTCTCTTTTGGCAAAATACCTCTGGCCCATCGTCTCAAACCTCCTCCCAGAGGCCGTGGAGCGTACAGCGCAGTGTGACGAGCTCTTTCGGCTTCTCAAGAAGCTGCTCTTGCTCATGTCGAATACGCTTCCCGGACAGTCTCAGTTTGACCAGCTAACAAGGCAGACGAACGAGCTCTTGCTTGAACATGATTCAACAGAGGTAAAGTGGTCTCACCTCAGGCTCAGGTTCATTTGCACTGACAAGCGCCTGACACAGGATGTGAGCCAGATTGAGGCCCGACCCCGTTGCCAACGGCCTGGCTTCGGTCTTGCACCTCTGTCTCAGATCGACGCCTCACTCCCGGCCTCGAGAGCACTTCCAGAGTGAGTCGAACCGGCTCCGAGCCCCTCATTATAGAACGTCGCTAACATAAATAGGGACACGGCGCGAGATTTGTTTTGGCGACACCTCTTTCCGCAAAAGCTCAGTCCAGGCGCCGATTCGGTCCGTCACGTCGTGCTGAACACGGAGACTCGAGCGAAGCTGTACGAGGTCATTTTCCGTCTTGTTGGACACGACGGCCGTCAGTTTGCCAGACCTTGCACCTACTCAACGAGCTGGTGCCTTTCTATTCTGAGGATACTGGTACGCTCAATTCACTTTGGCACATGCCTCCGTCTGCTTACGAGATTTCGCAAGACGACCCTACCTCTATGATCTTCCCTATCAGTTTGATCGCTCAAAGGCCATGCGCTCCCCTGCGGCTACGGCGGCCTGCGGAATCTTTCCAATACTTGCTACCTGAATTCCCTTCTCACGCAGCTGTACATGAACACGGAGTTCCGTCGCTTCATGCTGGGGCGTCGTGTCGAGGTCAACAAGCTCCAGCAGCTGCTCTTCCACACCCAAAGGTCTTTGGCTTCATGCAAGAGTTACCGCCGATATGTGGACCCCTCAAGCCTCGTCGGATCCATCAAGACCTACGAGGACACAGTCATCGACATCCACAGCCAGATGGACGTTGACGAGTTCTACAGCTTGCTTCGATCGATGGGAAGGGCAGATATCCCGTCCGAAGACAAACGAAGGCTCCGTTCGTTTTACGGCGGACAACTCGTGCAGCAAGTGAAATCCAAAAGTGCGAGCACATCTCGGAACGACTCGAGCCATTTCCGCCATCAATGCGACATCAAGGGCAAAGGTTGGAAGAGAGCCTACAGGCATATGTCGACAGGGAGATTATGGAAGGCGGTATGTTGGCCTGCTTCGATGCGCGTACCCGTCCGTTATTGACTTTTGATTCAGACAACAAGTACAAGTGCTCCACGTGTGATCGTCACGTCGATGCGGTCAAAGGTATGTCGACCTCGGCGTCTGGAATAGAAGCCCTCGACGCTAACGGGATGCAGGGCGTGTTTGAAGGATGTGCCGGACAATGTCATGTTTCATCTGAAACGCTTCGACTTTAACCTGCGCACTTTGCAGTAAGATCAATGACCACTTCTCCTTTCCTCCGACAATCGACTTACGGCCGTACACGATCGAGCACCTCAGCGATACGAGCTCCGAGGCAGCAGAGGACGTTTTCGAGCTTGTCGGCATCCTCGTCCATTCGGGAACCGCTGAGTCGGGCCACTACTCCTACATCAAGGAGCGACCTCGGCGGCCAGGAGAGCTGGATCGAGTTCAATGACGACGTCGTCACTCCCTGGGATCCGTCCCTCATGGCAAGCTCAACGTTTGGTGGTCCCGACACCCGCTCGGTGTACGAAACAAATGGCGTCATCTACGATAAGAGCTACAGCGCCTACATGCTTTTCTATCAACGCGTCTCGTCGCTCAAGACTGAGCAAGAATCCATGGTGGCGCAGCAACTGTCGGCTCCCCTACGCGTTGACATGCCCGCGCTGCTCAAGGAGCACATCGCCAACGAGAACACGGTCATACTGCGACGGCATTGCGTCTTCGACCCAGGACATGCAATATTTGTGCAACTGCTTCACCGGGCCAGATCCGTGGACGGGGAGAGGCGAACAGCCCCACGGCGGCCAAGGAGGCTGGAGAGACTGACGATGGGCCGTCCTCGAATCACGATCTGCAGAACTTGGCAATGGAGATGGCCTTGTCCCACCTGGACCAGATCGTCTCACGGACAAAAGACACGCCATTCTTCGCGGCGTTTTCAAGCACGATCAGGGCCGCGGTTGTCAGCTGCCCCCGATGCGCCTTGGCACTCTACGACTATTTCGACGCACGCCACGTCGTACCGAGCCCTTGTGCAGCGAAACCTGAACAGCACGTCCGAGCATTCGCGGGCGAGGTGCTCGTACGCGCGGCGGAGAAGATTGCCGAAAGGCTTCCTGATGTGTACGAGCATGGCAGCCAGGCGCCGGCCGACGCGGAATCGAGCAGCGACGGAGAGGCATGGAGCGAGACCTCGAGCACGATGGCGAGGGTGGATCGGGCACTCGGTCCTGGAGGGCGTCGCGATGCTCTTCAACCACCTCTGGCAGTTTTCCAAATCCACCTCCGGTCATGGGACGAATACTTTGGCACGATACTGGCGTTTGCCAAGCTCGGACATCGAGAGGCCGGGCTGGTCCTGTCCGAGGACTACCTGATCAAGTTGCTGCGCATCGTGGATGCCGACACGACCATGGACCTGCCGCCAAACTACGCTCGCATGCTGAACAATGTCCTGCGGCGGATCAACACGCGGCCGCCGTCGTACTCTGCCATCATGTCGCTCATCGACTACCTGCTCGCACAGCTTGACCCGGTCTTGGGCCCAGAGGTCATTATCGACCAGCCGGGGGAGCGCCTCGCGTTCAAAGCTCCCTTTCCCTGGACGTCGCAGGAAGTGCACGAAGTTCACAACCACCCGGACCGCCAGATGGCCAGCTTCTTTGTGGAGAAGCTGGTGTCCATCGATCAGGCCTGGAGCGTGACCAATGACATTGTAGGCCGGCTGATTTTGACGGGAGGACCGATGGACCTCAGAATAGTGAACACCCTCTGCAGCAACATCCAGGGCGAGCTCGGCACAGCCGATGGACCCTTTTCTCAGGGTGGCTGGGCGATACCTCGAGTGCACCCAGTCGGCAGACAACGCGCACGCTCTCATCCGCCACGTTTGCGCCCAGGCCCGGAACCTGCAAAACACGGAAGGGCGTTTTTGAACTTTATCAGGGTGGCACTGCGGTCCGACAGACCGGATGAGGAGCTGGCGCGATCCAGACGCGAGAGCAGCATCGACACTGTCACAGGCTGGGCACCATACCTACTGGTGTACCCGGACGCCAACACGAGGCGCGAGGCAGAGCAGCTGCTCGAAGACGAAGTGCTGCAGCACTCGTCGCTGAAGGAGGCTGGGGAGAATGAGAACGGAACGGAGAACAGGGCGGTTCGACCGGGTGGTGCAGGACTTGGGGATCAAGTGCCTGGTGTACCTGCGTGAGGTGCACACGAGGCGGCGAATCAAGATTGAGCGCGATGCTGCGTGGAGCATACTACGGGTCGTGGGCCGGTGCGCGCCGTGCTACGAAGGCGTCCTGGACGCGGACGGGGATGAAGACGTGGGTTGCGGCGCTGCAGGGCGGTAAGTTTGCGTCTAGGGCGCGGGCGGGCGAGGCACGGTCATTTGCTGACTCTTTGGCAGAGGTTATGGAACCGCTGCGACGACTGATGGTGGACGAGGTGGAGGACGAGGCGTCGGGTAAGTGCGGAAAGTGTCGAGGCTGGACGGGGTTAACACTGGCTACAGATTGGGACGAGTCGTGCGTGTCGTCGGACCCGATGGAGGCTAACGTGGGCATTCCGGTGTAGACGACGATGAATGAAGCAGACGTGGTCTGAAACGAAGCTTATGATGATGTCACTGCTGCGTGCATTCGGCGCGAGAAAAAATGGCCCGAGGTGGAGTGTGGAGGGCAGTGTTTGAGCAAGGCGTCCAGGGGAGTTCCAGTTTATCGCCCACTCTTTTGTTTTTCGTCATAAGCCATGCCTTGGACCTTGGCTCTTGTGCGCCTCCGTCGGTGCTGTCGTCGACGGCTTGGTCTTGATGTGCTGTGCGCCCGTGGAGTTGTCGGGAGCGTCACAGGAGGTGGGAAGCGGCGAGAAGGGTTCGTGATGGCAGGAGCTTAATAAGGACCGCCGAGTTGGGACGCGCTCTATGTCGACGGTGGCGAGCTGGTGGGTGTGGTGTAGAGTTGACTGTAGAGTTGACTGTAGAGTTGACTGTAGAGTTGACGGGCGTCTGACGGCGATTGGAGGCGAGCCCCTGGCTTAAGCGCGCGCGCAGAGGTGCGGCCACGTGGGCCTTGTTTGAGAAGCGTGCGCGAAGGGCAGGGTACAGTAGAATGGGTGTGGTGTAATTACTCGGTAGACGGTGGTCTCTCGGTGCTGACTGGCTGGCTGACTGGAGGCTGGCGGTAACAAGTACAGTACAGTTATGTAACTTGAAGCACGTATGTACATATTCGCGAGTGTGCACGTATAGTAAGTACAGCATAGTATTCACGAGTGTGTGTGTGTGTTTGTAACCGTGTATATATATATGTATATGTATATATATATATATATAGAGCATGGCGAGTAAAATAGCATGATGCCGCGTGCGTCGTACAGCGTCACCCGCATGCATTACGCATCATGCCGCCACGCAAGTAAGCTGATTGATTTAAAATAAAAACAAAAAGGTAGCGCGGAAAAGAGGGGAAGGGGTTCGTTTGGATGTGTTCTGTTTTGTTTCGAGCTCCCGGCCGGGCTGTGTGCCTGCTGCGCTGTGCTGGGGCCTCGAGAGCGCTTCGTATCCGTGAAAGCAGGGTGATGATGCGATGGCGTCTCCACCCGCAAGGCCAGCCAGACCTGGTCTCTGTCTCTGGCCAAGGGCGGCAGCCGTCGGGCGTCAGCGGTATGTACAAGCCAGTAGCGGCCGGGTGCACTGCACGCGTAAAGTAGTAGTAAAGCATAGAGTTAAAGTAGGGAGGGGGCGGCCGACGGACTGATACGTCTTCTCTCCCTCGACGCCGGGGCCGGGTGTAGGTAGCACACGCCGTCCCGCTGTCCGTCCCTGTGGATATGCCCAGCCCGTAACTGTACAGCCCGTACTACGTAGGGGTAGAGAGAGAGTGCGTGCGTGCGTGCTTGGGTCTCCGGTTTTCCTTTTCCGGGGGCGACGGCGGAGAAGGAAAGAAGAAGAAGAAGCAGGGGAAGAAGACGGAACCAGAGGCGTGGTGTTTTTGCCCCCGAACCCTTAATCTAAACCACGTCGCAGTCGTGGCAGCCCGTCGGCGCAGGGACCATGGGAGGAGGCCCTCGTCGTCACAGGAGCAAAGGAAGGAAAAAAAGACGGCGCGGGGTTTCAGAAGCACGGGCGCAGCGGGGGGGCGTTTCGTGGTTGCCGCGTCCCGCCCGTGTTTGAGACTAGCAGGACGCTAGCGGGCGTTGAAGACACCTGCCTATATCCGCAGCGAGGGCGATAAATGGGCTGAATATAATATCCGTACCTCGAGTTGGGCCAAGGGGTGCGAGCGGCTTTCCCTCGTGTCTGCTCCCATCCGTCTGTTCTCCCGGCTGTCCTTTGGGCTGCTGTCCCTTCTGTGACGGGTGTCCCATCTCTCTAATGATCCATCATCATCATCATCATCATCATCATCATCATCATCATCTGACCGACCCTCGTCGCTGCTGGCTCTCGAGCACACGAGATCCAACCGCTGCCCGTCACTGATTGCACACACATCTTCTCGCCTCCTCCTCATCGTCGGCATCGTCGGCATCGTCGGCATCCACCAACCGTCGCCTCCATGGGCTTCAAAGACACCATCTCCCTCCCCCTCGAGGCTGGGCCCTCGGTCCTCGACGTCCACCTCGTCCCGCCTCACCTCCTCGCCGCCCTCGAGCGTCGCCGCCCGCCTCGCCCGCAAGTCGCTGGCCCTCGACCTCGTCCTCGTCCGCAGAGACTACCAGCTGCCCTCCATCCTGCCGCCCTTTGCCTCCGCCTCGCCCCGCCAGAGCCCACCAACAGCATCCTCTGTCCTGGCCTCCTCCTCCTCCTCCTCCTCCGCCTTCTCCATCTCCTCCTCCTCCCCAGCAGCCCAGGTTCGCCCCCGTCACCGCCCTCAAGCAGCTCGTCCGCACCGCCTCTCGCCGCGCCTCCGACCCGATCCGCCCGACCAGGACCCGTCAGGGCAGCCAGGCCCTCCGTCGCCTCCTTGCCCTTCACCCCCGCCCCCATCCGCCGCACCCCGTCCTCCGCCGCGCCCTCGTCGCCTTCGTCCATCTTTTCCGCCGATCTCCCGAGCCCTGCCGCGCCCGAGCAAAGGTTTGGCACCGGGTAAGATACGCTCCCCAACGACCTGACCCGCTGCGGTGCTAACAGCAGCCCGTCGCAGTGGCCCCTGGTTCTCGCAACCCGTCAGCCCTGCCGCCTGCGGACTGCCCGTCAACTCTTCAGCAGCTCCTCGTCCAGAACGAGTCCTCTTCGCCTCACAAGGCCTGTCCCTTGTCTCCCTCGACCGCTTCTTCAGCCTCAAGTGCGCCTTGTCGAGCTACTCCATGACCCGCTCGCCCGTCCGCCTGGAGGACGCCACCGACAGCTCCACCGCTTCGTCCTCGCCAACAACGGCACCAGGGTCAGCAAGTCGGCCCTCCTCCGCTCTTACGACTGGCTCTCTCTCTCCGATGACACCGTCGACCATCTCGACCGCATGTATCGCCGCGCCTATGGCGGCCCGGAGCAGGTCGGCGCCATCGCCGGCATGCCAGATCCGCCACTCCCCACCCGAGCCCGCGCCCGAGCCGAGACGTCGCCTTCTCCGTGCCAAGATGATCTGCTCGAGGCCGAGTTTGCCTTTCCGCACCCCGACGACATTGGCATCGCCATCACCACCCCCGAAACCTCTCTGTCCCCTTCCCCGAGAGTCCCCACCCTCAAGCTGCAAATAGACTTTGGCCCAACGCCGCCCCCGACTGACAGTCCGCGGTGGCCATGGCAAGATGACGACGACGACGACGACGACGATGGCGACCGCACAGCGCTGCCCGAGAATTTCCTGACCATAGGCTTCGACCCCTGGGCCGAGCCGTCCATCGACCACGTCCTGAGCACAAAGCCCGTGGTCCTCAGCCCGGATCCGTTCGCTAAAGGGCCGGGCCATTGACCCAAGACCTATGGCGACATATCACCCGTTACCCGCGGCGAGTGGGGGTTCTTGATGGTGGATAGCGTGCTCCGAAGCGGACGTACCGTCACAGTGGAAACCTGTTGAGGCGACGATGAGTGGACAGGGCTGAAAATGGTCTCAGAATGGAAGACTCTGGGCGGGCCCTGGAGTGTATTCGCTCGTCTGTTGACGCCGTCTGAGGCTTGATCATGCTCTTGCGGCATCATCGCATCATATCCCTGTATAACACTGTAGGAAAGGGCCCGCCAAATTGCCAGCCAACAAGATTTAATAAGAGACTTGTTGGATTCGATAGCCGTGTCTGCTGTTCAAGCACAGCCGCTTCGAAGTCTTCCTCGGGTCATCACCAGCCATATCGGCTGGACGCCTCCTTGCGGTTGCTCTTGCCCTTGGCGAAGCTGTCCTCGAGCGCCTCGCGCTGGTTGTGCACGTTCTGGACGAGCTGCCGCAGGCTGTGTTTGCCGCCCTGCAGCGCGCACGGCTGGTGGATTTGCTGTTCGCCCGCCGCGCGGCCGTCTCGTTGTGCTGGTACTCCTGGTCCGTGTTGAAGTTGATGACATGCTTGGCGGCCGGGGCCGCCGTCGCGGCAAGAGCTGGCGCCGGGCGGCCGCCGAGGCTGCAGGTCGTCCGCGATGCTGTCCAGGCTGTCGGGGCCGGGGCCAGTCGTTGCCAGCGGCGCACCGTGCTGCGTTTGAGCCGCATAGTGGGCATAGTCTTGGGGTAGGCTCTGGGAGGCCCGGCCTCAGAAGAGGCTCGTAGGCCCCGCCTGGCGCTGGCCGTGTCGTTGCTGGCTCTTGCGGCTCCTCACTGTGCAGGAGAAGAGAAACCTTTTGGCGGGAGGGGCGCCGAAGCCGAGGCCGCTTGCGTCTTGGCCGTTTCTTGAGTCGCCGCACTCGACGGTGTCGTGGATTGGGCCCCGCCGACCCTGGCGCCCTTTTCTTGGCGGTCCTTGCGACAGAAAGCGGCCGAAACATCAAGGGCTTGCCGACCAGCTTGACCTCGTCTGCTGGCTTCTGCTCCTGCGACACCGACGTCTCGGCCGCTCGGCTCAGCGGCGCCTCGCTCACAGCCTCGGCAGCCGCCCCATCACCCCCGCCTCGCCCACCGTAGTAGCCCTCATTCTCATTCCCGCCACGCCTGAATCCCGGCTCCGCGCTCGTCTTGAGGCGACGCCCGGCCGCCTCGCCTGGCCACCACCACCCGCCTTAGCCGCGTTCTTGGGCGCCGGCAGCATCGAGTTGAAGCCGGAAAAGACGGTCGCGCCGGAGGTGCAGCTCGCTGCCGGGGCTCGTCGGGCTTGGCGTCGCCGGTCGCCGGCAGTACCTGCTGCGGGAGGCTGACGGTGATTTTGCCTCTGTTGGAGCGGTCGACAACTTTCTGGAAGGCCTGCTTCTTGGGCGCTGCTGCTGCCGCCTTTGGAGCGGGGGCCGGCTTTGGGGGCGCTTCCGACTCGGAGGCTGAGGCATCGGACTCGGAGTAGTCGACGAGAACCATGGTAGCGACTTGTCTTTCGGGCGGAGCAGAAGGAGAAGCCGTGCTGGTGGTGGTTTGAGGTTGGGTCGGGAATGAGCCGATGTATCGGGAAAGTTGCTGCAGCTGCCTGTCAACAAAAGTCGGCCCGTGACAAAATGCGTCTCCACCGCCCGGCATTTCGGCCACTAGTGGTCGTGCTAGCGCATTGCTCGCTGCACTCCACTGTATTTCATGCTGTATCTCATGCTGCGTGTCCCTAGAGACCCTGGGGCGGGGCCGGATGCACTGCTGCAGTCACTGTGCCACCCTCGGACTGACGTGATGCAACCTCACACCCTCATCACCGTCGACATCGCAGCAAGCACCTTCATGTCCTCGCACACTGCCGCACCGCGAACCACGTCTAGCGCCCCTCGGCTGATGAACATGTAGACGGGCATTCGTGGCGACTGCTCTGCCAGCCCGTCTTTTCTCCAGCCGCCATCATGTCCGTCCTCCAGTTAGACGAGTAGGTGCACCACCTTGCAAAGACAAAGGCTGGGTTGCTGATATCGGCGCAGGCTCGTCTCGTACCAGCTCCGGACGAGATACCTCGACGAGATCGCCGACGGGGTTGGCGAGCGACTCATCACCGTCGACGAGAGCTTCCTCAACTCGGCCTCGTTCAAGGCCGCGGGCTGGCGGCCCGACACGTCGCACACGCGCACGCACGCCGCCCATCCCCACCGCCATCGCCTCCGAGTACTTCCAGGCGCCGCGACACGTCGGCCTGACGCTCGAGGACGGCGACGACGACGGCGGCATGCTCACGGGCGGCGGCGGCACCATGGGCCCCGGCATGGCCACTAGAGCGCCGCCGCCGGGAGCAGATGGAGGAGGACGACAGCAGCGACCTCAGCGATGACAGCGAGGACGACAGCGAGCAGCGCGCCGCCCAGCAGATCAAGTTCTCCAAGATGCCCATCAGGCCGCGCGCCGGCTCCTCGCCCATCCAGGCCTCGCAGATGATGAAGCAGCAGACGTCGCCCCGCGAGCCGCGCCGCGGGTCCCAGTCGGCCCTCGAGACGGTCAGGGAGAGGCTGCGCCGCGACACCGTCACCAGCAGCGAGGTGTCGTCGGAGAACGAGCTCGACCTCCCTGCAGCCCACCGCCATCGAGGCGGCCCGCGCGGCGCGCCAGGTCCGTCGGCAAGAAAAGATCAACGAAGAGCCGGCGCCCGGCATCCGGAGGGCCGGGACGACACTGCTTCAGGAGGAGAAGACGACGACGACTCGGACGAGGATCGGACATTTCGGGGATTACGTCGAGAGCATCGACTCGGCCTCGATCCTCAACGGCGTCGAGAATCAAATCAACGCTTCTCCCACGCAGCCGGTCGTCGCACACCCCGAGAAAGTTTACCAGACAGTCTACGATTCGCAAGTCGTATGCACCCACCAAGCCCATGGTCCTCGAGGCCCTGCCGCCGCCACGCCCGCTCAGCACCATCCGCCCGCTCAGCATCGCTCAGCCCCAGAGCCTGCTGTCGGCGGCGCTCAAGGCCAAACGGCACAAGTCGTCGGTGCCCTTTCAGAAGTTTGCCCACTTCAGCGGGCAGGGCACGCAGGGCGCCATCAACGTGCGCATCTACGCGCCCTCTTCCAAGACGCCCAACAAGCCGTTTGAGGTGCTCATCCGGCCGCGGGTGCACGACGGCCAGGGCGCCGAGCGCGTCGTCACCGTGGCCGACCTGATTGGCCTCAGCCTGTACCGGTTCAACGAGGAGAAGCGCGAGCCGCCGATCGCGCCGCAGAAGCGCAACATCAACTGGTGGACGCTGCGGATGGTGGAGGAGGGCGGCGAGGTCGACGACGACTTCCCCGCTGAGAGGACCAAGCAACTGGCTGCCTTTACTGTCAACAACGCCGGTGCCAGGGGCGGCGGGAGGCTGCGGTCCAACTCGACCGTCTACGACGACTTTGCCCTGGTGCCGGCAACGGAGGAGGAGTTTGAGGAGAACAAGTCGCTGACGCCGCAGGAGGACGAGGGCGGCGAGGAAGAGGAGGAGCCGCAGCCTGGCGAGGGCCGAGACGATGGCGCCGTGCCCAAGCCGTCAATCCCGCCGGCGGTGACGACGATGAGCGAGGCCGGCCGCGACTGAACCCCATTGTCACGACGACGTACCGGCCCAACATATCACTTGCCGACACGCCGCAGGCTCCGGTGGCGGTGCCCAACACGACGCGCGGCCAGCAGAAGCTGCTGCGGATCCACCTCATGTCGGCGGACACGGCGCCGGGCCAGATGGTGACGCTGGACGTGCTGACGGACACGTACCTGGCCGAGGTGCTGGACCTGGTGTGCCGTAAGAGGCAGCTGGACAAGGGCAACCACGTGCTGAAGCTGCCGGGGTCCGGGGCGGTGGTGATGATTGACCGGCCGGTGTCGTCGATCGGCAACGTGTCGGACCTGGAGCTGTACCGGCGGCGGTTCGCGACGGACGGGCCGATGAGCATGACGGGGTCGCCGAGCAGCGCGTCACCCAAGATGATGGCGCTGGGCGAGGGCAGCAAGGGGCGGCAACGGCGGCGGCGGCGGCGGCAGCGCGTCGGGGCCTGGGCCGAAGGGCGTCGGGGCCGGGCTGCACGCTGGCGCGCGAGGCGGGCAAGCAGGACGAGGTGGGCAACGCGAACCTCAAGCGGTACACGGTGTGGCGCAAGCAGCCGATGCGGCTGGTGGGCATGAGCGAGCGGTCGCTGGTGATTGACGGCGAGTACATTCATCTCGCCGGCGTCAGGGGGCAGGGGTGCACGAGGGCAAGTCGACGACGGTGCACTTTAGCAACGTGATTGGGTGCAAGGTGCCGCGGAAGCACCCTGCCAACGTCAAGGTGCGTCTCTCTCTCTCTCTCTCTCTCTCTCTCTCTCTCTCTCTCTCTCTCTCTCTCTCTCTCTCTCTCTCTCTCTCTCTGGTGTGGCCTCGAGTCTTGATGCTGACGGCGTCGGATAGCTCGTCATCTACAAGGCGACGGAGACGAAGCGGTACGACTTTGAGGCCCGGAGCGCCGACGAGGCGGCCGAGATTGTGGCCGAGTTGACCAAGGGCTTCTCGCCGTACCGCGATGTGTACTGATGGATCGACTGTGGAGGCATCCGTGAGCACCCGAGAGGACGAGTTGTGCGGGCTTTGTGGTGCAGATGCTGGCAGGCTGGTGTTTCGTGTCGTGGACGTGGCTGACATCGGGTGCGGGCTGTATCGGTATGGAATATCTACTTCCAGTAGGGGGTCTACTCTTACGATTGTCGAGGTCGGTCTGTCAAGTATGTAGGTAGACGGGTAGACTCGGAACCCATATCTGCCCTACATAGGCAGTATGTGTAAATGGATACCAACTAGTTCTTGGATTAGGTCTGGAAGGCATCAGTCAGCAGCTGAAGCTGGGAGTTGACACTGAACGCTGTGCGTATTAGCCAGGGCGGATGCTATTCATCAACACACATTTACTACAGCCTTTGTTGGGCTCAACCACCTGATCCTCGAACTATTGATGGCCCTACTAGGCAGGCCGGAGAAGCTCGTTCCAATAGAAGACAAGCACAACCCGTTGGGAGCAGCAATGGGGATGTAACTCGACTCTCTCATGGATACAAGGGAGGCGCAGAAGGTCCTATCTAATTACCAACTTCGAGGTCATACTTTTATATCCCTTGCAACAAGTATGAGATGGAGTGAAAAGCCACTGATGAATGGCCTGCGCATGACGAGTCACGCTTTCTTTTGCCCTCCTCGGCACCATGATTCGCGCTTTGTCGACGCAGCTTGCGCGGCTTTCGGCCCCGCGTTGCAACACGCGTACGAGATTTGCTCTTTTTCGTGGTGCTTCGAGGTTCTCGGCGCTCTGCTTGGTAGACAGAGTCGGGCGTCTTCGTGTGACGCTGGCCAACGACTCCACCGGGCCTCTCCTGCTGCCGCATAATGCCCGGCACCCCGGAGAACGTCGACGGAAAACCAAGCATCGTAGGGCGGCGAGGCGCTCCACCATGGCCGCCGCCCTCGGGCGATTCACGGCTTGAACCCACCTCCACTCAGCCCGATGGGGTTTCCGATGGACAAGTCTGATACCGTGGGTTGCCAGGGCTGCTCCGCGCACCTTCAAGCCACACGTCTTGACCACGCGTGAAGGGCCAGATCCTGAAGCCGACGATGAGGCAGCCTCCGCATGTCTCTCCGCAGGCGTCGCGACGAAAGAGCCTGACAAAGTGGCCCGCGTCGTGGCCTCGCACGGCCCACGCGTGCGTCGCCCATGATCAGGGAAAGGTTAGCGACGTTGCTGTCGCCAGCACGACCGCGCCGCGTGAAGCTTCCCCCCTGGGGAATCTTGCCGGTCGTGATGACTGGGGCATGGCTCATTATCACCCACCAGTCCGCTCGCTCGATACCAAGGATGCCGACTTTCTTGCTTAACCCCGTTGACAATGCTCGGCCCTCTCCACGCTCTTCACGCCTCTTCTACCTGAGCACCGCGGCTTTGCGCTGTTGGTTCTTCATTTCTCAACCTTTCCAGAGCGGCAGGACGCCATCCTGTGCGCGCGTTTGGCGAGGCAAACTGCCCGCTCTATCAAGCCGACATCGTGCCATGGGCCGCGACGCCTTCTCTATCCGACAGCCCTGACGACGAGCTTCGCTATGGCCATCCAGACCAAGGTGCGACGAGCCTTGCATGCTGCAGAGGCACCACGGCTCTTGCTAACCCGCCGCGCAGTGTATCCCTCTCCGTTTATAGGCTCCCAGTGAGAACTTGGCATCGACGAGTGTGGATGACGGCCGATGGACGATACGGCCGTTATGGATTCGGAGATGGCTACAACCGCACCACCGGTCGACTGAAACCAGGTCGACTGGGCGCATGCAGCATCTTTGCCCGGAGCGAAACGTCAAGCGATTCCCCATCCACTCTCCTCCGGCAAAATCTTGGGCGGCAGGAAATTTGCGCTCAAGAATGCAAACGCATCGGACGCGACGGCGGGCCCCCTTGACGAGTTTTCAGGGACCAGTCCTTCTCGAAGGACAGCCACTGTCATTCGCGGCTTTTCCAGCTTCGCCTTTAAGCCAGAAGACTTGTGGAACCTCCGCTCTCATTGTCGAGACGGCACTTCACTCTGGCGGGAATATGCCGTCTTCTTGCTCGTGCATATACAAGACCCAGCGGCGAACGTCTTCGACTCCGAAAGAGGTACGATGCGGCGTTCAAGGCTGCCAACATTGCGCCGAGTTTCGGTCCATGAGGATACTGTGAAGCGATCAGTTGTTGGAGTCGTGGTACGATGCAGTCAATGAACATCAGTAAGCTTCCAGTTTAATCCTGATCAATTTGAAGAGCCCATCGGAAACTAACACAAGCCTTGCTCAGGACCTTGCTCCAAGTGTTCCAGCCTCTGCAGCTCTTTGCACTGTATCATCCGGGGTTCGACCACTATTGGCAGGTAGAGCTCGACCAGCGCTTTCTTGGCCAGGCCGGGAAATATCTCGACGTAGTATCGGCGTTTGCGTGGCACGAGCCGCGAAAGCAGGCCCCAGAACGAGCGACATACCCGCTCAACGTCGACGAGTATGGCACCTACGACAAATTTCTGTCCCGAGTGGACAGGGCAAATCGAGGGTCAGTCGAGCCTGGGGCCCCGTGCGCATCCCCAGGTCTACCACCGGGGCCGAGACCGCCAGTAAACAGACCCGAAGACGATGCCTTTAGCTGGGGCGTCGGTGAATACGCAGATGTCATCGTCAGCAGCTTTTGCGGCAACATCTTGCAATCGGAATGGGTATTCCGCGACTTCATCCTCGGCTTCCGCTTCTGGCACAGTACACCCCGCTGGTGGTGCCCGCCGGCCGTCATGCGTAGCAGTCGGCAGCTACTCGCCACGATACACCAGGCCCAGATGGACAAGGGACTGGCTGTTTCGAGGCCTCATGTTCAAGCTATTCGTCATCGGTCACTTGGTATCCGCCTCTTCGTTGTTGGGTGGCCAACCCACCTTGACGGGGCACCGGAACCTCGACAGTGTAGCGCAACACCATGGAGCCTTTCTGGACAGTTGGTGGCAACCTGGTGCCCTCAGCGCTGTCAGATTGTATTGCGCTGCAGCAGATCAAGTCACCGCAAATCCTCTTCGCTACGGCTGGCGCAATGCTTTACCGATGTTTTGGGCCAGCGATCTCTTGAGGCGTGCAGTACAGAAGGGCGTGGAACTGGCTCGCTGGCCTGAAGCCATCTGCACGCAAGACGTCAGATGGGAGTAACGCACGGACTGTCTGTCGTCAGCACAGAATTCAAGGCGAACTCGGCGACGGTGGTACGCGTACACATCCCTACCGACCGACCACCTCAAGCAGACGTTTGGCTTTCGAACGCGGTTCATCGCGGTAGACGCAATATATGAAAATTCAAAGGCGGCATAGGCGGAGCGAAATTGCACATTACCTACCAGGTACCCACGCAACTGTCCATGTACGTACCAGAGATTGACCCTTTGGGAAAGGGCCGGCGGATATGTACTGTACAGTACAGTATTACTGCAACTCCGTACGCAATGACGCGACTAACGTGTGGCTCAGCAGCAAACGGAGTCGCGCGCCACAAAGGCGTAGTGGCGTCTTCCGTCAGCGCTCAGCTCTCATGGCGGCAGCAGCGGCAGCTGCTTCCTGTTTCGACCTGGGCGAAGCTGAAAAGTCAGTGGGCCCCGGCACAGCTGCCCTGGAGTCAACCAAGTACCGGTACAGAGATGGGTTTGCAGATGGACGCAGGTGCCAAGCGTGGTCGCATTCCCCCATCCACCTTGGTGATGAGCAGCATTAACAGCATCTCAGTCCAAAAATAGAACCAGACATTGGCCGAGGAGCCTAAAAACCAGGCTGTAACAGCACACAGCCTTGGTTGCAACTGTCCAAGGCATGCAGAGCCGTGCAAAGTCGAATCACTCGCCCGACATGATGTCCGACTTGCTCGAGCATTCCGTCGCGCCAAGCTCTGGGCACTGGCAGCAGTTGGTCGGAGCAGCGTCATTGTGCTCCGTCCCCACTCGGCAGGCCCAACGGCGTGCTGTGATTGGCTTTCCTGGAGTGCACTCGGTTTATCCACGCTGATCATCCTCGCCCGCCAGTGCGTCACCCAGCAACCGTGGGTGCCCTTCTCTGTACAGTACTGTACCTATGTACATTGATTCAGCGTGGAGAGGCCCAAACTAATATTCGCCTCTCCACGCCGCAGACGACAGCGTTGCGCGTCCATGCAAACAGGAGGCAGCCCACCGACATGTACACCGACATGTACCGGTACCTGTCTCGTCTCGCACGCACTAGCTGCGGACTGCGCCGCCTGCATGGTGGGGCCTTTGGGGATTACGGAGCCCAAGCAAACAAGGTATGCATAGAGTACCTTCGTACTGTACAGCACCTGCGAGGCGATCCGGCCAACCGTCATCCGCGGTCCGGCGCGGCTCCCCGAGCCATGTACAGTACTGTCTCGGCTGCGTAGAAGGAGGCTCTGGCCGCTCTTGTTCCTGCCCGTGCAAGGGATCACATGTATATATATATATATATATATATCCATTCAGCATTCCCCTCCGAGCTCGTCTTCGCTTCTTCAGCGTCCGTTCTGGTCCCCGCGAGCATCCATCACCATTATCTATCAAAGCATTCCCACACCTCTCTAATCCAACCCGCTCAAGAACAATTCGTCAACATGAAGTTCTCCAACCTCGCTGTTGTCGCCTTGGCGCGGCTGTCCAGGTATGAATCCTCTCCTCTGCCTGCATCCGTGCCCCTCACTCTGCCTTCTCTGTCCTCCACTCCATAACCCTCGCCTCGTCGCAAACCGGCATGCAAACTGACCTCATGTGCAGGCCACCCCGAGCCCAGCAAGACATCATCAACCAAGTGAGCACCTTTGTCGATGGTGCCGTCTCG
Source organism: Hirsutella rhossiliensis (assembly GCF_020360975.1). Classification (NCBI taxonomy): domain Eukaryota; kingdom Fungi; phylum Ascomycota; class Sordariomycetes; order Hypocreales; family Ophiocordycipitaceae; genus Hirsutella; species Hirsutella rhossiliensis. The sequence continues at coordinate 3,052,245 of NW_025408676.1, read as the reverse complement.
CGCGCCGAGACGTTTGTCAACGGCGCTGCCTCTACCGTCGCCAACGCCTACTCGGACGGCCGCTCCGCCGGCACCAAGCTCGTCGGTGACGCCTCCAGCTTCGTCGCCACCCGCACCGCCCAGCTCGGCTCCGACATTGCCCGCGCCAGCAGTGAGGCCCTCGCCAAGGCCTCGAGCATCAGCCAGCGCCTTGCCACCGAGACCGACGTCTCGGTCCGCAGCAGCATCAGCGCAGAGCTCAGCAAGGTTACCGAGAGCGTCGCGAGGGCCACTAGCAGCGTCGCCAGCCGCGCCACCGACAGCCCCGGAGCCGGTGCACACGGTCCCGGGCCCACGGCCGCCGTCGCCATGGGTGCCCTCATGGGTGGCGCGGCCATGTTTGCCAACTTTGACATGCCTGCACGGAGGACTCCAACCAACTCGACCAACCAGGTGCCATGGTCAGGTTGGGTTGGGAATGAAGTGGCGAGGCCTAGCAAGAACCATATGTGACGGATGGCAAAGGAATGGATAATACCCATGGTTCTTCACGAGGCCAGCAGCCATGTCGGAATCATTGTTGCATTGATATGTGAGTTTCCACCAAAGAGAGGTGTGAAACGAAGTTATGGAAGTACTGCTATGGGAATGGCGTTAGGTATGGTTTGATGGCGTCAATTGAAAGCAACTTCAGCACGCACGCGAATACTCGGCCATGTCGTCTCTATCCGCTCCCTGTTGTGAAACCTCGCAAGTCTTAAGACGTTTTGATTGATTCAAGGAAAGGGTATCTTATCATATATAGGCACAATAGCCCGAACTCCAATTACCTTGGCCGTGATGTCATCTCGGAAGCGAGCCGTCCCTGCAGACGGGTTGTTATCGTGTCTGCCCCCAGAGTCGGTCGATGATTTGGAACATGGCCGTCACATCCCTCATGACGTCGCTGTCCACCACGCCGCCAAGGCGCTGTTGGATCTTGTCCGGGTGCCAGCGGACGCGCTCCTCCTTGAGCTGGGCGGCAAAGGCCCGCTCCCCGACTGCCTGGAGGTTGAAGCCCTGGACGAAAAACGTCCGGACATCCTCCTCCGTGATGTCCTTGCGCCGCCCCCTTTGACCGGCCACGGCAGCCAGCCAGTTGGCCATCCACGCCGCCCAGCCGTCGGCGTAGTCTGCCCAGAGGCCATCCCATTCCTTGCGCAGCTTGCGTGCCTCGCCGCGGCGCAGGCTCAGCTCTACGTCGTCCTGGAGCTTGCGGCTGCGGCGCGCGTGCTCGTCCTGCTCGCGGCGCCTGTCCTGCCGCTGGCGCTCCCTGCGCTTGCGCTGCTCCTCGCGGCGGGCATTTTCCTCGAGGAGCCCAGCGTGCGTCTTCTCAAACATTTTTTGTCGCACGTAGGCCGCGTACTCGTCGTCGGTCATACGCTCCAACTCGCCCTGGGGGCCGACCTTTTCGTTGGGGTAGACGTGGATGGGCTGGCCGTAGACGTGCTCCCAGTACGAGGCTGCCTCGTCGTCGGCCATGGCGTCGAAGAGGGACTCGCGAAAAGCCGTTTCCGGATCGAGCGGTGGCGGGCCGGGGATCTCGGGAGTCGCCTCGGGACGCAGATCTGTGCCGTCGGCCATGGCGGTGGCCATGGCGACGATGGTGGCTGCCTGACTCGTGGGACGAGGTAGCTTCGTTCAGGTCCTCATCCCGGTCGGGCGGCGGGTTCGGAGCGATGTCGTCGCCTAGAAGTCTTGAGCTTGAGGCGCGACGATCTCGGACGCAGCGGGTTCTCATCGTGATCCTCGGGCTGCTTGGGTTCCGTTGGGGTGACCGGGGTGACCTTGGGCCGCTCGCGCTCAGAGTCCGCGGTGTGTCTGCTGGTCGTATGACGTGACCCGGCAGGCGGCGTCGGATTGATAGATGAGAGAACATGGTGCCTGTTTGGGGATGAGAGTAAGTAGCTCATGTCGCGACCTTCATCCTCCGAGGATCCGGCGGTGAGGAAGGGACAACAAGGCCAAGCACAAGGGTTTGAAGAGGCCCCGGGGGGTGATTCGCAGAGCAACGGTCGTTACAGAGTGTGGCTGCCTGCCAGCAGGAGGGTGGGCGCACATGCGTTGGAGAAGAGACCCTCGATGGGCGGCAGTGACGAGGCTGAAGTTGGAGGGCGAATTTTTAGCAGGGCATCTCAGCACGAAGGCGGAGTGTACTTGTATATTCTGCAAGTACCCGCTCTCTGTGCAAGTGCCAGGCGGTACTCAACTTTGGCCTGTGCAAGGTCCTTGTTAGAAGGAGAAGAGTGTAAGTAGAGGTACTTTCCAAATGATGTACTATCTAACCGCTTCTTATGTAGAGCTACGGAGCACCCATTAAAGGCCTGAAGCCAGTCGGAAACGAATCGATAAGGCATCAGGAGGCGCGGTACCTTGCATCAGGTACCTCACCTTACCCTTTTTTGTCCACGTTGTGCAAAAGCTTGGATCGCTTCGGCGAACCTCCTCCATCCCGTCCGGCCTCTCAAATCTCCCTGCTGCAGGAGAACCAACCCTCCCCCCTCTCCATCGGGAGCCGTGTAACAGACAGACAGCAACTACTCCGCCCGAGCGCTACTGGAGCGGCCATGTCGTGCGAATAGTCGAGCCGGCAACGCAATTGCTCTCCCGCGCCAGTCGTTGCTGGCCTCGGCCTCGCAGCCATCATGGCTGGCATCTTTCTGCTCCTGTCGTTATGCGTCAGTCTTGATCCCCAGACCGATTCTGACATTGCGCACGGAGCTTGCTTGGCTGACAGTTGTCTACAGGTGGTCATGGCATTGGCGTACGAACAATCGCATCGAGACCGCCGATGCAGCGCGCTGACTATTTTCCTCACAGCTCGTTCCTTGCCGGAGCCTTGCCGCTGTCCATGACGCTGTCGCATTCGCAGCTACGTCTCATCTCGAGCATCGGCGTCAGGTCCTCGTAGGGACTTCCCTCATCGTCATCATACCAGAGGGCATCCAAGCGGCCGTTACGCCGGCTTCGTCGTCCCACGCCCATCGCGCACGGAGTCTTGCGCAAAGGGCGCCGTGAAACTAGCGATCGAGGAGCGATATGAGCCCACCTTGGCTCCCGCAGCGAGCATCGATCTACGACGAGACATGGTGGGCGATGAGCTCGAGCATGAGCACGCCCTCTCGAATATTATCATTTCTCGAGCTGCGTCCGAGTCTACGGAATTGACGCAGGACACGCGCGACTCCGACTCATCCGCAAATGCGCCGGGGGCTCCCGAGCGAGACGGGGACAAGCACGGCGAGCAAGGCCACGCAGAGATTCCGGCGTTTGAAGTTGGCTTCTCCATGGTTCTGGGATTCGTCCTCATGTTCCTCATTGACAGGCTGCCCAGGCACGCGACGGAGACTTTCCAATCCGGGCCCCAGACGACGCACATGAGCCTCGACAGTCTAGGGGTGGACGGGGCCCTGGCTGACGACGAGGCCGACGGGTTCCTCGGCTCCTGACGCCGACGCCCCGGCGGGCTCGCAGCCTGGCGACTACCATTGGCTTGGTGATTCACGCGGCGGCTGACGGCATTGCCATGGGCGCATCGTCGGCAACGTCAACATGAAGCTCGGGCTCATCATCTTTATTGCCATCATGATCCACAAGGCCCCGGCCGCCTTTGGCCTGACATCGGTGCTTCTCCGACAGGGACTGTCGAAGCGGGCGGCCAGAGGCCATCTGATTGTCTTCAGCATGGCCGCTCCGGTGGGCGCGCTGGCGACGTGGCTCTTGATCAAGCTGCTCGGTGGCGATGACCTCGGGGATGCCCAGGGGCAGTGGTGGACGGGCATGTTGCTGCTTTTCTCGGGCGGCACCTTTTTGTGAGTCCAAGGGTTGGTCTCTGCTGTACTGGCATGTGTATGCTAACGATGCACAAGATATGTCGCCATGCATGCCATGGAAGAGGACGGGACATCGCACAGCCACGACCACGGCTCAGGAGCCAACGGGTACGTCGAGGGGGCCTCGGCCAACCAGCGGAAACCAAAGGGTCCCCAGATGCGCGACACGCTTGCCACGGTGGCGGGCATGTTTCTGCCTCTGCTCACACAGTTTGGTCATCATCATTGATGGTCCTTTACGCGATGAGGGGGAGGGGGATGGATTTTTGACATGCTGGCATGGTATCTAGCATGGGGGATGCATGGCGAGGCCGTTGCTCGAATCTCGACGGCGGCACCTACGATAACGGTGGCCCTGCGTAGGGTGTTTCGGCTGGAGGACGACTCTTGAGCAAAATACCACTGGTTCACCGCGGGTACCTGGATGATCCAGTACATTGGTCATGGGCCCTTGCTGCCTGGCCATGCGCCGTCGTTGCTCGCTGGTGGACAAAGGCCGGTGCAGAGGTCAGGTGTTTCAAGTCAGGGCCCATGCGCCCTCGTCTCGGCTCACCGGACTGAGCGTTTGTGGCGCCCATTACTCGTGCCCCGACGGTCTGCCGCTTCGACTGCATTCAGGCGGCGCCTGACTTGGTCGACGGATGATGGAAGGGTGAGTGGTAGGTACGTATTCCGGGCTTGTGCAAAGAGGCGCGGATACAAAGCGCGAAACGGCCATTTATCGTCCTGTGCTTGGTCAGTCAGTGCCCGCCCGCACCCGCCGGTACGCCCGAAATAGAAACGGCAACGGCGGTACGTAACTATGCTCACTGTCTCGTACAGAGCACGAGAGCCAAAGTATCGCCCATGCGTCGCACAGTCCGTCGTCAGCTGCACGTCGTGCTACATGTAAAGCCCAGAGGGTGCTGCGGTCCGAAGAAAGAGGTGGGGGGAAAGAAGCGTGGTGTCTCCAGACAAGCCGAGCCAGCTGGCAAAGGGAGTTGAGACGTAAGACATGTGGGAGCCGGCGGCGGCGGATGACGGGGCTCGTGAGACGAGGGGCGTGATGGACGAGAACTGAACCCATTGTCAGCCCAGCTGCTGTCAGGCGCATCCGGGTGCAGCGCCACCTGCGGCCGAGGTGCTTTGCTGGAGCCTTGTTATACGGGGACGGTGCAGGCGGACTGACGGACAGCAGAGACTGACACGTCTCGAGAATCGTCGGCCATCTCCCATGACCTGGTCTACGCCGGCATGCTTGCTCCCGCCGTCCAACCGCCGCCTGCTGCAAATACAGTCCAGAATATAATTACACACATACCTGCTTGGCAGCATGGCGGCGATCCCGTGCTCAGCCAATCCTCCGATGCCGAGCACTTGGCAGCTCGTACGAGGTCAGTCTCGACGTACATTCAGGGTACTGATCTGCCCACGGGCCAGGTAAGTACCTACCTACCTTACTGTACTCTGTGCAAGTGATAATACTGTAGTACCGATTTGCTGTCGAGCATGACGCGAGAAGAGGGCGCCGACCTTGATCGCATCTCGCTCGACAGCAGCCGCCCGGCTCCTCCCCCGGCCCCTCCCCCGGCCCCTATCTTTGGCCAAATGGTGCCTGGCCCAAGTCTCCTTGCCGGATGTGGAATCGAAAGAAGCAAAGAGTTGGGTACTGTAATTTGCCGGCTTCTGCAGCCCAAGATGCAACGTCTGGACGGATGATGCATGAGGGTGCGCGTCTACAGCACCAGGTGCTCTCACCGGCCGGGCGCCGCGGATGCTGGGTACTTGTGGTGCCGCTGCAGCTTGGCGACATGTCTGTGTATTCTGCGTTGTTGACGGATATTTTATCACATCCACTTCCAGGTCAATAGACATGGTTCAGGCATCGAGTGGAAGGCAGCTATCGCACTGTACGCGCACTCGTGCGGTGGAGATTCTGCCCGGCAGCCACACTGTGCGCGTACCCAGTCTACTAATCACACCCACGACGGACGACACTCTCAATTCCGAACTGACGTTCTGGGACACCAATCGACGCCAATTTGACTGCTAATTGCTAGGAAATCTTGGAGGTTGGAAAGACCCATCTCTGCTGCACGGTAGCACGCGCCTGCTGCCAAAGAGTCCCCGCCATATCCGTGTGCCCAGCGTGTCGGCCGGTTCTGCGGTAAATACAGTGCCTTGACCGCAACCTTGACACTGTCCCGCCGGCGGAGGTTGCATGCAGATGCACGGCGGGAACGGCAGCCGCCGCCGCCAGCTGTTCAGAGCCGCCCAGCCGCTGCGCTGCCCGCTGGCACGGGCCATTTTTCCTTCTTCTTTGCCGCCATGGTGCTAACGCCGCCGCGCTGTTTGCTCTTCTGCGAGCCAAAACCCCAATAAATAAACGGAATTGCTTGCTTTTGTGCCGATGCCGGCCGAGTCATGTCTACCGCCATCTTCAGTGCGCTTAGCAGTGCTTTTTGGCCTGCCGTAAATCCATGACTTGAAGACAGCCAGCCGGTGCGGCACGTACTGTACCGGCACATGTACAGTGCACGCCCCCTTCTGAACAGGCGGCAGGTACATACTCCGCACTGCGAGCACGGGACGCCAAGAGGCCCCCGCACGCTGCTGTCTCTCCCCCCCGTGAGATTTGATGCACTGCTAAAACCCGCTGTCCGCTGTGCTGCACAACCCACTGCACTCCCCCGGGCCGTCACTCGTCAGTGCTCTTCAGAGCCTAAATAGCCCATTCCTCCCGTGGACCCATCCACCCACACCGGTACCGCGCCCAGCCCCCAGCCCCCAGCCCCAGAGCCCCTGCTGCTCCTCCACTCCTCCTCGCCTTCTCTCACCTTTGCTCGCTCAACTCACGCTCACTCGCTTCCCATCATCTCAACCGACGATCGATTGATCGCATCTTGGCTGCGCGCGCCTCCTCCTCCTCGCTCCTCCTCCCCGCCTTCTCATTCATCCCTCCCCATCCACATCCTCACCTGCTCCTCGCGCCGTCTTGCTCGCCAGCCTAGCGAACGGGGCTTTCTCTACAAAGTACGGGGCCTTTGCCGCGCAAAGTCAAACCTTGCCCCATCCCTTCACTCTCTCTTCGTACATCGCCGTCAATCGCTGGCCCACCCGTCGTCCACTTCGCGCCCGGGCTCACCGTTTGCCAGGGGAACAGAACAAGAAAAGGGTGCTTCAAGCTTGTGCCGTTTTCATCCTCTGCCCCCCCTCCCTGGCCCCCCACGCGGCGTCTGCTCTCACTTTAGGGCCGTCTCCTGATCTTGCCCGCCCCATGCCACTTGCGGCTACAGGTATGCCTTTCCGTTAGCGCCTCGTCCCCCTCCTCTCCATCCATGACCGTCTACGTCTTGCTCGCTTGCCTTCCGGCCCGAAGACACCACATGCAAGCCTCCTCAATACCAACCAGCGTCCAAATACTCTGCCTCCTGCATCGCTCCTCAAGTCGTGGGCGCGTTCTGCCGCGCCCTGTACAAGAGCTGACGTGACCCGCTCTGGGCTCGCTTTAGGCGCTGCTGACGTCGGCGCCCGGTTCGCTCTCCAAGTCATCGACGACGGCTCCCCAAGCATCGTGCACTCGCCGCCGCCATTCCCGACTGCCTCGCCCGTCGCTGCGACACATCATCGACGTCGAGAGGCCAGGTCATGGCCGGCTACGAGCGACCATGAGCTTCTCCCAGAGGAGAGTAGCCTCCTCAGCGACGAGCTCGCCCTCAACACCAACAACTCGGCCATGAGCCAGCGCTTGGAGAAGCTGCCCCAGCAGCGCCAACTGCGGGGCCCCAACTAAGCATGCCCGCCTGCCGCCGACTACGACCAGCAGCTGACGGGTTCTCCGCCGCCGCCCCACGCCCGCCGCTTCCCCGGTCCTGCACATTGCCAGCCCGACTGGAGCGACGCCGCCGACGACGAAGACTTCTTCCTTTCCAAGGTCCGCCAGCACTTTAAGGGCTGCTCGGGGCCGCAGCGGACACGGATATTAGCAGACCTCCTCAACCTCTGCACCAGCCCGCAGCTGAGTTTCGTCCATCAATTTGTCAGCCCGCTCTTGAAGAAGGATCCCTTTACTAGCTTGCCCGACGAGCTATGCCTGAGGTGAGAAGCCCCTACCTCTCCGCATACCTTTGGCGTCACCGTCTAATCCAGTGCCTAGATTTTGTCCTTTGTCGACGACCCCAAAGTCCTGGCTCGCGCGTCACAGGTCTCAAGCGGTGGCGGGATCTCCTTGGCGACGACATGACATGGAAGAACCTCTGCGTCAAGCACGACTACGGCCGTCGGCTATCAGAAGTCAACTCACTATCGCCTATCCTGATGAAATCTAACGCCTTGACTCCTGCAACATGGACACGGAGATGACGGTCAGCAACAGCTTTCCCGGCTCCCACCCCCCATTTTCCAGCCACCCGTCAGGGTCCCGTAGCTTTGACGGCACGACCGAGAGGCCGAAGCTGCGAACCTACAAGTCTCACTTCAAGCAACGCTATCTGGTGGAGGCGGCATGGCGCTCGCGCGGAACTAGCGTGCACAGAAACATCACGCAAGAGGCGGCGTCGTCACCAGCCTGCATCTAACTCCCAAGTACATCATCGTGGCCCTGGATAACGCCAAGATCCACGTCTTCGACACCGAGGGCGACTCCAGCGCATCCTCCAAGGCCACGTGATGGGGTCTGGGCCATGGTCCCGTGGGAAGACACCATGGTCAGCGGCGGCTGTGACCGCGACGTGCGTGTGTGGGATCTCAAGACGGGTAGGTTGATGACCTTGGCCATGGCAAGGTTCACCGGAAGCTTATGCGTGCATAGAGCCTGTTTGCATACCCTCCGCGGGCACACCTCGACGGTCCGATGCCTCAAAATGGCAGATGCAAACACCGCCATCTCCGGATCGCGAGACACCACCCTCCGAATCTGGGACATCCGAACGGGACTCTGCAGAAACGTGCTCGTCGGGCACCAGTCAAGTGTTCGATGCCTGGAGATCAAGGGGGACATTGTCGTTTCCGGGAGCTACGACACCTTTGCTCGGGTATGGAGCATCTCGGAGGGTCGCTGTCTGCAGACATTGCAAGGCCATTTCAGCCAGATCTACGCCATCGCCTTCGACGGCAAAAGAGTGGTAACGGGCAGCTTGGATACGAATGTGCGGGTGTGGGATCCTACGACTGGGTAAGCCGTCTCGTGACGTCCTTTCTGCCTCTCCGGGTCTTATCTGATACCAAGTTTACTGACAATCATCGCAGGGAGTGCCTGGCCATTCTCCAGGGCCACACGTCCCTCGTCGGTCAGTTGCAGATGCGGGAGACACTCTGGTGACTGGAGGATCCGACGGGTCTGTCCGAGTCTGGTCGCTGGAGAGGATGTGCCCGATTCACCGGCTTGCCGCTCATGACAACAGTGTCACCAGCCTGCAGTTTGACGATACTCGTGTCGTCAGCGGCGGTAGCGACGGTCGGGTCAAGATTTGGGATTTGAAGACTGGGCACCTCGTGCGCGAGCTGATTGCCCAGGGCGAGGCGGTGTGGCGAGTGGCGTTTGAAGAGGAAAAGTGCGTCGCGCTGGCTCTGAGACACGGTCGGACCGTGATGGAGGTGAGTAGTGCCAGGCTGCAGCGCCGCAGACTCTATGACTAACGCGTTGCAGGTCTGGTCTTTTTCTCCGCCAGAAGAAAAGCAGTATGAGCGCCCACTCTCGCTTCAGCAGCGCGTCCTCGAAGATGATCCCGAACGACCGTCGAGCGCCAGGCTGGAATATCGGGCAGGCAAGGCACCATTCGCCTGCCCCAGCCAAGACACGGCAGCGCAAGACGTCGACATGCAGGATGCCGGCCCCTCGACGGCTCCGTTGCAGGGCGGCAACAAGACATTCTTCCTTCCATGATGACTAGACGGCATTTCGCTGCCGGCTTCCCAGACTGCTGGGCCGGCTATACATTGCCGGAAGCGGAACACAGCCTCTCATATGACTCCACAACGGGCCGAGCCTACGCTGTCGGCGCGGACGACTCGTTTACTTTGGTATTATGTATTTTCGCGCGCTTCAGGCTATAGAACGCGAAGGGGATCTGCGGACAGCATGTTAACGGCGTTGCGACTTTATTGGGGCGAGCATAGCAGGACGGGAATATTGCATCACCTACCATCGACAAAGACATGGGAGAGGGCGGGACGTGGAGGCATGAGGGTTTCAAGGGGAGCTCGAAGCTCGAGGCGAGCCAGGCGTTGCGCCGAGGGGCTGACAAGGAAGGCCAGATTATCGGTAGGAATAATACCTACCAAAGATATGGGAGGGGATAGTTTATTCAATCAAGATGACGCTTGGGACCCGACTTAAGTTGTCTTACCAAGACAGTTGGTTGCCTGCCCAGTGGAGAGCTACCCCATGTCGCGTCACGTGAACATGCGCTAGTCCTGCTCTGACGCTAGCGCCATCCAACACGGAGCTCAACGCTCAACACCGCGAAATCTCGGAGCCCGTGTCCATCGAGAAGAGCAACCGTAATTCCTCGCCGTCAGCCTTCCCCGACTCAATCGACCCGAGGCGCCCTCAGCCCCCCGCCATGTTCTCCCGAGCTCTCAGAGTCCCTCGAGCGGTGCCGCTATGTGCCCGGGCCCGGGTGCCGCTCACCGCCCGGTCTGTCACCACGGACGCCGCCTCTTCGTCCCTGAGCCACTCCGTCCCCAAGGTGAGCTGTCGTCGGCCTGTGGTTTGGCTCGTTGCCATGACTGCGTAAAGAATGCTTGGCGATTTCGGCCTTCCCTTCTAATGCCTTCTTGCGCAGGCCGAGGATGAGCCTTTCCAGGTCAACCTAAGCGACGAGCTTCGAAACATACGAGCTGGATCCGCCACCCTACAGTATCGCCACCACCAAGCAAGACCTCAGGAAGATGTACTACGACATGGTCTGCATCAGGTACGCAGCCAGTGGCTTCCAGCTTACAGAGACTGTAGCTGGACGAGCGTCGGCTGATAATCGCGCAGGCAGATGGAAATGGCGGCCGACCGCTTGTACAAGGAGAAGAAGATCCGTGGCTTCTGCCACCTATCGACCGGCCAGGAGGCCGTGGCCGTAGGCATTGAGCATGCCATCACCAAACAGGACGACCTCATCACTGCCTACCGATGCCACGGTTTCGCCCTGATGCGAGGCGGCACCGTCCGGTCCATCATCGGAGAGCTGCTAGGCCGACGCGAGGGCATTGCTTACGGCAGGGCGGCTCCATGCACATGTTTTCCAAGGGCTTCTACGGCGGAAATGGCATTGTCGGTGCTCAGGTCCCCGTCGGCGCTGGCCTGGCGTTTGCGCACAAGTACAACGACAGCAAGACGGCAACCATTATCCTGTACGGTGACGGCGCCAGCAACCAGGGCCAGGTCTTTGAGGCCTTCAACATGGCCAAGCTATGGAACCTGCCTGCGCTGTTCGGCTGCGAGAGTGAGTTTGCCCCCACTACCTTGGATCGACGGCCGAAGGAACCATGTGGACACTGACTGGCAAACATTGCAGACAACAAGTACGGCATGGGCACCTCGGCTGCCCGCTCCTCGGCCCTGACCGACTACTACAAGCGCGGGCAGTACATTCCGGGTCTCAAGGTTAACGGCATGGACGTTTTGGCTGTCAAGGCGGCTGTCAAGTACGGCAAGGAGTGGACTGCGTCGGGCAAGGGCCCTCTGGTCCTGGAGTACGTCACCTACCGCTACGGCGGTCACTCCATGTCCGACCCCGGCACCACGTACCGCACGCGCGAGGAGATTCAGCGCATGCGCTCCACCAACGACCCCATTGCCGGGTTGAAGCAGAAGATCCTGGACTGGGAGGTGACGAGCGAGGACGAGCTCAAGAAGATTGACAAGGAGGCGCGCAACCACGTCAACGAGGAGGTTGCGGCCGCCGAGGCCATGGCCGTGCCGGAGCCGAAGCCGTCGATTCTGTTCGAGGACATCTACGTCCGCGGCACCGAGCCGCAATTCATCCGTGGGCGCACCCCGGACGAGAACTTCTACTTTTCTCAGTAGGCGCGCACCTGTAATGACTTATTCAAGCTTCTGCCTTTGTACTATAAACCTGATAGAGGGCGGCCAATCAATCCCAGATATTTCCTTTGCTCTGCTTCTCCCGCTTTCTTTGCGATGCGCGCAATCCGAGCGATGTCCGAGTGCCGGACCGGGTCACGTGATAAACGCGCCGTGACCTGATCCCTGTCACGAAGCCAATTAACGCGAACCTTCTGCCTAGAGCCAAGGCGCGTCATGTTCAGGTCGCCAGCCAGTTTCGCGTGCGTCCACAGCTCTCGTCGTCCCGTCCTCACGCTGGCCTCGCAACGATTTTGCTGCAGTCTGCTCCGCCTCACAGCACTTCGGCCCCCATCCCAAAGACTGTGTATCATGGCGCCAAAGCAGGCGACTCTGGGGTACGTCAAGCCCAGGCAAGCCACGTTAGGGTGCGTGGCAAGGCAGAGAGGCTGCCTTGGGCACTGTCGCAACTCCTGTGCATTTGCTGACCGGCGCTTTGCGGCTTGGCAGAAAGTTCTTTGGAGCCAAAGGGCCGCGCCCAGCAGCAGACCAAGTTGACCTTTGCCACCAAGACGAGGCAGAACGAGGCAGCGAATGGACATGGCGAGGCAGGTGTGAGCACCAAGGGGAACTCAGACTCGGAGAAGGGTAGGTTCTTCAGCTGCGACTCCTCACCATGAATTGCAGGCCGGCTGACGCGGAGGCTAGATGGCAAGAAGCGAGCACGACTGGCCGACCAGGACACCACGAAGAATGAAGTCGACGAGGAAGACGACGGGCCGGTGGTCAAGCGCGCAAGAAGAAGCCGGAATCGGGTTAAGCCTGAGGAAGAGGAAGACGGTGTTGGGGAGGAAGGGGTCAACATGGAAGAACAGCCTCCAGCTGTCAAAGGAGAGTTCAGCCAGTCCAAAACCGAGAAGGGTCGCCGGGCCAAGCCAGAAAACGTCGTTGACGACGGTCTAAAGAAGAATCGACAGCCGAGTCCGCGTCGGAAGCAGAGGAAGATGCCGAGGCGGACGAGGAAAGGCCGAGGTTTCTGCTGCCAAGGCACGAGAAAGGCCCAGACTCGGCTCAAAACCAGAGCGAGCACCCCTTCCCGACTGGAATCGGGGCTCCAGTGCCGTACGCCGCGCTTTGCCAGACATTCTCTCTCATTGAGATGACGACGAAACGATTGGTGATCATGGAGCATTGCGCGCTGTTCCTGCGGCAGGTCATGCGGCTCACCCCCGACGACTTGTTGCCCACGGTCCTCCTCATGGTCAACAAGCTCGCGCCCGACTACGCTGGCATCGAGCTTGGCATTGGCGAGTCCTTGATCATGAAGGCCATTGGCGAGACGACGGGACGCAGCCTTCCGGTCATCAAGGCGGATCAAAAGGATATTGGTGACCTGGGGCTGGTCGCAGTCAAGAGCAGGTCCACGCAGCCCACCATGTTCAAGCCGAAGCCGTTGACGGTCCGAGGCGTTCACCAAGGCTTGATGGGTATTGCGACGGTGACTGGCAGCGGTGCGCAAAGTCGCAAAGTCGACGGCATCAAGAAGCTATTGTCAGCGGCCGATTCTTGCGCCACCGGCAAGGTCGACATCACCAAGGACAAGGGCGGGCCGAGCGAGGCCAAGTTCATCATCCGGTTTCTCGAGGGCAAGCTCCGGCTTGGACTCGCCGAGAGGACCGTACTGGTGTCTCTAGCCCAGGCGATTGTCTGTCACGAAGCCGATCAAAAGGACAAGGTGCCGACCACGACGGAGCTAGAAAACGGCGAGTCAATCCTCAAGACCGTCTACAGGTGAGTTGGTGTCATTGATACTTTGAGGGAGCCGCAGGAGCTGAGCCGAGCGACGGCGAGTGCGAGCAGGGAGGCGGCAAGCGGGGTGGCTAGCATCTTTTCGCGAAACTCGGAGGATCTGTCCAAAAAGTACCCCGATATTCTCGCCAAGCTCCATTCCTGGGTCAAGCAAGACACGATGAGCTTTGTGCTCGACTGCGAGACGGTGGCATGGGACGTGGACGAGAAGAAGGTGCTCCCCTTTCAGCAGCTGATGACGCGGAAGCGCAAGGACGTCAAGGTGGAGGATGTCAAGGTCAAAGTGTGCGTGTTTGCCTTTGACCTGCTTTACCTGAACGGACAGCCCGTGGTGGAGAAGCCGCTTCGGGAGCGGAGAGAGCTGCTCCGAGAAGCGTTTACGCCCGTGGAGGGAGAGTTTGGCTTCGCCACGTTCATGAACGGCCAGGAGCTGGATGAGATCCAAGACTTTCTCGACGAAAGCGTCAAGGCTTCGTGCGAGGGGCTGATGGTCAAGATGCTGGACGGCACCGAGAGCGGATACGAGCCCAGCAAGCGCAGTCGAAACTGGCTCAAGGTAGGGCGGGCTGCTCCCATCCGGCTTTGGAGCGTGGGCTGACATGTTGATCAACAGGTCAAGAAGGACTATCTGTCAGGCATCGGCGACTCGCTCGACCTCGTTGTGCTGGGGGCGTACCACGGCAGGGGCAAGCGGACATCGGTGTACGGGGCCTTTTTATTGGCATGCTACAACCCGGCGACGGAGACGTACGAAACAGTGTGCAACATCGGCACGGGCTTCTCGGAGCAGGTGCTCGAGGAGCTGCACGCACAGCTGTCGGCCATCACAATCGACCGGGCCAAACCGTTCTACTCGCACTCGGGGGGCGGGCAGCACCAGCCCGATGTGTGGCTGGAGCCGCGGTACGTGTGGGAGGTGAAGACGGCGGACCTGACGCTCAGCCCGCGGTACAAGGCGGGCTGCAAGGAGGCGTGGACCCGGCGGGCGGCAAGGGCATCAGCCTGCGGTTCCCGCGCTTCGTCAAGGTGCGCGACGACAAGAAGCCCGACGAGGCGACGAGCAGCCGGCAGGTGGCCGACATGTACCGGAAGCAGGAGAGCGTGACCAAGAGCAAGGGGCCGGCGGTGGACGATGACTTTGAGTACTAGCGAATTACTACGTGTCGCGTGTTGCATGACTCAGGTCGTGTCGCGACGTGGGCGGGTGCATGAGGATCGCTTCGACGCTGGGTCAACGGCACGAGGATACGGGGCACGAAGTGGTTGGATGTTTACGTATCCACGACGCGGAATAGATGTTTGCTCGGCCTTGTCGATGCTGCTGTGCTGAAGTTGAGACAGCTCTTTTCCTCTTCGCGCCCCGCCAGCCCCCGCGCGCCACGCCAATGTGAAAAACGGGGCCTGAGTCATCTTCCCAACTTACCTCCTACTCGCCCGTCCGGCAAACGCCAATTTTTCGCGGGCCTTGCAGATTGGTCCGCCAATTGCTCGTTGCGCAACCGACAAGATGAAGTACGTGCTGGTCTCTGGAGGTCGGTATCCCCTCTCGCGCTCGTACTCGTCTCGTCTGGTGCCTCTCTCTGCTTGCAGGTGTGGTGAGCGGCGTGGGCAAGGTATCATCGGTATGCTGCTCGCCTCGGACGCCCGGTTTCCTCGCTGACGCACTCAAGCTTCGTCGGCGGGGCTGTTGCTCAAAACGATTGGCCTCAAAGTCACGGTATGCCTGTCGGACATGAAGCCCGGTTTCCAATCTGGGCTGACGAGCCTGCATATAGGCTATCAAGATCGACCCGTACATCAATGTCGACGCCGGCACCATGAACCCCAAAGAGTGAGCCCGAGCTGCTCTGCTCTCGTCGCTGGCTTTGCTGACGGTTCACCCAAAAAAAAAAAAGGCACGGAGAGTGCTTTGTGCTCAAAGACGGCGGAGAGTCTGATCTGGATCTTGGAAACTACGAGCGGTATGGCAGCGGGCCCCGAAGCGCCCCCGAGCTGACCTTGTTGCTGCTAGCTATCTGGGCCTTGACCTTACCAGAGACAACAACATCACCACGGGCAAGATATACAAGCATGTCATTGAAAGGGAGCGCCGCGGCGCTACCTGGGCCGCACCGTCAGGTCGTTCCCACGTCACCTCTGCCATCATCGACCACATCGAGCGCGTCTCCAAGATCCCCGTTGACGGGTCCGACTCGGAGCCGGACGTGTGCGTGGTATGTTGCTGCATCTTGGGTCCCCGTGTCCGCCGCGACTAACATGACGCCTTAGTCGAGTTGGTATGTGCCCGCCGCTCTGCCGCCTCCCGTTCCTTGTTCCTCTAACGTCGAATCAAGGGCGGCACCGTTGGCGATATCGAGAGCATGCCTTTCGTCGAGGCCCTCCTCAGCTCCAGCACAAGGCCGGCAAGGGCAACTTCATCAACATCCTCGTCTCATACATCCCCATTGTCAACGGGGAACAAAAGACGAAACCCACCCAATACGCCGTTAAGAGTGTCCGTAGTGCTGGCCTCATCCCTGACTTGGTAAGAGCGTTCCCGTCCCGCTCGCTCTTCATACTACTATGCTAACCCGGGAAAAGATTGCGTGCCGCTGCGAGCGACCCCTGGAAAAGGTCACCATGGGCAAGATTGCCCAGAGCTGCCAGGTCGAGGTCGAGCAGGTCGTGGCTGTCCGCGATATGCCCACCATCTACCAGGTCCCCATCTTGCTGGAGCAACAGGGCCTTCTCGAGCTCCTGCGCCACGCACTGGTCCTCGACAAGGTGTCGCTGACGCCGGCCCTGGTGACCAAGGGCGCAGAAGTCTGGAAGAAGTGGAACACAATCATTCCGCAGGAGCACTCGGAGAAGATTGACATCGCCCTGGTGGGCAAGTACGTTGAACTCCTGACGCCTACCTATCCGTCGTCAAGTCCCTAGAGCACTCGACGATGCGGTGCGGTCGAAAACTAAACCTAATATGGGTCGATTCTGAGCAGCTGGAAGACAAGACGCAGCACAGCGACCCGTCGGCTTCTACAAGGCGTGGCACCAGGTCTCCACCGCCGCCGGCATCCTGGTCCCCGGCGGCTTTGGCCAGCGCGGCACCGAGGGCATGATCAAGGCGGCCCAGTATGCTCGTGAGCGCAAGAGGCCCTTCCTGGGCATCTGTCTTGGCATGCAGATTGCCGTGATCGAGTACGCGAGGCACGTCTGCGGCAAGGCCAAGGCCACGTCGGAGGAGTTTGATGCCCAGGCCGAACACCGCGTCATCATCTTTATGCCCGAAGGTTCCAAAGACACCATGGGCGGCACGATGCGCCTCGGCTCGCGGGCGACGCACTTCCAGCCCGGCAGCGACCACAGCAAGCTCCGGGCGCTGTACGGCGAAGCCACCGTCATCGAGGAGCGCCACCGCCATCGCTACGAGGTGAACCCCGACTACGTCGACGAGCTCGAAGCGGCCGGCATGACGTTTGTCGGCAAGGACGACTCGGGCAACCGCATGGAGGTGTTTGAACTCCGACCACCCGTGGTTCGTCGGCGTGCAGTACCACCCCGAGTACCTGAGCCGCGTCCTCGACCCCTCGCGCCCCTACCTGGGCTTCGTCGCCGCCGCCGCCGGCTGCCAAGGTGACGCAGGACGCCCTCAAGGAGAAGACGCTGGTTGTCAACGGGGCCCTGGACGGTACCAAGTTTTGACGGGCTGGCGGCGGAAGCCCCGGCGGGAGTTGGCGGAGGAGGAAAGGTACCGTTTTTTTTGCAATTTTGGCTTCACAGGGAGGTTCAGCAGAGGCAGAGATGGCGCGGGCGAAACTAGACACGGTACAGGGCTTTGGGACGGTTCACGGCGGCATTGCACGAACGTATTGTCGGGACATGGGATGATGGGTGTGTTTGCCGAGTTTCTCCTTTCTTGTTCACTCTGACTTGATCTCGGTGATGATAGACCATATCCTGATTGTTATACATGAGGTGTTTTTTTTTGCGCGCTGGGGTGACGTTGCGCCATGCTACTCGTTGGTACGAGATGGAATATAAAAAGTTTTTAAAAATATTATTAGCATGCGCCTTGGGCTCTGATCCTTCTCCTCCTCGTTCTCCCGTGGTGCTTCCGTCGAGATGCCCCGTCTTGCCCTTGTTCTCTCCCATTCTTCGCCCAGGCGGCACGGCACCGTCGATGCCCCTCTACAGTATCGAGCGTCTATCCTCGTCGGCCATGCCCTCTCCGTCATCCGTCGTCGCATCCTCGCCGCGCAGCAGCCCGCGCTCCTCGACCCCCGCCTCCTCGAGCGAGGAGGCGCGGCGCCTGATCCCATCGGCGGCGACGGCGGCGCGGGAGAAGGCCAGCGCGGCGGGCAGCGGCGTCGTCGTCGCCGCCGCCGTCGAGGACGTACCAGACGTCCTTCTTGGTCAGCAGGCCGTGGAGGACGCCACGGTCGCTGAAGAGGACGTAGCGCAGGCCGAGCTTCCGGAAGTAGGAGACGGCGAGGTGCAGGCTGGTGCGCGAGGGGAGGGTCAGGGGCGTCTGGTCCATCCAGGGGCGCAGGTCGAGGGTGGAGCGCGGGTCGGCGAGGGGCTGGTGGGCGAAGAAGACCTCGGTGTCGGGCGGCAGGGAGCGCGGCGGCGCGGCGGCGGTGCGGATGTTGTAGCTCAGCTCGGCGCGTGAGATGTAGCCGAGCAGGACGGCGTCGCGCGGGTCCGAGATGACGGGAAGCCGCGGTAGGGGTGCATGTGCAGGATGGTGGTGAGGAGGCGATGCTGTGGCCCGTGGCGGTGAGGACGACGAGGTCCTCGATGCGCGTCATGATCTGGGCGGCGGGCACGTCGGGGATGGCAATCTCCTCGCTGCTGTCGAGAAGGGGTACTCGTTGAGGTGGATCCACGACTCGTAGATGCCGCGGCGCGAAGGCGTCGCCCACCCTTGGACAGCATGACGGCCACCATGATGGGCAGCACGTACGTCAGGGCGCCCGTGAGCTCAAACATGATGACGACAATGGACACGGTCATGCGCGTGACGCCGGCGAGGGCCGCCGCGGCGCCGACGATGGCGTAGGTGCCGGGCGTGACGCAGGGGGTGTCGGGCGCGCACGACGACGCGAAGACGATAAAGCCCGGGTGGCTGGCAACCCAGATCTCCATGACGATGCCGACGGCGCGGCCCGTGAGGGCGCCAATGGCCATGGACGGCAGGATGATGCCCGCGGGGATCTGCAGGCCAAACGTGATTGTGGCGAGCAGGAAGCCCAGCACGGCGGCCAAGATGAGCAGGACAATGGTGCTGGCCGACGCAGCGCCCGTCTTGCACAGGCCGACCTGGTCGTCGAGGACCCGCGCGCAGTCGGCAAAGAGGTTGGACACGAGCTCCGACGACTGCACCTTCATGTAGAAGTTGGGGTAGTTGATGAGGGCCGTCAACAGCGCCACGGCCGACACCTGCGCAACAGGCCCGGGCAGCCAGGCCGTGGCCTTTTTCCACCGCGCGACGGCCATGTTGGCCTTGATGAAGAGGCCGCCGTACACGCCCTGCCGGGGGTTGGTCAGCCCAACACGGAGGCAACGGATGACGGGTGCCGGACACGGCAAAGGACAAGGGACATACCCCGAAGATGCCCAGGAGCGCATAGGGGACAATCTCGAAGCCGTGCCAGTCGACGCTGTACTTTGTCTGGTACAAGACGAGCTTGCCGGAGCGAAAGGGGTCCAAGGCTTGGAGCGCGACGGCGGCCGTCATGGCGCAGACGAAGCTCTGCCACATGGTCTTGTCCGGGAAGTAGTACGAGAGTTGCTGTTGCAGCGTCAGCCGAGTCAAGTGTGAAGCAGTGGCGAGAGAAGGGCTGCGAGTACCTCGAGACTGAACAAGACGCCGCCGATGGGGGAGCCAAACGCAACCGAAATGCCCGATGCGGCGGCCGCAGAGAGCACCTCTCGCTTGCGAGCTGGGTCGAGTCAGCCGTCTGCCTCCAAAGGAGCGTGCGGGGCGGCAGGCTCACCCTCGTTGTATCTGATGTTGCCAAAGAGTTTGATGAAGAGGTTTGCGCAACAGCAGGCGACGTGAACAAGCGGGCCCTCCTTTCCCAGCCACATGCCAGAGCCGACGGCTAGAATCTGCTGCTGGTGAGCCAACACAGCCGGAGAGCACGGATGGGACAAGAAACGCACCAGGCCGAGCGATTTGGTAACGAGCGTCCAGGTCCCGAGCAGCCTGCGCATGACGAAGCCGCCCAGGATGGTCTTGATCTCCGGGATGCCGCTGTGCTTGGCGAGGATGGCATACTCCTGAACAAGCAGGGCAGCGCAGTATGCCAGAGTGACCTTGATGCCCGTATTAGCACTCGCCGAAAAGCCCAAGAGAAGCTTGCGTACTGAAAGACGAGGAAGAAGAAGTATTCAATAACCCACTTGCCGCCGCCGCCATGGACGCCGAGGCATCGCTCCAGTACTTCCAGCCCAGGCAGTTGGAGCCCTGGTCGTATCCGTAGCAGCAGAAGTTCTTGTTGAGGTAAAGTGTCCTCCTCAGGGCCGCTGGAGCAGAATCCCAGCTTGAGGTCGGCCAGCCAGTCGGTTGTGATGTCGATGACGGCAGCAATGGCGCCGACGAGGAGGCCGGTGAGGACCAGGACAATCCAGACCTGGCTGGCATCCAGCAGGTGCTTGAAGTAGCCGAGCAGACCGCTCGCGCTCGACAGCGCGCGCAGCCTCTGGCGCTCCTTTGTATATTCGAAGATCCAGTCAATGGCCGTCAGGTCCTCGTAGCCGACGCGGCGGCCGGGGCCCTCGGTGTGCCAGTCGAGCGGCAGTCCATCCTTGGCCGCCGCCGGGCCGAGGCCATGCGAGGCGGCGGGCGACTGCTGGCGCCGGGGGGACGAAAGGTCGGGGCGCCGCGAGCGGGCGGCGAGGGAGAAGAATCGCGAGGGCGCCGACAGCAGCGACGGCTTCGGCTTGCGCTTAAAGGACAGCGGCACGGTCAAGCCGTCGGCGGTGGGGTCGTCGTCGAGGACGTCGCCGTCGCCTGGATGGCGGGCGAGCGAGACATCTTCTTCGTCGTCGTCGTCGTCGTCGCCGTCGTCGTCGCCCAAGAAGTCGAGCTCGTCGCGGCCGTCCGAGGGAGGCGGCGTGTACGCCGGGGGCGAGTGAGACGACGACGAGGCCGAGGCGAATGCATGGTCGCTCGGGGCAGCCCTAGACATGGTGCTGCGGCTCATCCCATTTTCCGAATCTGCGTGTGCCGGGTTGGGAGGATGGCAGAATTCTTGTACATACGTTGCCGCTTCGTGTCTCTGGGAGAGAGGCTGATGCGACGGAGTGTTAGTGAGGTGTCGAGTTGGTACTTGGGGATGCTAGAAACAGTTGAAAGATGAGGTAGTCGAGGACGTCATTGCAAGTTGGTCCAGGGCCTTGAAAGGCAACTGTGGATACTTGATCATTAGCACATGTCAGACCGTGCAAGTACCTCTCCGTACCGCGAGATCGAGCTCGAATCTCGTCTCCACCAACCACCATCACGACATTGTCAACTGAGCCTTCATCAATCATCGAAAACGACGTCTTGTTGCCCGAGTAGATTCTCCGTCACCTGCAGTCTCTCACTTACTCCAACAGCTTGCAAACTTTCTTACTCCCGCCCGCGGCCATGGCGCCTTGAACGTGCCCTTGGTGCGGACCTCGAAAAAGCCGTCTTCTTCACAATCACATCCACAATCATGGATCCGACAGGCTCAGAGCCTCTCCAGAGCGGCGGCGCAAGCCCTGCCGTGCCCGGTGGACCGGCTGCCGACGTCGCCAAGATCTGCGACCTCTTGCGGGCAAAGGACGACACGCAGAGGTTCGTCGGCCTCGCTCTGCTCAAGTCGGTCCTCGACAACTCGCCCCAGCTCCGCCAGGATGACCAGGCCGTGCAGTTTCTGTGGCAGAGCCTCTCGTCCAAGTTTCTCGACAGGCTGCTGCTGACCGGCTCCAACCCGTCAAACAAGAACGCCAAGGAGATGCTCGACCTGGCCGTCTCGGTCCTGCACACCTTTGCCGCCCTTCTTCCCACGCAGCTGAGGGCCGAGCCCAAGTTGACGGGCCGGATACCCGGGCTCGTTGATGCCGTGCTGCACAGGTGGGCAAACTTGACCATCGACCGCCTATTCCCTGGTCCTAACTCTGCGTCGCCAGCTCTGAGGAGACCACCAAGCTCGTCCTGCAGCTCCTCCACACCCTGGCAAGCTCCCCCGAGGGAGCCCGCGCCCTCGTCGGTGTCCAAGACTTGAGCCCTCTCACCGAGATTGCCCCTGCCAATGCCCTTGTCCTGGACATCCTTCGCTTCGCCTGGCTCAACAGCATGGCAGGCGTCGAGGACAAACGAGCACTGTCCCACAGGATAGACGAAACGATTCAGAGCCTCACGTCGTCATTTACTGGCACCGACGCAATCACTTTGCTCGAGTTTCTCGCGTCATTCCTGCGGCAAGCCGACTCCACGGTAAGCTAAACACAAGTGAGCTGCAGCAGACCCGATGCTCACTCCATGCCTAGATTCTACCCACGGAGCCAAGATGGCTCAAAGCAATCTCTGGCTACATCCAAGCCATCGTGACAAGTCGGCCCTCGAGTGAAGCAAGGTCTGCCTACACCAACGCGACCGCATCCCTTCTGCAGGCCTATCCCTCGACGACACCGAAGCTCCTGTTCACGGACAGCAAAAAGGAGGACAAGCCCTTTGCATATCTGCTCATCAGCCTCCTTCTCATCGACATTCGGTCATCGGCGCCATTGCTCCTAGAGCAGCTGAACACGCCAGGATATTCCGCAACGTCCAGGCGGCTGGCGTCGGCGTTCGACATCATCTGCATCTTCATAGGGCATCTGGTTCGATCGCTCGAAGAAGAGTCGCTCGAGGGCCTTGCCATGTCCCCAGACAGTCTGCTCAAGATTCGAAAGGGAATATCAGATACAATGTCCGTCACAATCGAGTATCTCCGGGATCGGTGGGATGCCTCTGTGGCGGGTGCCATGGGTTTGCATCCCGACGCTCGGGTCGGCAACGCCGAGACTTCGACCGGCTCTCACCGAACGCTGACATGGGACTCCATCGCCAACGCAGCCAACGACGATCCCTTCATCCTCTCTGCTGTCCGCGCTCTGGCCCTGTGGCTGCGAGAAGACGAGAATAAGCTGCTGCGCAAAGAGGCAACGGGGCTGGTCGACATGTTCATGGACCTCTACCGGGCGAGCACTCCGGAGAAACTCGACTTCAGATCGCCCGTACTGGTCGCGTTGGAGGCATTGGTGGTCCTGGATCAAGGGCGGGAGCTATTCTTGCGCCATGACGGATGGCAGATATTGAGCAAGGACTTGGCCGAGATATTCCGCAATGCCTCGGCCATGAGCCACGAAGGCGAGGCCTCTCGCGGAACTGAGATCGTTCGCATTCTTCTTCAGGTGGTGGAACAGGAATCAGGCGGTACAACAGAAGAGTGGATGAATCTCATTACCACCGTCGCCGCCTGGGACCTCTCCCCCCAGGAACGGCCGCCCGAGGTGCAAGAGTTCCAGGTTGCAGTGCTACAGCTCTCCTGCACGCTGCTGGCGAGGGCGAGCGGGGGGATGCAAGGCAGATATAGACACTCCATCGACGCCATCAGTGGCATTGCGACACAGCTAAGTCGGTGCATTGGGCGGGATAGCTTTGTCAGGGAAGCCATGGAGGACGTCATCGATACCCTGGGCGGGCTGGAGGCACACGGTAGCTGAGGCCTGTCGTGCCTCCACAGCCGCCGGTCTTGACCGCAGGGCCCGAGCTGCTGGCAACGCTGCATCTCTTCAAAATGAATCTATTCGTATGGAAAAGCTGCCGGTCGCTCGCCGTGATCGTTGCTGGCGTTCTAGCTCTGTTTCTCCTCGTCGCCACCGTGAGACGTGCCCGGCCCAGAAACCATCCACGTGTGGCGGGCGTCTCAGCCCGTCTCGACAGTCTCCCGACGGGTTTGTGCCTCGGAAACTCGTGCCTGCGCACCCTCGACTTCCCGCTTTGTCTCGGAAGCCAGCCCTTTGGCCCGCCGCTTCCGCGCCCGCCGCACCTCGATCTCAACGCTCAGCATCTCGGCGTGGACCGACGCAAGTTGCGGGATGCCCTGCTCCACCATCTCGATGGATAGGCCCTGCGCCTTGCGCAGTGCTGCCGGGGCCAAGAGGCCGAACCAGCGCAACGGGTCCTTGGCTGGCGTGGGCGCCTGCTCACGATCTGCTGTCCTTCCGACTCCTTTGTGCTCCTCGCCAGGCCGTTCATCCTCGTCCTCCTCGGGCTGCTTCTCGCCGTCCGCGATAGGGGCTTCGGCAGCAGCAGAGGACGGCGCAGGAGCATGGGCGGCGGCTCGGCTGACGGTGAAGACGGGCACATTGGCCTTGTCCTGGTGGATGCTGAGCAGCCGCGTCGCGCGCATCCTCTCGTCGTAGCTGTCCTGGCCGAATCTCATGCCGCGCTCGGCGGAAAAGTTGGCTCGTGCAATGTTCTGATAAACATCGGCTTGGAGGCCCGACAGCAGCCCTCGGAGGCGCACATAGTCGTCTAAGAGGCCGAGATAGCGCTGCAAAAGGTCGTCGATGTGCTGTTGCTCAGCGGCCATGGTGAAGATGAGGAGCTGGCGCGTCGGTGGGACAGGACAGTCGGTGCGTGCGGCCGGCGCCTGAAGGAGACAATAAGGAGGTCTTTACCAGGGACGATTATGCCGGTGATGGCGATTCCTCATCAACTCGGCTATGGCGCTCGCTGGACTTTCTTGTTGCTGCTGCTGCCGAGGACAGGACAGGTCACGTTGAGGTGAGCTCTGAAAAGTACTCGGTACAGTGCAGGCACGACAACAAGGTGGGGCTTCCATCTCTCACCTCACGCCCCTGGTTTGGCCCTTTCAACCTCGGGCCTCTCCAACGCACCCACGACTGACTGACAAACCTTCTCGACGCGTCTGCCATGCCGCCGAGGACCCATGGCCTTCACAAAGGCTGGGAAAAGAAGGGGCTGTCGGCGGTCACAACGAGTAGGCCCCATCGGCGAGGTTACCGGAACGTGTGGCTGATGCTATGCTCACAAATGACGGCAATGCCGCGACCCGGTCCCTCGGAGCGCCTCGTGCACGCGCCAAAGGCCGAGACGGGGCGGTTGGGCGCCGGACTCCCGCGGACCAAGATTGACTGCAGCCCGCCACCCCGGCTGGCTACGGCTTGTTGGAGGCAGGCCATCCCAGGCTTGGCGGCACAGGGTATGAAACATGTGCCTGCGTGACGGGAGCTCAAACGGCATGCCGGACGCAACGGCGGTCTGCGGGAGATTTCAACCAGTTCAAGACCAATCTACGTGGCCGTTACACGACCCTTCCTCGAAACCGCATACGCAACCCACGGTCGACAACAACAACGGACATGGTTCGCCACCACCGGCGCCGGAGCTTCTCGTTTTACGGCTGGATGTGAGATTCGGTGCCTCTCATAATGAATTCGTGCCAAGATTAGGAAAGGATGCCATTGCCTCGATGCTAGAAGAGAAGATAGGCGCCTGCGTTCGACAGCTCCTGGCTCTGCGGGAGAGAATTAATGATCCGTTGAGCAAGATTCTTGTGACCGGCGACGTGAACGCCGGAAAATCGACATTCTGCAATGCTCTACTGCGTCGCCGCATTCTTCCTGAGGATTAACAACCATGTACCGCCATCTTCTGCGAGGTGCTGAACGCCAAGAACTCGGATCTGGAAGAGGTCCATGCCGCCACTCCACAACACGCCTGCGATGTCTTCACGTTGCAAGACCTTGAGCAGGTCGTGACAGACGCACGGTATACACAGGGTAAGGTCTTTGTCAACGACCTGCGCACGGCAGACGAGTCTCTACTTAGTAACAAGGAGGTGGTGGACAATACTCTTATCGACGCCCCAGGCTTGAACCACGATACCACTCACACAACTGCTGTATTTGCGCGACAAGAAGAGATTGATGTTGTTGTTTTTGTGGTTTCTGCCACCAATCACTTCACAAAACGAGACTCATTAGCTAGACAGGTTGATATATCCATCGAGCTGCAAGACTTCATTGACTGGCAACCGCTGGTTTCGACTGGGAAGTTTGCTAATGCGGGCATGGCCCTCACCCTGGCTACTGCCGTAGGCGGCCGTTTGGCTGACTTACATGGGTGGTTGAACCCAGCCCTGATGTTGGCCCGCGTTGTAGATAATAACAGCTTCCGCCGGCTCCTTGTTCCAGGAGTCTTGATTGCAGGTACGTATGTGGTTGCCCTTGATTCGCGGCCAGCAAAGCTGACGTGTACTCGAGTTATCGCCGCCACTATGGCGCACATCCTCCAGCAGATCCCCCACGCTGTTCCCAGACGTCTGGCGGTTAAGGTTGCGGCACAGTTGTCCGCGATAGATTACGTGCATGCTAATTCTGCCCGCATCACCGACAGGGTGCGCAAAGTACTCCGGACCCCGGCTGAGAGTGTCCGGGGTGTGCCTGGATAGGTCCGTCCGGGATTTGGAGCAGCGGCGAGACGACATGGATAAGCTTCATAACGATAGCCACGCCGCGCTCAGGTACTTTGGCAATCTTGTGCGGGCCAGTACTGCGGAGCAGAACACTGTCAAGGAGATTAACCTCGAAGCACCACCTGCTTGTTGAATAAACTCCGGGCCAGCCTCTTACAAGTGCGTGTAGATGTAGACTCGATCATTCGGTACGGTGGGACGGCTCTAGGAAGTTTACTTATGCAAAGTCTTCTAGGGCGAATTCATGGCAACCTTCGCGTGCTCTTTAATGAAAAGGCGAGGTAGTTGTCCTATTATCTCGATCTGCTTTTCTTCTCGGACCAGCTAAGCGGTCTTTAAATCTCTCGTATGGCCAGTTCGATTACGCCAGAGTATTTCCTTCAGAACCCGCCGGCCCTTTGATGACACAATGGCTGTCAATATCGATTCAGGATGTGGTTTCCAGGCCTAGCATACAACCAAGTCTAACGGTTCGAGTGCATGAGCAAGGTCGAATGCGACTAACACGAAGTGATTGTTCAAAAGGAGAAAAGGGGATTCCTAAGGAGATCCCGACTTGGGCTATTTGCACAATGTTCAAAAACTGAGACTATCTACAAAGTATTAAAATCACGTGGTCGCTCTCTGACAGCAACCAAGCGATTGCATCGTCAATCAATTCCGTCGGGCGTGTTCTACGTAAGATATTTCTCCGTCAAGTCTATGCCCTCATCCAACTACATCGCCAGGCAGATCATAATAGTTGCCCAAGCAGACATGGGGAACTGAATTTTTTTGTAGCGCTGCTCCTAGTCTAGCCACTTATACGCTCCCTACACATCGTCGACTCCTCCTCGCTCAGAGTTCATATGTGATTATTTCCCGGGACCTGGACGAGTTTTAGTTTATGTTCTCGAGCGAGGGCCCAATATGTGTACACACTCGATCGCTTTACCAAGTTCATTGCTCGGGATATACATTAAAGTACCGTTTCTCACACGGGTAGAAAAATTCTTCGAAGGGACATAGTGTGAGCTTACGTCTAGACAGGAATACGTTAGCACCGACGATAATGCGGGCTCACACGGGGCTCTTGGACACATCGAGCAATTACAGGTAGTAAGTCTACTTGCAATATGGTGTGCTGGTAGTTGTCGTCGTCGTGTTGTTGTGTTGCTTTCGTCGCCGTTGCCCGCTGTAAATAGGGGCAGATTGTTAAGTGAGGACTGTCGGCTCCTTATAGACGTGGCAGCCCGCCTTGACTCCACATGCGATTCTTTCAGCACCCTCTGATCATAAATGGGGTCATTATAGATCATTCTTGGCCGCATATGAACTCTAACCTAGTGCTTGTTGGCCCCACGACTAGGCCAAACACGCGTGTCGTGAAACTGGAGGTTGAATGTCGTATCCTCGGTCTAAGGGCCTGATCCACGACGCCTCGTAAAGAGCGAGACGGACGTGCAGGGAGACTTACCCTGTATAAATTTAGTTCGCACGCTCGCTTATACCGTCCCACATCCTTATATAGCGATTTCTTTACTACCTTAGGGCTCTGCCGTGTTTTTTTAAAGTATCGTGCGATCGTCTTTTCTACGTGATACTAATCGCGAGGTCTCGTGGCTCGTAACTATTATGCCTCCATCGTTAGCAAGTTAGTTAAACTATTAGGAGGTTTAGAGAAGCAGAAATATACGATAGACTAACCGGTAGACCTTACGGTTCCTTAAATAGCTATTTTAAGATCATCGTCAGCCTTATCTTCGCATATAAGGCGGCTATAGAAGTCGCCGGGCAGCCTATAAGTTATCTTAGGGCTTAATAGAAAGGTATAGTTCGTAGCTCGAGGCCGCCCCGAAAGAAAAAAAGGCTCTAACGCCGCCTCTTTTCTTTCGGGGCGATATAGGCCAAAAACGGCCTTTTTCTGCCTTCCTCTTAGCATCTTTCCCTAATATAGGCATCTATGCGGCCCCTACTAGCTCGATATATCGTAGGCAGGGGTCGATATACTTCTAGGGAAGGAGGAGCTTGCACTCTTTTATTTATACCTAAAAACGGTACTAATCGGGGTGCAGATACTCTTTTACCCGAGCGGCACGTCCGTCTCGCTTTTTGCGAGGCGTTGTGGATCAGGCCCTAAATATATTAAGTCCTTCGCCCATCTTTACGCCGGGTGGTTCCACGCACGGTATATAAGTTGCTTGTCGAATAGTTACCCGTTTATGCGTTCTATATCGGCAGCAAGGGCTGCGCTTTCTTCCCGAATTAGCGGTATATACATCTAGTCGATATTATGCTACGGCTAAAGCAGCTAAAAGAAGGCTGCAGGCGGTAGCTAGTAGATTTTATCGGGGTCTTGCCCGCGAGCTTCGCCGGCAGCATTATAGAGTAATAGTTTTAGCGCTTTATATTAAGGTTTTAGTATGCCTAGTATTACTACGTTTTTATAAAGGCGGCGCCTAGCTTAGTAAGGATAACGGCGTTAGTATTTATAAGAGTCTTTAACTATTATAGGTTATAGGCTTAGGCTACGGCCTAAGCCGTATAGTTATATACGGAGGGCCGGATCCCGTATATATATATATAGGCTAGCCGCGCAAAGAGAGCTCTATATAGCTTATTAATATTATCCTACGGACGGCACCTACGCCTACGCCTCTGCCTACTCCGTGATAGTATAAGCTATTAACTAATAGATCTAATAGATATCTCTCTAGAGAGGGCGCCTCCCCCTCGAGGAAGCACTCCGCCCCTCCCTAGACGGATAGGAAGTATCGTAGCTATCCTAGAAGCAATTAAAAGCGCGACGGCTAGCGAGAAGGACGAGGTTCTCGCTATACTAGGGGAGCCGTCTACGAGACTAGCTCTAACCCCTACGGCCTCCGTAACGCCGGTTACGGCGGCGATACTACCGACGCGGAAGCCTCTCCCTTAGCCGACTTAGGACGGTAAGCCGGAGTCCTTCTACTTCTTCCTTAGCCGGCTATAAATAAAGTTTATAACCGATAAGAAATAGGGCCTAAATAGCTATTATAATATAGCGTAGTATTCGCTCCTCTATACGCTACTAGAGCCTTAGATATAGCGGATCTTTAGATTCTAAGATAAGGGCGGCCCTAGGGGTAGACGCGACCTATAAGACTTCTTTTAATACCTTATATATATATTCGGCAACGTATAAGAGCGGGAGAAGGCGTAAGATAGGCTATAGACCTTTAAGTAGAGAGATAGATAAACCTTTAGCGAATTCTTTCCTAATTTTAAAGAGACGCTCTTATAAGTAGCGGGGACTATAGTATAAGAAGATAGCGCGAAGCTTATATAGCTATAGAATTCGATTACGCTAGCCCTATAAGAGCTACTTATCCTTATAATTATACCTACTAACTATAGCGAGTATATAGGCCGGTTAATAAAGGTAGCTTAGGGCTATAAATAGACGCCGCGTTTCTAGAAGCTTTATAAGCGTATACTATATAGCGGCGACGGGATTACCGCCCTTTTATAAGATAAATAACTAGCTATCGATATAGATAGGGATACCTTAATATTAGCTACCTATATAGACCGGGCTAGATATAGTAAGAAGACGCCGTCGACTACCCCTTATACCGCCCTATACTTTAAGTAGTAGGTAAAGTAGGTAATAAGTAAGGAAATCGGGAAGAAGAAGGCTAACGGCCGCTACCTATATTACGGAGTATCTATATACTTTATATTAAAATGCCCCTTCCTTTTAGCTAAGCGGCCTATAGCGGTTTAAATAGTAAGGACGGAACTACTCTTTGCCTTAGACGATAAGGAGGACTCCGCCCCCCTAGGCCTAGAGGAAAAAAAGTAGCTCTAGAGTAAAAACGGGCTCCGGAGCCTTAATTACTAGTACTAGTAAGGGAGAAGGAGGAATTATCCGCCTATATAAAAGAGGAGCTTACTTTAATATAGGTTATAATTAATAACTCCTTACTTATTACTACCTTTATAGATAAGGGCTACTAGTACTACGCTATAGTTAACGAGGCGCTTATACGAGAGATATAAGTGCTAGTAGAAAAGATCGCCTTAAGGTAAGTAAAGGGCGCCTTAAGTATAATAGAGGGTATAATAATTAAGGGTATTATATAGTTAGCTATAGAGGTTAACGGTTACTATAAGCTTATCGTAGCCTATATAATCCCTTAACTAGAATTTCCCTTAATCCTTAGGAAACCCTAGTTATTATATATAGAGTTATACTTAGTTCTATACTAAAGGAAGCTATAGTTTAGGCCTATATAATAATAGGTTTACTATAACGACGGTTCTATAAGCGTAGGACTAAGCGTACGAGCTTTATACTTAGTATAAGAAGTCCTTACCTCTATCTTTATAGGAACCTTATAATAGGTAAAGTAAGGGCAAGGCCGGGTAGCGGCTAATATAGCGGTCTATATAGTTAGCCTAGCGGATATCGATAAGGCCCTTTAAATAAAGAAGCTAAAGTCGCCCTCTAAGCTATAGTAGTAGATATTATTATTATTATTAAGATTATACTAGTAACCTATCTAGAGGTATCTAGAACTTCGACGTTAAATAGGAGGGAAAAACTAAAGTACTTAGAGGAAAACCCTCCCTTCTTTCGTAGCTAGTCTGCCCTTATACTAGGTCGCGGTTATAATACGTAGGAATCTTACGCCGGCTATCTTAGGTATCGTTATAGTTAGTCGGAATCGTATTAGCCCCGCTATAAAGTAACCTTAGAAAGTAACTCCTTTATATACGTAGGGTATATAGCATTAATCGGTAGTACGAGCGTTTTTTAGTTAACGGTTAATAGTTAATTATATAATTATCTCTAACCTTATCTTATAACGATATCTTCTTAGGCTCTGCCTTATTTTTCCGCCGTAAGGCTTAGCGGGCTATTTTTTTATTAATGCTAGCCTTTAGCCGGGCCGGTAGTCGGGTTATCGCACTAGCTTCGCGCTATACTTATCGAGTTACTAGTATCGGCCCTAGGTTTTTATTTTCCCGGTTAGGGGGCCCGGACCGGGGTTAGGGGGAGGTCCTAACGAATTCGTCGCTAGGTCCGGGTAAGCGAAGTCCGGGCCGGCCTACTTATAGTAGGGCTAGACTACTAGTATATTTATAAGCGCTTTTAAAAGCGCTAATTAGCTAATTAATAAGTAGGTTAGCGTAGTCTATTAGTCTAACTAAAAATTAATCGTGCCCTTAGCCGGATTTAAACTAACTCTAGCGTTATAGCTAGTAGGCTTCCTAGGTATATAACTACTATACTATAAGGTATAGTAGTAGATACTAAAGCGCTTTTATAACCTCCTACCGCTATTTAAGTCCTAGGAAGCGGATAAGCTTAACCTATATAAGCCGGGGGTAAACTATAAGATCGTACTCTATACTAATAAGAAAGGGTAGGAACTACCTATACCGTTCGGACTGCTATATAGTATATTATACGCGGAGCTACTAATATTAGAGAAGACGCTAAGGGACCTCCTAAATAAGGGTTTTATTTAAGTAAGTAGCTTTAAAGTAAGAGCGCTAGTCCTATTTATATATAAACTAAGGGGCGGGATATAGTTCTATTACGACTATAGGGCTTTAAACGCAATTACGAGGCTAGACCGCTACCCCTTACCCTTAATCTTAGATACGCTCCGTAACCTTTTAAAGGTAAAGTAGTTTATAAAGCTAAATATAAAATAGGCGTTTTATAAGGTATAGATCTTAGAGGGTAATAAGTAGAAGACGGCGTTCTATATACGCTATAGCTTATTTAAGTAGCTTATAACGCCCTTTAGCCTCTTAGGAGCGCCTACTACCTTCTAGCGTTATATTAATAATATATTATAAGAGTTCCTTAATAAGTTTGCCTCTATATATATAGATAATATCCTTATTTATATAAGCGGCTCTTATAAGGACTATATATAGAAAGTATAAAGGGTCTTAGAGCGCCTCTAACTTTATAGGCTCTACCTTAACCTAGATAAGTGCGAATTTAGGGTTAAGAGGGTTAAGTACCTAGGCTTTATTATCTACGTAAGCGTAGGTATATAGGTAGATCCTATAAAGATCTAAGCGATCTAAGACTAAGCGGCCCTAACTAAGTAAACGGGCGTATAGAGCTTTCTTAGGTTTACGAACTATTATAGGATATTTATTAAGGGCTTCTCTTATATTATAAGTCTCCTAAACGAGATTACTAGGAAATAGACCGCCTTTTATTAAGGGCCTATATAGGAAGAAGCGTTCTATACGCTTAAGGACTTATTCTCGCGGGCCTTAGTACTACTCTAGTAGGACTTCGACTAGTCTACGTTAATCGAAGTAAACTATAGCGGCTAGGTACTTAGAGGAACGCTCTCTTAAGAGGTAAATAGGCAGAAGTAACTAATAGCGTTCTACTCCTATAAGCTAACCTTAGTAAAGCGGAATTACGCTATTTACGATAAAGAGATACTAGCGATTATTAGCTGCCTTAAGTAATAGTAAGCGGAGCTCTAGAGCTATAAGAGCTTCGAGGTTCTTATAGACTATAAGAATCTCGAGTACTTTATAACCCGCTAGTACCTCTTAGAACGGTAAGCTTACTAGGAGGCGGAGTATCTCTTATACTTTAACTTCTTAATTAAGTACCGGCTAAGGCGGGACTCTATAGTCCTAGATATACTTTCCCGGAAGGATTAAGACCGGCCGATAGGAGCGGATATCGAGGCCTAGGATCTATAGCTTATCCTATAAGAAGCGCTATAGACTTATATAGGAGCTTCCTTAGTAAAGGAAGGCGCGGCGCTAATAGATAAGCCTTCCCCTATACCTTTACCTTAGCCTAGCGAGGAGGGATAGACCGGCCTAGGGGCGCGTATAGCGCGGGTATTCTAAGATAAGGTCCTTTAGCGCTTATAAGATAGGATATCGTTTCTAGACTATACCTACGAGAGTATACGCCGCGCTATTAAGTCTAGCGCTTAATGCTTTAATCTAAAGCTAAAGCTAAAGGTATAAGTAGCCGACTATTATATTAACCTACGGGGGTATCTACGTTAGTAAGGGAGACTATAGGTGCTAGGCGCGCTATATACTATAAAAGCTAGGGAGAAGGATAGACCGCCGGAGCTAGACGAATAAAATAAGCTCTAAAGGAAGCTAGTTTAGCTCGTTTATAACTCTAGTATCGTAGGCTACCTAAGTAAGCAGGGTATAGTAGTAGGCCTTACGAGGGATTTCTACTAGCCCCTCCTATAGTACTACGTTCGCTGCTTCCTCTATAACTATAATATCTATAGCTATACTAAGATTTAGAGGGCATAGCTTAAGGGGCTACTTAAGTAGCTTCCGGTGCCTAACTAGTTTTATATATATATATAGATAGACTTTATAACGGACCTCCTACTTATAGAGGGCGGTAACCGCTATATATAGGTAATTAAGGACTAACTTAGTAAGTCTATAGTATTAAAGCCGATACTATCTATAGATATAAAGTCTTACGTAGAGCGCTTTTTATAGTACTAGGCCTACTTATATAGCTAGCTAGCCTTTATTATAAGCGATAGGGGATCGAATTAAACTAGCCGCTTTTAGTAGTACCTATACTAGCTACTTTAGATTATATAGCTACTTAGTATAGTATATTACCTATAAACTAATAGAGGGCCTAAGAGGGTTAACTAGGAAGCGTAGGCTTACCTATAGGCTATTATAGCTCGTAACTAAGTAAACTAAGACTATTAGCTCCTTATAGCTTAACTTACGTTAAATAGTAAACTATATACCTTTATTAAGATAGCCTCTTTCTTTATAATATATAGCTTCGAACTACCCTTACTAGTTCCCTTTACTATAAATATAGTAGTAGAGTAGTATAGTAATTTATTATTAAAGGGCTATACCTCTACGTTTATACGAAAGCTATAGGAGACTATAGATTATTACTAATCCGCGATAGCCACCGCGGTATAAGATTAAGAGCGGCACGCTAATAAAACTAAGGCCCTAGTAAATAGGTTTATAGTAAGAGATAAGGTATAGCTAGACCTCTATAACTATAGGTTAGCACGGCTAAAAAAAAAGCTTAACTAGCTATATATAAAGTTTATAATATAAAGGGTTATTAGCCTATAGGTTATAGAGCTCGATAGTCTTTTAATAGGGGTCTATAGTAAGATTAATATAGACCTCCTTTATAGAGCCTCCTTTAACCCGCTACCTAGATAAAAAGTAGCGGACGCCTAACCGCCTATAATTAAGGTAAAGGGAGAGGATAAGTTTAAGGTTAAAGAGATATAGGCCGCGCGCTAGAAAAAGGTTAGTAGGGGGAAACGCTAAGAGGTCCTCGTTAAGTAGCGTAGGTATCTTAACCCTATATAAGAACCTATATATAAGTTTATAGGAACTATAGCCCTCGATAGGTTTAAAGCCTTATTTAGAATAATAAATAAGAATAATAAACTAACGGTATTACGGGATACCCTATAGTTAATAATCTAGGTACTTATAATGATATCGGCCTTCTTTAGGGAAGTTACCCTTAACTCCCTAAGGCTCCCCGCGGAAGAAGGAACCTAGAAGCTACCGGGCAAACTCTAGGAAATTACCTAGAAATCCTAGAAACGATAACCGAGCGGATTATATAGACGTTTTACGGAGATTTCCCCTAAGGATATATTATACGGGGAATATACTACGATTTCCTAAGTAATAATAGCTCCTTAGGGATTATATTAATATTTCCCTAAGAAGTTACTATAAGAATATAGCGGGGAAATTATAGAGAAATACCTATACTTACCTAAGGAAAATACTAGGAAATACCGCTAAGACGCCGTATTACTATTATATAATTATAAGGTTAAGATATTACTCGGTTAAAACCCTAAGTAAGGTCTTATACTTATTATAGTATATATAGAAGATAAAGAACCTACTAGATCTTAAGCGGGTAAAGAAGAATATAGATAGTTATTACTACTCTTACTTTAACTTATAAGACCGGTAGCTAGTCTATATTTAACGCGCGTAATAATATATAGTAGCTAGTCTATATAATATATTTAATTATATATAGTAGCTAGTTTATTTAATTACCTATTAGACCTATACTAGATCTAGGTAAACGGTAAGGTTAACGTACTAGCCCTATACTAAGGGACTAGTATATAATAAATAGTAGTAATTTTAATTCCCTTAAATATCTATTCTCCTAAAGTCTATATCTAGTAAAACGGAAGATAAAAAAAGTAAGGAAAGAAACGAGTTAACCTCGACCTATAAACCTTAATATCTTCTTAGGAAGAAAGCTCCTACTCGCGTACTAACGAATACCGGCTTCTTAATCTCTTTTTATAGAAGAAATACTTAGGGAACTCCGGATAAAGGTAGAACTTCGACGTATTAAAGCTTAAGTATTATAGAGCTTTTATTAGCGGTTAGAAAGATACCTATTTCTAGGATATTTCCTATTAAGTGCCTATAGAAATAGAAGATAGCCGGATCGCCTACCCTAGCGGTAGGAACGACGCCCGGAGGAATTAAGAGCGGAACTTCTATAATATAACTTACTAGCCTACCTAGCCGATCGTTAAAGCCTATAAGAACGAATTAATAACCTAAAATACGTTTTAGTAATAAGCTAATATTAGCTATAAGTAACGGAGCTATATAGAAATCGATATAGTATAGCTTCCCTTACCCCGCCCTAACTACCTCTATTAAAAGGATAAAGCCCTAGAAGTTCGCTAAGAAGTTCGCTAAACTATAATAAATAAAATAAGAAAGAACCTCTAAATAATACCGCCCTTAGCGGTATATTTACGATAATAACCCTAGTAAACTAGCTAGTAAGTCTAATTATAAAAGAAGCTTTTACGAGACTACTAGTAAAAGCTATAGTAAGAGAAACTAAGGATAATACTACCGTAAACCCTCCTCGAGCACCTATAGTATATATTAAACTAAAAGACGTAAGGAAGTTTAACCCTACTAGCCCCTTCGATATAACGTTTAACGTTCTTAAAGAAACTAAGAAAATAATTATATATAGAAGCGTTAATCGATTTATCGATTCCCTAAAATAGGTAGCTATCCGCGGACTAGAATACGCTAACAAACTAGTAATACTAATCCCTAGCTTACTCCGCGGAACCGCTATTAAATAGTATTCTAGTAATCTTAGCGAGTCCGACTAAGCTATACTTTATACCCTAGACTAGGGATATACCGCCTAGTATACTAAACTATAAAAACGCTTCGCTATCTAGCCGGAAGTAGCTTTAAGATCGTTATAAATAGAACGATTTACTACCTTAAATATTATAAATAGAGCCGACTTTTATAGATAGATATTAAAGCTCCGCTAAAAAGTAAAAGTAGTACTATACTTAAAAGAGCACCTTACTATACTAGTCTATTAATAACTAAACGTATTACTACGAGAATTATTCTACCGACCTACCGGTCTAGAATTATTCGATACCTAGATTAATAACTATAAGTAACTTATCCTATAGTTAGAAACTAAGCTAACGGTTAGGTTATAGGGGAAGATAAGTAACGTAGTAAAAGGACGCGTATAAGGCGGGTTACGCGAAACTAAGAATAAGACTATAGTAAACTCTACCCTATCTATAGCTAAACTAACTAGCTAGAAACCCTAGGAACGAGGATAATTCTAATAGAAAGGAAATATAATAACTACGTTAAGATAGAATAATCTATACTAGATAGATAAGGGCCTAGTACTAAACTAATTAACTAGTCCCTAAACCGGACTATAGCCTTAGGATTCGAAACTAAAGGAGGGCTCTTAGGAAAACCTAATTATTATTAACCTTGCCTATTAGATTTAAGCGGCACTAACCGACGACTAAGGCGGGATCTATCTTTCCTAGGAAATATAATACTAGATCTTATTTACCTAGGATAAAGGGCTAGAAGATAGTAATACTACCGCTAACGTAGGAGAAGAAACTAAAGAAGTAAAAGATAAGATTTTATTTATTCCCGATATAATAGAACTAGAACCTATAGGACTAAGTCGTTCGCCTAGAATACTAAGGAACTAGCTAACTATAAGAGCGGCGCTATAAACCGAAATATTAGATCTATCGAAGCCGTCTTAGTTTATATACGCCTAGATATCTATCTTTAAAACTAAAGGCCTAGACTAGCTATTAAACGTATATATAGACTCCGGCATAGCCCGCTTTATAATTAAGGAAGACTAGCTTAACTACTTTAACGACGTAACCCTTAATATAACCTAGTAGGTCCTACTATCTAGTATAAGGAAAAGCCGAACTAAGGGTTAGGCGACCTTAATAATAAATATCCTAGGGAAATAAGGAACGGGATTTAAGGTTAGATAGTTTACTATCGGCGCCTAGGTAGTCTAGACCCTATTTATAGGATTATTGCTCGGATAAGATTTCTCGGTACTAAATAAAGTTAATATCTTAAATTCTAAGGGAATAATATCTATCGGCTTATATAGCAACCTAATAGTTATAGCTCGCTCGACCTAATAGGGCTACGCGATCTATTATTAGGTTATATACTAAGCCGACGTCGACGTCCCTATATATAGGATAGAACGCCTACCGGCGTAGATTAAGGACGTACTAAGGAATCGTAACCTAGTATTCTTTCCGAGAGACCTATTATTAGCCTATAACCTAATCTAAGGTATAACTCTAGTTATAGCGGTTAATACTACCGCTCGCCGCGTTAGATTTAAAAAAAGATAGTACTTAGGGACGCTAGTAGACCTTAGCGACAAAATATAGTTCTTATAGATCGATATACCTAAGGAAACCCTAGCTAGGGTAACTCCGACTAAAGAGCCGGCTATACGTAAAACCACGGAATATAGCGACCTATACTAGGTTACTAACCTATTAGTAGAAACCCTAGAGGAAGGGAGCCCTAAGTCCGCTTATTACGACCACGGCTACTAGGCCGCTAACGGTCGACCACGTTAAGCACGTAACACGGTCTAACGGATAAATAGTCGGCACGACTATCTAACGGATATAGGATCGAGGGGATCGTAGAGATCTAAGTAATCTAGGATTAATAGGATTACTACGCTCTATATAATCTAACGTTAGGGATCATAGCTAGGCCTATAATCTAAGGATAGTCTCTATAGGTATATATAGCTACCTACTTTTACTCCTTTAAATAGATAGCTCTCTAGCTTTTAATATAGATCTTTATTATAATTCTATCTCTAATTCTAATTACTTAGTTATAGTCTACGGTCTATAACCTCTAACTTATTACTAACGTAATATACTTATTATTACTTAGACCACGCCTTATTATATCTACTAATATAAACCCCTTAATAGGTTTATCCCTTAGGAATAATACCGGTCGTTATACGTTAAAAGCTCTTATTTAATATAATACTACGTTACTCTAAGTAATATCGTAACTATTAATATACCTATATAGTAAACTAGATTAACTAACTCTAGAGCTACTATATCGCTTTAGGATATAATACGCGAAATTATCGCCCTTTAATATAAGGTATAGTTACTTAAGAACGGAGGAGGTAACGGATAAGTTAGGGACCTTAAAGAAGTAGTTAAACTAAAATAGCTAGGACTATTCGATAGTACTTATAGTACGCTTCGAGACTTTCTTACTTAACTTAAGGCCTACTACCGGTTTTACCCTACTAAACTCTTAGACCTAGTCGAAAAGGTACTCTACGTAGGAAATTATTTATCTAGAACGGTACTTACTTAGTTTAGACCTATTATAAGGGACTTTCTCGATAACTAACTAGCGCGACGAGATAACGAAATAGATAAAGTCTTTACTAGTTTCTAAAGATTTAAAGAAGCTATTATAAAGGTATTTAGAATAACTAACGAGGAATAAAAAGCTAAATAAAAACTTCGAGAACTTTAATAAAGAATCTTAGTATTAGATTATACTATAAAGTTCCGTTAAGTTACCTTAAAGCTTAATTAGGACGATAAACCTCTTATATTATAATTCTATAATAGGCTTAAAGAAGAAGTTAAGGACGAGCTCTATAAGGAAAATTAACTTAATAACCTCTTAGACTATATTACTATAGTAGTACGAATCGATAATAGATAGTATACGCGACGCTAAGAAAAGAAGTAAGGAAGAGGAAACTAAAACCCTTCTTATAGGAATAACTTTAACTAATATACTAACTATAAAAAGAAGCGCGAAACTCCTATTACCTATACCTATATAACTAACCTAGGTAGGATAGATCTAAATATAATATAGAAAAGTAAAGGAAAGTATTTTAACTATAGGAAACTTAGATATTACTTTAAAGAATATAAATAACCTTATAAGGAGAAGAAAACCTATTAGGTACTAGCCCTAGAAGGTAAGAAATACTTAAACGCTATTAATAGATAGGAACTAAAGTATAAACTCCTTAGTTAGACTATATACTATAATAATAAATATACGGTATACTTAAGCGATAAAAACGGTATTAGATAGTTCTTAAAGTAATTAAAGAAAACCCTTATAATAATATAACGAAGGGATCTTAAAATATAGAAATAAGTTAAATTCGTAGAACTAAAATACCCCTATCTTAAAGGAGTCTCCTAAGACTAGATTAAGAAGAATAGTAAACGATTCTAAGAAGATATATAAAATAAAAATCGATAATAACGATAGGTAGTTTATAAATAATATAATAAAGAAGATATAGATATAGCCCTTATACTTACGAAACTTAGATAATAACCTAAGGAAGAATAACGAAGTATCGATAATATAAGCTCTAAAAAATAAGAAATACTTAGAGAAATAGAAGACGAGAATAAACTTATACTACTACCCTCGCTATTAAGGGAAAATACTACGATTAAAGAATACGCTTTATACTTTAAAGAATTTAAAGAAATACTTAAAATTAGAACCTAATAAATACCTTAAATTCTTATAGAAAACTAATAAGCTATATTAATTCGATATTAACCGGTACTATATAGAGGAGACTATACTATAGCTATTACTATAGTCGATACCTTTATAGCTCTATAATAAGAATAGTAACTACGAGGAGAATTTAGAGATAATCTATAAATACTACTTACTTATAAGTACTATAAGTATATTTTATAGATATTATACGTTTACCTAAATTATATAATATACTTCTAGATAAAGGTATAATATAACGCTTTCTTAGTTAAGTTCGAGGGATAAGTACTTTTAAAACCCTACCTAAGTATAGAACTAAACTACTAGAAAATCGATTAATACTACCTAAATAACTAAGTTATATTATTAAAACCTAATTATAGTATGCTACTTAAATACCGCGATAATTATAGTTTATTAACGAGATATCTTTTAGAGATATATAAAATCTATAAATACGCTAAAATAAAAGAATAGTATAGCGCTACTCGCTCTAAGGTATTTAAACTATTAATCTTTTAAAGACTTACGTAATAAATTAAATATAATAAAGAAGATTATAATAAATATATATACCTAAACTATAGAGTTTATAAATATAAAAAAGTATAAGTATAGTATAAACGATATAACGGTATATTAAAAGATTATTAGTAATATATATAAAGGCTATAAGCTGTATTTAACTAAGGAAGAATCGATAAGGAAATACTATATAAAAAATAAAAAGACGCTAAATAAAAACTTAACCTTTAGTATAAAAATAAATAAAATTATAAAGTATAGTACGTAATTAACTATAAAGTAGTATAATATAAACGATATAGCGTTAAGAAATAAGAAATCTTCGATTAGCTATAAGAAATTAGTCTCTTAAGCCCTAATATAATACTATACGACGAAAATATAAAGAAATAATATTAATAATAAATTAAAGAAGAATACTTAAATAAAACGAATAAAGACTAGGTAAAAAATAAGGCACGCTATCTATAAAAGGGCTATAGACTAGTATAATATAATAAGATCTAAGGACCTTATATATAGTAACGGTAAGCTATAGCGACTAAATAGTATTAAATATCTAAATCGCGGGATATTACGTATATATACTTTTAAACTATAGCGCGATAAGTAATTATATTTTACTTAAAGTTATTAATCGTTATTAATTTATATAAAGATATAAGAAAGATCTATATAAACTTACGAATATTAAAGGAGAGGCCTTTAACTATAATAACGGAATTATTAATATAGAGATTAATTACCTCGATATTAATATCTAGGGCTACGATAAATAAGTTAACTTTAATATTATAAATATTAAAGAATATAACCTTATATTAGGACTTCTATAGCTATAAGAGAGCAACCTATTAATTAACTAGAAAACTAGCTAGCTATATTAAAATAAAGACATAAGTTTCTAAGACTAATAGATTTAAAAGAAAGTAAAATTTTATAATAATTTAGCTACTAAATAAGATAAAAGGGATAACCGTTTAAGTAAATTATTATAGGCTTTAGCGATATAAATAAAAATAGTAACTAAACTAGCGGATATAAAATCGACTAATAAGACCTACGTACTAACTAATACGGCTATATAACCTAGTATCCGATATAAATAGAATAAAGGATATAATATAAAGATTTAAAGAGTTATTACTACTCTAAGGAAAGACCTTAAATAAATTAATAAAGAGCTTAAGTTAAGAGAAACTAGCTCTTAAAAGAAAGAATAAAGCCTATAAGATAGAATAAAGAATATCCCCTAGGAATACCGGAAATATAATAAACTCTTTAAGGAAGGACTAGAAATAAGGTTACTTAAATATAGTTAATAAGACTATAAAATTTATCTTAAGGATAGAATAACGCCGACGTTTTATAAGATCTATAACTTAAACGAAAAGTAACTATAAATGCTACGCGACTACCTCGACGAGAATCTATAAAAGGGATATATATAAACGTTAATATCTAAAGTAGGCTACCTAGTTATATTTATTTTAAAGAAAAACGGTAAGCTATAACTAGTTATCGACTATAGACGCTTAAATAATATTATAATAAAGGACCGAATACTATTACCGCTTATATCGGAACTATAAGATCGACTATATAGTAAAAAATAGTTTATAGCCCTTAACCTTAAAGGCGCCTATAACTTAATATATATAAAAAAGGGATATAAATAGATAATAGCCTTTAAAAATTCGGACTATTTAAATATCTAGTAATACTATTTAGACTTATAAATATACTAGCTACCTTTTAACGGATAATTAATAATATCCTACGTAAATACTTAGATATCTTTATAATAATATACCTAGATAATATCCTAATCTTCTTAGATACCCTAGAAGAATATAAGGAATACGTTTATAAGGTACTCCGCGTACTTTAGAATACGAAGTTACTAGTTAAACTAAAGAAAAGTAAGTTCTATATATAGGAAGTAGACTTCCTTAAATATACGATCTTATTAAGAGAGATATAAATATAATAAGATAAGATTAACTTAGTTAAAGAATAGCTAACGCTAAAGAATATTAAGGACGTATAAAGTTTCTTAGGATTTATAAATTACTATTAACGATTTATTAAAAATTTCGGAAAGATTATAGTACTATTATATAACTTAATAAAAAAGGAAAAAGAATTTATATAGGACGATAAAGCTAATAAAGCTTTTAAATATATTAAAACTACGATTATATAAGAACTAGTCTTAACTACCTTCGATCTAAAATAATAAATCGAACTCGAAACTAATATATTAGACTTTACTTTAGGAGTATAAATCGGATAGAAAAATAATAAAGGAAGACTACGACTAATTATATTCTACTTAAAAAAGCTATATAGCGTAGAACTTAATTACCTTATCTACGATAAAGAATTCCTTATAATTATTTAAGCTTTTAAGGAATTTCGATATTACCTTCTTAAAAGTAAGTATAAAGTTAAGGTCTATATAGATTATAAGAATATCTTATATTTTATAACGACGTAATAGTTAAATAGATAATAGATCTAATAGGCCGAATACTTATTAAAATTCGACTACGAAATAATCTATAGAAAAGGAATAGAAAACGGTCGAGCTAATGCCCTTAGTCGACGAAGCGACTATAATATAAGGGCACCTATAGCGAAAGGATAGCTCCTAGAAATCAACGAAAATAGGAACTACTAGCAACGATAGTTAAACGCAATATTTAAAGTATAACCTAATAACTTAACTTACTAAAAGATCCTAAAATAGATAAAAGAATATAAAGTACCGAACGGATATAATATAGGATATTTAGAAGTTCTAATATATAAAAATAAAATCTAGATACTACTAGAATTACGAGATAAAGTTATATAAGATATATACGAATATCTAATATATAGATACTAGGGAATCTAAAGAATAATAAAACGGATTAAACGATAATATAACTTCCTATAGCTTAAGGAAGTAGTATAAAAAGTTATTAAAGAATATAAACTTTATATATAAAGTAAAGCTAAACGATATAAACTATATAGAGAATTATAACCGCTACTAGTACTAGAGAAACTATAGGATTTAATAGCCTTTAACTATATTATAAAGCTACTACCGTTAAAAGAACCTATAACTAACGTTAAGTATAATAGTATATTTATTATTATTAATAGATTAATAAAGTATAGATACTTTTTACCGTATAAAGAAGCTAGTAATATAAAAGAGCTAGTATATATATTCCTACGAACTATTATTAGTAATTATAGACTACTAAATAAGATTATCTCTAATAAAGGAAGTACGTTTATAGCTAAATTTTAGTAAGCTCTTATAGTATAATTAGGGACGAAATATAAGCTTAGTATAGCTTATTACCTATAAATAGATAGATAAATAGAACGACTTAACTAAACGCTTAAATAATATTTACGATACTATATTAGCTATAAATAAAACGATTAAGTTAAATAGCTACTAATAGCGTAACTAGCTTATAATAGCTTA
The DNA here is from genome assembly GCF_020360975.1 of Hirsutella rhossiliensis. Lineage (NCBI taxonomy): Eukaryota > Fungi > Ascomycota > Sordariomycetes > Hypocreales > Ophiocordycipitaceae > Hirsutella > Hirsutella rhossiliensis. The sequence goes on along the minus strand of NW_025408676.1, from coordinate 3,008,160 downwards.
GTTACGGAAATAACTAAGCTCTTACTAGTATACGCTAATTATAGATATAACCTAGAAGTATTTAAGGTTACTAGATAAAGACTATAAGTAGAATAAGCGATATTATAAGTAGATTAGCTATAAAAATTATATAAAGAAATATAATAAGAACTTTAATTTATTAGAGAACGAATGTCTACTTACTATAACCGGAAAAGATTATAAGGACTAATCTTTTAAGAGGGAGATATAGTCTACCTCGTACGATAAAATATTAAAATAAAACGACTAAGTAATAAATTAGATTTTAAGAAACTTAGACCGTTTAAGGTTAAGAAAACTATTTTAAAAGTTAACTATAAACTTTTGCTATTAATAATAATACGGATATACCCGATATTTTATATCTTATTATTAGAACTAGCGCTACGAAACGCTAAACTATAGGAAAAAAATCGAAGTTAACGATAATTAAGAATATAAAGTAGAATAAATACTAGATATAAGAAAATAAGGTTAGTAATAAAAATACCTTATTAAGTAAAAGGGATATAGACTAGAGGAAAATACCTAGGAACTACTTAAGCACTTAACCTACTATAGCTCTTTACTTTAATAATTTTACTAGAAGGTTTAGGAGGGATTAAAGGACTAAGATCTATAAACTCCTCGCTAATACCGAATAAGGACTAATTCGCCTTATTAAGAACGCCTAACGATTATAAATTATTTGCTACCTAATACTTATATATATCGAGCGTAGGTAAAACGCTATCCTCGGTATCTACTTCTTAGATACTACGACGAAATAACTTAGAACTCTTTTCCTTCGCACGATTTTAAATCTTCTAAATATAAGCTAAACGATTAACGGCGATAGATATTTACGACTAAAGGTTCGTAAGCTATACCTAAAGCTCTAATAAGGCTTCCCTAGCTTCCTCCTCTTTAGAATATAGCCTATGCTACTCCGCTAATAATTTAATTACTAGAAGAAATACGTTAGCTACTATATATAGAAAGAATTAAAAGATACTTATAAAAAGAGGCTACTAAAACACTATTATAATAGGGACGACTACTAGTAATATAATTATTATAGCGCGAAGAATTTTTAGCTATTTAATAATTTATCTTCTTCGCCTTAAAGTATCGAGTATACGGTATATTAGTAGGATCTCTACTTAAGTTAATATATTTAGTAAAAGTAGCGCGCTCGGAGGCTTTTTAGGAACGATTTTTTAGTATACGACTAGATATACTATTAGTAGTATATTCTAAAAAGATAAAGAAATAAGGAACGATATACTTACGCACGACGCGATAAGGGTATATTTATATACGGCGGCTAAGGCAGCTATAGTAGGTCTTATAGATAAGACTAAAAGGAAGGGAGATATCGTATTACGACTACGGCTACTAGGCCGCTAACGGTCGACTACGTTAAGCACGTAATACGGTCTAACGGATAAATAGTTAGCACGACTATCTAATAGATATAAGATCGAGGGGATCGTAGAGATCTAAGTAATCTAGGATTAATAGGATTACTACGCTTTATATAATCTAACGTTAGGGATTATAGCTAGGCCTATAATCTAAGGATAGTCTCTATAGGTATATATAGCTACCTACTTTTACTCCTTTAAATAGATAGCTCTCTAGCTTTTAATATAGATCTTTATTACGATTCTATCTCTAATTCTAATTACCTAGTTATAGTCTACGGTCTACGACCTCTAACTTATTACTAACGTAATATACTTATTATTACTTAGACCACGCCCTATTATATCTACTAATATAAACCCCTCGATAGGTTTATCCCTTAGGAATAATACCGGTCGTTATACCGCTAAAGGGGAACTCCTTTTATAAACGTATAGATAGACTCTAAACTATAAAATCGGGATTTTACGAGACTATAGCCTCCTAGAAATAACTACTTTAAAGGACGTTAAAATCTATAATTAGAACCCTACGTTTATAGAAAAGATCTAACGTATAGTCGCCTCCTTCCCGACCTTATAAAAGGACTAGGGTACTATTAAGGTCTACCTAGACTACTATATACGTATTCCGCTAATAGAAAATTAATACTTACGTAAACTAGCGTCTTCTTAAGGTATATAAGTAAAAGCGGAATTTTAGGAAATTAAGGAATTACGTAAGACTACGTAATAGAGGGGAAGAAGGAGTATAAGGTAGGATTTTTAATAGAATTTATTAGTAGTATATTAGTATATAGAAGAGGTATTAAAGTTAATAATTCTCTCTCTATTTACTAGCGGACATACTATCTTATATAGATAATTATAGCTAAACGGAAGAACCTTTCGGGACTAGATTTAGGCTGCCGTATAGCCCTAAGACTAGGGAATTCTATAATACCTCGAGTAAATCTAGAAGTGTCTTAGTTCCTCTAATATTCGTGTTTAAAGGAGGTTGGTCGTGCTAGTATTCTTAAGAAGTCTTAGCTAGTATTCTAAGCTAGCTCTATTCCTTCGATTCCTAATTATACGATAACCGGCAACCCGTTTAATATATAATAATATATAAACTAACGAGCGATTCTTACTCTATAGGATAAGATTTTATCTATAATTAATATACTACTTATTAGCTTATATAATCGGGAGAGTATATTATAGCTGCTTTATTTATAGTAGGAACACCGTTCCTTATAGCCTCCTTAAAGAGTAGATTTATATACTCTTTACTAATTTATTTATAGTAGTATATATATAGGGTAAAAACCTAATATAGGAAAACTATTCTTATACCTTAATAGGATATATAAAACCTATTCTTTCTTAGGAAAAAATCCTTAGGTATATACTAATAGAAAAACCTATAGTAGGAAAAATCTATAGTTATAATAATTATTTATAGGATAACCTTATATAAGGTAAAACCTATTATTACTAGGAAAATCTTAATAGATAAAAACCTAGTAAATATTTCTCTAGGAAACCTAAAAGGAAAAACCTAGTAGGGAAAGATATAGAAAGTATAAGAAATATCTAAAACCCTTTTAATTGCTTAGGAACTTATATTAAGGATAGACTGTCTCTAAATTTATAGAGTAATCTAGGTCTTAATTCCTTTATAAAAATATTAGCTATATTATCTTCTAATTTAATATAAAAAACTCTAATTTCCCCTTCTCTTATACTAGTTCTAGTATAGTAATAGGCTAATCTTATATACTTAGACCTTTTATAAAATTCCGGATTTTCTACTAATTTAATAATAGTAGTATTATCTATTAAAATAGGAGGTATAGTATTAGGAATCTTAATAGATAGATCCTTAGTAATATTTTTAAAAAGTATATTTAAATAAATAGCTTCTTTATTTACCTCCCTAAGGCTAATATACTCTACTTCGTAGGTAGAAAGGGCAACGGCCTTTTACTTAGAGCAAGCCTAGCTTATTATATTATTATATATATAAAAATAGTAACCGGAAAAGGACTTTCCGTCCGTTAAATCTAACGCCTAGCTAGAGTCGGTAAAACCCTTTATATATAGATAGGTAAAAGGGATATTATAATTATATTTAATCTTTAGGCTAGGAATTTATTTAAATATTTCTAAATTATATTTAAAGCCTTAAAATACGTTTAGTCGGGCTTAGCATGAATCTAGTATAGGAAATTATAGAATATAAGATATCTAGCCTAGTAAATAAGGCTAAGTATAATAGAGATCCTATTTCTTTCTAAAATTATAATATATCTTTCTTAGAAGGTAATTCCTTTACTTTTATAAGCTTAAAGCCTACTATAGTAGGTAAATTTAAAGTTCCTAAACCTTCTTTTTTAAATTCCTTTAATTTATTTAAAGTATAATTTTCTTAGGATATATATAGCTCTTTATTTTCTCGGTTTATTATAATATTTAGACCTAAGAAGTCTTTTATATCTCCTAAGATAGTAAAATCTAGGAATTTAGATAATTCTTTAAATAATCTTTCTTCTATTATAGATTTAAAGGGCCCTACTATAAGAAAGTCGTCGACGTAAATTACTAAGGCTATACTATAGTCCTTATTTATAAATACTCCTTTATCTATTAAAAGAGGAAGAAATCCGAGTTTATTTAGTATAATTTTTAAATAATTATACTAGAGCTTAGGACTTTATTTTAGGCTATATAATGCTTTCTTTAGCTTTGCTTTAATTTAACTGGTTTTATATAGGTCTAGGAATTTAGTTAATTTAATTCCTTTAGCTCTATAAGCTAATCTATATTTTAAATAATATTCTTTAAGAGCGTATTCTTCGTAGCCTATAGGAAGATCGATATATACTTCGCTATCTATATCGGTATATACGAAGGCATTTATTATATCTATTTATAAAGCTTTAAATTCGTAGATAATAGCTAAAATAAGTAGAATTCTAATAGATTTAGGTCTAGCCGTAGTTAAGAAGGTATTTAGGAAATCTAAGCTATAGATCTACTTAAATCCCTATATTATAAAACGGGCTTTATATTTTATTATATTATTTTAACTATCCTTCTTAATAGTATAGACCTAGCGGCCTCTTATAGCCTCCCTATCCCTAGGAAGGTAGGAAAATTCTAAGTTTTATATTTAATTAGCTAGATAATTTCCTTAATTATAGTATCTTTCTAAAATACTATTTTAGGGCTATTTATTGCCTATTTATAGGTCTTTAGAATTTTTAGATCCTAATTTTCTATACTAGCTAGAATTAACTCTATAAAATCGTAGTTTAGAAATAAATTAACGTTAGGGTATTCGATATAGTTAGAATCGAACCCTTCTAGCTTCTTAGGTAATTCTACTACTATTTTACTAGTAGTAGGAATAAGATCGTATTTTAAAGACTCTTCTTCTATAGAGGGCGAGGGACTTTTATCTCTAGGTTCTTTAGTAGCTTCCTCTATAAGGATATAGCTTTCTAGCTTATCTTTATTCGGAATAGAATTAAAATCAAAGGTATTATTACTACTAAAGATTTCTAGATTTTTTATAAATTTATTTTCTAGTATAGTAATATCTCTAGAGATAGTAATCTTTCTCTTAGAAAAATCCTAGATTTTATATATATTTTCTAAATAGCCTACTATTATTCCCTTAAAAGCTCTATTATCTAGCTTATCTTTAGGGTCTTTATTCTTATAATATATAAGGCTTCCGAAGGTCTTAATTTTATTTAAGGTCTCGAAGGGTAGTATTATATTATCCCTCTTTTCTATAGGACTTTTAAATCCTATCGTAGAATACGGTAATCTATTATATAAATAGGTAGCTATTAAAACAGCTTCTCCCTATAAATATTTAGGAAGCCTAGTAGTAAATAAAAGAGCTCGTACTTTTTTTAATATAGTACGATTTATTCTTTTTATTCTACTATTGGATTCCGGCGTCCTAGGAGGACTAGAATTAAAGGTAATTCCTTCTTTTTCGCAATAGAGCTTTATTTTATATATAAATTCTTTAGCATTATTAGAAAATACTTCTCTAATCCTAGTATTTTTAGGGCTATTTTCTACCCTATTTTTAAATTCTAGGAACCTATCTAGAGCTTCTCCCTTTTTTTAAAGAAGGTATATTTCTAGATATTAGGTTCCTATATCTAGGAAAGAGATATAATAGTAATATTTATTATAAGTAGGCACTTTAATTAGCCCCTAAATATCTAATACTATTTTTTCTAAATAAGAATAAGACTTATACGAAGGTTATTTATTAACCTTATTTATTACTTTAGCTTTAATATATATTTCGTATTGCCTTATTTTATTTTCCTCTTCTAGAGGCATTTTTATATCCTTATTATATCTTTTTAATATTTCTAAAATAGCCCTACTATTTATATGCCCTAAGCGTAAGTGCTAAGTATAAAAATCTATATCCTTTGCTTTTAAAGACGTAATAAGGATTAATTAGCTTTCTAATAAAGGTTCTATAGGAATATAATATAATTTATTTCTAAGAAATCCTTTAGTAAGGACCTTAGCTTTATTATCTAATAAAAGGACTTTATTTCCTCCTATTAAGGTATAGGTATTATTAAAATAAGATTAGGATAGTATATTTACCCTTAATTTAGGTATATAAAAGCAGTCTTAAAGGATATACCTTTTTTTACTATATAGGAACTTAAATACTAAGTCCCCCTTTCCTTTTACTAATATAAAGAAAGCTTTTCCCTAGTAAACTTTAGACTTAATTTCTTTATAGTTAATAAGGAAATTCTTATTAGATACTATATACTTAGTAGCTCCGGTATTATATATAAAATCAAAGATTCTTTTATTCTTATAACTAGGAAATCCTCCTTCTCTTACCTTTAAGACTAATTCCTTTATTCTAGGAATCAAGGCTTTTAGAGGTCCTAAAAGAGAGTCTTTATTAGCTTCTACTATAGGGGTATTTATAAAGGTTAAAATTACCTCTAAATCCTTAGACGTTTATATAAGGGTCGGAGCCCTAGAAAGGTCTATAAGGTCGATATCTAGGTCTATATTTTCTTACGAAGCTATATTTAAGACCTTATTACTATCTTCTAAATCGGACTCTAGCTCGGTAATTCGAGCCTTCCTTCTTTTATTAGTAGTAGAAATGCTACTAAAAGGGGATTTCTTCCTAGAAAAAGAAGAAGAAGAAGATTTTCTCTTCTTAGAAATTTAAGTCCTATTATCCCTTTTTCCTTTATTTAATACCTAATAAGTAGGAGCCTTATTTAGGTATAATTTATAGCAATTTACTATAAAATACCCTAGTTTTTTATATTCCTTATAATAAGGAGTATTTATAGAATTTCTATAGGATTTCTAAGGCTTCCTTTATATTAGGAAGGTTTTCTTCGAAGATTCGTCTATATCTTCTATTCTTTTACCTTCGTCTAAAAGACTAGCTATAAGGGTTTTAAGGGTAAACGCTATAGAATTATACCTAAGGCTCTACGTAATATTTATAATATAGCTTCTAAATTCCTTATTAAGGCAATTAAGAATCTATGCTATAAGAATAACTTCTAGAATTTCTATATTATAGGATTTTAAATCCTCGTAGATTTCCTTTACCTTATAAAGGTATTTCTTTAAATTAGAGTCCGAGGGACTAAGATTAAAGAGCTGCTTAATAAGTAGATAATTCGACGAAAAGTTCGACGGATTATATAGCTTTTTAAGCTCATCCTATGCTTCTTTAGCATTTTTTAGATACCGAATTTATATTAAGGGACTATCTTCGACTTAAAGGAATATTATAGATAAAGCCTCCGTAGTCTATATATAATTTACTTACTCTAAAGCAGCAATAAGCTTTTCTTTTATAAGGATAGCTTCTATCCTTATAGTCTATAAGGTATAATTTAAATTTCTCTTAAGTCTAGTAAATTTATATTCTTTCTATCTACCTATTTTATATAAATTCGGTATTATTTTATTTATAGGGATCGAGAAGTCTAGACGGGAGTTTAAGAGCGTAGGAAGGTAAAAGAAGTTAGGGGGAATTTCGGAAGGAATTTTAATTGAATATTTCGACGAGGAATTTTAAAGGTATAAGTAGTTAATTTCCCGGCTTAAAAGGAGTAAGCCGGGCTTATAACCTCTTAAGGTATATAAGTAAAAGCGGAATTTTAGTAAATTAAGGAATTATATAAGACTACGTAATAAAGGGGAAGAAGGAGTATAAGGTAGGATTTTTAATAGAATTTATTAGTAGTATATTAGTATATAGAAGAGGTGTTAAAGTTAATGATTCTCTCTCTATCTACTAGTAGACATGCTGTCTTATATAGATAATTATAGCTAAACGGAAGAACCTTTTAGGACTAGATTTAAGCTACCGTATAGCCCTAAGACTAGGGAATTCCGTGATACCTCGAGTAAATCTAGAAGTATCTTAGTTCCTTTAATATTCGTGTTTAAAGGAGGTTGGTCGTGCCGGTGTTCTTAAGAGGTCTTAGCTAGTATTCTAAGCTAGCTCTATTCCTTCGATTCCCGATTATACGATAACCGGCAACCCGTTTAATATATAATAACATATAAAATAACGAGCGATTCTTACTCTATAGGATAAGATTTTATCTATAATTAATATACTACTTATTAGCTTATATAATCGGGAGAGTATATTATAGCTGCTTTATTTATAGTAGGAACACCGTTCCTTATACGTCTAGGGCTTACCCGCTTAGCTAGAAGGATAAGGCACTAATCGACTAAACCTACGAGGACCTATACTAAAAGGGGCGTATAAAATAGGCTATAGAGGCAACCCCGTTCGCTTACCTTATATTCGTAGCCTAGAGAACCGTATATAGTAACGAAAAGGGCTAAATAGTAGTAGACCTACGCGCTCTTAATAGCGTAGCTATCTTAGACGCTTACCTAATACCGCTTTAGGGAGATATAATCTAGAAGCTATAGGGGAAACGCTTTATTTCCGCTATAGACGCTCGGTCTTTCTTCTATTAGTTCCTTATCTATAAGGAGTATCGGGAAAGGTTTATAGTAATTAGCTATAGAGGATTAAAACGACTAACGGTAGCCCTAATAGGATATAAGAACTTACCTATATACGTTTAAAGATTTATAGACTAAATCCTCTAGGAATATATAGAATATTCCTTTAGGTATATCGATAATATCGTAATATACTTAGATATAGAAGACGACTACGTTCGTTACCTCTAGGCTATCTTCTAACTCTTCGTAGACTATAACCTAGCCCTAGCTAGATCGAAATTATTCCTAGGCTACCTATCTATAGAACTATTAGGATTTCGAGTTAATAGTATCGGCCTAATAAATACTAAAGAACGAGTATAAGTATTATAAAACATAGAGTTTCTAAATACCCTATAAGTACTAGAAAAGTAGCTTAGCTTAGTTAACTAGCTACGGCACTTAGTAGCCTACTTCTCTTAGAAGGTAAAGGCGCTTTAGGTTTAGAAAACAGCGATACTTAAGGAAGTATAAGATAGTTAAGCGCTGCTTAAAAGACTAGTAAGGAATAAATATACCTCTAAGATAACGTACTAACTTTCCTTAGTAGAGGAATAGGCCTTTTAAGATATTATAAACGCTCTTATAGAACTAACGCGGCTATATTATTTTAACCTACGACGGCTATTATTCCTATAAATCGACGCTAGCCGCGAGCTAGGCTTTACGGTAGTAGCCTTCTACCTTATACTAGGGGTAGACTAGAACCTAGGAAGGACCTTACCCCGGATAAGTATCTAGCTAATCCTTTACCTTAGTAAACGCCTAACCGGTGGAGAACCTAGATACTAGCCTACGGAACTTAAAGTCGCTTATCTTTCTTAGGCTTATCGGAAGCTCTAGTCGTATATTATCTCTACCTTACTACTAAAGGTTATTATACTAATTAACTACGCTACTATAAGCGTAATCCTAAAGTAAATATCGTTATTTACTACTAGTATAAAGATAAATAATTAGCTCGTGCTCGCTTTATAGTACCTTAGCTAGTTTCCCTTAGAGGTCTACTATATTCCTAGAACTATAAATATCCTTACCGATATACTATCTCGACTACTATCTATAATATCTAGGAAATATAAACCTAGGAAATTAGACCGCGTCTAAGAAGATAAAGTACTAGTCGAATATATATATATAGTTACGGAATCCTTTATTTAACCTAACCTACGCCGGAAGATCTAGGAAGTATACGTAGAAGAACCTAGGTAGGCCGGTATACTAAAGTAGCTTAAAAGCGATAAGTCCTAGGTCGGTCTCCTATTCGTTAAGCGGAATAGGTTGCTCTACCTAGTTAAGACCTAAGGTCGTTATCGGCTTTATATCTATACTACCTACGCTAAGGAAATTATCGCCGACGACTATACGCGTAAATTTTACTTTAGACGGCGAAGGATATAAGAGGAATTATCTTCTACGTTCGCTATTACTAGCCTTAAGAAGCTTATCGATAGCTTTATCGATAAGTATAACGCTTATTATAGGAACTAAACCGACTAGTTAAAGGCCCTTAGTAAGTTAGTTCTAATTACTTCCCTAGCCTTACCTTTTTATATAATCGCTATAGATTTTATAATAGGGCTCTTAGACGTCCCCGCGGACTAAACTCTATAGATACTACTTATCGGGGTCTACTATAATATACTATTAATAGTAACTAATAAGTTCTCGAAAATAAGGCTCCTTATCTTAGGCTATAACTGGTTTACCGCGGAGGATTAAGCCGAGGTACTATTTACTAAGTTAATACGCTATAACTAAGGGATTCCTACTTAGATTATTTCTAACTAGGACCCTAAGTTCCTTTCGGCGTTCTAGAAGGGACTATAGATAGCGTATAGGTCTAAGTTACTAGTATTTATAGCTTAGTATCCCTAGACCGACGGCTTATCGGAACGACGTAACTAGGTAGTTAAAACTATACTTTAGTTCTTTACGACTAACTTCCTATCCTATTAATAGGTCGACGTATTACTATTACTTTAATTTACCTTTAATAACTCTTACTCCTTAGTAATTAGTACCTCTCTAAGCGAGCTACTAACTAGGATATAGATAGATAATAGTAAGCGATACCTTAGGGAAGGCCCCTTATAGATAGATAGAGAAATACTCTAAGACTAAGCTAGGATCTTAATCGCTTTAGCTTAGGTAGGAATAAAGAAGCGGTATAACGCGAAGTACTAAGCGCTAGAGTTTAAGCCTAGGGACTAAGTATAGCTCTAGCTAGGGAAAGGATATAGCGTAGCCGACGGATAAGTAGTAAAGTTAAAGGAACGCTATATAAGACTATTTAAAGTCCTTAAATAGATCGGCTATTTAGCTTACCGCCTTAACCTAGCTAGATCCTTAAATATCTACGACGTCGTTTCTATTATATAGCTATAGCTAGCCGAACGACTAAACGCCCGACCTAGCTTAGAACCTAATACTAACTACTAGGAAGTTAAAAGAATCCTTAACTCTAGAACTTATAAATATAGCTAAGGGACTACTTATATAAAATACCTCGTTAGCTAGAAAGGCTAGCTAAGTAGCTATAATTCCTAGGTAGCCGCTAAGGATATTATCGCTAAAGACCTTATCGAAGAATTTAACGTATAGTAAGAAGCGTTATAAGGTCGTATTACCTATACTTAAAAGCTCTACGCGCGCGCTATATAATAGTATAAGCCGCTATAGCTAAGGGAGAAATAATAATACGTAGTACGCGCCGTTACTATTCGTTCTCTTAAAAGTCTAGGGATAGGTTAACTAGCTAATAAGTATTAATAGGCCGCCCGCGGCGAACGGTAATCTAATATTATATTTTAGTACCCGCGTTTATTTTATTTTAGGAACCTAATTTCCCTATCCTTTTACGCTCCCCTTTCTATACTAAACCGCGCCCCTCTTATACCTATATTTAAGGTTCTTACTATCTAAGGCTATAAGTATTATAGTAAGGACCTAGTATTTCGCTAGTATTTCTCTAACTAAATCTACCGCCGACCGCCGCGCTTAAGCCTTAAGGGGTTTTAATAAGTAGTCTAATTATATAGGAATAAGGTAGAGCTCCTTTAATACCTTAAGTCTAATATAGCCGCTTTTACTAAGTAAAAGCGGGATAATTATAGTATATATACTAACTACCGCGACCTCCTTACTAAAGAAGGATATAATCTCGACGTAGGCTTAATAGAAAATAGTATATACTACGCCCCGCTATCTCTTCCCCTATCTAAAGCCCGCGAGCTATACGACCGTAACTAGCTATACTTCTCTACGCCTTATAGCGCCGCCGCCCGTCGTAATACTACTATAACTCCTATAACTACCTAAACTAGTAAGAATATAACGTTAACTATCTAACTACGGTAAGTTAGCGCTTCCCGTCGCTACGATCCTAGCACTCCTTTATACGTTCGCTTCGACGACCATGCCCTATCGCTATTAAGCTTTAGTAATTCGTCTAGCAACTCGCTATTATTAGTCTCTAATATTATAGGAAAAACCCCTAGCACCCCTTATAACGCCCGCGGGTAGTTTGCCCCGTCGTTTAATAAGGACGAGCTTCTCCCTCTATCGCTGCGCGACCTAGATAGGGCTATCTTCCCCGATAAAACTAAGATAATAACTAGCGCCCTCGGAACCGCGTAGATCGCTACTATCTTAGCCGACGTTATTAATAAGCTCTTATCTAGATAGGTCGCCTCTATAGACGCTAAGATACTCGAGATTATCGCTACCGTTACTAGCGTAAAGTGCCTTCCCGCCTATTTAAAGATATTCGAGGCCGCCGCTATAGAGGAGCGCGAGGCTATTAATATACCGGGAACCTATAAGTTTAGGGAGAGCCTTAAGCGTACCCTAGCTAAACCTAGAGGATCTAGTATAGTAGACCTTACCTTTAACGAGCTATTAAGGAACCTATTTACTAGACGCTTACTCGCCGCTACCGCGGCCCTGCCCTCTACTCCTTTTAAACGGGCTAACCTATTCGCCGAGGAATAGGCCCCGATACCGGTCTAATAGAAGCTTAACCCCTTCTAGGTTCTAAGCTATAGAAAACCTAAACTATTTCCTATCGTACCTTTCGTAGTATACTACGATAACCCGGCCGATATAGACGGCTATATAGGTATCGTTTACTCTAGGTCGGAAGCACTAGTCTACGGAGCCTTAAACGCGGCCGTAATTTAGGTAAATCTATTCGCTACTATCTATAAGGAGGCCGACGCTAACCTCTTACTTAGCTAGTACGCCGCCCTCGCTAGAGTACCCGCTAGCTTTATTTATTAGTTTACTTTCGCCGCCTACCTCCTAGATAACTCGCCCGAGCTCGCCGCGATATATTAAAGAGCTATAAGAGCGCTACTAAGAGGTATAAGCTAATAAAGTACTTAGGTATATAGTACTAATATATCGGTAGGGTATTAGTAGGGAATTATACTTACCCCGCTTATATATTATAGACCTCTCGCTACTCCGACTAAAGAGGAAAAATCCCTTTTCCTATAAGCTTTAGTCTTATAACGAGGAGAATATAATATATATAGCGTAGTACCTCTAGCTATCTCTACTACCTAACTAATCGTACCGTAATACGTATTCTTTTATAATTTCTAAAGCTTCCCTTTTTAGTTACTTAATAGAGATAGCTACTTAGAAAAGACTATATAATACTCTTATAGCGCAATATAATAGTTAACTAGTTAAGGCCTCTTTATTATATATATTAAGTATCTACTTAGGAGATAAAGAACTAGAAGATATATCCTTAGAATAGACCCTTATTATAGACGATATTCTAACTATATCGAAGATATCGCTACCTATAGGCGTAAGACCGTCGACTCGTAAAGAAAAGCTTATAGCCCTATAAGCGCGTATTAAGGAGCTAGAAGAGACGAAACGCCTATAAGACCGCGTTATATAATTAAAGGAGGAAATTACTAAATACGCTAGTGCTATCGCTATCTATTCGGGAAAGCGTCGATGGTCCTACTCCCCTAAATCGGATAGTAGTCGCGGTAGCGAGGTTAAGATTAAAAATATCGCTTAATTATCCTAACCTACTAATATACGGAAACGTCTAGACTAGACTTACGATCTAGAGGACGCCTTTAAGGCAGCGCCTAGACGCTTTCGTCGTAATAAAATAAAGATCCTTTACGCGGTAGATTATATATATAGCGACTATAAAGCGAGATAGCGCTAATACCTTAAAAAATAAACGCCGATTAACTAAACTAAATATAGTATAGATTAGGTATACTTTAAGGAATAGATACTCGTCCTAATTAAGGATACTATAAATAGGGAGATACTATTAGCGACGTAATTAAAGGAGGCTCGCTAATAAGAAGGCTAGTCCCCCTTAGAGTTTAGCTTATACCTTAACTCCTTAAAGAGGCATTTTAAACGCTTATCGGAAAAGGCGCGTGCTCTTATATTTTTCGCTAAGCTAGAGCTATAACTTTAAGACTAAATTAACCTCTATTTAATACCTATTTATACCTACTAATAGAAAGAGCTTATATAAGTCGCTTAACGATATTAGGATACTATTATTAATAAGAGGCAACGTACTAATACTACTTTTACCCTTAGAAGAACCGGGAATAAAAGTAGTACTATACCCTAAGGCGGTATATATAGGGGAAGGAATTAAAGAGGTCGATAAGCTAAGATAAATCGTTAAGAAAATACTACTAATTTAACCGATAACTAGTAAGCTAGTAATATACTTACTAAGGGCTAAACTAAGGGACGTTATTAAGGAAGAGGATCTTTTACTTAATTAGGAATTATATATTTCTAATATAATAAGCTAGGATACCTATTTATAGAATATACTAATTCTCTAAAAGTAAAAACCTTAGTAAAGACTCTTAGACTTAATACTATAAAATAAGGAAAAGGTAAGATATTAAGGTAAACGCCTCTCCCTTAGTAAACTTAATACCTATAAGATAGTTACTTAAAACTCTTATAACGATATTAAGGCGAAACCCTATTAAAGTCCCTATATACCTAGATACTTATAATACTATTAACCTTATAGATATATACTTTACTTAATAGTAAGGATTACTATAAGTAGCGCTATTATACCCTAAGTTATTAAGGCTTAATAATAGTAGGGTAAGGGAGTATAAAGTATAGTTAGTGCCGCTCTAAATAATAAATATAAGGGGTACTAAAAAGATAATTACTTATTTCTATATTAATACCGATAAGTTAACGCTAAACAATTAAGTATTAATCCTTTTATTAGTTACTACCTTAAAGGATAAACGTATCTATATTATCCTATAGAAATAATAGTAGTAGTTTAAGTATTAACTAAGTAGCGAAACCCTATAAAATCCTTATAGATTCCTTTAAGAATATAAAAACGAGGTAAGGGTATATATAATAGCGCTTAATCCTAAGCTAATCCTATTACTAGATAAAGATAAGGATAAAGGGATTTTATAGGAAGAATAGGCCGAAATCCTACTAACTCTCTACTAGTTTAAAGATACCTTCTTAGCTAATAAATCCGATTTATTATTAGCTAGAAAGGGAACGGATTATTTAATTAATTTAATCCCTAATATAGAGCTTCCTTATAGACCGATTTACCCTTTATTATAAAGGGAACTCTAAGTATTATACGACTAGATCTAAGACGCGATAAAAAGGAAAATAATCTAAGAGTTAAAGAGCTTAGCTAAGGCGCCTATCTTTTTTATTTTAAAAAAGGATAGTACTTTACGGCTATATATAGACTACCGAGGACTTAACTAGGTTATATAAAAGAATTAGTACCCTTTACCCCTTATTTTAGAGATTATTAACCGCTATTAAGGAGCTAAGTATTTTTCTAAGATTAATATATAGAATATATATTAATATATTTAACTTTAAGAAGGAGATAAATAGAATACCGCTTTCTAAACGCATTATAGATATTTCGAATACCTAGTAATGCCCTTTAGACTTACTAATATACTAGCTATATTTTAGAGCTATATCTATTAAGCGCTTAAGGGGCTTATAGATATAATCTACGTAGTCTACCTCGACGATATCCTTATATACTCTAAAATAAGAGAAGAATATACTAAATACTTAAGATAAGTAATAAAAAAGCTAAGGGCTATAGAGCTCTATATAAAACTATCGAAGTATATCTTCTATTAATAGTTAGTCGAGTTCCTTAGGTTTATATTATTTATCGATAGGGTATTAATAGACCCTTAATAGGTAGAGGTAATAGCCTAATAGCTTAAACCTATAACCTACTATAATATTTAGGTTTTCCTTAGGTTCTATAATTTTTACTAACGATTTATATATAGGTACTTAGGGGTTATAGCGCCCTTAACTATATTACTAAAGGGGAGTAAGAATAAGAAAAAGCTAAGGAGTATAGAGCTAAACCTTACCGAAAGGGTAGCGTTTTAGGCTTTTAAGGATGCTTTTTAAGGAGCCTTACTCCTTTAATATTACGATCTAGAAAGACATATTTATATTAAAATAAATATATCGTAATTCGTAATAGTAAGGATTATCTCTTAACCTAATAATAAAGGGCGTTACTATTTAATTATATTCTAGTTAAGGAAGTTTACTAGAGCCGAACTTAATTATAGTATTTTAGACTAAGAACTCTTCGCTATTATTAAGTTATTTAAATACTAGCGATATTATATTAAAGGGGCAGCGTATAAAGTAAAGGTATTATCGGACTACTATAACCTCTAGACGTTTATATACTAAACCTCCTTAAATAAGAGGTAAGTAAGATAGTATATATATTTAGTACTATTTAACTTTACGATTAAGTATTATATAGGTAAATCTAACCTATTAGACGCGCTATTAAGAATGCTTAGATATAAGGGCGAGAAGCCCCTATTTATAGAACCATTACTAAAGCTATAAGCGAAACTAGCTACTATTAATACTATATCTATATAAAGAAATAATAAGGCGTTTTTATAAGTAAAGAGATACTTAACCTTAAGTTAATATAAGCGTAGTAAAGTGCCTTTATATAAGGAAAATATATAAGCTTATCTATAGCGAAACTATAATAATTTAAGTACGAGACCTAAATAATTAGCTAATTAGGCTAAAGAGAGAGCTAGTTATAAATAGTTACTCTTAAGGAAGACTATTAAAGAAGCGGCCTACTATATAAAGGTTTATATAGTAAAAGTTCTAGAACTATTACTAGAGTTACTAAAACGTACTTAGTCGGTTAACGTAGTAATTAGTAGGCTAAAGGAGACTAAAGACTTCTTAAAAGGGAAGGGTTTTTAGTTAGTACGCCTAGATAGACTACTACTATAAAAGGGTTATATTATAGTACCTTTAAAGGTAGCCTTATAGTAAGAGCTAATATAGCTCTTTTATAACGATCTATTAATAGGATACTTTAGCTCTTAACGTACTAGCGAACTACTAGCGAGGAACTTTTACTAGGATAGAATAATAAAAAACGTAAATAAATACGTTTAGTTATACTTAGTATATTAAGGTATAGTATTTAGGAGGCATCGCCCTTATAGTATTATATAATCGTTACTATATCCTATATAATTATAGGAAGAATTATTAATAGACTTTACTATAAGTCTACCTAAAGTATAGTATAATAGATAAGACGTTAATACGATCTTAGTAATTATAGACCGATATATTAAGTATTACTTTTTCTTTCTTATCTCTAAGATAATAATAGCCCTAAAGCTAGTAGAATTATTTTATTACTAAGTTAAATTAGTATATAAACCTTTAAAAGGTATTATCTTAGATAAAGGGTCCCTATTTATAAGTAAGTTCTAGTTAGATCTTTATTTTATCTTATAAGTAAAACGTAGGCTATTAACGGTATTTTACCTATAAACTAATAGGTAAATAAAACGAATAAACTAAGCTATATAATACTACTTAAGATACTTTACTAACTTAGAATAAACTAACTAGGCGTTACTCTTATATATTACTTAATTTATATATAATAATATAAAGAACGCGATAACTAGGTTATTACTTAACGAAGCGTTAATAGGTTACTAACTAAACTTCTATATTAATACTAAGGACGATATTATTTAGAGGGGGGTACCTAAAGTAAGAGTAAGAGTTACTAGGCTATAAGAGCTATAAAAGAGGCTTAAGAAATACTAAAGAAAGGCTATTAAATCGTAAGTAAAATACTACGATTTAAGGCACTAACCGCTTATACTAAAAGTAAGAGACCTTATAGTATTATCGATAAAGAATTTACGCTTTAAGGATAAAAAAAGAAAACTCTTACCTAAGTATATTAGACCGTTTTAGGTCCTATAAGCTATTAGAAAGTAAGTATATCGTCTTATACTCCCCGAGAAGTACTTACGCCTTTATAACGTTTTCTATATTAGTCTCTTAGAGCCCTAGAAGGAGCGTAAAGGCACCTATAAAGATAGCGAAACCCTATTAATACTAGACTTAGAGGATAATAAAGGTAAATAAAAAGTCTAAGAGATTAAAGACCGAAAGAGATTTAAGGGCGATACCTTTTTCCTTATTAAATAGAAAGGATAGCTAGCTAAGTATAACTAATAGGTCGATACCGAAGATATAGCGAATAGCTAAGACTTTATTAAAGAATATACTACTCGCTTAACTAGGAAAAAGAGGCGTAAGACTAAGTAAGGTAAGGAAACCTACTAGCGTAAAGAGACGCTACCGAATTAGTAATAAATCCCTACTAAATCGCTACTAACTCGTTAATATATTAATATACCTAAATATCCTATAACTATATATAAAATAGTAAAATAAGAGAATAAGGAAAACTATCTATACTACCTATTTAATATTATTAAGGAAAATAAAACTAAACTATAACTCTATTAAGGCCTTAACGATAAAGGAGAGAAGGATAGTTATAGCTAAATAAAAGAAAGATAAGACCTATTTATTACTTCTAACTACCCCTCTTCTTTACTAGTATAGCGGGAACTAACTAAGGCGCCCCCTCTACTATACTAAATACCTCTAGAAATACTAGAACTACCTTATCCTCTACTCCTTTTTTATCCTCCGCGTTAAGACTTATCTCTATTAGTATAGTACTTACCTTAGCCTTAGTAAATAGTAAGGCGTATTACTACGAAGTATAGCCTATATCGCCGTCGATAAGGTAGAGTTTTAACTAGGATTCCTAGGCCTAGTACTTTAGGCTTATATAGGCGATATTAAATAAGGGCGCGGGGTTAAGGTAAATAATAAGCTCGCGGCGCTTATTAATTAGCGTATAGTAGTCGGCATGCTCGACCTAGTATATCGTTAGGCGGTCGCTAATAAAAGGGTCGGATAAAACTTATAATAGTAAACTTCTATATACCTATAGTCTTAAAGGACTTACGATAGGCCGTTTTAGCGGCGTCGAAAGCCTTAGCTAAATACTATACTATAATAGTAAGACGGCGCTAATTAGCCTCCTTAAAAATAAGCACGCCCGCGTCTAAGCTATTATCCTCGGTATCCTCGTTACTAGTCTTTAACTTATTAAGCTTATATAGGTACTTAACGATAGCGACTATATCGGCCCGGTTATTAGATATAAGAATAGCGGCCTTAAGAAGGATTAGCTTATTAATCGTAATATTTAAAGTTAAGGGGAAACTTACCTAGTTATAGGTCGCGGTATATCTATAGTACTACTTATAGCGCGTTAAAGAAACCCCTAAGAAAATATAGCTAATTAAGAGCACCTTAATAGGTTTAGGCTCGGTTATATTATACTCCTTAACGACCGTCCTAAAATAATATATATACTAGAGCTTATAAGGGATAACCTTATAGGCCCTAACTAAGCGGGCTTTAGCCTTAGATTAGGTACGCTTTTTTATAAGAGCACGACCGCCTTATACCGCTACTTAGGTGCCCTTATCTCTAGCACCGCCATTCTTAGGTTTATTAGTAAGAGGAGTTAAATCGCGGCCGTCTTTATTATTACTATTATTGTTATCTTAGCCCTTATTTAGCTAAGTATTAAGATTATTTTAGCCCTTATTTAGCTAGGCCTTATCGTTAATATCGGCCTACTTATTTTAAGGAGCGGCCTAGGCGACGACCTCTTATTAGCTAGAGCCGCCCTATTAAGATAGAGTAGCTAGGTTATTAGTACTTACCTAAGAGCGCCTAGGTATAATCTCCTTACTAGTATTAGTATCGTTAATAGGGGTAATAGACTTATAAGTTTCCTAGCCTATAAAGGTAGGCTTATTAGTAGTCGGAGTTAGGGTATTTAATAGGGTAATAGGGGTATAACCCTTACTAATATTAGGTCCTAGACTAGAAGTCTCCTAAGACTAGGATTCCCTTATACCTTTCTTAGCTTTCTTTACTAAGGGGGAACTAGCGTTACTATAAGACTTTTAGGCCGATCGCTTATACTTTAAGGGCGAACCTACCGCTACTTACTCCTATATATAGTATAGGAAATCGGCGTTATAGTTCTTTATCTTCTTTAGCGTAAAAGGCATTATTATTAATAAATTGTTAATAAAAAGTAATATAAAAAGGTATAAGGGATTAATAAAAAAGGGCGTAAAACTCTATAGTAATCGTAAGCGGAAGAGTTAAAGAAAAAAAGAAAATAAAAGAAGTAAGAGATATATACGCACGCTCTTTATATTATAGTTACGCGGCTAATACGTAGGCGATACTATAATAGTTACTCGGCGGCTACCGCTAGTATAATAACTATTAATATTATAAAGCGTAGACTAACGTATACTTATATAGGCGTATACGCGCGATATATAACTAAAACTACCTCTCTTCTTAACTAAATATATATAGTATAGTAAAAGCAATATATATTAAAGATATAGCTAAGACGTTTATATAGGAGGGGAGATAATTATAAGAGCGCTATTAAGAGGTATAGGCTAATAAAGTACTTAGGTATATAGTACTAATATATTAGTAGGGTATTAGTAGGGAATCGTGCTTACCCCGCTTATATATTATAGACCTCTCGCTACTTTAACTAAAGAGGAAAAATCCCTCTTCCTATAAGCTTTAGTCTTATAATAAGGAGAATATAATATATATAGCGTAGTACCTCTAGCTATCTCTACTACCTAACTAATTATACTATAATATATATTCCCTTATAAGAGCGGCCCGCGTTAGCTCCCTTTATACGCTAGTAGCAGCCCGCCTTTATACGGCTAACGTAATAGCCTATTTTAACTTATTAGACTAAAAGTTTACCGATATATACCTAGGTAGGTTCTAGAACCTAGGCCCGACTATATAGGCACTAGTAGTAGTAATCTATAACTAGGTTCTAGCCTCTCACGACGGACTAGCTATAATACTCTTAGTAGAACCAGCCCTAAATAACGCTTACGGCGTACCTATCTATAGAGCCTCTAATATATAAGATGCCCTAGACGACGTGCCGGTAGGCCCTAAGGATCTAAAAGAGGAGGAAGCTAAAGAGGAGATTACCCGCCCTACCCTTACCCCCGCGGCGTAAGATAGTCGGTTATTAGTTTAGCCTCGTTATATCCCTAGTCCTATTTATTTTTTCTACTAGCTTAGCTATAGAGCGCCCTTAGTTATAATTAGTTTTCCCTAGCTTAGCCATACTATACCCCCGGCCCTACTTATTTATTACCCCGGCTTAGCTACCTAGTGCCCCCGGTTTTAGTAGTATTTTACTCTTAGATTAGCCGCCTTACGCCCCTAGTATTAGTCGTACTAGGTTACGTCCTAGATAAGATATAAGTTATTCCCTATACTAACCTTAGAAATCTATATAACTTTACTATAATTCCCTATTAGCGCGACTCCTACTTAAATACTATAGGAGACTAATAGGGACGTTAGTTAATTCTTTCGCCCTAGGTATTTATTATAAGATACCCTACGGTCGATAATCTAGGTACCTATAACGATATCGGCCTTCCTTAGGGAAGTTACCCCTAACTCCCTAAGGCTCCCCGCGGAAGAAGGAACCTAGAAGCTACCGGGTAAACTCTAGGAAATTACCCGGAAATCCTAGAAATAATAACTAAGCGAATTATATAGACGTTTTATAGAGATTTCCCTTAGGGATATATTATATAAGGAATATACTACGATTTCCTAAGTAATAATAGCTCCTTAGGGATTATATTAATATTTCCCTAAGAAGTTACTATAAGAATATAGTAGGGAAATTATAGAGAAATACCTATACCTACCTAAGGAAAATACTAGGAAATGCCGCTAAGACGCTATACTACTATTATATAATTATAAGGTTAAGATATTACTTAGTTAAAACCCTAAGTAAGGTCTTACGCTCGCTATAGTATATATAGAAGATAAAGAACCTACTAGATCTTAGGTAGGTAAAGAAGAATATAGATAGTTATTACTACTCTTACTTTAACTTATAAGACCGGTAGCTAGTCTATATTTAACGCGCGTAATAATATATAGTAGCTAGTTTATATAATACGTTTAATTATATATAGTAGCTAGTCTATTTAATTACTTATTAGACCTATACTAGATCTAGGTAGATAGTAAGGTTAATATACTAGCCCTATACTAAGGGACTAGTATATAATAAATAGACTATTAATAGTAGCCTAGGCTAAGACTATAAAGTAAGTAAAGTAAAGTAGGTAGTTATAATAATATAAGTATAATAATATAAGCGGAGATAAAAATAGCGTTTATTTTAAGGCGGAGCCTTTAAACTACCTAGACCTACTCCTCGTCCTTATCGTTATCCTTATCCTTATCCTTATTATCTTCCTCTACCTTATTAGCGGCGGCAGCGCTCTCTAAGGCGCTTAGGCGGCCCTCTAGGCCCGCGAGCTAGTTAGCGGTAGCGGCGGCTCTAGGGGCTCCGGGAACGAGGGGGGCCTAGCTAGTAGTAGCGGCGGGGGCGGCGGCGGGCACGGCTAAGGGGACCGCAGATAGGGCGACGGAGGTAGTATTCCTAGTACCGGGAGAGTTAGTAGCGGAAGTAGAAAAGCTAAAGGAGAGGAACTTACTTAGGGACGAGGCCCTAGCACTTAAGGGCGCGGAGATTATAGTAGGCGGCGGCGGCGGCGGTAAGGCGCTTCTTAGTAGCCCCCCGTGCCTGCCTATACGCGCCGGCCTTCTAAGCCGACGCCGCAGCGAGTAGGATAGGAGGCGCCGCCTCGTAGGCGCGGCCGGCACGCGCGTATTAGTAATAACTACCGCTACGGCGGCGCCTAACTTAGTCGGCGTAGAAGAGCTCCTATAACGCGTACTATATATAGGGGGCCGCGCGGGCGGCTCCGGCCTATACTTAGCGTTTATACTTTAAGAAGTTAGCGGAAAATAGCTACTACGCTCGCTAGGTAGCGGACTTACGGGGTAGTAGAGGCGGAGGCGGGGGTAGAGGGGCCGGGCGTTATAGCCGGCGGCGGGGACGGCGTTATTATATAGAAGGGCGACGTAAGGGTGGCTAGCGTAGTAGAGGTAGAGGCGGCGGCGGTAGGCGCGGTCGCGGGGGCGCGGGTAGGAGCAGCGGCAGCGGCGGAGCCGTCGTTAGCCGTGCCTAGCACGGCGTCGATAAACGACTCTATATACTCCGAGAAGGAGGAAGCAGGGGAGGGGGAGGTAGATATTTTAATAGGGATAAGGATATATACTTAAAGCACGCGTAGTATATAGCTAAGGATTAGTAGAGTAATTAACTATATAATTATCTAATTATCGGTCCTATATATAGCTTTAAGGGCCTTAGGTTATAGATATAAGTCTTAGAGATTTCTTTACTTTATACCTCTTTATCTTTATTAGAGTCGCGTAACTAGCGGCCTTTACTTTAAAGGGGAAAAATAAAAATTTAAATTAACTATAATTAAGGAAGATATATAATTAGATAATTAAGGTCTTTATAACGCCTTTAAGTATACTTAGAAGTAAGTTAAAACGGGAGTGCTAAGGGTCTTATCCCCCCCCCCCTAATAGGCTAATATCTATAGGGGTACGATCTTACCTATTAAACTCCTCCCTAGCGACTTTCCGACCTAGGATACTAATAGAAAGGGCGTAATAATAACGGGTAAGGTTCTCTTCTTAAGTATATAAGTAAGTAAATAAACCGTTAATAGAACTTTTCTCCTTTACTATAATACTTTTTCCTTTATATCTTTTATTCCTCCCTTTACCTACGAGCTACTTATTTAGCTCTTTCTTATTTTTGCTTATATACTTCCTTTTTTAGATAATTATCTACTACCCCCTATATACGCTCCTAAGTATTCGCGCTTATTATTCTTAGAGGTATTAAGGAAACGAAGTAGTTAGCGTCTTTACTAGTCTATAGCTTTAGGTATAGCTAGATTAAATAAGCTATAGAGTCTTATAGGCTAATTATTATCGTATTACTAATAGTCCTATATAAATAAATAGAATTATAGTCGTTAATATCCTAGTAGTAGTTTTAATATATTCCTAGGTTTTTAACTCCTTTAACCTAGGAGGGCTTAAAACCTAGTATAAACCTTATAGGGATTATAGCTAGAGAGGCTATTACTATACTTCGTTTCTAAGGAGTAATAGGGCGTACTATAAGCGTTACTAGAGTCTTTAGCCTTAAGGTAATTAACTAAGCGCCTAGTAATTTTAGAGTCCTAGGGTAAGTTAGTAGTCGGGCTATCTACCTTTCTTTCTTACTAGCTCCTTATTAGGTTATTAGCGGGGGTATAGTTATAAGTCTTTCGCTCCTCTATACGTTTAAAGGAGTCGTTAGTAGTAAGCGAGGAGTAGGCTTAATTAGCTATATATTAAAGGGGGAGAATAAAGGCATCGTTTCTATATAAATAAAGGGACTAGTAGGGGCGCTTAGCTCTCTCCTTTATAGGCTCTAGGGTAGGGATCCTATCTTAAGGTTACTTAGGGAAAGGCTACTTAGTTTAAATAAGGAGCTCGATTTAGTTAACGCTTAAGGTAACGAAGGACTAGGTCTATTCTTAATTCCCGTCGGCGTAATTAGATAGTTAAAGGTCTTTTTAAGGAGGAGTTTCGTAAAGAAACCGCGTATAGCTTAAGCGATTGGGTTAGGTTACTCCGTAAGGGCAGCTAGCGTAAATAGCTCCTTTCTCGCTTTCCTTACTATATAAGCTAGTTCTATATCTCTTTAAAGTAGTAGTCTCTATCTAATAGGCCTATCTAAGAGGTTAACTACCTTTAGGACTTCTTAGAGGTCTTATTCTTCTTAGTCTCCTAAGATAATATAGTTATATTAGTAAATCCGCTTGCTCCTAGGAATCCTTATAAGAGAGACTCCGCTAAAGGTCGTTAGACCTTAATTAGATAGTATCCTTTATAGTCGTTTAACCCCGCTATTAAACTACTAGGAAACTCTACCGCCCTATAATATCGCTTATATATAATTAAGCTCGTTCGCCGCGATAGCTTAGATTCCGTATATTAGCCTATCGATATAGCCTTTTATACTTATCCTCTCGTCTAGCTTAAAGAAATACTAGTCTCGGTATAAGATTTTATCTATCTACGGGGCTTCTTATATTGCCCTATACCTTTACTCTAAAATTACTTTAACCTTTAGGTATCGCTACTTAATTATCTTAAAGTATAGCCTAACTATACCTTTAACTTAGTATTAGATTATTATTAAGGCTAAGTAGCCGTATTCCTACTCTTCCTACTAAGCGGTATAAGGGACTAGCGTATAGGTAAAGTTATAAGGAACTTAGAGGATATAAAGAAACTACTACTATACTTATAGGAACGTATAGAGTTTAGTATGCCGTCCTTCTTTCTAAGCATTAAAAACGACTAAGTTTCCTTCCCTATAGTCCTAGAGGAACGCTCCTTAATAAAGTCCCCCTTTATCTAGTCCTACTAAAAAGTTAATAACTCTAGTCGTATACCTTTATTTATACGTAAAGCGACTAAGGTTAAAGGTAGGAGCGGTAAACTTAATTAAATGCTCCTTATTATTTAAGCATTTATAGTACTTTATATATCTATCTTCTATATCTTTAATAGGTTCCCCTTAATAGTTAGTATAAACTAATAGTAGGTAAGGTAAGGGGTATACTACGTTCTCGATACCTCGTATTAAGATCTTAATTATCGCGCTAAGGCCGAAGCTTATAGCCTATCGTTTATCGATAGCTCTATAAAGAAAGTTATATATATTAACGATATACTCTTCCTAGCGGGCCTTATTCTTAGTAAATCTATTTATCTTTTTAACGCCTTTATATATTATCCGAGCGTCTTTAAGGGTAATATCCCGCCGTCTAATAGGGCCCGTTAGTATTAGGTACTAACGATCTCTATAGACGTACTAGGGAGGTTGCTTTTACCTATAAATATCTCGTTAGTCTTAGTCTACGAACTTTTCCTTATCTTTAGTATAGAAGCGCCCTTCGCCGCTTTTTACTTTAACTTCGCTATAGTAAGTAGGCAAAATAGAGCTCCTACTCTTAAATAGTAGTACGCTAAAGAAGATAGCGGTATTCTTAGGGAGGTCTATAGCTAGTCCTAGGATGCTATTTAGGTTCGCCGCTATATCTTAGGAAATGGTAAAGTAAGCGAAAGAGAGGGAGAAGATAAGATTAGATAGTTAGGGTAAGTAGTTCTAAGTTATAACGCTAAGAGGCTAAGAGGGTATTATATATATATATAAGAGTTATATTAGTAAAGGGGATCGTTATAAGTAGGGAAGTATATAGAGTATATATATATATATATATATATATATATAGAAGGAAGAAGAAGGAAGGAAGAAGGAGGGTATAATAAGAGGAATAAATAGTCGTTAAAGCGCGCGGTTATTAGTTACTTTAGCTAGCCTTTATAGTAGTAAGGTCTTAAGCATATTTAGGGGTTATACTTAAATAGCTTCTTTTACCGGTTATCGATTAATAAGCTATTTAATCTCCGCCCTTTTCTTCTCTTTTTCACTCTTTCTATTCCTTTTCTTCCTCTCCTTTCCTTTATCTTCTTTATTTCTCTAGACCGCTACCTCTTATCTTCTCCTTTTATAACTACCTCTTCTTTCTTATTATATCTCGTAAGACCGCTAAACTTAAAACTAAAGAGCTACTAGATATTATTAACCTCTCTTTAACTACTCTTCTACGACCTTCCCTTATTATTACTACTCTTCTTACTTAGAATTATCGCACTAAGGTCTTTCCTTTTTATATAGAGTACTTTTAAGTAACGACTATCTAACTTATTTAATCTCGCTTAGCTCGTTCTAACCGTCTTCTTCTATAGATCTATAGTTACTTCGAGACCTAGGTCTATAATAGAAATAATATCGGTTACTAAGGGTTTTTAATTTACGTAGAAATTACCTTTTAGTTATAGGTTCCGTTAAAAGCTCTTAATATTATTAAGATTAAAGCGCGTAGTCGCTCTCTTTTCTCTTACTTTCTCGAGAGCACGCTAGGTTAGTATAATTAAATTATCTTCTATACCCTTTATTATAGACGTCGGCTAGTAACCTATATCCCTATAGAAATCGCTTATCTATATAGATACTTCTTTTCTTAGCTTAGTTCGGGGCGGTAAGAATACTCTCGAGTAGTCCTAATTACTTTATACGGAACTTATAATCCTCGCCTTTATTAAGGGTATATTTAAACTATTACGACTATAGTTAGCGGGCTATAAGAGAGCTAGCTATATTTATATAATAAGGCGGCTCGGAATAATAGTTAGGACGAGAAGTTACTTAGGCTTAGCTTACCTAAAGTATATATAAGCTAAGTAAGCCTTATATAGATAGATTACTACTTAGGAGCATAGCTTATAAGTAAGCTATAGTAAGCTATAAAGGGGATTATAGCTAGGACCGTAATCTAAGGATAGTCTCTATAGGTATATATAGCTACCTACTTTTACTCCTTTAGATAAATAGCTCTTTAGCTTTTAATATATTATAGATCTTTATTACGATTCTATCTTTAATTCTAATTACTTAGTTATAGTCTATAGTCTATAACCTTTAACTTATTACTAACGTAATATACTTATTATTACTTAGACTACGCCCTATTATATCTACTAATATAAACCCCTCGATAGGTTTATCCCTTAAGAATAATACTAGTTATTATATATTAAAAGCTCTTATTTAGTATAATACCGCGTTACTTTAAGCAATATCGTAACTATTAATATACCTATATAGTAAGCTAGATTAACTAACTCTAGAGCTACTATATTACCTTAGGATATAATACGCGAGATTATTACCCTTCGATAAGAGGTATAGTTACTTAAGAACGGAGGAGGTAATAGATAAGTTAAGGACCTTAGAGAAGTAGTTAAACTAAAATAGCTAGGACTATTCGACGGTACTTATAGTACCCTTTAAAACTTTCTTACTTAACTTAAGGCCTACTATTAGTTTTACTTAACGAAACTTTTAAACTTAGTCGAAAAGGTACTTTATATAGGAAATTATTTATCTAAAATAGTACTCGCTTAGTTTAGACCTATTATAAGGGACTATCTTAATAACTAACTAATATAATAAAATAGCGAAATAAATAAAGTCTTTACTAGTTTCTAAGGATTTAAAGAAGCTATTACTAAGGTATTTAAAATAACTAATAAAGAACGAGAAGCTAAATAGAAACTTTAAGAACTTTAATAAAGGACCTTAGTATCGGACTATACTATTAAATTCTATTAAGTTACCTTAAAACTTAAATAGGATAACGAACCCCTTATATCGCGATTCTACGATAGACTTAAGGAAGAAGTTAAGGATAAACTCTATAAGGAAGATCGACTTAATAGCCTCTTAAACTATATCGCTATAGTAGTATAAATCGATAATAGATAGTATACGCGACGCTAAGAAAAGAAATAAGGAAGAGGGAACTAGAACCCTTCCTATAAGAATAA
Source organism: Hirsutella rhossiliensis (assembly GCF_020360975.1). NCBI lineage: Eukaryota > Fungi > Ascomycota > Sordariomycetes > Hypocreales > Ophiocordycipitaceae > Hirsutella > Hirsutella rhossiliensis. The sequence goes on along the minus strand of NW_025408676.1, from coordinate 2,979,781 downwards.
CTTTAACTAACGCGCTAACTATAAAAAGAAGCGCGAAACTCCTATTACCTATACCTATATAACTAACCTAGGTAAGATAGATCTAGATATAATATAGAAAAGTAAAGGAAAGTATTTTAACTATAGGAAACCTAGATATTACTTTAAAGAATATAGATAACCTTATAAGGAGAAGAAAACCTACTAGGTACTAGCCTTAAAAGGTAAGAAATACTTAAACGCTATTAATAGATAGGAACTAAAGTATAAACTCCTTAGTTAGACTATATACTATAACGACGAATATATAGTATACTTAAGTAATAAGAACGGTACTAAATAGTTCTTAAAGCTACTAAAAAAACCCTTATAATAATATAATAAAAGGATCTTAAAATATAGAAATAAGTTAAATTCGTAGAACTAAAATACCCTTATCTTAAAGGAGTCTCTTAAGATTAAATTAAGAAGAATAGTAAACGATTTTAGGAAGATATATAAAATAAAAATCGATAATAATAATAGGTAGTCTATAAATAATATAATAAAGAAGATATAGATATAGCCCTTATACTTATAAAACTTAGATAATAACTTAAAGAGGAATAACGAAGTATCGACGATATAAGCTCTAAAGAATAAGAAATACCTAAAGAAATAGAAGATAAGAACGAACCTATATTACTACCCTCGCTACTAAGGGAAAATACTATAATTAAAGAATACGCTCTATACTTTAAAGAATTTAAAGAAATACTTAAAATTAGAACTTAATAAATACCTTAAATTCTTATAGAAAACTAATAAGCTATATTAATTCGATATTAACTAGTACTATATAGAGGAGACTACGCTATAGCTATTACTATAGTCGATACCTTTATAGCTTTATAATAAGAATAGTAACTATAAGGAGAATTTAAAAACGATCTATAAATACTACTTACTTATAAGTACTATAAGTATATTTTATAGATATTATACGTTTACTTAGATTATATAATATACTTTTAAATAAAGGTATAATATAACGCCTTCTTAATTAGGTTTAAAGGATAAGTACTTTCGAAACCCTACCTAAGTATAGAACTAAACTACTAGAAAATCGATTAACGCTACTTAAACGACTAAGTTATATTATTAGAACCCGATTATAGTATACTACTTAAATACCGCGATAATTATAGTTTATTAATAAGATATCTTTTAGAGATATATAAAATCTATAAATACGCTAAAATAAAGGAATAGTATAATACTACTTACTTTAAGGTATTTAAACCCTTAATCTTTTAAAGACTTATATAATAAGTTAAATATAATAAAGAAGATTATAACGAATATATATACCTAAACTATAGAGTTTATAAATATAAAAAAGTATAAGTATAGTATAAACGATATAACGGTATACTAAAAGATTACTAGTAATATATATAAAGGCTATAAGCTATATTTAACTAAGGAAAAATCGATATAAAAACGCTATATAAAAAATAGAAAGACGCTAAACGAAAACTTAACCTTTAGTACGAAAATAAATAAAATTATAAAGTATAGTACGTAATTAACTATAAAGTAGTATAATATAAACGATATAGCGTTAAGAAATAAGAAATCTTTAATTAGCTATAAGAAATTAGTCTCTTAAGCCCTAATATAATACTATGCAATAAAAATATTAAGAAATAATATTAATAATAAATCGAAGAAGAATACCTAAATAAAATAAATAAGGACTAAGTAAAAAATAAGGTACGCTATCTATAAAAGGGCTATAAACTAGCACGATACGATAAGATCTAAGGACCCTATATATAATAACGGTAAGCTATAGTAACTAAATAGTATTAAATATCTAAATCGCGGGATATTACGCGCGTATACTTTTAGACTATAGTATAATAAGTAATTACGTTTTACCTAGAGTTATTAATCGTTATTAACTTATACAGAGATATAAGAAAGATCTATATAAACTTACGAATATTAAAGGAGAGGCCTTTAACTATAATAATAGAATTATTAATATAGAGATTAATTACCTTAATATTAATATTTAAGGCTATAATAAATAAGTTAACTTTAATATTATAGATATTAGAGAATATAACCTTATATTAAGACTTTTATAGCTATAGGAGAGCAACCTATTAATTAACTAGAAAACTAGCTAGCTATATTAGGATAAAGATATAAGTTTCTAGGACTAGTAGATTTAAAAGAAAGTAAAATTTTACGATAATTTAGCTACTAAATAAGATAAAAGGGATAACCGTTTAAGTAAATTATTATAGGCTTTAGCGATATAAACGAAAATAGTAACCGAACTAGCGGATATAATAAAATTAACTAATAAGACCTATATACTAACTAATATAGCTATATAACCTAGTATCTAATATAAATAGAATAAAGGATATAATATAAAGATCTAAAGAGTTATTACTACTCTAAGGAAAGACCTTAAATAAATTAATAAAGAGCTTAAGTTAAGAGAAACTAGCTCTTAAAAGAAAGAATAAAGCCTATAAGATAAAATAAAGAATATCTTATAGGAATACCGGAAATATAATAAACTCTTTAAGGAAGAACTTAAGATAGGGTTACCTAAATATAGCTAATAAGACTACGAAATTTATCTTAAGGATAGAATAACGCTAATATTCTATAAGATTTATAACCTAAACGAAAAATAATTATAAACGCTACGCGACTACCTTAACGAGAATCTACGAAAAGGATATATATAAATATTAATATCTAAAGTAAGCTACCTAGTTATATTTATTTCAAAGAAAAATAGTAAGCTATAACTAGTTATTAACTATAGACGCTTAAACGATATTATAATAAAAGACCGAATACTATTACCGCTTATATTAGAACTATAAGATCGACTATATAGTAAAAAATAGTTTATAGCCCTTAACCTTAAAGTCGCCTATAACTTAATATATATAAAAAAAGGATATAAATAAATAATAGCCTTTAAAACGAAATTCGGACTATTTAAATATCTAGTAATACTATTTAGACTTATAAATATACTAGCTACCTTCTAACGGATAATTAATAATATCTTACGCGAATACTTAGATATATTTATAGTAGTATACCTAGATAATATCCTAATCTTCTTAGATACCCTAGAAGAATATAAGGAATACGTCTATAAGGTACTCCGCGTACTTTAAAATATAAAGTTACTAGTTAAACTAAAGAAAAGTAAGTTCTATATATAGGAAGTAGACTTCCTTAGATATACGATCTTACTAAGAGAGATATAAATATAATAAGATAAGATTAACTTAGTTAAAGAATAGCTAACGCTAAAGAACGTTAAGAACGTATAAAGTTTCCTAGGATTTATAAATTACTACTAACGATTTATTAAAGATTTTAGAAAGATTATAGTACTACTATATAACTTAATAAAGAAGGAAAAAGGATTTATATAGGACGATAAAGCTAACGAAGCTTTTAAATATATTAAGACTATAATTATATAAGAACTAGTCTTAACTACCTTTAACCTAGAACGATAAATTAAACTTAAAACTAATATATTAGACTTTACTTTAAGAGTATAAATTAAATAGAAGGACGATAAAAGAAGACTACGACTAATTATATTCTACTTAAAAAAGCTATATAGCGTAGAACTTAATTACCTTATCTATAATAAAGAATTCCTCGTAATTATTTAAGCTTTTAAGGAATTTCGATACTACCTTCTTAGAAGTAAGTATAAAGTTAAGGTCTATATAGATTATAAGAATATCTTATACTTTATAATGATATAATAGTTAAACGGACGATAGATCTAATAGGCCGAATACTTATTAGAATTTAACTACGAAATAATCTATAGAAAAGGAATAGAAAACGGTCGAGCTAATACCCTTAGCTAATAAAATAACTACGATATAAGGGTACTTATAGCGAAAGAATAGCTCCTAGAAATTAACGAAAACGGGAACTACTAGCAACGATAGCTAAATATAATATTTAAAGTATAACTTAATAACTTAATATACTAGAAGATCTTAAAATAGATAAAAGAATATAAAGTACTAAAGGGATATAATATAAAATATTTAGAAGTTCTAATATATAAAAATAAAATCTAGATACTACTAGAATTATAAGATAAAGTTATATAAGATATATATAAATATCTAATATATAGATACTAAGGAATCTAAAGAATAATAGAATAGATTAAACGATAATATAACTTTTTATAGCTTAAGGAAGTAGTATAATAAGTTATTAAAAAATATAAACTTTACGTATAAAGTAAAGCTAAACGATATAAACTATATAGAGAATTATAACCGCTACTAGTACTAGAGAAACTATAGGATTTAATAGCTTTTAACTATATTATAAAGCTACTACCGTTAAAAGAACTTATAACTAACGTTAAATATAATAGTATATTCGTTATTACCGATAGACTAACGAAGTATAAATACTTTTTACTATATAAAGAAGTAAGTAATATAAAAGAGCTAGTATATATATTCCTATAAATAATTATTAGTAATTATAGACTACTAAATAAGATTATCTTTAATAAAGGAAGTATATTTATAGCTAAGTTTTAGTAAGCTCTTATAGTATAATTAAGGACGAAATATAAGCTTAGTATAGCTTATTACCTATAAATAGATAGATAAATAGAACGACTTAACTAAACGCTTAAATAATATTTACGATACTATATTAGCTATAAATAAAACGATTAAGTTAAATAGCTACTAATAGCGTAACTAGCTTATAATAGCTTAGTTATAGAAATAACTAAGCTCTTACTAGTATACGCTAATTACGGATATAACCTAGAAGTATTTAAGGTTACTTAATAAGGACTATAAGTAAAACAAGCGATACTATAAGTAAATTAGCTATAAAAATTATATAAAGAAATATAATAAGAACTTTAATTCGTTAAAGAATAAATATCTACTTACTATAATTAGAAAAGATTATAGGGACTAATCTTTCGAGAGGGAGATATAGTCTACCTTATACGACGAAATATTAAAATAAAATAACTAAGTAATAAATTAGATTTTAAGAAACTTAGACTATTTAAGGTTAAGAAAACTATTTTAAAAGTTAACTATAAACTTTCGCTACTAATAATAATATAGATATACCTAATATTTTATATCTTATTATTAAAACTAGAGCTATAAAACGCTAAACTATAAGAAAAAATTAAAGTTAACGATAATTAAGAATATAAAGCTAAATAAATACTAAATATAAGAAAATAAGGTTAGTAATAAGAATACCTTATTAAGTAAAAGGGATATAGACTAAAGGAAAATACCTAGGAACTACTTAAGTACTTAACCTATTATAGTTCTCTACTTCGATAGTTCTATTAGTAAAATCTACCCTAGGTATCGTAAAATCGCTTAACGAACTAATAGTATTCTAATTAATTATATTAAATCTACCTATAAACTAAATATCGACTACTACTTTAGATTCCTAGCGCTTAGCCTCGTTAAGGTTATTTAAGGAACGAAGGCCCTAATAGACTATCTCGGTACCCTTTATCTTTAGCTAGCGCTTTTAACGGTAAAGCCGCGCTAAACGAGCTAAGGCTTCGTTTAGGTCGGCTTAAGCTTTTAATATTCGCTCCTTAGTAATTTCTTCTTCTTTATTTAATCGATCGGACTCTAGATTTATTCGGGATACTAGGAAATATATTAGCTATAAATAATAAGTAGGATAATAAAGTTACTTACAGGAGCTAATTGCTACGCTTAACGTATTATAGGAACGACCCCGCTATATATATTCGGTATACTTAGAAGATTTCTTTAGTATCTTATAGCGGAAGCCGCGTAACGAATAGAAAGAATATAGTATAACGTTAAAACTAAGACGATTAATAGACTTAGCTAAACGAATACGCTTAAGGGTCTTACGAGAACGATCCTTCGATACGCGACTAGATATACTATTAGTAGTATATCCTAAGGGATAGAAAGGACGAAACGGGGAATATATATACGCGCGATAAAGGTATATTTATATACGGCGGCTAAGGTAATAGTAGGTCTTATAGATAAGACTAAAAGGAGGGGAGATATTATATTATAACTACGGTTAGCGGGCCGTAGGAGAGCCGGCTACGTTTACGTAATAAGGCGGCTCGGAATAATAGTTAGGATAAGAAGTTACTTAAGCTTAGCTTACCTAGAGTATATATAAGCTAAGTAAGCCTTATATAGATAGATTACTACTTAGGAGCATAGCTTATAAGTAAGCTATAGTAAGCTATAAAGGGGATTATAGCTAGGACCGTAATCTAAAGATAGTCTCTATAGGTATATATAGCTACCTACTTTTACTCCTTTAAATAGATAGCTCTCTAGCTTTTAATATATTATAGATCTTTATTATAATTCTATCTTTAATTCTAATTACCTAGTTATAGTCTATAGTTTACGACCTCTAACTTATTACTAATATAATATACTTATTATTACTTAGACTATGCCTTATTATATCTATTAATATAAACCCCTTAATAGGTTTATCCCTTAAGAATAATACTAGTCGTTATACGAACTTATTAAATAACTATAACTTCTACTTATAAGCACGTTATATTTCCTTTTTATAAGTATATCTCTCTTCTAGGTACTACTAGCGGTTCTTATACTAACTATATCTAGGATTTAATTAAGGCGCCCGTTTATAAATAGCGGCACTTCCCTAAATATTATAGGGCTACTTACGACCTTAATAGATTCGCTAACTATATATATAGTTATAATTTCTATACCGACCTTAAGACTAATAAATTTTACGATAAGTATATTAGTAATAAGACCGCCCTTTATCTTCTTTATAATATCCTTAATCCCTTTAGTCTTACTAAGGATTTAAAGGAAGGGGAGGAAATTAACCTTACGCTCGTTTTACCTAAAAAGAGATTATATAGGTTTAACGAGCTCTCTCTTAAGTAATAATTAAATAGTCTTTAAGTTTACTTTATAGTAATCTATAGTAGGTTTACTAGGAGTAGGTAGCCTTATCTAGTCGCTATCTTTAGCGGTAAAAGTTTTTCTCTTAAGGTTATACGCGTTTAATCTAGTAAGTTGAAAATATATTAAAATTTATCTTATAGGCGCGTTTATTTTCGCTATAGCGGGTCTCCCCCTCTATAATAAAGAATAGATATCCCTATCTACGAAGTAAAAAATCCTATTCTTAAGGGAGGTAGGTAGTAAGAATATTTATTTTCTTACTTTATTATTTAATTATATCTCTATTTATTTTCTTTAAGATAGTAAAGGGTAGGTTATTATTAAGGAAGGGTAGGAAATATTATCTTTATTTACTTAGGGAGCTTTAGGTAGAAAATATAAAACGGTAAAGTAGTAGGTAGGGCGCTCGTAAATATCTTAGCTACTATAGTCGTCCTTCGATTAGATAGTTAAACGGTGCTCTAATTACTAGTTAGGTTCTAGCGTGCTTCTTATAATAGTTATAGATTTTTATCTTTACTACCTTTTCCTCCTTAGCTTCTTTTTACCTCCTCCTTTTCTTATTAGATTAGCGTCTTTAGGGCTCCTACGTAGAGATCCTTTTTTACTTTACTAAGTTATAGTAGCTAAACCTCGATTATATACCTTAGGCCTTTCTTAGGTATCTATAGTCGCTCTTCTTCCTCTTCCTAGCTTTAATCCTTCTAAGGTTCGTTAAGGAGTTATTACGACCGTAGTACTATTTAATCTAAAGCTTCTTTACTTAGTAAGAGTAGTAAATTATCTACTTTATTTATTATTTCTTCCTTCCTCCTCTTATTAAGAGTAATCTTATCTTAAAGTAACTAGTCGTCCTTAGTAGAGCACTATTAACCTTCCTTATCCTTTTTAAACTTCTTTAGATACTCTCCTAGGATTATCTTATTAAGTACGATTCTATCTAAAGTCTTAATCCTATATGCCCTAGACTACTCCGAGCGCGATACTACTTAAAAGGGACCGTTCTACCTTATCTAATACTTAGCTTACCTCCTTAGATTATTTAATTGTCTTACGTTAAATAGTAAGATAAAGTCTCTAGGTTATAGGCTTTCTTTCCTTATCGTATACTTATTAGCTTTATCTATCCTCTCTATTAATCGATTCCGATATCTTATTACTCTTTTCTTAGCTTCTTTTATATCTTTTTCTTTCCTTTCTAAAACTTATACTTATACTTTAAATAATTCTTCTCTTATCTTTACTTTATCCTAGTCGTTTAGTCGCTAAGTTAGGTATTCTACCTTAAGAGGTAGTACCGGTTCCTATCTATATAGTAGGTAGAAAGCTAATATTCTATAAGACTCTCTAACTACTATTTAGTCTATAAGGATTACTTAGTTAAGGTATTTAATTTACTTACCCTTTTTCTCCGCTATTTTTATAAGTACTATTATTAACCTTTAGTGCCCTTATTCTACTACTACGTTCGCCTTTAGATTATATACTAAAGTTTAAATAACTTTAACGCTTATATCCTTTAGGATATACTTAAAGTCTTTCTTTATTTCGGGCCCTCTATTAATTATAGCGTATAGTATTACGCTATACCTATAAATAATAGAGAGTATAAATTTAGTTATAGCTCCTACGGTAATTTCCTTAACTAGGGTTACTTCTACCTATTTAGTAAGGTCGTCTTATACTTCTATAAGGTACGAATACCTATAATTAGATAGTATATACTAGCTATCGAAGTAAATCTTACTTATAGGGTAGCTAGGCGCGGTCGCGGTTATAACTTCCTAGGGTCTCTTAGTCGTAAAGTATTAGTATTCTTTATAGGAAGAGATTACGCTATAAATATCGTTTTAAAGGCTAGCTTACTAATACCTATTCTTTATAAACGTATATATAACTTATCGTCCTTTATATCTTATTTACGCGTAGTACTTTACGATAATCCTTTTCTATTTTTTTAGGTTGTCTATAACTAGTATAGGTCCCCTTTCTTCCTTCTTAAGGAGTCGCTAAAGCTTCTAATCTTTAACGTAGAAATTTAGACTCTTTAAACATAGCTTCCTATAGTCTTATTTAAAAAGGCCCTCCGGCCGTTTTAACGTTTAAAGGAAGTCCGTAATTATCCTCGATTCCTTTAAGTAGTCCCTTTATAGCTTAGTCCCGTATACTACGTTTAAGTAGAAGTCTATAAATTCTTTAATATCGCTTTTTATTTCCCTATTTAATATATTAGAAGGTCCTTTAAGCTTTCTTAAGAGTCCGTCGGCTATGCTATTCTTCTTACCTTTAACGTATTATATAGTAAAGTTAAAGAGGAAAATATAGCTTATCTAGCGAGTTACTATAGCTCTAAGGATATCTTTAAGGGCACCTTTTAGTTAATCGACTAAGACCTATATATTAGTTTCTAAGATAAGATATACGCTATATAGGTATATTCTTAGTCTCCTAAGCGCACTTAATATAGCCCTATACTCCCTCTTTATTATATTATATTTAGTTTCTACTAGTAACTACGTTTTACTTTCGAACCTTATAAGGCGCCTCTTTCCGTTAACGATTTATATTAAGACTGCCCCCTAGCTAAGTAGACTAGTATTATATATTAGAATAATATCTCCTCTTCCTAGGCCAACGTCGAGGGATACTAGAAAGACTAGATTAATAATAGCTTCTTTAAGGGTAGCTATCGCTTTTACTTATTTATCTCCTTATTCTTAATAGACTTCTTTCTTTAGTAGGTCTATAAGGGGTTTTACTAAGATAGCGAACTATCTAATCTAGATTTAATAGTATCCTATAATACTAAGGAAAGCTCTAATATACGTTATATTAAGGTATCTTATCTATTCCTTAGTTTTAATAACTTTAGCTTCTACGGGGCACCTTTTATTTATTTTATAGATATAACTAATAACTTTAGTTACTTACTAGTAGAATTTCGATTTAGCCCTTATAATCGTATAACTAGAGAGTTCGACGTTAACTAGGACTTTATTAAGGTTAATAAGGTATTCGAAGATAAATCTCCTTACTCTTAGCGCTACCTCTTTATTATTATACGTTATATCGGGCCCCTTAATACCTATATTATCGAGGAAATTCCTATAGATATTTAGTATAAGGTCTTATAGGATTCTTTATATTATCCTTATAAATTAGCCGACTAAGTTTATAGCCCTTAAAGGAGTATATATATATATAAAAGGCTAATAAGTATCGCGAATATTATTAAGTTATAGCTTTTAATATTAAGAGGGATCTAATTATAGCCTAAAAAAAGGTCTAGGAGGGAAAGGATCTTATATATCGAGAAGTAGTCGCTAAACTTATTTATATTTAGCGGTAGGTTTATATCTCTTATTATAACGGTATTTATATATATAGCGGAAGTAATTAAGTATAGTCCTCTATCTTTCTTTACTACTAGTAAAAAAGGGTTCCTATAGGGCCTATGCCCTTCTTTAAAGACTTTTATTTCTAGTCTAATTTTAAGGATATCGATAACTTTCTACTCTATCGCTTTTAGGATTAGGATTAAGGCTGCTTACTATGCCTTATATTCTATTATCCTAGTAACTTATAGGGGGGCTATAGCTAAGTCGACTTTGCCTCTTTCTATAAAGTCTTAGGATAACGCTACTTCCCTATTAAATAGAATACTATCGAAGATCTAGATTTCTGCCTTTATAAGAAAGCCCTTAAATTATTCGTAAATTACTTTAAGTCTTTCTTATATTAGCCGCTTTCCTTTCTATATACTTAAGAATTTTCCTATTAAGTATTCTAGGTAGGGTCTAGGCTATATCTTATCTTTAACGGTGTTTTATTTAGTCTTCTTTTAGTTAGGGTCCCCTTTTAGCGTTAAGCCGTCTAATAAAGTATCGTTAATAAGGTTAATCTTATTTACTTTTCTTTTAAAGAAAGTATTAACTCTTAGATTATATAATCTAATAGGTCGTTTCCTCCCTATCTTAACTTTAACCTTCTAGATCTTTCTAAACTTCTTTCTAGCTCTAATAATATTTTTCTTAAATTCTCTTATAGCCTCTATAACTATAACTTTAATAATCTCTTTTACTATCTTAGATCTAATAGCTAGAATCGCCTTATCTCCTTCGTCTATAATTAATTGCTATTATACTAATACTATTAAGGGCTCGTTTACGCTAGTATAGGCTAGGTTAGGGATTTAGTTAGCGCCCTCTTTATAACTAAGGATCTTGCCTCCCGGTAAGAGAATCTCGGCCGTTAGGGTATCTATAAGGGGTTCTCTCCGTAATTATTAGGTAGCTCCTAGGTTATCTTCTTTAACTTCTATTACTAAAGCCTAAAAAAAATTTCTTAGGAGCTAGGTAGCTATTTCCTATATAGTCTCCTCGAGCTTTAGTCTTTTATATACGTCTTTATTAACTATTAAGGTCGTAGTCTAAAAGGATTTTACTATATTAACCTCGTCTAGAAGCTCCTATCTAATAGCTCCTACTACTAGCGTAACTACCTAGATAGTACCGATCTAATATTTAACCTATATATCGCTATTCCTTAAGGAATAATTAAATAATATACGCGTAGCTCTAATAAATAGTATACCTAGGATAAAAGGGACTAAGACTCTATCTAGCGTAATATAAAGACGGATTAGTATCTAGGCCGTACCTAGATAAAGATTAGTCTTTACCTCCCTAACTATATCTATAAAGGACCTAGTATACGCCGTTATTAATACTCTTATTAGTAGGATTTTAAGCCTATATACGTTTATATATCTTTTAGTAATAAGGTTTCCTTTAGACCTAGTATCGATTAAGGCGCTTAGAACTTTAGCTTTCTAGCTACCGAGCTATACTTAAATATAAGGTAGGTCTTATATATACTTAAGCGAGCGGAAAGGTATAAGGACTATATTTATACGTATTATAGGAATCGTTATAAGGTCCTTTAAAGTTATCTCCTAGTATTTTATCGAGAGTGCTACTTCCTATATAATAAATTTATCTTTCTTTAGTCTTATTACCTTTAAAGTTTATTAATTAGATAGTCTTTAGGCTAGTTACGTTACGCTAATTATATTAGTTATAAACCTAACTTCCTTTAGTACTTATTAGGCTTCGAGGTACTTATAATCCGATTCTTTATAAGTAGGGTAAGTAAGCTTAATCGGTTTAACCTAGTATTCTTTGTCTTATTCTTCGACTTATACTAAAGCTACCGCGAGTTTTCCTTATAGATATTCGAGGAGGAGTAAACTGCTCTCTATATTATCTTCGGCTACTTTTATAACCGTTATTATAGCTCTATAGGGTCTTATATTACTCTTTACTTTCTCTAAGGTCTAGAATTTAGTATTTTCTATACCTTAGGCTATATCTATATATCTCGTGCTAAGTCTCTCGCTTAGTTAGGGAATAAAGTTAATTAAGTAATTTAAAGGGATCGGGATTCTTTTATATATAATTTCTCCGACGATTTTATCTATAAGTCTATTAAACTTCTTATCTAGATCTACTCTATATCTATAGTATATAGGGATAATCTTTAGGCTAGTTTTTACTATTCTTATTATCTCGATTTCCTCTACGTCCTCTTTAACTCTTTATCTTTTCCCCTTATAGGTATTAATCCTTATTATAGTTATATAGATTATCTAATTATATATATCGCTTTATTATAAGTTATCCGTAATTATAATAACCGATATCCTTCCTACTTCTTTTCTTATATTACTTACTTTTAGATTCCTTAGCTTCTACTTATATAGGCATCTATATCTCTAGAACTAGTCTAGGAAACCGGATTCTCTTTTACTAGTAGCTTAATTTAGGTAAGATAATATAACTATAGCTTTAACCTATTTTATAAGTAGTAATATAAAGGAGTCTAGCTATATATCTACCTAGTATATAATAAGCCTTTAAATATATATACCTATTTAAGAAAACCTATTAGTAAGCACTAAGGGAATTACGCTTCTATTATCTTTTCTTTTAAGGTAAAGAGTCCTATTTACTACTTTATATATTATAAATCTAATCTTATAGTCCTAAGAGTATACCTTATACTTCTTAGGGTAGTATCCTTCTTTACTATAATAGAAGTATCTCCTAAGCTAGTTAAAAGCATTAACCTAAAACTATATATATTAATTAAATAAGTAGTAAAATCCGATAGTATTTACGCTACCTCCTTATCTATAACTTAAAGAGTAGCCTCTATTACTAACGCGTCTTTATTCCTTATTAAGCTAGTTAAATATCTACTCTTACTAGTAAGTAAGGTTAATCTTTATATCTTTAAAGGCTTTTATTAGGTCTAAGATCTCCTTTATAGGCTATCTAGGTTTCTTATCTATTTTCTTTAGCTCTTTAAGAAGTTTTTCTTTACCCTTATCGGATTCGGCTTCCTTTATTACTTCGTTAATTTCCCCGAAGAGCTAGTCTTTCTTTAGGTTCTTAAGCTTCTAATTATAGACTTTAGATACTATATCTTATCGCTTAACGTCCTAGTAAGGTACTAAGTAGTTATTAATTATATAGATAAGGCTTTTATATAGGAGTTTTAAGATAACTTCGGATATCTTTCTATTTCTCTCTATAACGTTAATAATAAGCTCCTTTAGTATTATATAGTAGATAAAGTATAACTAGACTATAGATTCTTCCTAGCCGTTAGGTTATACCTTACGCTATAGGTATAAGTAGAGACTAAGCTATTCCGTAACTTCTATAATAGTCTTAGGCTTTTTAGTATTATAATAGTCTAAGCGGTCGTTAGTAGTTTCTAGTTATTTAATATTATATATATAGTAGTATTAAAGGAGTCTCTTCTTTACTTCTTCCTAGGTAAGCCTATCCATAAGAATTTTAATAGTAAGGGCTTATATAAAGGAGATATAGACTTCGAGCTAGTCTATTTTATCCTTATTATAGATATAGTTAACGCGTATCTCTTATTTAAACTTCTTAAGGAATTTAGTTATATTTTTACCGTTAAATTTACTAATAGGTAGGAGTTATAGTTAGCGGAGTTTTCCTATAAGGTTATCTTAGCTTCTAATAAGTATATCTTTAAGTCTATTAGTAATCTTATTAATATCTACCTTAATTTTCTTTATATCGCTAGTAGTAAGATTAGATAATCCCTTTTAATAGTTAGCGTTTCTAGATATAGTATACCTATAGATTACGAGGTTACGAAATTTAGAGTTAGAGTTTTCGGAGTTAAAGGATATCTTATTATAACTATCTTATTACTTACTTTCTTATCTATTAGCGGGAGGTAAGCGTTCTCTATAAGCTACCGCGTAGAGGAGAGCTAAGGTTAAGGTTATTAGGGTGTCCCTTATTAATACTTATATTAGCATTATTAGTATATATATAAGTAAGAGGTCTTAGTAGGGTTTTAGAACGGTTTAGATTACGCTATTATCGTTATTTATATCTTTTAAAGCATTATATAAAGATCGTAGTTTCTTAACTAAGTCGCTAGTATTAGGGGTCGTAAGGTTAATAATAAGAGCTCGGGGTTTTTTAGTATTAGCTTATTACTTTTCCTTTACTACTAGCGAAGGTATTATCTAATTATTTATTTCCTAGTAAGTCTATTACCTTATTAGGTCCTTAACTCTAGCTATTAAGGTAGTTACTGCTTTAATTATTAAATCCCTAGATTTTATTTTTTCTAAATAGTACCGTCGTCCTCTAAGTATTCTCGGCTTTATAAAGCTACTTATCGCCGTATAAATAGAACGGAATAACGAGTTTACGCCCTAGAGACTAGTTTTAACGGGAATAAGGGCATATACCTAAAGCACGCGTAGTACGTAGCTAAGGATTAGTAAAGCAATTAACTACGCAATTATCTAATTATCGGTCCTATATATAGCTCTAAGGGCCTTAGGTTATAGATATAAGTCTTAGAGATTTCTTTACTCTATGCCTCTTTATCTCTACTAGAGTCGCGTAACTAGCGGCCTCTACTTTAAAGGGGGAAAATAAAAATTTAAATTAACTATAATTAAGGAAGATATATAATTAGATAATCGAGGTCTTTATAATGCCTTTAAGTATACTTAGAAGTAAGTTAGAAGGGGAGTGCTAGGGGTCTTATCCCCTAACGGGCTAATATCTATAAGGGTGCGATCTTACCCGTTAAAATATATTTATCGCGGAAGTTAGTATTATAGATTACGGCCTCCCGCTTTATAGGGCGGAGAACTTACTAGTTAAAGTTATTATTATTAGGGCTATTATTACTACTACGGCTACTACTATAAGTATACGTTAATAAAGCGGCCTATATAGCTAGGAATAAACTAACGCCTTAGGTAGAGCGGAACTTACCTATTACTACTACTACTACGGTTAAAGAAGGAGGAGAAGGAAAGGATAGAGGAAGGGGGGGATGCCGCCTTATATACCCCTAGGTAGAAGAGGCTGCTTAAGGCTAAGGGGATAGGCAACCTAAGGCTTACGTAAGTCTAGGCCGGCCGCCGGCTACCTAGGGGCGTATATAATAGGTCGCGCCCCTATTTAAACGGCTAGCCGGCCGATAAGTATAGAGCCTAGTTCCGGCTACCTAAGCTAACGGGCGCGGAGATAATAGGGCTAGCAGGGCCTATATATTATAGAGTAGACCTAAGAGGGCATAGGCTATGGTCGCGCCACTACCCCCCTCTACTACGTACGGCGTGTTGCACGCACGCGATAAAAGGTAACGAATTAACTAAGCTGCCTAGCTTATTAATTAACCACACTTATTAACTATCTAGGCAACGCCTAGACTCTTACACTATATAATTAACGGGAAAGGGTAGGGTAGAGCTAGCGGTATAGGCCTAATAGTACGGAAGCCGTTAATTAGGCAACGCCGCGCCGCGCTTAAGGGAGGGCATTATATAAGAGTCTTTAACTATTATAGGTTATAGGCTTAGGCTACGGCCTAAGCTATATAGTTACGTGCGGAGGGCCGGATCCCGTATATATATATATACGGGCTAGCCGCGTAAGGAGAGCTCTGCATAGCTTGATAATATTATCCTACGGACGGCACCTACGCCTACGCCTCTACTTACTCCGTAATAGTATTAAGATAAATGCCGCTATAGGCTTAAGAATATATAGTCGTAAAATATCGACTTTATATTTAGGACTCTATTAAGAAGGCGGCCGTTTTATATATAAGACGTCGTCGAGTAATACCGGCTTATAACGCGTAAGGGTAATAAGCTCTTAAACGACTTTCTACTAAAGCCCTTCCTCGCTTAAGTATATAGTATAAGCGGATCTTATAGTCTTAAAGGTTAGCGGCAGCGGCACGTATAGCTAGCTAAAGTATTAAGGTAATTAAGTTTAGCTTATCGATACCTTTAACGAAATAAACTATCTTTAGAATGTTTACTAGTATTCCCGGTGCGTTAGTGCGAGTTATATTACTATTAAGGCATGCCTGCTTGTCTAGCGTTAGTTTAAAGTCGTAATGTGTTAGACCGTTAATATAGAATTAGATAGGACGGACGTAGTTAAGTATATTATCGTGCAATTTAGCGTTAACGTAATAGAATCTAAGTAGGATTAGTCTAGTTACGAGTAGGTAAAGGCAGGCCTTACGCTACCGCGAGGGAATAAACGTATTTAATAGATAGAAAACAGCTTATAAAGAAATAGTGTAAGATTATATCTAGTAATAGGTCGTTTCCCGTGCTTAATACTAATTAGAAGAATAGGAGGCTATAGGCTCTCGGTAAGCATTCGACGGAAAGGCCTTGCCTTATTCCTATATTTATTACTAGATATATACCCTACTAAATTCTATAATTTATAACTTATAATATAGACTACTAAAGTTCCTAAGGGACCCTTAATAAACCTAAATATATAGCTTGGTCTAGCGCCTTTATAAACCTAGCAGTTTCTATAGGTCTAGCAGCTTATATAGGTCTAACAGTCTCTATAGGTCCGGCAACTTCCATGGTAGCTTTCTTAGCTATAGTTTATTAGCTAGTCCGTACTTTTCATCCCTCCCTTTATATGCTAAAGCACTATTATAAACGAAAGCAATGTTATATTATCCCGGCAGCTAGAGCTAAAAAAAGGCCTTAAATTTTAAAAGTATTCCTTTAATATACTAATACTTATTAACGCTGCCTTTCCCCTTTAGGTTTATATATATAGGCCCTGTTTTTCTTTTAGTAATAAGTCCTAAATATTATTTTTATAATAAAGTAACTAAAAGGAAGCTATTTATTTTATTTTAATATATTATAGCCTATTTAACGCCTATAGTTATATTCCGGGCCTAAGTCCTATTAGGGAGAAAAATAGGGGGGTTCATCTAATCCTCTAGGGAAAGTCTTTAGGCTAGGAGGCTTTTTTTCATCCGGCCCTTTTCTAGTAGATTAATTCTAACAAGGGCGGCGCCTTTATCTTCTAGAGCCTTTAATATTACCTAAGTACTTTTAAGCCTCGTATAATTAATATAATCCTAATAGCTTTAAACCCCGGTACGAAAAATCGTAGGTCATGCCAACTAGTATCTCGATTAGAAGGATCCTCGTCAAGGAATTCCTATAGCTGACAGAGTAGCTCTTCAAGAAGCTAACTGTCCCGAGGTCTTGCTTTCGTAGTACTTAGACCTTCGAGATACCCTCAGACTTGCTGCCCTTTGAAGCCTTTGTCCCTTGCTATACATTGCAAGTTTAGGTCTTGTATTCGTATATGTCACGGGCCGAGCGCAAGGTGATGGGAGCCCGAATTTGACGTACCATTGGACCGAGGCCAGGCAGACATTGAGCCGAGGTTGGTCGGACGTCGACCCACGACGGATCGGACGCCGGGCCGAGGGCATACAGCTGTCGGCCCGACTGCACACGTATAATAGGGCCCCTTGGGCCTTGTTCCAGGGAGGACTCTTCTCTTCCGCCTCAGCTGAAGATGATCAATCAATCGGCTACGTACTATCGAGCCAGGCATAGGCATACGCCATCGAATTCCGACCTTGTCCTCTCGTATAATCTCTTCTGCTCGGCCCGGACGGCCCTGCTGCAGGCCGTGCTGCTACGGTAGCTCTCGAAGAGGGCTTCTGGTACCGACAGGAGCTGGACATAACGTCGCTGGGCTGTAGCTGCCACTGCGGCTTGTGCAAGAAGAGAGGAAAACCGGGCTGTGCAAATTGCTAGCCAAGATATCTATATGCAAATCTTACTATATTAAGCATGCGTTGTGGGGCTTGTATTCGGTGAGTTTTCTCTAATCCGTAGGGATTGGTCTCCATGGGATAGGTGTACATATATAGAACAGGGCTACTCTAGCCAGCATGGAGCAATAGTTTCGATATGGAGTCATGGACTGTAACCCCGGGGGCGGGTCTGACACCACGCAGGCTATCCCCTTCTACGTTACATGAGGCTTCACCATGTGCAGGCTATTCCTTCCTGGTTCCTACGTACGGTACATAAGGCTTCACCCTGTGCAGGCATTCAGTCATACGGTCATACTCATACCTATTCCTCTACACATATCTTTAAACTACAAACAACAGTGAACAGTCACTGCAGCCGAAGTCTAGTTCTTGTTCACTTTTCCTCTCCCCTGTCTACCAGCGTGTCCCTGCACCATGAGCGACGCCGGCTACATCTCCTCCAATGATGCACGGGACACACCGTCGGACACGGCTACCGAACGCCGGTGTGACGCAGAGTTGGGAGCCGATGTCGCCAAGATTAGACAGGACAAAGGCCGAACTTTACGGAAGTCTTGCGACCGATGCCACCAGCAGAAACTCCGTTGCATTGGCGGCGGCCGGACCACGCTGACCCGGTGCTTACGCTGCCAGCGCGCCGGAGCCGAGTGCGTGTACAGCGCGAGATGCAACAAACAGAGCCACAGGAACAAGAATGACGCATGCGACTACGTCCGTGTGAAGCCTTTGTCTGCAAAATCCGACACGTCGAGGTTGGCCGATATCGAGACCGGGTTTGACCCCCATCTGATGAACTGCGACGATCTCTTCACACGCCTTCCCTCCTGGGACACTGCCTCGCTTGCTGGCTACACCATGCCGCTGCCTCCGAGCTCCGGCTTCTTAGATGTATCGCTGAGTGCCGGTGAACCGTTCTCCATCTCAAGCAGCTCGGCTACTCCCGAGCTTGATTGCGGACTCCAGGACAGTGCTTCTGACCTACCCGGACGTCTCGCGAATGTGTGCCAGGCTTTGGAAGCGGCTTACACGAAGGTGCTAGGGGACCAGGCCACTCAGGCCACTCAGGATTGTAAAGCCACCATCCCCAACTCCAAGGATGTTTTCGCCATGGCTAATTTAAAGCCCTCTTGCAGGTCCCATAACCGAAGCCTACGGCGTCTTCGACCGTTTTCTGGCAGTGCTAATGGTACATGAAATGGCGGCCATCATGACGCCTCGGATACCTCAGACGCCCTCGGACGAGTACATGCGGACCAAATTGGCATCGATGGCGGTGCACGGCTACGTCCTGTGCATGAAGCTCATGAGGTCCTTCTCTGAACAGGTGCTTCTCAGCCTCCTGGCAACGCCTCTCCCGGCATCGCGTCTTTCTCTCTCGGGCCCAAGGTCTTCAGACGCGCCACGCCTGGGAGCTCGAGCGCACTTGTTTTCTGGCACGGGTCACGTTCCAAACAATCCCAAGCTGGGGGACATGTATGTTTCCATGACCGACCCTTTCCAGCACGTCCTCAACTCCAAGCTCAACATACTCGAGACGGGCAGCAAGTTGCTCAGCAATATGGAGCACTTGCTTGGTATTCCTCCCGACCTTGGAGGCGGCAGTTTGTCGTCAGCAAGTCGATCTTCAGAGCAGGTGGTGCTCGATTCGCATGTGACCCCGTCGTTGCCGGCACGCCTCGTCGCATCCATATGGGAGGATGATGCAAGCATAAACAATACGTCTGTTGTAGCATACTTCCGGCGCTGCCGTGCCGCTATCTTGGGCCTCGCAGATGTCGCAAGTCCAGCACATCAATAGGTAAGGGGCTGAACCACCAGGGGAATAACTACCATTTGCTCGGTAGTTTTGATGAGAGGGGATATGGATGAGAGCGCCTGCGTTGCGTATGCTCTAGAACTACCAAGGAAATAACTTAGATTCTATCCTGATCGATCCCAATGCATTTCCGCTACAACGGAGCATAATTCCTGATACTAGACCATCGGGCAGGGCGATTCAGTCGCTCTGTTACTGAGAGAAATCTTCACGCATTGGACTTCCAACCCAGGATACTGGTCTTTAAAACCCAAGGACATATCGTCGCGATACAACATGACTACATTGACGTAGATCACGCCTCAAGGGGGCCTTGTCTTAGCTTAGCCTCGTCGCGTGAGTCCGATGCGGTGACTGTTTCATGCAGCTTGATCTTGGCCAAGGCTTCAGCTGCTTGGCGGGAGTACTTGCATCTCTCACGGATGCGCGCACCGTATCTGTGGAACAGCAGCGGAAAGGGCACACAGGCCAACGACAGGAAAGCTGGCACAGACGAAGCCCAGTGGATTCCCAGATCCTCATACATTTTCGTCGTGAACATGGGGAAAGCTGCGCCAAACAGGCTCCGGACAATGCCGCTACCTGCGATGACGCTGGCTGCGTAGATGGTGTACGAGTCGACCAGATATTGCGTGAGGCTGAAGAAGACGAGGAGCATGCCGGCCCCGAAGGGGACGCTGGCTATGATACTCACGATGTAGTGGTCATCGGGTCCATTTGTCCATGCGAACCAGAAAAGGCTGATGGGCATCATCACGCTGCCAACGATGCCGGGCGGGAGGCGAGCTTCAGGGGCTGCTCCCAGCTCGTTTCGCGCTATGGCTTCTCGTTCAATCTTCTTGAAACGGTAAACATCATCCGGTATTATGAGCCCAATGGCGACGACAATGCCAACAGCGAGTCCGAGAAACGCCAGGCCGCCTTCGCCCGCGCTCCATCCGCGATTCTTTTGGTAGACGATAGGGAACGCACCGAACATCATATAGAGAGTGCCGTATACGAGTGCCATGTAGATGGACATGATGGTGACGATTGGCTCGCGGCAGAGGAGGGCCCAGGGGCGTGAGAGGGCGATGCGGATCGACCGTGCCAGTGTCGGACGTGAGCCACTCATCTGCAGCCGAGTTCGAAAGATGTTGCCCGTCGCCTTCTCGAGCGCCTTGGCTCGTCGTTCGAGAATGACGGGAGCATATGTCTCGGGAATGAGAAGCGTGCCCAGTACCCAGAGCACACCGGATACGATGGCCATGACTCTCATGACCCAGCGCCAGCCCGCATAGTCGCCAGCGAATCCGCCGACGATGGGGCCAAGGACGGGCCCCATGAACGGGCCGGCGGCAAAAACAGCGACGGGAACCCCTCTCTCAGCAGCAGAGAACAGGTCCGCAACGGCGCCGCCTGCGTTCGTCATGGGCGAGGACCCGAAGATGCTGCCGAGAAAACGACAGACGAGGAGGGTGGGCATGTCGTTGGCTTCGGCCGCGCCAATATTGAAGGCGGTTAGGAGGGCGAGGGTGCCGATCATGAGGTTTCTGCGGCCGTATACCTCGGACATGGGGCCCCAAATCAGCGGTCCGATGATGTAGCCGACGAGGAACAGCGCAAGGCCCAGGTTCACGATAGCCTCACTGACGCCAAACTCGGCCGCGAGCCCGGCCTCGGCTCCGGTGTATGTCGACGAGCAGAAAGACACCACAAAGGTGGTTCCGGCTGCGGCGATGCATATTGTCCATCTCCGCAAGGCTCTCCAGGCCTGAGGATTTTGAGGATCGTTGGGTACGAACTCGCAGATGAATGGGTCGACAACAGACCCCCCGCCCGCATAGGAATGATCCAGCACCTCGGGGGTCAAAAGCGCGTCGTTGAAGACTGTCCGAAGAAAAGATGGCCGAGCCATGTAGGACCAGCAGAAGTCTGGTTGGCTGAGTCTGTCGGCCTTCTGTTGGGGGATCATGTGTGGTGTCGAGAGGACGGTCTCGGCCGCCGCTGGAAGAGCGTCGCCCTTTGCCGTCCGTCTGCTTCCCGTCTTTTTCGGGTTCTTTGTACGGAGCAATCCGGTAGTTGCCAGCCCACCCGTAACGTAGCATCTTTGTCCAAGTGTTGTGTTAGTGAAGGGGGAGTCGTCGCCTTTGCCTTGACTCGAGCGAGAACACATACCCACCGCGATTTGCGCAAGGCCGGGCCAGTTCCCGGCCTGGAACGCCGCCGGCAGCAAAGTGGGATCCGCTGCAATGTAACTGGCCTCTTGGGCACCGCCGAGGAGAAGCCTATAGGAGCCTGGTCGCCTGCGCTCCGTTCCGACCGCCCGGCAATGTTCGGCGTTTCACGAATCGCCGAAAGCATGCTCGAGCTTGTCGCCTTCTCGCTATGCGGCGCCAAAAGCGCACCTCTCACCTGTGTCCAGTTTCATGACCGCGTTCGGCGATCCGACAGACGATGGATGTTGGGACAGAGTCTCCAGACCGGCGGCTAAACGACAGCGTGACAAGTCCGTGAGGTCATGTATATCAAAATAGGCACTCGCCTTTTCTAGATAGACATTAGTTGGAGCGCAGTTGAGTTGTTGCGGGAACCAGGTTCCGTCGATGAAAAGGAGTCATGCTCATCGACGGCTTTTCCACAACCCTATGGGCTCTCGTGCCCGCGGCGTTGATCAGCTTCTTGGTCCACGCCTGTCTGCCACGGTTGATATTGCAATGGAGGCTGAGGCACATCCCCATCGCAAATAAGAAGCCCGGCGAGTGGTCCGACCAGAAAGCCATAGACCGGGCTCAGACCAACGCCAAGGAAATCATCAAGGAAGCTTTCGTCAAGGTGCGCCGTGATCTATTCACTTGTCCCTGTCAATGTTATCAAAGTTGTTGACCCGAGCATTGCGCAGTACCGGGAAAGGCCATTCCAGCTCATCAGCCAAGTTGGGCGCCGCGTGATCCTGCCTCCCCATTTAATTGATTCTGTGAAGTCGGACAATCGTCTCAGCTCTTCTGAAAGTCTGAGAAATGCGTTTTCCATCAACCTCCCCGGTTTCGGCGGTCTACTAGAGCCGACGGAGCCTGGCAACCCCAACATGTTCTCTCTCATGGTCCGTCAAGCCATGACCCATAACCTGAGTGAGTACATGCAACTGATGCTGCCGCTTGAATGGGGAGGGGGTTACTGACTCATTACGCCCGTCAGGCAGGTTCACGGAGGTTCTGGTAGAAGAGAGCCGCACCGCCCTCGCCAAAGAATGGGGCATGGACGAGGGTCAGTCTTGAAGATTTCCCCCTCAAGAGCTGGCGACTTACGATGACGATACTGACGACGACGACGGATAGAATGGCACGAAGTTGACGCGCTCAAGACGGCGCGCAAGATCGTCGCGACGCTCTCGGCCAAGGTCTTCCTTGGCGACGAGGCTGCCCACAACGACGAATGGCTAAACATTACGATTGACTATACCGTCAATCTCTGCCTGGCTCAGAGACAACTGCGCCACTTCCGCGGATGGTCTCGTCTCCTTGTGCACTGGTTCCTGCCCAGGTGCATCAAGCTGCGCCAGCAGTACAACCGCGCGGCGACTGTCATAGCCCCCATCCTCAAGAAGCGCAGGGAGCAGATTGACCTGGCTGAGAAAGGTCTGGGGAAGATGCCCAACGACGCAGTCGGCTGGATGCACGAAGTCTCCAAGGGGAGGAAATACGACCCCGTCGGTGTGCAGCTTGGTCTATCCATAGTGGCGCTGCATACCAGTTCTGACCTCTTGGGGCATGTCCTGGGGAATCTGTGCAAACACCCCGAGTATATCGACCGCTTGCGAGAGGAAGCTCTCGAAGTCCTCGGCGAGCACGGCTGGCACAAGACTTCGCTCTACAAGCTGAAGCTCATGGACAGCGTGCTGAACGAGAGTCAACGCGTGGTGCCCGCAAGCATGAGTTGGTTCTTCCGTTTTCTATTCGTTCCTTGAAGCTTGAACAGCCCATATGGAAAGCGACGACACTGATAATTCGAGAATCACAGCCATGATGGGCCGTAAAATTACGGAAGACATGACACTGGCCGACGGCACATTCCTCCCTCGAGGGGCCATGGTGGCCGCCATGGCTCACCGCCAGTGGGATCCCAAGATCTACCCGAATCCGCTTGAATGGCAAGGCGACCGCCACGTGAAGATGCGCGAGGAAGAGCCCAGCCGCGGATCGGCCAAGGGGAACGCGGCGCAGTTTGTCTCTACGAGCGCCGAGCACCTGGGGTTCGGCCACGGCTCCCATGCCTGCCCCGGCCGATTCTTTGCCTCGAACGAGCTGAAGCTGGTCCTGGTGGAGATCATCTCTGCCTACGATTTTGGGTGCGCCAACGAAGGGGGAGTTCCGCCGCCACTTTCACTCGCTACCGAGTGGCTGGCCAACCCTGAGCTGAAGCTGCGTGTGCGGAGGAGGAAGATTCCGATTCTTGAGTCGGTAGAAGAAGACCTGGTACGTAGGTAGACTCCATCTCGGATGTTGCGCAGCGCTGGCAAGAAGCAACAGCACCCCTGCAGTTCCATAGCTTAGGGTTGGGGGGAAAGGGGGGGGTTGGTGGCTGTTAGGTTAGCAGGGATGGACATCTGAGGAACGGACATCGAATTCGATAGATTCCTTCAATGCCAAGTCTTACGCATGTCGAATCGAATGTGGCGCTTCTCATTCGACATGCGAACATTCGGTCGAACGAGTCTCGCGGGTCGCTACTCCGTAAACTCCGCCAGGGTTCCGGTTTTCGCCTGACTCCCTCCATTGACGCGTCCATGATAAGTCCTTTGGCGCGCTCTTTACGCGATTAGACCGTAACTCCGTGTTGACAACGGGACATCGTGTCGACGCTAATGTGCGTTATTGGTGAGTACATGTTGATCCCTGATTCTTCCACGTCAAAGCAGGTAACTTATGTATGTTGTAATTTCCGTCATCGTCCTTGGCGGAAACCCAGAAATGCCAAGAATTAGCGTTTGATTCGATAGATTCGCAAAAAATCCCCGAGGGCTAGGGTTCGGTCTGGCAAACACGGACCGAGTCTCGACTAATAGTCCGAGGACTGTTAGTTAGCGTCGCTGCAGTCTCGACAACTAGTCCGAAAACTTGCTCGGCCTATTGGGAGTGCCGATGGTAGCTTTTCGGCGTTGAGAGTCGCCGAACGGACCGAGAGTCTCGGCCAGCCATGCCCGAAGTCCAGGGTCACTGTTGTTATGGACCCCGGCGTTGACGGTTCAGAACTTCACACCTTCCCGCATCTTGCCTATATCCTGCGGTATTTGTTGAGTTAAGATGGGGAGCACGCCAAGCATTGGGTGAAAGGCCTTTCGTTATAGTGATTATCTGTCCTCCATGATCCATCCACCGTCTACCGGAGTGCAGGACCATCACCACAAACATGACGGCTGTAACCCCCTCAAGTTCGCCCGCAACTGCACATCGTCTGCCCTCCGACCGGGATACGGCATCCCCCTTCTGGACCGAAGGACTTCCACCCTCTCTCGAGGAGCATACAAAGAGGCTCTTTGTTGAGTACTCCAAGATCCCGGAAGAAAAGCTGGAGCAGCACCTCGACGAAGCTGTGGGCACACACACACACACTCTCTCTCTCTGACATGACCAATTGTCGCCCACAACACTGACAGCCGCGGCAGCGTAGGAAAGCGTGGAATTACTGTCCCTACCCATGCATTGGCCTTTGGTTGTTTCTAAAGTTGCAGCTGAGAAACAACAAGGAGTTTGACGAAGCCGTTCGGCGCACGCAGCAGGGCCACAAGCTGCTCGACTTTGGCTGCGCGATCGGCCAGGACCTGCGGAGCCTGGTTTGTCCCTACGCAGCTGCTCTGCTTCGACAACCCAGTGGCTGTTGCTGACCGGTGATGATTAGGCCCACGCAGGGGCTCCGCTGACCATGCTGTACGGCGCGGACCTCGTGGACAAGTTTTTCGACGCCGGATTCGTCTTGTTCAAGGACGCCGATTCGGGAATCACCTTTCGCCAAGCGAATGCGCTCGACCAGAACGCGCTGCAAGAGTGGCACGGGCAATTCCCAATCGTCACCTGCAACTACGTGCAGCACTGCTTCAGCATAGAGGACCAGGAGACATTCGCCGCCCTGATTCTCAAGCTGCTGTCCGGCGGGCCGAACGACTTGTTGTTTGGACGAACGGGCGGGACCAAGCTCGAGGCGCGTCGCGAGGTAATACACGGCGACCAGAGGTTTTACCGGCATTCACAGACGAGTTTCAAACAGTTCTGGGAGCGCATGGTGGCAAAGTTTGGGAGGAAAGCAAGCGTGGAGACGTGGATTGACGATGCCCCGGCGTTCGAGCTGAAAGGAGAGGCCAAGGACAAGTTCGAGCCAGTGAGGAATCTTATGTATGCGATCCGGTTTACTTAGCTCATGGGCTTCGTAGCATGAGTTGTGCTTGCAGTGCGTAGGAACATATTCTGAAGACAACCTGCCTTGTTCGTCTCTGTGTCTCTGCAGAGTACGGCCCCCAGACTCATTCCTGACACTACTCCAGCGCGCGAAGGGACCTTGGTGTTGGCCAGGGACGACTCACGAACGTAACTCTGGCCTCGGCCTTGCACGCATCGAAGTATGTTCAGCTACACAATCCGCCATTAATATGCTAAAAGAGTCGGTCTTCCATTTCCACATGGCGGACGAGGTGCCTTACATAGCGTTTGATCACGTTAGAGTAAGCATAGCCAAGGCCACTTACTTGCTACAGGCTTGCAACTTGTTGGAACATAATCCGCCTCACGTACAGATCCCACAGGCTTGTTGACACTTTGGGAACCAACCGCCCTGGGGCCCTCTCTCTTGAGCACACGCAGCTATGAGAGCAGAAGGCCAACCACCCTTAGTATAGAGAACAAGAATATACAGTCCTCTGAGTCTTCCCCTTTCCTTGCTTCCGTTGTGTGTAACATCTATTATCTAGCTGGAACCCCGCATGCGGTCGCTCGGTGTTTCGGCATTACTTTCGGTGGTCTGATCTCACAGAAACACCGAATCCTCACCACCAAGGCCCAAGCCGGATATGCTTGATCACACATGTGAGTCTACGCAACTCCATTTACGTGTTCCATGTACGATATAATCCGATCACGGCCAATGCGCTTTTCAGCAATCCATCCAGCAAGTTTCTCGCATCCTAATCGGATTTCGGACCGCAAATTCAGCAACTGAACATCATGTTTGCCGGCATGCTTATCGGCGAATCGGCTGACAGGCTTGGATTCCTCTTTGCGGCAGCTGTATCTGCTACGCTTGTATCTTACCTTGCCAATGCCATTCTTCCCGCCCTCAGACTCAAATGGAAGCTTGCAAAGTTCCCCATCATCAACAAAGAGAAAGGCGAGTGGCTCAGCACGAATGCTGTGAAACGATGTGCCAGCAATATGAATGCAATCCTTCAGGAAGGATATGAAAAGGTATATCTTGGGTTCGTCGCGCAATCGAGTAAGTGGTAACAAAGACGCTGGCTATACCAGTACGACGGCCCCTTTCGGATCATTGGCGCCTTCGGGAGCAGATTGGTCCTCCCCCCTGCCACGGCTGATGCGGTCAAGAATGATCCTCGCTTCACCGCCAAGGAGGTGGTCGAGAAAACCATGGGCTCCTCATTGCCCGGCTTCGAAGGCTTGCGTGCACCAGACGTTCTCATTATGATGATCCGCAACAATTTGAGCACGAATTTAGGTACTTTTGCTCTCATCCTCCTTCAACCCACAGGCTTCCAAGGCCCTCGTGCTGATCCTCCCTGCAGGTAAATTCACCCAGGACTTGGCAGATGAAACTCAGGCAGCATTTGATGAGATCTGGGGAACAAGCACCGGTATACAATGCCCTCACCCATTTGCTAAGATCGCAGTTTAAACGTGTTTGGTAGAATGGCGCGAGATCGAGTTGATGTCCAGTCTCCGCGACATCATGTCGCAGATTTCGACGCGCATTTTCCTCGGCGCCGAACTCGCGAAGGACAGGTCATGGCAAAAGAACACCAAGGAGTATACCAACGAGCTCTTCTTGGCCGTGAGAGAGATCCGCGCCTGGCCGGAATGGGCGCGCGCATATGTGCACTGGTTCTTGCCAAAATGCCGCCTGATCCGCAAACAGGTCAAGCGAGCCGAGGAACTCATCCAGCCGATCATCGAGAAGCGCGTCAAGGAGGCCCGCGAAGCCGAAAAGGGGCTCCGGGAGATGCCGCAAGACGCCATCACATGGGCGTACCAGACCGCCAAGGGCAAGGACTATCACGCGGCCCATGTTCAGCTGGCCTTCAGCATGGCCTCGGTGCATACGACGTCGGATCTGTTCTCAAACGTTCTCCTCCAGCTGTGCCGCCATCCCGAGTGGAAGGAACGGCTGCTCCGGGAAGCGCAACGAGCACTCGAGGGCGGCTGGGAGAAGACGTCGCTCTACAAGATGAAGCTGGCCGACAGTCTCATAAGGGAGACGCAGCGCATCAAGCCCTTGGGCGTCCGTAAGTCGATTCCTCATCTTCCGCCTCACTCCCCTCGAAGATGGGCCTTGCAGAGCCGAAGCTGACACTTCCGATAGTTCTCACGCACCGCTATGCGACAGAGGATGTAACCGCCCCCGACGGCACGCTTATCCCCAAGGGTGCTCTCGTTGCCAGCAACATGTCACGCATGTGGGATCCCAAGTACTTCCCCAACCCCGAAGAGTGGCAACCCGATCGATTCCTCAGGCTACGTGACCAGCCCGGAAAGGAGCACTCGGCTCAGCTGGTGACGACCACGACGGAAGGTATGGGATTCGGTCTTGGAACGCACGCATGTCCCGGGCGGTTCTTCGCAGCAAGTAACATGAAGGTCATGCTGTTTCACCTGCTACAAAACTACGAGTTCGAGAGGGCGGACACGGGGGTGGACGCGTTTCCTTGGTTCATCGAATATGTCACGAACCCGAAGGCGAAGCTGCGGGTACGGAGGCGAGTCTAGTTCGCCAAATGCGCAGCTGCTAGTGGAAACCCGTCATGCTGAATGGGACTTGCAGGCGAATGTGATGGCAAAGTGTTTTGTTTTGAGTCTAGTTGAAGCGACAACCGTGCAAGACGTGGAAATGCCCTCAACATCCGCGGCGACTCCTGGATAATCTCTTCACGCTTACGATGCACATACCCCCGGCTAAAGGAATAAGCCGAGTCGCCAAGACTCTCCATTGAATCTGGAGTCCGATGTGAACCGGAGTCTACATTGATAGGCATCTATTCTATGATAGTAAAGGAAGCCGTTCTTAAACAATGTTGTCCGCACACACAGACTGGGAAAGAGTGAATTGTCTATTGATGATTCCTTCTAGCTCTAGAAAGGAGTGAAAGGCTAGGTGTTATATGGACATAGATGACAAAGGTCGACATGATCACAGAACTTCTGGAGATGACCAGTCCCTCCCAACAGAATAAGAGACAGGTCCGAAAATGGCAACGTCTACGAGAAGTGAGATTGTAGGCTCGCCCTACTCGCCTCCAAGGCTCTAATAAATGGTGGCTGAGGAGCCCAAGTTGCTCTTATTGAGCACAATAGTGATGCAACGGAGCCCAGATTACGCTCGAAGCCTGTTGTAACCTAGAATGCCTCACGTCGCCGGCTCCGCAGTAAAGCGACTGTAGGCAGTTTTCAACGGCCAGAGACGCAGTTCTAAGTCGGGATATTTTATTTACTTTGTCACTGTGTTTTGGCCGACATCCAGACTTCAAGCCCGCGCCTTCGCGCCCTGGTCCAGTCTTCCATCCTCAACTCTTAGCGCTGGGTTTCTCGAAAAGATGCTCAAGATCGAAAGGTAGGCGTTCATGACCACGTCCGCATCTTCCGACTGATACCGCTCCGACTGTAACTTGATCGTGATCAAGGGATCCTTGGTTGGGTCATTGCTCATCTCCAATGTGATATCATAAGGCGACCCGGCGCGGGGCGTGCGCGAATCCACAATCTTGGCCTCCCCAATGTTTCCGCTCTCCGCCTGGCCCTGCTTGTAGTCGAAAACTGCCTGGAAAAGCGGTGCCTTGTCGGCAGTCGGGTTGGCCAGGCCGAGCCGGTCGAGGATAGCACCGTAAGGCACCGCGCTGTGGAGGAGCGCCAGGCGCAACTGTTCCTTGGCGGCCAGGAGAACCTCGTTGAAGATCTTGTCCGAGGCGTAGTCGAGACGCACGGGCAAGAGGCTGGAGAAGTAGCCCATGGTGGCCTGGTCGACGAGCGTGGGCCGGTTGGTGTCGGCGACGCCGATGACGATGTTGGTGCTCGAGGTGAGACGCGCCAGCAGCACGTGGAAGGCGGCCAGATAGTAGTGCATTGGCGTCACCTTGTGCTTGCGACTGCGATCCTTGATGCGGATGGCGACCATACGGTTGAGCCGTGCCGTGACTCCGTGCTCAGTCCACCATGTCGGAACGACGTTCGCCTTGGCACCGGGGACGACAAGTACGGGAAGTCTTGCCGGGAAGCTCCTGAACAGGTCGCTCCAGTAGTCGAGGTCCTTGTCGAACTCGCCAGCCTCGAGGTGCTTGCGCTGACGAATGGCAAAGTCGGCATAGCTCGGCGCAGGCTGGAGCTGAGCGCCGCTATACAGCTGGCCGGCCTCGACGAAGAGATGTTCAGTTGTCCAGCCATCACCGACAAGGCGATGGTAAGCGATGACCAAAAGGTGATCAGTAGGCGACCAGTGGAAGTTCACGATCTTGAGGGTGTCTCCCTTGGCCAAATCATACTGGTAGCCCTCCAGATCCTTGAACCCCTGATCCGCGGCGGCCTTGTCTGCAACATGGACGGCTTCAAACTTGGCATGCGGCGTTTTCATGACGAACTGGATAGGGTTTCCCGAGTCGTCCCGGTCCGGGATGAACGACGTGCGGAACGCGTCGTTGCGCAGCAATGCCTGATTGAAAGCCCAGGCGAGGCGGTTGAGATTGAGAGGACCCTGCATATACATGCCGATCGTGCTGTTGAAGGTCTTTGGATCCAGCGGAAGCTGTTGCTGCTTCCAAGCGTACTCTTGCGCGATGGAGAGTGGTGCCTTGCGCTCGGAGAACTCCTCCTCCAGTGAAGACGCTGGCGTTGGAACGTCGTCGTAATCAACGGACGAAGTGGCGTCGGCGGTTGATTCGGCGGGCAAGGCAGACGCAGGCTGCGCTTCGCCGGAAGGATGTGCTGCTCCGGAGTGCGCCAAGGGAATGGCTTCAGGGGTCAACCGGGAGACGGCCTCGTCAGCCAGGTCATTGACAGAGGCGCCGCCAAGGATCTTCAGAAGGGGAATGTCGATGCTGAGATTCTTGGAGAACCATGAGCCGATCGTGACCGCACTGAGGGAATCCACTCCCAGGTCGATCAGAGGAGTTATCAGATTGAGCTCATCGGCGGAAGCGAGTTGCAGAGCTCCGCAAATTCTGCTGGAAAGGCCGTCGATGATGATTTCGCGGACCTCCTGAATGCCATCTGCCTGTAAAAGCCGGTCCTTGATGGATCCAGCAGCGCCGGCGGCGTCATCCCCACGGGCCTTGCGATCAGACAGCTTGAAGTAAGCAAACCGTGGATCATCAAAGTAGGGGATGCGGTCACGGTTGACGGGGTCCATGTACGGCATGCCGGTGATGACCTCGACGTCCTTGATGGCCCTGTTTCGACCGGCAACGACTGCTTCAGCAAAGAGCGCATGGAGTTCCCACTCGTTGACCTCGTCAAAGATGAACTTGACGACATCGTACTCGTGCTCGCGACCAGCTCTGGCAATGAAGCCAACACCAAACACGGCACCGATGTCTATGGTCGACCCGGCCATGCCATGAGCACGTCTTTGCTGGGCGATGGCATGCGTGTACGCGTTTGCGGCGCTGTACGCTGCCTGTCCAGGGTTTCCGGACACCATGACGAAGGATGAGAACATGACGAAGAAGTCGAGCGGGTTGGCAGGGTCCGAGAGACGTTCGTTCAGCAGGCGAGCGCCCGTGACCTTGGGCGCGAGCACCATTTCCAGCATCGAGAGGTCCATGTTCTTGAACATGACGTCCTGGAGAACAAGTGGTCCAAAGGCAACACCGCCGATGGATGGCATGGAGGCCCTGACTTGAGCGAGGCCTGCGTCGACCGAGGCCTCGTTGGAAACATCCATTGCAAGCACCATGACGTTCCCTCCTATCTGGGACATCTCGTCGATCCACCGCTGGTCAATCTTGGGAGAGCGGCTGGTTAGAACGACGTGGCGTGCGCCGTGCTCAACCATGAAGCGGGCAATAGAGCGACCCAGATCACCAGCAAGACCGACCAACAAGTATGTCTTGGTGTCGACAAACGTCTGATCTGTCTCGATGGAACGAACGCGGCTGGGAATGATCTGGTCTGACCTCCAGTCGATGATAGTATTGATCCCGACAGCCCCCTTCGAAGACGCCATCTTCTGGCCCTGGAGGACAGGTGCATCGTGGGCCGTGGTAGTGAGCTTGTCGGTTGCACCGATGGCGTCGGCGAGAAGAGCAGATGCCTTTCGAGACGTTTCCGGAGCGAATGGTGCGGCCACGTTCTGGAACAAATTGTCGACACGGCGGATAGAGCAGCTGCCTGGGAGACATCTAGCGAGCCGGTTGCTCAGGCTTGCTGGATTTCGATCCCCAGTCAGATCGTAGAAGACTGAAGGATTTCGCGGCAACTTCTGGCAAAGGCCCCGCTGTGTCTCTTTCTCATGCAGTTGAACCCAGTGGATACCCCTCGCCTTTGGAGATGGCTTGTTCGACGCAAAGGTGAGGGTAACGCTGGAAGCCGCTGCTCGGCGGATCAACGCCTCGGCATAGAAACTGGGAGGGTCAAAGACCAGCAGGGATGAGCCTGGAGCGAGGTCGGACACCAGAGTCTGAGCGAAAAGGTCCGCCGAGATGGCTGGGAGCAAAGACGCCTCCTCCCTGTTGCTTACGGTGACGAGCCGGCTGGAAGGGACTCGGACTGAGGAAGCATTGACCCCTGAGAGAGCTACCACGGTGTCTTCGGACCCAGCAATCCTGCCCTGAAGCAGATTGAAATAGCCCAGCTGACCAATTCTGAGAGCCTTTGCGAGAGAGAACTGCACGCGGACCTTGACAAGAGACTCATCGACGGCCGAGGGAATGAAGCGTTCTTCGAGCACCTTGAAAAAGAGCTCGTCTCCATCATACTCAACGCTCAACGTCTCTCGTCTAGGGTCCGCGTCGATCAGGATTGGGCGGCGGACAGCATTCAGCCTGTTGTTCTTGGGAACATCGGGCCTTAGACGTGGCACAATGACCTTGTCGCCCGACAAGAACAGTTCTGGCTCTTGCGTCCACAGAATGCCGCCATCCTGCCAGTTTGCGCCGTCTTCCAGGCGCAAAGCGGTCTCGATCAGGAACTCGGGCTTTACATTCTCGGCCTTGTCGACATTCACCACCTGGATATTTACGTCCGGGTACTCCATGCGGAGAGTGCGAAGAAATCCAATTGTCATGGCTTGCTGAGGGTTCTCGACCCAGGCGTCCTCGGTCACCCATAAAATGTTGCTTGCGGCGTTGAGGAGGGTTTGCAAGGCATCGAGCTGCTCATCGTCCAGTTCAGCGAAGGTATGCTTATCCATTTCGGAAAGCACAATGAATGTGGATCCCGGTTGATAGTCGAAGTCGATGATTTCCTTGATGCAAGAGATGCTATCCAACTTGCGCGCTGGTAGGACGCCGGACAGCTTGTCAACGAGCTCGGCCGTCTTGGGCGAAGAGCCCCCAATGACGACGAGTGGCGCATATGGCTCTTTGACGGGGGCAGTCAATGGCGAATCAAGTCTTGACACAAGATTGTCGACAGCATGAGTATGGAATACGCCGTTTGGGAAAATCCTGCTGTTGGGGTCGAGAGTACGGCCGTCAATACCGGAGAATCCGGTCTTCTTTAGCAGCACATCCCACTGATCGTAAGATATAAAGGGCTCGAGTGTACGGCCCTCATCATGGCCAGCCCACCAATCAGCGAACAAGCCAAAGATGAATCCGATGCGAGTGTGCTCGCGGTGTACAACTTCGATGACGATCAAGCGACCGCCGGGCTTCAGCAGAGTTCGGACATTCTTCAAAGTCTCCTCGAGCCGTGGGGTAGCGTGGAGCACGTTCGAGGCAATGATCAGGTCGTACGAGTGAGGCTTGAACTCCTGCTCGGTGGGATCGCGGCGAACGTCGAGCGGACGGAAATCCATCTTTTCTACGTGTCTCTCAAATTCGCTGGCAGCCTGCTCGAAAAAGGCGCTCGAGATGTCGGTGAAGGTGTAACTGTTGAAGGACAGCTTATCGTCGTTCAAGAAGTATCTGCTGGCACCTCCAGTTCCGGCGCCTTTGATTTATGATTAGTTGCTGTGCTCTCTGCGGTCATTTGGCAGAGTCCTGTCGGCTTACCGATTTCGAGCACGTCCAGGTTTTGATAACGATGGTTGATCTGCTCGAGCATTGTTTGGTAATAGTTGTACGAATGCCCGTAGCTCACGGTGCCGCCATAGAACTCGGTGAGCAGTCCATCATGGTCCATGAGGTCAAAAGCGTTCTTGTTCTCGCGAAGCGTCTCCACGGCACCTTCGCCGACTCTCTGGATAAGACGTACGAACGGATGAGATGCATTCCTAGATCAACACTTAGCTCAAGCGGCGTCGTTCCAGGCCGGGAGACGTACTGTCGGATCATTTCTTCAATGCCAGCCCTCGTGTCCTTGTCCCACTCTGCTTCGTACCATACGTTGCGGCCAGCCTTGGCCTCGGCGAGCGTGTGCTCGCACCACTGAATCTGTTTGGTGAAGGTGAAGGATGCGTTCTGGCGGTCTTCATCGGTGACGCCGTCCAAAAAGGATTTGATGTACCAGTATGTGATTCGCTCAATGACCTTGACATCCTCCATGTCCTGCTCAGTGGCGTGGTATCTGCGGTCGTCGAGCAAGGCCTCGGGGTAGAGCTGGCCCCAGTCCCATTTAGAGAACATTTCATGGTCATCGGTAGCCGAGGGCGGAGAGAATGGCTTGAAGCTGAGGCCCTCTATGTGGAGCATGGTGGCGTCGGTCTCGGCATCGAAGACTTCAATGTCGCCTTCAACGGAGTTTCTCGCACTTGCCGCGCAGGTTGAAATGAAGTTGACTTGGCTAGAAAGAGCGTGGAGCTTGTCAGAGACCCAGGGGTTCAGAGCGATGCGGCTGATTCCAGTAGGCACCAGAAGAGACCGCAGACGTCTATCACCGGGCGCGGTATAAGCTCCAATGAAACTCTGGAAGGCCACATCCAGAGTAGCAGGATGCAGGACCATGTTGCGGTGGTTGTCCTCGAGGCGATGGTAGTTGATGGTGCCGCATGCCTTGCTGTCTCCCCGTCTGAGGCTGCTCACTCCTCGGAACTGCTTTCGGTAGCCGTACCCAATCTCGTCGAGCATGTTGTAGAACCTGTCAATGCTAACCTTGTTCAGGTGAGGTGGCTCTAATTGAGGAGCTGGCAGAGTCTCGAGCGATCCTGGTCCATAGGTGACTGCAACCAGACCCGCGGCTGATATGCTGAGACCAGTCTCTCTGGCGAGACAAGAATTGATGGTAAACCCGTATACGGCGTAGTCATCCGTGGTCTGCGATGCGTCGATAGAAAGAGTGAGGTTTACCTCAACCAGACTGTTTTCGTCTTCAAAGGTCACAGCCTTGTCGATACTGAGGTTCAAAACTTCCAAGAGCTGAACTTCCCGGTCACCAGCGAGCTTCATAGCAGCCTCCATAGCCATGACTACGTAGCCTGCACCGGGGAATACAGTCTGCCCCTGAAGGGAGTGGCCGTCCAGCCACTCGATATCCCGCTGCCGGATGAAGTTCTGCCATTGCACTGACGAAGGACTGCTGTGGGCGAGTTGCTTGCCAAGCAAGGGATGAGGCCTCTCGGCGGCGAGCCAGGACCGTAGAGTACGAGACTCTTTTCTGTACGTGCGGGAATGGTCCCAAGAATAAGATGGAAGCTCTTTGGACAAGTCTCTGGCATCCAAAGACAGAGTGCTGTACAAGCTGTCGACGTCAATAGCAGCAGAGCCAAATCTCGACCACAGATAGCCGAGGCACGAAGAGAAGGCTTCGGTGTCGTCCTTGTCTCTCTCCATACAGCCCACATATGGAATGGGGGCGCCAGCACAGTTTTCGATGGTCTGGATGCTTGGGTTCTTCAGGGCAGGGTGAGCTCCAACCTCGACACCAATATCAAGGGGCGTGTGCTTCACCAATGCCTGTTCGACGGCAAACGAGAAGAGAACAGGGGAAAGAAGATTATCCGCCCAGTACTCGGCCTTGAGATCCTCGGGCTTCATCACCTTGCCTTCGGAGACTGACGAGATCCAGATGGACGTCGGTGCGGCGTCCATGGCGAAAACATCGCACCCGCAAGCCTTCAGGGCGGTAACATAAGGCTCGGCGCAAGGACGCATATGGTGAGAGTGGTAAGCCTTGTTGACCTTGAGTATCCTGTTGAATTTCCCCTCGTCGTTCAGGGTCACCTGGGCCTCAAGGATGGCATCCTTGTCTCCGGAAAGGGTTACACTCTCTGGTGCGTTACTCGCCGCAACAGTGATTCTGCCCTCAAAGGCCTCAAGACCGCACAACTCACTCGCATCGTCGAAAGACGTGCCCGCGGCTAACATGGCGCCCTCGGCACCGTTCGGGGTGCCGGCATGCTTCGAAGTAAGTCCGCGAAGGTATGCGATCCGGATTGCTTGGGATGCTGAGATGTAGCCCGCAGCAAAGGCGCACGCTATCTCTCCGGAGCTGTGACCAACAACTACCTTGAATCTGACTCCGGAAGCTTGGATGAGCTTCGTAAGGACGATCTGGACTGCGCAGCAGAGAGGTTGGGAGTATGTAGCATCGTGGACATTTGAGGCGTCGCCTTCGAGGAAGAGCTGGTCGATTAGCTTCCATGTCGGTCGGTAGTCTGCTGGCAAAAGCTGCAAAGACTGATCGAGCTCCGAGACGACGGCGCGGGCGTATGGTATTTGCATGATGAGAGCCTTCCCCATGGCGGGCCACTGTGCCCCCTGGCCGGTAAACACCCCGAGTACTTGGGGTGTCATCTTGACGTCCGAGCTGGTTGCGATGGTCTGATTTCCCTGCATCAAGGGGGCATCACGCTCGATAGCCTCGCAGACACCTTGCACGGTCTTGGCCTGAATGGTATGGCGGACTTGGAGATTCGACCGCTTTTTCAGCAGTGTCCAAGCAAGGTCTCGCAGCTGTATGTCGGGATGGTTCTTGAGACACTGTCCAAGGCTTTCCATGGAGGCTCTGAGAGAGGCTTCGGAGTTGGCAGAGAGCGTGATTGGCGCGAGGCAAGGTGTCGATAGCTCGCCTGGTGTTTTCCCCTGATACGTGGAGCAGGGAGAGTATGACTCCAAGATTACGTGGGCATTTGTTCCACCGAATCCAAACGAGTTGACGCTCACGCGCCGCGGTTGGTTGCATTTGAGCGCCGGCCATTGCTGCTGCTTGGTGACGATGCGGAGATCTGAACAGAAAGGGGCTACCCTTGGACTCAGCTCGTCAAGCAGCATGTTTGGCACCAGGAGACCGTGCTGAATGATGTGAGAGGCTTTGATCACGCCAGCGATGCCGGCGGTACCCTCGGTGTGGCCGATGACAGTCTTGATACTCCCAACGTACAGGGGCTCTTCGTCTTCGGCACGCGGTCTCTGCCCGAAGAAAGCGGAGGAGATTGCCTTGGCTTCTTGCGGATCCCCTGCCGGCGTTCCGGTCCCGTGGGCTTCGAAGTATTGGCAGCGGTCCTCGCGCCTGTTTATGTCGAGACCTGCTCGCTCATACACCTGGCGAATGAGAGCTTCCTGGGCTGAGGCGTTGGGCATTGTGATGCCTGCCGTCTTGCCGTCCTGGTTGACACCGCTTTCGCGAATGATACACTCAATAACGTCGCCATCTGCAATGGCCTGAGTGAGCGTCTTCATCACAATAGCGGCGACGCCTTCGCCCCTGGCGTATCCATCGGCCCCAGCATCCCACATTCGAGAACGGCCAGTCGGTGAGAACATGTTCAGCTTGCTGGCAGAAATGAAAGGAACTGGACCCAGCATCAGGTTCGAGCCGGCGGCAACGGCGACCTTGCTCAAGCCTGTCCTCAGTTGCTCGACGGCATGGTGAACAGCAACGAGGGAGGAGCTGCATGCGGTATCGATGGTCATGCTCGGGCCATGCCAGTCAAAGACGTAGGAGACTCTGTTGGACAGGATGGATGCCGCCGTCCCGGTCGCGGCATAGGTGTTGAGAGCATCAAGATCGTAGTTCTGGCTATCGAGGAAGTCACGTTGCATCAGTCCAACGTAGACGGCAGTGGGAGACCCCCGAAGGTCCTCGAGCTTCAGACCAGCGGCTGTAATGCTGTCGTATACAGTTTCCAGCAGAAGACGCTGTTGAGGATCCACTGTTTCAGCTTCCGTGGGCGGGATGTTGAAGAAGCCAGCGTCGAAAGCGTATGGGTCTTCGTCAAGGAAGTAGCCGTATCGCGCATTGGTTCGACCGTGAAAGGACGCATCGGGATGGTAGAAGGCGTCCACATTAAACCGGTCTTTCGGGATTCTCTTGACCAAGTCTCTGGGGTTTCTCAGGAGATCCCAGAGCTTAGAAGGACTCGACGCACCGCCGGGAAAGCGGCAGCCGCCGCCGATGATGGCAATGGGCTCATTGGACCTGGCCCGGGTAGACATGATGGATGCCGGAGGTCGAGGTGTTGAACAGATGATAGCGACCGTGGTGATAGATGTGAAATGATGAATTTGCAGAGCCGGGGATGCCAAGTTTCCCTACACAGGAGCGTCTGTCCCCATGTTTTAGTAAGACCACCATTCTTCGACAGGCTCATCGTTGGTTCATCCACGGCTCACAGGACAGTCGGGTGAACGGGCGGCCCCCCCGGCCCGGCCTGTGGGGCCGGGGCGGAGTGCGAGGGCCGCCAAGCCGGGGTTTCGGATCCACAGTCGGCATCTGCGTGGAGAGCCTGCAACACGCTGTTGCAGAGCTAAGCCCACGTGGTGCCTCTCGGTGTTTCTCAGTTGACACGGGCTGCGGAGGAGCCGAATGCTGCCTCGAGAACTCCGAAGGAAGACGACAACTCCGAACCGAGCTTCTGTAAGCCCCAAACACCGAAATCCCGCGAGATGCAGGCCGATCCAATCGTCAACATCTCCGCGGAGACTGTGCGGTGCTGCGCCATTATCGCCACGACCAAAGGGGCGCTGCTGGTTTGCAGCAGACACGGGCCGGCCTGATACTATGCAAGGAACGCTGGCGGGCTGCCATGGCGCATACCGAACTCGACCACAATCCATTGTCGTGCACCCCAAGTGCGCCTTTGTTAGACTATAGCACTGCCTACGAAATGGCTTCCATCGGCACCGGGGATTCTGCACCGCCCGCGATTCATCCGGCGGTGGTTATCGAGGCCGGAGACCGCGTGCGAGTCCGAGACCATGTACGCTTGCCTGCCCTCGAGAAAGACCAGTTCCTGGTGCGAACGGAGGCCGTGGCCGTGAACCCTAGCGACACCAAAATGCGCGGGGCCTTTGTGACTGCCGGTGGTGTGCTGGGCACCGATTATGCCGGCACAGTCGTTGCCCGTGGGCAGGGGGTCACCGAGGTCGAGGTTGGCGACAGGGTCTGCGGAGCTCAGCACGCTATGGATGCCAACACGCCTCTTCGCGGATCGTTCGGTGCATACAACATCTCCGCTGGCAAGGTCTGGTTGAAGTTGCCGCCCTCGGTCAGCACCGAAGGCGGCGCTACGTTCGGTGCCGGCATCAGCACTGCAGGACTCGCCCTGAAGCTTCTGGGGCTGCCACTGCCTGATGCTCCAGTTGCGAAGCCGGCATATATCCTTGTGTACGGAGGCAGCACAGCTACTGCAACAATTGCCATGCAGCTGTTGAGCCTGTGAGTTGGGCAACCGTTTGCAACTGTTGAAAGGACGTATTGACCCATCTCAGTGCCAACATGATCCCCATTGCAGCTTGCTCGCCGAAAAACGCAGACCAAGTCAGGGCCTACGGTGCCGAGGCGACCTTTGACTATCGCCAGCCGGACTGTGCCGCCAAGATAGTAAGTCCAGTGTTCCGCTTCGTCCGCATCTTCTCGTTGACGGCTCCGCCTCGCACCAGAAAGCCTTCACGAAAAACAACCTGCGGTACGCGCTGGACTGCATCACGACAGTCGAGTCCACCGCCTTCTGCTACGCCGCCATTGGTCGTGCTGGTGGCAAGTACGTCGCCCTGGACCCGTTCTCGCAGCATGCTGCTACGCGCGCCAATGTCGTGGCCGACTGGGTTCTTGGGCCATCCATCTTCGGCGACGGCTCGACCTGGCCTGCTCCGTACGGCCGACCCCCGAGTGAGGAAATCCGTGCCTACGGCGAGAAGCTGTGGGCGCTGGCGCAGAAGTTGGTCGACGAGGGCAAGCTGCGACATCATCCCGTGAGAATCCTTGAAGGTGGGCTCGAGGAGGTGGTGACGGGAATGGAGATGGTGAGGAGCGGGAAGCTCTCGGGAGAGAAATGTGTAGTGCGTCTGGCCAAGGCAGGATGTTGACTGGATCTCGCGCAACCGACCGAGCCAAGTCATCGTCATGTTGAAATTGTGGTGACTGGTGAGGACCAAGAGTGCTACGAAGCAACCCTTTTGAAAAGTTCATCTACCAAAACTCCCCCGTGTTTGCGGCGTGTGAGCTTCTACTGATATCTATGACGAATCGGTCGAGACATCTCCCTCCCATGGCGTTAGTACAAGAAGCCGGCTTCTCACCATCGGTTAGCTGGAGAATCAAGGGTCTTTCGTTGCCCGATTCACAAGGGATCGATCTTCTTAGCGGTCGTTGCTATCTCATCCATACTGTCCGTGCCTCTTGTTGTATGACCGGTGACATGGACCCTTTCAGCGCAAGATGGGCCGAATATCACTTGAAGTAATGGTAGAATTCCAGCAGATATCTTGATGGCGCCTACGACTGGAGCCTACTATTTCAAGCAACAACCTGTGCATCTTTGGTATTCTCCACCAACCGTTGCATAGCCGCGTCGGATCTGAGACTGATCATCGCCTCGACGCCTTCCTGCTTCGC
This sequence comes from Hirsutella rhossiliensis, assembly GCF_020360975.1. Taxonomy (NCBI): domain Eukaryota; kingdom Fungi; phylum Ascomycota; class Sordariomycetes; order Hypocreales; family Ophiocordycipitaceae; genus Hirsutella; species Hirsutella rhossiliensis. The sequence continues at coordinate 2,938,646 of NW_025408676.1, read as the reverse complement.
CAGCACAGTCTCCTTGATTCTCCACTCGTTGGTCGGGTCAACAAGCCGGATCTGGTCGACGGTGAGTCTTCCGCAGAACACCAACATATGTCTTGCGCGGGAAGAGGGGGCTTACGTCGAAGACGGAATACAAGGTCGCCATCAGCTTGTACATTTCGCATCTCGCAATGTTTTTGCCCATGCAAGCCCGATCGCCATGGCCCCAGGTTAGATCTGCCTTGTTCATCTGACGCATGCGCTCGGCGTAGTCGTCCCCGTTCTCTGTCGGACTCTGCAGCCAGCGTTCGGGCCTGAATTCATTGACATCATCGCCGTAAATGTCCGTGTTGAAATGCGTGGTGTAGCCTGAAACGGCGACTGCTGTGCCCGGGGGGAGACGCTGCCCATCGGCAAGCCTGAGGCCAGGGCCTGGCGGAACCGCCCGTCGCGACAGCATTGCTCCGATGGGATGACATCTGAATGCTTCTCGGATGACTGCGTCGAGGTATGGTAGCTTCTGGACGGCGGCCCAAGGAGGCGGCATTGGGAGGCCCGAGGACTCGAGCTCCTTGTGCAGCCTCATGGCAACTTCGGGATGCTTGCCAACGAAATATACAACAGAGGTCAGCCCGATGGTCACCGTGTCTGCACCAGCGAGCAGTGGTGTGGTGACGTATCCGTGAACCACGCGCTCATCCACGATTTCCGGATGCTTCTTCCGGGTTTCCAAGATCTGGCTAAGCAAGTCCTCTCGGCCGTCATTGATTTTCTTGGCCCCGTTGGCCCTCCTGGCCTGGATGAGCTCACGGGCTCTTTTCGGGAACGATCCCATGCGCCGTTCAAACACTTTTGTAACGGGGCTGCCCTTGAGGAGAGCGTGAACCCAAGGCATACAGGAAGCCTGCAAAGCATCAGTCGCCGCGGACGGGAGAGCCAGATTATACGGAGGCGCCTACCATGGCTCGGTATGTCTGAGCAGCATCGACGCCTTTAAACATTCCCTCTCGATCAGCTTCACCTTTGATGAGTCCAAAGTCATTGGAAACTGTGAGTTTCATGATGGTGTCGTACGCAACTACGAAGACATCAGTAACCGCATCCGGGTTCGACATGGCTTCAACGTGGGCGTACAGTAGTGCATCCATGAAAAGACTGGAAGAGATTTGCCTTTGCCATTGTACTCTTGGTTCAGCTTTCTGACCAGCAGGAAGATGTTTTCGTCAATGAAAGCTTCTGACTTTACCACATTTGACATGGCGTACACTCCAGCGATGGGCCGCTTAAGAGAAGCATGGGTCTGAGTTTCCTCGCTGGCTATGAGGCTTGGGTAGTGAACACCTTTCAGCTCGGTCCGCAGTGGCATCCAGTGATGGCTCTGAGCATTGAGTCAGTCAACGAAGCTGGAAACCTTGGAATCAGGATGCATACCTTCGGGAATGGGTTCCTTGTGGCGTAAACTTTGTCTATCATGGCTGGGTCTGAGAAGATGACCGTTCGTGGACCCACGGCTACCACAGGGCCATACTCCTCTTGCATGCGCTTGATGACTTGACAAGTTCGCCCATTATAAGCATCAAGTGCCTGGAAAATGTCTATTTGGGCGTTAGACTAGGCCATTGCAAAGGACAGGAAAGAGAAGAGCAGAAGAAATTTTGAACTTCACCTGTGTAGCGGCGCCACCAAGGTCCCGGAATGGACCATAGCCCTGTTCGTAGGGGCGTTGCAAGAAACCACAGAAGGCCCGCAACGGCGCAGGATAGAAGCCAAAATCCAAGCATTTCTTGTCCCTCAACATGCAGTCTCTTCGCTGTAGTGTCGCGTGTCGCGGCTGGGTTGTGTGGGGTGGGAGAGAATGCTCCCGAGTCGCCAGAGAACAGATATGGAGTTAAGATGCGTTCACTATGGGTACAAAGACATAAGATGGATTGTGTGTCGCCAAGCCGGAGAAGGGCAAGGGGTTCCCCAGAGCTAGCTTCAGCAAGATCTCATCGGCGTTTGCTCCACCACCGGTTGCGTTGGGATGGATGTTGAAACGCCGAAAACACCGAATGTCGACCATGAGTCCGAGACTCGGGTCTTGGCCATGAATACACTGAGTGGAGCGAAACGAGACCAATGGGCTGTACAACTGCCCTGTTACCCTTGTACTATAGAAATCGTTCGAACAGACCTTCGGTGCGCGTGTCCGAGTCGAGGCACGGCAGTTACCACAGCGTCGACGACACACTCAGCAATCAGTAACTTACAGTCATCACGCCAGCGTTGAAAATCAACCAATACTTCCAAGCAGCAATGTGGGTGATGTGTTGCGCGCGAATGGGTTCTCGGACCAGGGGCTGACAGGTCAACCAGGGTATCTAAGAAACCTTCCAAGGCGCTTCTGTGCTTCCACGGCACTGGCTCGAAGGGTTCCATCTTCAACATCCAGCTGGCGAGAATTTGTTTCCTGCTGGCGAACGAGTTTGAATTCATTTTCCTCGACGGCCCAATGGAGTGCGTGGCAGGGCCCGGTGTTCTGCCCTTGTTCGCTGGCCACGAGCCCTACCACTGCTGGTTTGGCGGCAACGACACAACCATCGAGAAGAGCATGAAGAAAATCGATGCGTCGGTCAAACAGGCGGTAGATCGATGGAACAAGATCAAGAGCAACCCTGAGGCAGAGATCGTTGGCGGCATCGGGTTCTCCGAGGGCGCGCTCGCCCTCTCGATGCTGCTCTGGCAACAACAGCAGGGCATGGTGCCCTGGTTGTCACGGTTGCAGTTTGCCGTGATGAGCTGCTGCTTCTTTCCCGGCGAGGCTTCCTTGTGGCTGAACGCCAGGGCCCAGGACTTCGGCCTCAGCAAAGCGCACATCAATGTCCCCACGCTTCACATACATGGTAATAGGGATTTCTGCCTCGGCCGCGCACGGAGGCTGGTCAGAGCCCACTACCAGCCCGAGTATGCTACCGTCATTCAAACAGAAGCCGGCCATCACTTGCCAACAAAGAAAGAGGAGGTGGCAGAGGTGGTCAAGCATATCCTCAGTTTGTCGACGACGGCTCCATCGATCGCCGTAGCATAGCGTGATGTCAATTAGATTCCTTGTAAGCAATGGACGGAGTTTGTATGGATCCATGCAAGCGAGGCCTGCGGTTTGCAGTAGAAAATTGTGGCTGCTCTCCAACTCTTACCCTTTGGTGAAGAACATGTGCGTCTGGAGATTTACTTTCTTTCACGTCAAGCAAACGCGGCCACTCACACAGATGCTGCGTAGAGCGCAGAGTCGGTTCAAACTCTTGTGGAAGAGGCCGAGGGTCGTTCAGCGCATGTGTGATGGTCTGGCACATCATTCCTTTTCTATATTGGCACTATGGTACACCAACCCCTAATGCATCCTTTACTTGGAGATCTCCACGCCATTGGTAGCGCCTGAAGGCAGAGTTAGTTCGCGTCAAAGGAAACAGGGAGCAGAAAAACTTACCGAGGGCCTTCTTGATATCTCCGTAAATAGCGAACTGGCCAGCAGTGAGACCACCGACCATGAACAGACGAGTGGGAAGACCAGCGAAAGAACCGCGGATACCAAGCTCCGCAGCTATTTTGACAAGGCGCGAGACAGTACTTTCGCCCGGCAGACCCTTCGTTTTATTGATTTTAGAAAGCATGGTATCAGCCGGTTGAGAAACGATTGCAGCAGCGAATCCAGCAACGAGGCCAGAAGTCAAGTTCACGGCTGTCTGGGCACCACTCGATAAACTAGACTTGTCAAGCTGGGAGAAGATGGCTTCGGAGACCTTCTCGAAAGCGACGAACTTGGTGACAGTGTAGGGGACCCTGAATACCTGTGTCAGCCGGAACCCTTCTTGAAAATGTCGCGGAGGTCGCCATTACTGCTTGAACAGGATGGGGACAAATCCAGAGTAGAAAGCGCCGATGCCTTCCTGCCGAAGAATCTTGCTGAAGCCACCGACCAGACCGTTGGCGAAGCCCGGTGTCGAGACAAGACGGATACGGGTAGCCTCGAGAGGACTAAGAGCAATCGAAGCGAAGAACTCGGCGGAGGCGGCGGAGACAGAGTAGACGGCAGTACGGTTCCGGCGGGCCGTCTCGAGGCCGAGCAAATCGATCGATTGCTTCTTGAAAAACTCGTAGCCACCAAATTTGAAGGCTCCCTGTATGAAGTATCCGGCGAAAGTTGGGCCAAAGCCGGTCAAAAGGGCACCGGCTCCCTCGTTCTGGATGACCTGCCGGAAACCGCCAATCATGCCACGGTTATAGGTAGCCGGTTCGAGCTGAATCCTGGTTTTGACGCTGGATGGTGTCAGTGAGTAGTCGTGGGTGCTAGTGGAGCTGGAGCTGGAGCTGGAGCTGGAGCTGGGGATGGACACAGCAGCTTGTCAAGTTGGACAGGGCAACGATAACGTACACATCGACGGGAGTAAATGCGCCGTGAGTGACAGAGCAGCCCATGGCGCCAGCAAGAGCAAAGCGAGAGTAGAGATCAATGCCCTGCGGCCCCTTGGCCGCATCACCAGCAGAGGGACCCATTGCGACGTTGGTGATCGAGCTGGTGGTAGGTGAGGGGAGTTGCGGCGGAGGAGCGAAATGACAACAAGTGGAAAGAAAACCCCCTTATAAATTTTACCAGTCTAATTCTCCGAGGTAGGAAGAATTGAAAACATCGGAAGTGGGTTCGGCGTTGCTCGGTTCCCCGATTTTCACGGCTACTGCTGCTCTTCCGATTGGCCATACTAACTTGGGAAGTCCTACAAAGTATAAAGGTTTAGTTCTTATAAGTCAGCCCCCCCCCCTACTTCTAGCATACCTAACTGTCAAGCTGGTAAAATACCGCTACACCATGCAAAATGAGGGCACCCCTAATAGAGGTGTTACTAACGCGTATTATAGGCCCTTTCTTGTCCTGATACTAACCTATGGCATCTATAATAATACTATTATGCTAACTTATAAATTATATTATGACCGGGTTTTTTATACATCTTTCCTTTATACTTGATGCAGGAAGGAAAGATATCTTGGTCGCCTGCTTTGGCACGTGCCTAGTTAATCATAAACGTCTATATCTATTTATATAAGGTGCCGGTAGAGAGATATAGATAGATTCGCCAGCCTGGTCATGCCGGCATAGCAATTGCCCAGCTTTATTAGCTATAGTATATATTTAAGAGCGTATTTAATAATGCCTTAACCCTAGCCTATCTACTGCAGATGGCTCTATGTCTAGACCTAGACCAGCTTGATACATAACATGGTCTATTTCGGCAATCTCGGTCTCAAGATAGCGTAGGTTTAAAACCCGATTCGCCTCAGGTTTGGTTTCATTAAGGACCGGTACCAGGACATAATTCTACAGAGTATACCAAGAGCGACGATTAAGCACGATATATCCATCTTTATTGAGCATGAGCTGGCAAGAATCCGAATTGAGTATAGCATGCTGGTACCGGAGGAGGGACAGCTGCCACAGAATTGGCCCGGGCGGCTCACCACCGAGTCTCTTATCGAGATGGCAATCCCCCTCTTTATCTTTGCTGTGACTGTTTGTCGCTTTCTCGCCGACGGTGAACTCGGAGATCCGAGAGAGAAGGTAGAGGAGGTTTTACACTATCGAACCCGGAATCCAGAATGCCGACCGGATGATACTTATCTACTGGTGTTGAGCACGCTTCTCGGCCGGCTATCAACCAAGACGAGGAAGAACAAATTTCTTTGCCGAGTTTCAAAAGATTGTCGGCTCTATTATGGTCCTGGCAGACCCTCTCTCGGCCGCGACACTCTCGCGGATTCTCTCTATATCCCAAGAAACCGTCAACAGCCAGCTGAGCATGCTCCATTCGGTTTCAAGGGTTCCGAAGTCGACCAGGTCCCCGGTGAGGCTTCAGCATGAGTCCTTTCGCGACTTCTTGCTGGGTCCCGAGTCGCAGGAGGAACATGATTTCTGGGTTGACGAGGCACAGGCGCTATGTCTCATGCGGCGAGCACCGGAGAGCATCCCCATGATGCAGAGCCTACAAGCTCTTTTTGCACAGGCTCGTTGATGACTCGCAGGCCATGAAGTCGACGAGAGGATGACCAATGGGATTGCTTACTCTGTTGAATGCAGTGTGACGGGATAACTGCGCTTACCGACTTCGTTCGCAGTCGATGCTGAACGGATCCTCAAGACAAACTTAGCCACAATTACAACAGCACCTCTCCAGATATATTCCTCGGCACTCGTCTTTGCTCCGCAGAGCAGCATCGTCAGGAACACTTTCGCTCCTCCTGACGGCCCGCAACAATCGACTGCTGTTGTGGCGCGTCGACGAGGGTACCCATGCCTGCATCTGGACGCTCGAGGGCCCTAAAACCTCAGGCCAGGCAGCAGCCTTTTCTCACCACTCGTTGCTCCTGGTGTCGGCCTGGCGGGACGCGACAGTCCGGCTCTGGCGCACCGAGACGGGCGAGTGCGTCTGGAGACATCCAGAGAATGCCGTAGGCCAGCGTGGCATTTTCGCCAACTCCATCCGCTCTGTTTCCTCACTCTGCACTGTTCCAGGAAAACGCGCCGCATGCGGTGCGTGTATGGCGCGTCGACAAAGGCGAGTTGGTGCAGTGTCTGTCTCGTGACTCGGTGCTGCCGCGGTGCGTCGTTTTGCTCTTTTATTATAACTCCTTCGGCTTACAAACAGTAAAATCAAATCCAGCTCTCGGCGCGTCAGCACCAATAGCAGACCGTGGTATCTCTGGTAAAGACCCAGTGGCCTTCCATTTAGTGCCTGTTTCCTCGCCAATTCTATCCCACAACTGCTGCCACGTCTCAATATTATGACGATACCAGCCGAGACCTTGCTCTGCATGGGTAGCAGGGTCCAGAGGATGGAAATCTCCAATCTGTCTCCCGATGAGCATCGGGTTCTTGACATCCGGCTTAAAGAATTCAACGAGCCGTATTCCAAGCTTTACTTGGTCATCCCATTCAAATAGGTGAAACAACCCTGCAGCGTGGATGATACTGACTTTTCCATCAACCTCATCAAGTGAGTGGCCCTCCAACTCCAACAAATCGCCTGCAAAGAAACGAGCAACGAACATGCCGCGATCTTTAAACAGTTCATAGCCCAGGTCCATAAACCTTTGTTCGATGTCAGTCCCCATCAAATTGGCAGCGGGCGCACCATCAGACGCTAACTGCCGCAGCACATAGCCGAAAGCACACCCAGCGTCAAGCAAGATGTCTCCTGACTTGATGCGCTGGACGATGCTGGGGTACTCCGGCAACGTGGTGATGGCATAGTCCAGGAACAGCCAGCGACCAATGCATCCGTACGGGAAGACCTTCCTGGCTTTTTCACGCTATTAATATTGATTAGCTTCAGCGTATCTTTAGGACACTGAGGAACTTACAACTGCTCGCAGGTGACTCTCGATCTCGTTTGGTGGGATTTTGCTGTAAGACTTTAGTAGAGACCATGCCTTGGCTTTATTAGCTGGCAGCTCTTCCTGGTAAGGCTCGTCTCTGGATTAGTGTGTGCCATGCTGGCAGGGAATAACTGTAATCAAGAGTTTCAAAGCTGCTAGAATAAAAAGACCCACAGAGCTTCTTCTCTCCAAGAAATTTCATCGGAGGTAATACATCTTCTTATACGAAGGCAGAGCCCACAAGGAAGCACGAATAGACAGTCACGGGTCACGGCCAGCCAGTCACCGTATGAGTCATCGATACGTACATACCATGTATTATTACTTAGCTGCCTAAGATAGGTAGTCAAGGCGCCTGCGAAATCCAGCCACACTTCGCGACAAGTAAATAGGCTCAGATGCCTTGATGCCGGGGTTACACCCTTCTAGCCTTGCCCTGGTTGAATCGGACGCGCGGGTTCCCGGGCAATGCCGCCAGAGGTCGACTCGCCCGCGCAGCAGACGCGGGAAGCGGGATTCTTGCATCGCCAAGGGTCTCCTGCATATCGTTGTACTGTACAGTACGTCCGAGGCCTGCCCTGGCGTCAGTCGCATAAGAGACGAATCAAAATAAAACATAAAAAAGGGCGCGGGAGCGGGTAAGCTGTCGCCAGTACATTGGTCGGCGGGGGGCCTCTCAATCTCCGCGCGTGGCTCTCGCGGGGCCTCGTCCGCAGGGCTCCCGCAAGTTGCACGGCAGTGCGTGCTGCGACGACGACGGCGGCGGCGGCGACAAGACAGGTGGCACGAGACGGCAGGCCAAGATGACACGTTTCGAGGCTGGCCAGCCGCCCCGGGGGTGGGGAGACGTGTTCGAGAAAGGTCTTGGCCGTCAGCTCAAGCGAAATGTGTACTTTTGCATGCAGTACCGTACGATTGCGCCGTCTCGGGCTGCTGCCATTGTGCCTAGACGAGGCCCGCGGGATAGCATGAGGACAGCGGGCGACAAGACATGGACCCGTCTCGTCTGTTGTCCCGCCGTTTTGCTGATGCTTCCTCGATGCAGGTTCCTCGATGCAGGTTACCAAAGCCAGTCCATCGCCACAGCCACCTGTGCGCCCTACACATGGACACATGGCTTTTGCCGGCCTGGACTCGGGGCCTCCATCCATGATTCGGCCTGCTCCCGCCGAAGAGCGAGACGGTGTGGACCGGCGAATTGCGTGGCCGTCCGAAGGCCCGCGGTTGTTGATCAACAGAACAGGCGCCGCGCGTTGCCAAGGTCCTGATTGCCAGCCGGACAACCCACCATTGCGGCTTCGGCGGTGGGTCGTGAGGTGGGTGTCAAGTCGTGGGATTTCCATCTAGCGAAAGCTTGGCTTGCACGCATCGCCGTGGAAGAAGGGGTCTTGACCAGGGATGTATGTTTTCGGTTGCATGCCGCGCTGCTTTCCCCTGACCGGGCTCGAGTTCGGTACAGACAGCACGCAGCCTTCCTGGGGGCGGAAACCGACGATTGGCCGCCTCGACGTCCTTGGACATGTATCCGCTGCAGCCTGCCTGCGCCGTGGAGGCCACGCAGGCGAGATGCCAATTCTGTACCCTGCGTGTGTGAGGGCGAGCAAGCATGAGTGTCATGGTAAGCCGTGATGGAGCAAGCGGATGCTCCATCTGCTGGTGGCTCGATGTGTGAGTTGCCGGCCTTTGCTGTCGAAATTAATTACGGAGGCGAACTGTGTTGGTTGGGAGGTACCGGGTAGGCAAAGGCGCCGGAGGGAGAAAAGGTCCCGCCCGACCTTGGGCATGTCCCTCGTCCCCACACTTCCTCCGCACCCAGGGCATGGATACATCTACGTACTAATTAATTAGAGTCCTTTGGCGAATTCGATGATAATTAATTACCGCATGTCTTTTCTGGTCCCCCGCCAATGGCTTGTCACTCTTGGCCTCTCTCGGCACGAGCTACCTAGGTAGTTACCCTACAGGATCTTTGATATTTGCATATGCCGTCTATCTGTATATCCAATCTCGAGATGGATGCACACCGACGGCAAGTCGGAAAAGGGTCCGTTGGTTTCATCATGTTTCTGCCCCCCGGCCTCTCGCTAGCGACCAGCCGGCGACCAACCTTCCACAGCCACCTCGTGCACTTGTTAGTGCCAAGTGCCAAGTGCCACGGCCTTGATGCACTTGGGCAATGTGCAGTCCAGTAAGCGGTTGCGCCTAGGCTCCCAGGCTTGGGCCCTTGGGTAGCATCCACCATCCCTCTGCTGCTGGTATGTGGTCATGACCAACCGTCAAAGCACGCCTTCGGAGGAGCAGAGAAGGCAGGAAAGGCTGCGGAGTAGCAGTGAGGTCATTCATCTGTGCGCGCGTCCCCCGCCAACAGTGGGCCTGCCAGCAAGCAAGCTCCCAAACATTAGCAAGTGGGCGGGAGGACGTCGTGGGAGTGGTGGTGGTTGTTGTTGGGGGAGGGAGACAAACTGGATGCGGCTTTTTGCCCATTTATGTATATGGTCCTTGGACCTCGTCAATGTGAGGGAGGATGCAGCAGCAGCACCATGATGATGGCGCTTGTAGATTCTCTTCCCCGCCCATTGTCGCGAGGCCTGGCTGGCGCCCCGCTTCGCCTCACCTGTCAGGGCCAGACGTGTCTCCCGTGATGGGACATGGATACATTGTTCGTCATCCAGGATAATTAGACACGAGCCTCGCAGCAAGGCCATGACAGGGAGCCCGCTGGCATCACATCACCCGGGCAGCCCCCGTCTTGGGGTTACTAAGTACTTACCCACTACTAGTACCTGGGTAGGTAGGTAGTAGTACTGATTACTCCGTACACACGAGTACCTCACTGCCCTGGACAGTCTCGTCCGCTCCAGTGTACGGAGTAATTACCTGGTGCGCTGGTCTGCCCGCCCGAGACACCCTGCGGCCAGGGCCGTACCCGGTACCGCCGACGGCAACGGGCACGAACCACCACCGCCCAGTCGGGCCTAGCAGGCTAGCCGCTGGCATTGCTGGCCGGCCTGTGCAATAGAAACGGGCAAGCAAGCACCCTGGACAGTGCAAAACAAACACATCAACCACAAGCTCTAGCCTCTGGGTCCCCCCCCACCGCCTGCTGCCCGCCAACAGCACCCAAGGGACCCCCAATTTATTTTTTCCACAGCGCCCCCTACTGGTGGCAGCAGCGGCACCAGCACCAGCAGCACCAGCAGCGCGCCAGCGGGCACCACCACCACCACCAGCCAACGGCCCCTTCACCCACCCGCTAAATTCGCTTCCATCCTCCATCGCCTTGCTTCGCCTCATCGTCCGTATCGCCGCCCGCTGCCGCTGCCGCCGCGCCTCGTTGAGTGGCCTCCTCCCATTCTATCCTCAACTCCCTCGTCGTCGTCGTCGTCGTCGTCGTCGTCGTCGTCGAGTTCGCTCTCGCTCGCTCGCTCCATCTCCATCATCTCCAATCCTTTCCGCCATCCGCCATCCTCGTCGCCGCCTCCGCCTCCGCCTCCGCCAGTCGCCTCCGCTACCGCTGTCGTCCTTCTTCCTTCATCCATCCATCCATCGTTGCCTGTCGGCCGTCTGCGTCGTCGTAGCAGCTCGAGCCTGCACATCCTAATAGACCGGCTCCTGTCCAGGAGCACCCCAGCACGACCATGGCCGTCGTCGCAACGATCAAGTGCGTCAAGAGAGCCTCCCGGGCTTGTCCCTCTTCCGCCCCCCTCTCTCCCTATCCTCGCTACCCTTCCCCTTCCCCTTCCGCGTCGCTCTCTCGTTCGCCCTTTGCCTCGCCCGTTCGCACATGCTCGACCGGTGCTCTGGCTTTTGCGTCGCACCGGCCTATGACAAACGAGCTGGCTCTGCTCCAGTACCCATCTAGGCGAACGAGAGCCTTGGACTCCCTTGCAATGTTCGGCGTGCTGCTGGGCCTGTTCCATCTCACGATGATCGAGCCCGGACCCTCTTTTCCCCATCTGGACCGTTTGACTTTTTTCTTTCTTGAAAAAAACAAGGTTTCCCCCTTTACTGACTGCTGCCGCTGCTTTCAGGTGCGTCGTCGTTGGTGACGGTGCTGTGGGCAAGACGTGCCTTCTCATCAGCTATACGACCAATAAGTTTCCCTCGGAATACGTGCCGACAGTCTTCGACAACTATGCCGTCACGGTGATGTGAGTGGGCCCTCTGCTCTTGATGCTTCCGCTTCCCCTTTTGGACCCTCGAGCCTCGGGCTGCCGCCGCCCATGGACGAGCCCTTGGCCTGCGTGGCTATGGTCCTGGAGGCTAGGACGCGCATGCTTGAACCGGCAACTGGGTTGCTTCTAGCTCGATGCTGACCGGCCGCGGCAGGATTGGCGACGAGCCCTACACCCTCGGCCTCTTCGATACGGCGGGCCAAGAAGATTACGACCGGCTGCGGCCCCTCTCGTACCCCCAGACCGACGTCTTCCTCGTATGCTTCAGTGTCACCTCCCCCGCCTCCTTTGAGAACGTCCGCGAGAAATGGTTTCCCGAGGTTCACCACCATTGCCCCGGCGTCCCCTGCCTCATTGTTGGCACCCAAGTAGATTTGCGGGATGACCCGAGCGTCAGGGAAAAGCTGGCCAGGCAGAAGATGTCCCCCGTCAGGAAAGAGGACGGCGAACGCATGGCCAAGGAGCTTGGCGCCGTCAAGTACGTCGAGTGCAGTGCGCTGACCCAGTTTAAGCTCAAGGATGTCTTTGACGAGGTACGCACTCCCGCCCGAGAGACTCGGCAAGAGACATGAGACTGACGGGCTCTAGGCCATTGTCGCTGCACTTGAGCCGCCCATGCCCAAGAAGAAGCCGCACAAGTGTCTAGTCCTATAAACCAATCGACGAAGAGGAAGAACGGGAAGACGACATACAATTAGCAAATACCTCGATATACAGTACTTTCATCTCCGCCTCGAACATGGCATGCATGGCTAGAAGCGGGGGGAGTTTTGCTGGGCGGGATTGGATGACGAGCTGGACGAGCAGGTGGCAGTGCTAGGTGAGGCCGAGCGCATGGGCAGGACCTCGAATCGGCATTCTTCTCCCCTCGTCGGATACCCTAGCCTTGTCGAGTTTTTGTGTGGATTGGAGACGGCTCGCGTGCGGCGGCGGGCTCCCCGAGAGAGAGAGAGAGAGGATGAGATGTAGGGGAGAGTGCGTGTGGGAGAAAGGGGGGGGGGAAGAGCGAGAGAGCGCGAGAGCGAGAGAACAAGAGAACAAGAGAGAAAGAGAGAAAGAGAGAAAGAGAGAAAGAGAGAAAGAGAGAAAGAGAGAAAGAGAGAAAGAGAGAAAGAGAGAAAGAGAGCGAGAGAGCGAGAGAGAGCGGAAGAGAGAGCGAGATGCTACTGTTGGCTGTACCACGGGCGAGGAAGCGGCAGACCAGGTTGGATGATGCGTGACTTGCCGTGGATAGGGGCGAGAGAGAGGCCGTCTGTAGCCTGAGCCCGCCGCCGCGGCTTTGAAACCTCCCTCTTCCCCCCCCTCCCCCGCGCGCGGCCTTGCGTGTTTGGCTGATTTCTGCTGTGCCTGCATCCCCGGTGGGCGGTTGTGCCGCCTCTTTATTACTTGTTCTATATTCTTTGGGGGGAGAGAGGGGGGGGCGAGGGGCCTCGCAGATGTCGATGCATGCAGGCCGGACTGCTTCGATAGCACAGTTTGGCGATTGGAGTGCAATTCAATTTGACGGTCACGATGATTTCGGGCGGCGTTGGTGAGTGAGGCGGGCCGAGATAACATCATGACGATGATGCTCTCCGGCGGCTAATGAATGGAACAATGGAGACACAGCTTTGGCCATGTACTAGGCACAATTCAATGTCAGGTGCCCCCTCCCCCTCCCTCGGCTTTGTGCCGGACCCGGCGTCAGAGGTTGATGCATGGCCCGGCGTCCGCGGACCCTCGCAACTCCCGCCGCCTCTCCCGGCGAGGGGTCCAGATGGAGGGACAAGCCCGCCTTTGGTCCCTTTTTCATTTGCCTGTGTCGCGTGCTGCGATTGACCGGGAGCGTCTGAATGAGCGGCTTGACATAATTATTTATCTCGCTGCAGACGCACATACATACACTTTCCTACGACAACAGTGTGAACATATACGCCCAGCTCTGCTCACGCTCTCTCTCTCTCTCTCTCTCTCTCTCTCTCTCTCACACGCGCACGCACACATTCAGTAAACGCTTGTTCAGCTTTGACCTGGCATTTCACTGCATCTACACCGCTCGTCACGGCATCCACCGAGCCGGGCAAGTTGACGGCAAGCCATGAAGTCTGCCGCCGCCCTCGTGAGCCTGCTCCTCTGGTGTGGCCTGCCGTCGGCTTGCCACGGGCACGGGAAGCACGACGACGACGACAAGGAATGGTCAAAAGAGGAGCTGGCCGAGCTCGAGGCGAAATGGGGCGCCGAGGTGAGTCTACACACGCACAGCACCCGCCGGCCTGGTCTGGGGAACACAGCGTGGTTCCGCCCTGGATGCCTGCCTACCCGTTGGAGCTCCTGGGGCGACACGCCGAGCTTGAGGCTGACCATGTACGTGCCGTTTCTCTCAGTGGGGGTTCTCGGGAATCGGGTCCTTTGCGCATCTCGAGCACGTCAAGTGCTTGACGGACCCAGGGGCGCGGTACGACATTGCCATCATCGGCGCGCCATTTGACACGGCCGTCACGTTTCGCCCAGGTCCGTCACCCAGGTCGTCCCCCTTGTTGTCGGGCCTTCGTCGTGGTCTCCCGTCCCATCCTCGGCCTGTCCTCGCGACTGACGGCAGAGCTTCAAAGGCGCCCGATTCGGCCCCCGTGCCATCCGCCATGCTTCGTCTCGGCAGACGGCCTTTCGCGGCTTCAACCCGCGGGCCGGCATCAACCCGTACCAGAGCTGGGCCAAGATTGTCGACTGCGGAGACATCCCCATCACGCCCTTTGACAACAACATTGCTCGCGAGCAGATGACGCAGGCCCTGAAGAGTCTGGGCGAGCGGGCGTCGGTGTCGGCGCTGAGCCCCAAGCCCAGGATGGTGACGCTCGGCGGCGACCACAGTCTGACACTGCCTGCGCTGAGGGCCCTGAACCACGTTTACGGACGGCCGGTCCGGGTGCTTCATTTTGACGGTGAGAAGCCCAGCAGTCAACAGCGGCGTGTCAACTCAGCGGGGCTGACTGGCGATTGCAGCGCATCTCGATACGTGGAATCCCGAGGCATACCCGTCGCACTGGGGCGCCACGCAGTTCACGCACGGCTCCATGTTCTGGATGGCCAAGCGCGAGGGCCTGCTGTCCAACTCGACGTCGGAGCCGTCGGTGCACGCGGGCCTGCGGACGCGGCTCAGCGGCTCGGCGTGGGCCGACTACGACGACGACGGGTCGCAGAACTGGATCCGGTTCGCGGCCGACGACATCGACGAGCGCGGCACGGCGGGCATCGTGGCGGGCATCATGCAGGCGCTGGGCACCGAGGACCCCGTGTACCTGTCGGTGGACATTGACGTGCTGGACCCGGCGTTTGCGCCCGGGACGGGGACGCCGGAGCCCGGGGGGTGGACGACGCGGGAGCTGATCCGGGTGCTGCGCGGCATCGAGGGGCTCAACGTGGTGGGCGCCGACGTGGTCGAGGTGTCGCCGGCGTACCAGGGCCGCGGCGAGGAGACGGCGCTGGCGGCGGCGCAGGTCGTCTACGAGGTGCTCACGTCCATGGTCAAGCGCGTTCTCGAGGACAAAGGCCGGTCGAGTGGCAGGGACGAGCTGTAGGGGAGGCAAATGACGATTAGTTGTGTCTCTCTCTCTTGCATCATGGGGGCAAGGCAAGTCGTCGAGATCCCCCCTCTTCTTGGGAGGCCAAGACATGTGTGAGGAGGCCCTCCCTGCAAGGGCTGCAAGGGGCACCGACTGTCGTTGGGAAACGAGGATAGACGGTGCGTCAGGCAAAGGCCGATGTCGCAGCGTCGTTGCTGTATGAGTTCTGTTTGCGTGTTGAGTCACCACCAATTGCCGCCATTGTTCACCGTGCTGTGTGTGAGTTGGCTACCCGGTACCTACCTAGGTAAGTAATACCAGTTTACCTACTACTTGTATGTACCCCCGACCCTCTCGACCCTCGACCCCGCCATCCCACCTTTCTTTCCCGGGCCTCACTCCTCGTCGGCGCTCAGCACACGCACTCTCGCCCACGGGCTCCAGCCGACGCTCGTACACGCTTCGTCAAGACGTGCCTCTGCCGCCTCTGCTCGCCCATTGCCTACCCACCTCTCGCCCCTCACCTCACAATGGCAGCTGTGCAGGAGCTCGCTCACCGCGTCAAGGGCGGCGCCGACAAGTTCTACGTCGACACCGACTCGGGCGCCGACGACGCGGCCGCCGACGGCTCAGAGGCCAAGCCCTGGAAGTCGCTCGCCTACGCCTACATCCAGAACGTCGACCGCCCGGCCGCCCAGTACCTTGTCCGCGCCTCCGTCACGGGCGCCCTGGGCCCGGACGAGGACCCGGCGGCCCGGCTGGCGTGGAAGGAGCCCGCCAAGAGCGCCGTCAAAAAGGCCCAGAGCGCCCTCGATGTGCACAGGAAGAAGCTGGTCAAGCAGCAGCAGGCCCAGGCCGCCGAGGACGCCCGCAGGCAGCAACGCCTCGACAACCTCGAGGCCTCCAAGAAGATTGTGCTCGCCGAGGACGCCTCGCTGCCCAAGGCCGTCAATATGACCATTGCCGACAAGGGCGTCGCGCTGGGCGACGGCGCCGGCCGCGAGGGCTCCCGAGTCCGCGTCTCGGGCCGCATCCACCGGCTGCGCGCCCAGAAGCAGGCCACTTTTATCACCCTCGTCGACGGCGGCGGCCACCTGCAGTGCGTCTTGCAGGCGGGCGACCTGACCAAGACGTACGACGCCTTGACCTTTGCCCAGGGCACCTCGCTGACCCTCTTCGGCGAGATGCGCGAGGTGCCCGCCGGCCAGCAGGCCCCCGACAACCGCGAGCTGCACGTCGACTACTACCAGGTCATTGGCACCTCGCCCGGCGACGACGAGGCCATTACCAACAAGGTGTCGTCGACGCAGAACCAGTGGGACCAGCAGATGCTCGACAACCGGCACCTGGTGCTGCGCGGCGACAACGCCTCGGCCCTCATGAAGCTGCGCGCCCACGTCGAGTGGGCCTTTATCAAGGCCTACCACGACATGAAGTTTGTCAAGGTGTCGCCCCCGGCCCTGGTGCAGACGCAGGTCGAGGGCGGCGCCACGCTCTTCACCGTGCCCTACTACGAGGAAAAGGCCTACCTCACCCAGTCCTCGCAGCTCTACCTCGAGACGGTCCTGCCCAGCCTCGGCAATGTCTACTGCATTGAAAAGTCGTTTCGCGCCGAGAAGAGCCTGACCAGGCGCCACTTGTCCGAGTACACGCACGTCGAGGCCGAGCTCGACTTTGTCGACTTTGACGACCTCCTGGTGCACCTCGAGGACATCATCTGCCGCGTCATCGACACGGTGCTCGACGACGCCGAGATGGCGGCCCTCCTCAAGGAGCTCAACCCCAGCTTCAGCCGGCCGTCGCGGCCCTTTATGCGCATGAAGTACTCGGACGCCATTGAGTGGCTCAACAAGCAGGACCCCCCCATCCCCAACGAGGAGGGCAACCCGCACGTCTTTGGCGACGACATTGCCGAGGCGGCCGAGCGCAGGATGACGGATGCCATCAACCGGCCCATTTTCCTCACGCACTTTCCCGTCGAGATCAAGGCCTTTTACATGAAAAAGGACCCGAGCGACGTGCGGGTGACGGAGAGCGTCGACTGCCTGATGCCCGGCGTCGGAGAGATTGTCGGCGGCTCCATGAGGATGGAGGGCTATGAGGAGCTGCTGGCGGCGTACGACAAGCAGGGCATCCCGGCCAAGGACTACTACTGGTACACGGATCAACGCAAGTGAGTCGAGGCCCTTGTGAAGGAAGCCGGGGCAGAAGAGATGTACTGATATCCTCGACAGGTACGGCACGTCGCCTCACGGCGGCTACGGGTTGGGCCTGGAGCGCTTCCTCGCGTGGATGGCCGCCCAGCACACTGTGCGGACGACGTGCCTGTATCCCCGATACATGGGGCGCTGCAAGCCGTGAGGGCACAGGGCGAGGGCGACTTTTGCCGAGGTGACGAAGCTGTTCGAGGCCATTGTCTGGGGTGTTGGGCCGGCCACGACTATGAAATATAGAGAGTAGATTCAGAGGCTCGGAATTGACGCTGCTGCCATGGGACACACAGGATTGTGAGGAGTCGGGCGGACGTATTTGCCGGGCCTAGTCGCTGAGGCTGACGAGAAAGGGCGGATGTCGCAGACGGTACTTGGTAGTGGCAGAGCTAAAGAAAAGAGGACCCAAGCTCGGGCAAGCCACCGCATGGACGCGTATGTGCACACGTTATGGAGCAGGGGCACGTGAATGAGTTTGGACGGCCGTGTTTGTCGACAAGGAATACGGCGAAACGTGGAGGAGCATCGGACGGGCGGGACTGTGAGAAAGCGACAAGCTTGGCGGCCGTCGATGTAACAAGTTCGTTTCTGCTCGGCCATCTGGGGGATGATGCCCAGTCTGGGGATGACGTCTGGGGACAACGTCTGGGGGAGGTTGAGAGAAGCGGGTATTGGCGCCGTCACCTCTGCCAAGCAAGCATGCAAAGGAAGAAGGTGCCTCTCGACACCTGGAACTGGAAGGCAGACGGAAGTGGGGACGATTAGGGGCTCGACACGCATCGGAAGTGGTTTCGCCTGGTCGACTCGAGGTGGTATTCGGCAGCTTCCATCAGCGGCTGGCTTTCGAACTGTGCCTCGTCTCTCTCGGAACGGCCGACGGAAGCAGGGCCGGGGCTTTTGCGACGAACCCCCCAAAGTGTGTGATTTGCAGCCCTCTGCGACGGTCGATGAGAAGGAAAAAGGTCGTACTTGGGCCTTGTTTCATCTTCTGTTCTTCTGCTCCGTTACTCGGTCTCTGCGACTCGCCAGCCCTGCGTGTGTGTACGGTAGCTCTAGGGAAGCCATCGTGACTTTCCGAGGTTTTCATAGAAGAAGGGCTCTCCCGCACTGTGCACACGGCGGGCCCTCATATGTAGGTTACAGTTTTGGGGGGCGTCCCGCTGTAGATGCTCGACTCACCCCATCCCCACATGTCCCCTTTCCGCCCCCTTCAAGGGATTCAAGGGAGAGGCCCGAAGCATGTACTCCGTACTGTCCTGTCCTGTATCCGTACTGCACTGTAGGTAATCATAGGTACGTACCTCCTTAAGTAAGCTACCTACTTACCTGCTGTTCTTTGGACATGCACCAGGAAAAAGGGGGCGTCTGGAAGCTCGTTCCACCCAAGCAACGCCGCATGTCGAGAGGGCGGGCTCGCAGTCCGTCGTCGACCTCCTAGTTCCACGAGCATGAGCATAGTGGCGATGAAAATGAGCCTCTACTGTAGCTCTGCGATGTCTAGAACCTTGGCCGGAAGACGGTACAAGTCTCAGGGCCGGCGCCGAGACACGCTCACGGGCAACCTCTTTTGCTCGTCTTTCCCTCGCGTACGGACATAACTTATACCAAGTACGGAAATAGAGGCCATATATCATATATGTATGTGCCGCAGCGCAGGCCTGCCCTCTACGGACTACTGTACGGATAGGAGATATTAACGGGATGACACCCGAGGC
Source organism: Hirsutella rhossiliensis (assembly GCF_020360975.1). Classification (NCBI taxonomy): domain Eukaryota; kingdom Fungi; phylum Ascomycota; class Sordariomycetes; order Hypocreales; family Ophiocordycipitaceae; genus Hirsutella; species Hirsutella rhossiliensis. The sequence continues at coordinate 2,919,624 of NW_025408676.1, read as the reverse complement.
AGGCCCTGGAGTGCCTGTCCAGCTTGGGCGAGCACGCGCAGAGGTTGAGTCGAAGCCAGCCGCCTCTCGAATGCCCCCACGGCCGTGGTGAAGCAGCCGCCCCTTGCCCCGGTCGCCCAAAAGGGAGCATCCGCGTCTTCTAGCGCCAGAAACATGGGGCACGGGCACGGGGACTAGGGGAGGCTTGAAGATGCCGCCACAGTGCTCAGCCCTCGTCTCGACGTCATGTTGGGCCTCGTCGCTGCACTGTACCCTGTGGACTGACTTGTTGGCAGCAAAAGCAGCATCCACAAGACAAGGCATACTTGGTATTGGTGTACAGCTCGTCTTGATGGCTATCCCATTCGGGGTATTTCGCAAACACAGGTCGATCTTGAAACGCCCCGGTGGCATGAGTCGCTTCGGCATACACGCTCGTGTCGTGGATTTTGTCGTGCTCCATGCATGACTGGCCAAGGGTGGATTTGCGAGTCTATACGAATCTTGCTTGGCGCACATAGACACGCATTACGTCGAGATTGCCTGCAGGGATCAGAATCAGATGGACTGACGGCTGTCGAAACCCCCCCCAAAAAAGAGAGAGAGAAAGAAAGACCCTTGCCACCTCCAAAGGCTGCTCTTGTTTGCGTACGAGTAAAGCACAGACGCACGGGGGCTTTCACAGTACATGGGAAGCAGAGAAGCCCGGATTGCCTCGCCAAACTGGGACACGCATAGAGAGCAACGACCGCCTGCTTCGGGGGCAATAAAAGCTGCGTGGGCGCACTGAGCATGGCACGTGCCGGGCTACACACGTAGGCTTAGGGGCAACCCGGTGACGATGGATGATGGCATCACTCTTCTATTGTCCCTACTCCGTACGCAGGTCTAGGACACGGATCTCCTTTCTCCTCGACTCGGGAACATGAGCCACCCGCTCCCTTTGTTGCCTTGATGGGCCGAAGCCATCCATGATGGCTGGGAATCTCGGAAGACCCGAGGGCGCATGGCACATTGTCGGCCTCTCGAGTCGGCAGGCAAGTAAGTTGAGAGTGCTTGTTGGTAGGGCGCCGGAACTACTTCCCTTATCAGTCATGTACATCATGACAGGCATAAAGGGTCATGCACGCGAGTAGCCCCTACGAATCCTGCTTTCTTTGTCTGTCCTCTCTGCCAGAGCTGACGTGCAGATAATTAGGACAGACAGTACGGAGTACTGTATCCGTACCCGTTGCGTTGGGCTTTTCTGGCGCGGGTAGGTACCGGTACTTGCTTGGGCGGAGAGCAAGCCCCTGGGCCTCGCCTCGCCGGAGATGGCCATGAGACCAGTCCGCACATATCGCTCTCATTATTTGCCCTCTGTCCCAGAAAAAGGAAACAAGAGAGAGGAAACCGAGGAAGGCGGGTCATTACTCGCGTGATCATTCTCGCCCTGTGCCGTTTACCTCTGCATGCCAGGCACAGTGTGTCCAAAGTACCTAGAGATTCATCAGTACCAAGACGGGCGAGCCCTCAAACCCCCTTCCTTCCCTTTCCCCTGCCAGGGGCTCATTTCAACCACCACCACTACCAATTCCAACTGTCCGCCCCCACCTTTATTGAGTTTTCTACTAGGTACATACACGGCTTAGTACCTAGCCTAGGTACCTAGCCCACTGATGCGTGCCCCTTGACTGCCAAGGCGCTACTACCAGTGCAGTGCAGCGTGCACGAGAATGTGCCCGCCGGGTAGCTGCTGGGTGCGGTCAGGCATTGGCCTCGACACTGTGCCTGGAAATGCTGGAAATGCACCACCTCACCGACAGAAGCAATTGGCTGATTGGGCAAGCGCAAGTACCTCAGGAGCTCATCGCGAGCCCCTATTCGCACCTCTGCCCGTAATTTCTTCGACCCCTGCCGGTCGTGGACAGTGCAAGCGTTTGCATAACGGCATCATGTGTCTCTTGCCGCGAGGCATGAGTGCCTAGATATGTGTCGGCCACTAGTAGCCGTCGGTGCCTTGACTTGTGCGCATCCGTCTGGACTTTGTGCCTGTGCCTGAGCATAAACCTTACAACCGCATCATGGCACCCAGGGCACTCTCCCCCTTTCTCTCGGGCCAATCGACTCGGAATCTGCCTTGGCTGCCCGCCGTCCTCGTGTGTACACTGACCTTTTTTGGTGTCTCTTGGTACGGAGGTATGGTAGCCAGACAGAGCCTCCCCCATCTCCACAGAGCAAGCAAGCCACTGCAGGACGGGGTTCCATTCGGTAAAGTACGTGCGGCACCGTGTCTGGGAGGATGCCGTGCCTTTATTCGTACTGTGCGCCGTCTGTGTTTCCGGTGCTGTCCCTCGTCCCTTCCGGTTCTCAAGAGAAGAAAAACCCCCTTATTCAACACGCCCCCCTGACCCTTGGATCCACTCCGTCCCTCGCCCGCCAAAGGCAAGATACAGTACGGAGTACTCCAGACTCCCTTTCCTACCATACCTACGTAAGTACCTTGGTACTTATCCCCTGCCCAGGTACATCTACTCGAGCCGACTCTTACTAGCCGGCCAATCCCCTTCCGTCGACCTCTGCCCGCCGTTTCTTGCGCGCTTCATCTCATTCTTCTTCATTCATCCTTTTTTTTCTCTTCGACTCTGGTCTCTGCGAGTGTCCCTGCTCTGCTCCAGATGCAGCTCCTCGTCGTTGCCTGCTTCTGACTCCTCGACTCTTGTCTAACCTTTCGTCTACGCTCGTTCCGCCTATTTCATTCTTCTTTCAACTTCATCAAGTCATATTCGCTTGGCTCGCGTTCCACGCCCTCTCCAAGATCCAAATATCCGCCGCTGCTCGCGTCCTTCCGACCCTCGCAGCAGAGCCTTTTGCATCGTCCATTACTTTCGACCAGACTTCTCGTCCCCGTCGCTGCCTGCCGGCTCGAATCTTCGTTCCCGACGTTGACCTACCCTTGCCTTTCTACACGATTGACGCTTCGACCATCCTATTCATCAAAACTACCGTGCATACGTACCCCAGCTTGCTCTATTCTTGAGCCGTCGGCGTTGCGCCCTTCTACACGATCCGTTGCTTCTCGTCTCGGCTGCTTCGACGGTATTCCTTGTTGCTCGGTTGCGGGCTTAATCGACCCTTCTCACGACCTTCTCCTGATTCGAGCTAGCAAGCAACGAACAAACGGCCTCCTTGCCTTCCTCTTCTCCCGGATCCCTTTCGTGCCTTTTGCGGGCACGTCCAATCCTTCAAAACGGCTGTCCTATCGCACCCCGGGCGGGACTCGCTTGTCCCCCCTCACTTGCTAGGCATGCAAGACCTTGAAGGATCCGTTGGCCAGGGCGGTCCCGGTGCCAACGCCGCCAACCGCTTCCAGCAGGGCCATGCCTCGAAGCCGTCTTTCGGCGACACCGGCTTCTCGCACGGCGCCTTTGCCTCCAACGTGACGGGCTTCGCTGACCGCCACCCTCGCCGAGGCAACGTGCCGCCTCTCAACACCCAGGCCGTCAATCAGAGCCAGCAAGCTCCGGTGTCTCACGCAAACGACATGACGACCCCGGGCACGGGCTTCGACATGCAGTTCACCCCTCTGCTGCCCTCCCAGCTCCTCCTCGGAAGCCCGTTCCAGCCCGGCAGCCCTGCCGCCTTTGGCAGCCCTCAGTTTCAGAGCCTGTCGGGTTTTCAGCAGGCACAGCAGCAGCCGCACGGAGGCAGTCAGTTGCACAACGGGGGCATGTCGAGCCCTGTCCAGCAGAGCATCTCGTCCCAGTCCTACCAGGCAATCGTCTCCCCGTCCACGTATGGTGCCCCTCAGTTTTACCCGCCTCAGTCGCCGACCGGCGGTTTCAACATCCAGACGCCCATGCAGCCCGCTTCACCGGTCTCGATGGGATCCGGCGTTGTCACTGGCACCAGCCGGACTGTCTATCTCGGCAACATTCCCCCGGACACCTCGGCCGAGGAAATCCTGGGTCACGTTCGGAGCGGTCAGATCGAGTCTGTCCGTCTCTTGCCCGACAAGAACTGCGCCTTCATCTCCTTTCTCGACGCCAGCTCCGCCACCCACTTTCACTCCGATGCCATCTTGAAAAAGCTCTGCATCAAAGGCCAGGACATCAAGGTCGGCTGGGGCAAGCCCTCTCAGGTACCTACCTCTGTTGCACTGGCCGTCCAGCAGAGCGGTGCCTCTCGCAACGTCTATCTCGGCAACCTGCCCGAGGACATTTCCGACGAGGAGCTGCGCGAGGATCTCGCCAAATTTGGGGCCGTCGACACCATCAAGCTCGTGCGAGAGAAGAACATTGCCTTTGTTCATTATCTCTCCATTGCCAATGCCATCAAGGCCGTGTCCCAGCTGCCTCAAGAGCCCAAGTGGCAGGCACCCCGCCGTGTCTACTATGGCAAGGACAGATGTGCCTACGTCTCCAAGACGCAGCAGCAGAACGCCGCCCAGTACCTCGGCATCGCTCCTGGGTATGCGCACATGTTGACTGGCGCTGACCGAGACCTCATCTCCAATGCTCTGGCTCAGCAGTCTGTCGCGGCTGCCGCCGTCGCGACGACTGCCGGTGGCATCAACAACTTGGGCAACCGCACGATATACCTCGGCAATATTCATCCCGAGACCACGATTGAGGAGATTTGCAACGTCGTCAGGGGCGGTCTGCTGCATCACATCCGCTACATTCCGGACAAGCACATTTGCTTCGTCACCTTCATCGACCCTACAGCAGCCGCCTCCTTCTACGCCCTCAGCAACCTCCAGGGCCTCATGATTCACAACCGCAGACTCAAGATTGGATGGGGCAAGCACTCTGGCGCCCTGCCTCCGGCCATTGCCCTGGCCGTCAGCGGCGGAGCCTCGCGCAATGTGTACGTCGGCAACCTGGACGAGACGTGGACTGAGGAGCGCCTCCGCCAGGACTTTTCCGAGTACGGCGAAATTGAGCTTGTCAACACGCTACGCGAAAAGAGCTGCGCCTTTGTCAACTTTACCAACATTGCCAATGCCATCAAGGCCATTGAGGCCATCCGCGGCAGGGACGAGTACAAGAAATACAAGGTCAACTTTGGGAAAGACCGCTGCGGCAATCCTCCCCGGCAAATGCAGCAGAACCACTCGCCTCGAGGCGACGGGGTGCCTTCTCCCCCGACCAACGGGTCCCAGAACGGCGGTTCGCCCCCGAACGGCAACACTCCTCAGCAATCGGCTGTCCTCTTCAATGCTTCCAGTAACCCCCTCACCGTCTACCTAAGCCAAGTATCGCAGCAAGTGCAACATCAGCACCAGCACCAGGGTCAGCACCCCTTGGTTGTGCAACAGAATATACTCTTCAACACGGCTCAGTCGTCGCCCAACGACTTGGAGATGCCTCAGCAAGGCCAGATGGGCGGTCACGGGCAGTCGGCGAGCATCTCAAACGGTTATGTTGCCAACGCCGCAACCTCAGGCCCGACTACCATTGGCGGGCTGCTCGCGCCAGGCCCCCGCGGCCAGCACAGCCGAGCGGTCAGCTTGCCTGTCTTGGCCCCGGGCTTCGAGAACGGCGGCACCAGCCCCAGCAGCGTCCCAGGAAGCAACGGCAGCGAGGGCGAGCGACGTGGCCACCAGTACCAGTCCAGCTTTGGCGGCATTGGTGCTGCTGGCTTCGGCCTCGCCATTCAGGGTGGGCTTAACGGATGGGTCGAAGAAGAGGTGGCCAACTAACCTGGACCCTGACGATCCGTCACGGGCCGCCGCCCCATGCGCGGTAACGGTAATGGCAATTCCGTATTTGTTGTAATTGTCGGGGTCATCTGCCCTTTGCTTATACAGTCAGTTCCTTTCCGCACAGGCTACTTTATTATCTAGCTGCTTCACCCCGCATACTTCGGTAATTACCTTCCTTTTCACTGTATTATGTTGAGTTTCATTTTCCATCTTGCTAGCGCTCGGCTAGCTGCCCCGGGAATCCTGCGGGATTGAAGAGCAAAGGCGGTTAAATGGAATAGGTGAGGAACGCTTACTCGGATGCCATTTCCGGAACGCAATTGGGGCGAAGAGAGGGGCGAGGGTCATGAAAGGGGTGGACAGGAAGGGGTGTCACTGCCGAATTCAGGATACTATCAGACGAATCATCTCTATATTGACTTGAAGGTATCTGCCTGTCTATGGGTGCTGTGCCGTAGCAGTGAATGCCGCGTGAACGGATATCCAATATCTGTGGTTTGTGAGAACTGACATGAAATCGAAGACCACCTAGATTGATCATACTGTCAGGCGTGTCATGAAGAAATCGCACAACCAAGGTAATTATTCACTGAACCCCAACGACTTGGCGTCGTCGGTCCGAATCAGCATCGAAGCACAAGGGCACCTGTTCAGTGAACCCCGCAGTCGAAATGCCAGGATCCGGCTGTACATGGCTATTCACGTGGAGTGGATGTTTACTTTTGTTTCATCGTTTACTGCTTCATTCGTCTGTGCGTGTGTGTGGGTTATTTGCAAGTGTAGAGTCCAAAGGATGGGAAAGTGATAATTATGCTAATGTCGTCTTCACTGTGCGACCTAGTACCCTGCAGGCTCCGGTCGAGGAGGGAAGGCGGGCAATTTGACGCCGGTGCGGCACTGTTGCTTCCAGTTTTGGGGCGTGAATTTGTCTACAATGGCCTTGAAAGCCTCCTACAGCCTTCACGTCAGCTGGCGGCTCCACATGTGATGCACCGGGGCGGAATCTCACCAGGGTGCAAAAGGACTCGTCGCCGTCGAGGTGCTTCCCCGGGGCCCTGCAGCCGGGGACGGTGACGGGCACGTCGTTGTACCGGATGCGGACGTAGTAGCCTTGGATAGCCTGCCTCTGGGCATCGCTCAGGTTCGTGGTGGGCTTGCGGCCGATGGCAGGGGGAGACGCGGCGCCGCCGAGCAGAGACGGCCACCAGGAGCGTGCGCTGGAGGGGTTCGGCTCGTCGGCACGGCGGAAGAGCTCGATGGCGACGTGACTGGTAAAGGGGGGCCAGTTGTCTGTCTCAAAAGCGCCGAGACTGGCCAGGGTGGCGGCCAAGGTGGTGTCGTGGCAGCCGCTGAGGCCGAGGCGGATGGGGACGGCGCCCGCGCCGGCCTTGCGCGTCACCTCTTGCGCTCCGTCGGCCGGGCTCTGCTCGGCGCTGCCGACCATGCGGGAGACGACATCGCCGAGCAGAGCGCCGATGCCCAGGGTGCGGTACTCTTGGCTCTCCTTGTAGCCCGCGTACCACTCCTCGACGCCAATCTTCTCGATAATCTGCTTGACTTTTGGGTCGTAGAATTCGCTCGGCAGCTTGGTCTGCGGGCCGTGGGCGCTGGTGGCGTTGATGGTGTCCATGATGCCGCTGAGGCGCGGACGAGAATCGACGGCGACCTTGGGGCTGTCGTCGGGCATCCACTTGCCGAGCTTCTTGGTCAGGTATGCCATTTCGCCCGAGTCGTTCCACCGGTCGGCGGCGCGCTGGGCAAAGGCACGCGCCAGGGCGGCGAAGCGTCGGCAGTTGCCGTCATTTGGAAACAGGGTCTCGTCGGCGGGGGCGCGGGAAAGAATGGTCGGGGGCGGGAGATCGGGGTCGCGGGTGTGCGAGGGATAGAGGCCGAGGAGCGTCTGCTGCATGGACTCGAGGGCACGGGGTATCGGGGTGGCGCGCAGGTAGATGAAGTCCGTGTCCTTGATGCCGGCGGGAAGGAAGCCGAGCTGCTGAACGTAGAGCCTGCGCAGCCTCTGGCCGAGGCGTAGCGTCGTCTCGCGGCCGCGGTCCGTCAGCATGCCCATGTCGCAGATGGCGTCGAGCTCGCCGGCCGGGCCCGCGGCGACGACGGGGGAGTCATCGGCGGCTCCAAACGTCTCGAGGCGGCGCTTCCACTCGAGCGTGGAGAAGGAGGAGCGCGGGTCGCCCGGGTCGAGGACGGCGGAGCGCAGGTGGCGGACGGCGGAGCAGTAGGGCCAAAAGGGCGGGACGCCGGCGTTGACGAAGCGCGGGCTCACGGGGCTGCGCTCGCCGTGGCGGAGGAGGATCTGGACGAGCTGCAGCCGGAGATGCGGGGGGTAGAGGACGGCGAGCTCCGCGTCCGAGTAGGGCGGCCGGGGCTCGTGGGTGGACATGGTGAGTAGCGGCGGCGGCGCAGCGCGTGTGTTGCGGGCAGCTTGCAGTCAGTCGCCGTGTTTCGGGCGACGGGCATTTGGAGAAGAGGCGGCATCGGAAGCGGTACTGGATGACTGTTGGTCGTTGGCTGAGTCCGTGGAGTACAAGTCCGTGGAGTACAGGTACAAGCAAGGTACCGGCAGGTAGCCGGGCCGATGCTCCGGCGCCTGTTGCACCACGTGCAGTAACAAAGTAACCTTGCACGAATTAGGTACTGTACTGCTTTAACCACATGGCAAGAGACGTGGACCGCGGCTACCGGCTCGGTGAGTGACGTCAGCCTGGCGCCACTGGCACCATCGAGAGACGCGCCTGCCAAGGTGTGGCCGCCACCGCCGCTGTACTCGGTACAGTAGTGACGGTTACGGCAAGCCCGGACTGGATCGAGTGCGGATACGGCAAGAGGGAGCGGCCAGGTGGCAGAGCAAGTGCAAGTGGGGAAGCGAGAGTGGTCCGGCCTCAATTTCAACGTCCCTCGGCTCCATCAGCGCTCAGCCTGGCGCCTCCTGAATCTTGAACTCGACGACTCCGACTTGCAAAGGACCGCAGGCGCGCGCAAACGACCCCCCACCCGCTGCTGTTGTCCGAATGCCAATACCTTCGGCACCGCCATCTTCCCAGAGCAACAAGGCACTCGAGACAGCACCAGCCGGGCCTCGCTGTGCTGCTGTGCCGCGGTGCTGCTGCGCCGCTACTGCGTTGCTGGACAGGGGCTCGCGCTCTTTTCGGTAGCAGCCGCCGTCATCCTCGTCAGCTTCAGCCACTCTCTGTCGGCAATAAGTAAGCACGCATTCACGACCACAAACCACCAAGAGGGGGGGCGGGAAAAAAGCGCCGACTAATGATAAGTACAGTCCATTGATAAGGCCCAAGTCCCGTCTTCTTCCCCTGGCCCCGTCTTTTCCGACCAGCCGTTTACCGCCATTCGGCAAGGGGCAATGGAACCGATCGTCGCCGCCCATTCATCCGAAAACATTTGTTCTGGTCTCGATGTTGGGCCACAACTAGAGCCGCTCAATTCTTCGCCTCTCCTATTTTCTCGACGATTCTTCTCTTCGTCTTCCTCCTTCTCCCCCAGGACCCGAGAAACGCCGGTTCAGCCTTTCAACTTGGCGCAACAAGGGTTCCCATTGGTTCCTTTGTTCCTCTCAACGTCACCAACCTCGACGACGCGCTTCTGGTCCAAAACAAATCTCGCCCAAACCTAACATTCTGTCTACTCAACTGCAACTTCGCTCTTCGCTGCAGCTTCCTGCGCGAGCTCGCAGTCATGGACACCACGAATCCGTCAGCTCAGACAGGCCCCCAACGCAACGGATCCTCGGGCAGCCAATCACAAACCCAGGAGGAGCCACAACCGCAGTCCAGAGATGCCGTCGACCTCGAAGATGACGATTCCATCTTCGAGGACCAAGATGGTGCCCAGGCTGCACTTCAGCCGGCCATGAGTTCGGCTGCGAGCCACCTCACCTCTTCCCTGACGCCTGCTGCGGAAAAGGCCGCCGTCCTGGAACGCGTGCCTGGAGGGGGTTTCTTCGATGGCGCCACCGCGGAGACAGAGGCGGAAGAGGACGCCGAAAGTGACGCAGACCCTCTGTCGTCTGATGTGAGCACGCCGCGCGTGGGACAAGAATTTGCTGCCAGACCGAAACTACACGTTGATCGGCTACCAAGCACCCTTTCACCGCAGCGGCCAGAGCACCTCCAGGTCCCGTCGCCTTGGCTGTCCAGGCCCAGGGACCCTGTCAACGACAAAAACGCTCGCTATCCCCAGACCAGAGACTTTCTAGGCTATGCCTTTGATCCGGCCAGGCGACGGCGCTCGAGGTCTGCCGGCCAGGAGGCACTCAAAAGATTGCAAAAGGCTTTCCCGTCTATAGCCATGCCCACCCACCTGCTGCCGTCTCTCCCAACCTCGTTCTTCTCCAACTTCACGGGTGACCATAAGCAGAGCCAGAACAGCAACTCTAACTTCAAGCCAGCTGCTATTCGAGAAACGCCATCCCCCACCCCCTTGCCGGATGCTCAAGAGTCTGCAAGGCAAGCTCACGAGGAGCCCATCGTGGGTCCGCGCTTGTCCGGATCTCCATCTCCTGCTCGGACCTCACGCCGCCCTGCTCCTCTCCGCCGGGTGACGTCCGACGACAGCATGCTGTACCACAGTCTATCGCGTGCCTCCTCTCTCGGTGACGACGAACGCTTCCAAGATGTTCGGGAGATGGTCAATATACGCTTCATGGCCCTCAAGGACAGCCTTCCTGACGTACCAAACTTCAAGATGCCCAGTCTTCCACGGTTTCAAACGCCGGCACGCATGTCATCCATCTCGCTCAACAACTTCTTTTCAAGCTTCAGCGACGATGGCGTGGCATCACCCTCAAGAGCAAACGATGGAGAGTTCCCTGGCAGTGCGGGCGCCCCTGCGCCCAAGGCAAATGCTGCCACAGCATTTGACCGCGTGCTAGAGGAACTGACGGGGGACATTGTCCTCCTTGGCGGCTATCGCGGGTCAGTACTACGGTCTGCCGAGCCGCCGCACCATCAGCTCTGGGCGCCCGTCAAGCTGGGTTTCAATATGCGCAAGGCCAATCTCGAGGTGGGCTTGGAGGACGAGGACGAGGAGACGATGGAGGAGCGTATAGTTCCCTCGGGCATGCTCAAACACATCGGCCCCATTGACATTTCCCGCAAGCTTTTCAAACGCCTGAGGGCTTGCCAGCATGCTCGCAGCGGCAAGCTCCGTGTATGGGATTACGGTTACGACTGGCGACTGAGCCCGGCCCTTTCCTCACGCAAATTGATGGAGTTTCTTGCAACCCTTCCCTCGAATCAGCCTGGCGTGGATCCGGAATCACGAGGGGCTACGGTCATTGCGCACAGTCTCGGCGGATTGATCACGCGACACGCCGTGAACCAGCGGCCCGACCTGTTTGCCGGAGTGCTGTACGCTGGCGTGCCGCAGAGGTGCATCAACATTCTCGGGCCGTTCCGCAACGGCGATGTCGTGCTTTTCAATGAGAAGCTGCTCACCGCGCAGGTCAACTTTTCGATTCGCACCTCATTTGTCCTGCTCCCGGACGACGGCTTCTGCTTTGTCGACAAGGAGACTGGAGAGGAGTACCCGGTCGATTTCTTGAACGCAGACGACTGGATCAAGTGGCGATTGAGCCCCTGCGTTGGGTCCGTTTTACCGCCGCACATTCGAGACAGGCAGCAGTCGTCCTCGCCCTTGTCCTCCCTTTTCCCCAACTCTCTCTTGAAGGGGAACCGCTTGGAAAAGAAGACGACGGAAGCTCTCGACAATGCTCGCGGGCAGGAGAGAAGAGTTGCCCAGTGGGGCATCGCAACCGGGGCCGCCGCCCACAAAGACCGTACCATCGCGCCCCAACTCGGCACCGAGACTCACGCCGGCTCCGCTTCGTCTCCCGCGCCTCCGGAACGTGAACAGTATGTTAACTATCTGCGCCGCACCCTCGCCGCCACCCGAAAGTTTCGCCAGGAACTGGCTCATCTCCCCACCTATGAGTCTTCAAACTCCTACCCCCCACACGCCGTGTTATATGGCAAGTCCATACCCACGGTGTACGCGGCGCAGGTGCTGGGTCGGGACGGCATAGCTTGTGCCGATGCATACGACGACCTGCTTTTCAGGCCCGGTGATGGCGTGGTCCTCGCGCGGGAAGCGATGCTACCGGAAGGATATGCCCTCGTACGCGCGGGTCGGGTGAGCACTGAACGCGGACACCTGACGATGCTGGGCGACTTGCCGGCCGTGGGACAGGCATTGGAGGCGTTGCTCAAGGGACGCATGAAGGGCATCGGGCTGGGCCGTGGGGAGAGCGGCAAGGCTGCTGCCTGCTAGAGGTTTGGTGTGGGAGGGGGGAGCGAGAGGGGGCGCAGGGTCAACAATAAATTACCTCTAGTCTGTCAAGACAACAACTACTTGGTATTCGTACAACTGACAATGCTATCAGGTGAAGAATACGTGTTTTAACGCATGCAAGGAGAAGAGGACTGGTGAGGCATGACGAGACACCCAACGGGCCCTACGAGAGTGTCATAATTTGCACAAATCGATGCGCTCTTGTATGCGCGCGGTCGAGACAGCGGCACCTATCCATCCATGTGACCTGGCCCCATCGATCGTACAATGCGACTGCGCTGTCCATGTACAATGTTCGTCGCCGGCTTGTGTTGGCAACAGCACATCGTTATGCCGCAGAATCGGGTGGTTGTACAAGCAAACGCAGTTGACGTACTTGGCCCCCCCCTCTTCCATCATTCAGTTCATTAACAACGAAGGAGAAAAAAGATGGCGTGTCGTGCTCCCGTTTGCCCGTGCGGTACCACCTCTGACAAGGTGTGCCTGGCTGCCAGCCTCGATTGTCGACTCCCCAAAGGTAGGAATACACTGGGGTTTCCCTTGCCCTGACAATCCTGGGGGAGTCCGGTGTCCAGACCCACCCCGATCCCCCCCCCCCCTTTCTCCTCAATGGGAGCGCCTCGACCCTCGGGCTTTTGCGGCTTCGCTGTCGTCAGAGCGACCTAGGAAGCGCAGGGGAGACGGGGGCTGCCTTGAGCGCAGGGCGATGCAAGGCAGAGAACCCGACGCGGCGGGTCAGCAGAGTGTCCTCGTCGTAGCCAGTCCATGCCGGATCGCAGGTCTGATGACGACTCGCCATGCCCGGAAATCATGTTCTGCCGCCGTTGCCGACGACATGATGCTGCTTGGCATGATAACGATGCGCCGACGGCAATTCAATCGCCCATTGTCGACAGCGAGCTCGTCGAGACGATGTCCCATGGGGGCGGCCTCCAGAGAGGGACCTGTTGGCAGACGGTGGCTAGGGCCATCTGAATCTGACGAGCCATGCGCTCCATGGCCACGGCCAAGTCGCCGGTCTCGTCCTCCTCTCGAGGGACAAAGATGATGCGCTCCAGAGAGTGCATCCGCGCCGCAAGCTGCTTGATGACCTCGACGGTCGGGCTCGCGGCCGTCATTGACCTGTAGGTGCCGTCGATCCAGAAGATGCCATCGCTAATAGCAACCCGGCGCACACGCGCGAGCTCTGCCTGATCGCACATGGACATGCAAGTATGGAATTGCGAACCGGCAGCCATGTAGCCCTTGCGCGGGCCGAACAAAAGGATGTCGCTGTCCGGGTTGAAGATGACGTGGCCGGGCCCGCGCGCAAAGCCGAAGGCGCGGCTGTAGCTCTTAAAGGCCTCGGCGCGCGACTCGGCGCAGACGTGAAGATTGACAGGGACCGGGGCGTTGGAAGTGCAGCCCGTGGCGCAATGCGAAGAAGGCGCCGAGTTTTCATACAATGACGGGGAGGCGGTGTCGCAGTGCAGAGGAACAAGGCGACAAGACGGGAGGTTGAGATTCCATATTCTGAGGCGCAGTTCCGGGGGAAGCAGGGAAAAGAGGTGCTGGCGCATTTCTTCCATCAGCTGGGTCCTGTGGGCGGCGGACACGGCGACTTACAAACTGGCGGTGCAACGGCTGTTGCGGGGTGGTGGGCGCGCTCCCGCAGTGCATTGTCTCGGGCGCGGGGTCCGGCCTCGGCCGCCGCCTGGCCATCAGGCGCGGTGAATGGGAGAAGACGCCCATCGCGTCGTCTGGACGGGGAGTCGAGACAAGAGTTGATGTCTGCGACGATGGAGGGGGTGAGGCAAAGTAGGCTAGGTAGGTATGCAGGCGGGTGGGGAGCTGTTATATGCACAGCACTCCGTACCAAGGCGCAAAAGAAGCGTGTTCATGGTAGGCAGGTGACAGCACCGAGTCGTCGAGCGCCCAAGTGTGTGTGTCGCGGCCAGACATGCCCAAATTGCAATTGCCGATTCTGGCCAGGCAGTGAGATGGCCGGGGCGCAGGAAAAGCGTTATGCGGCCCCGAAGAACCTCGTCCATCATGTTGTATTATGGCGCTCACCCATCCCGGCGTCCTGGGACTTAGGGCTCAGCAGAAACGCCGGCACTCTGGCAGCGGATTCGGCAGGGGGAGCCATTCCTGGGGAAGCCGACTTGGCGTCTCGACAAGATGTAAACCCGAGGTGGCAGTCGCAGGCATCGGCAACGGGTGGCTTGACAGTCTATCTGTGCCTCGGCTCGTACTATGGCCAATGGGGATCGGATCGCTCCTCGCTGTGGCTGCTGCAGTCTGTATCTTGACTTTCATTATTTCGAGGGATGAGACACCAGAGTACTCCGTTCACACCTATCGGCGTCTTGGATGGCGCTCGATAGTGCAGCTAGGAGAGCTTGGGAATGAATCGCCAGAGTATCGGGACAAGAGCTGTGGGTGACCGCGTGTTTGCCGCAGACGTGAGGGTGAAACATTTCCTGGATCGTCGCCAGACTTGTTGACTAGGAGCCGGCCAAAAGTCACGGTTGTCAATGCTTTTGTGTCGCGCATGAAGAGGTGACCTGGGAGAAAGAAGTGCCGGTTCGGCGGATAGGAAATTTCGAGCCGAGTCTCGGAAGCACCCTCGGCGGTCCTGGGCCTCTCTCCGCCGGTTGTGACGCAAGTACAACCTTGACGGCGGACTGCGGTACGAAATGTAAAATCCGATGTTGTGGCATGGCCAGCAGTCTGCCTGTGGGCGGCGTGGCGCTTTCTGGTTCTCTCTGACCCAGCGCCACCCCGTACCTGATGGCATTTTATTTGCCCATAGCTTGCTCTTGTCGAGGAGATGCCCTCCAGGCCTTCCGCACAGAGCACTGCGTATGTATGCACTTCGTACGTTGACTTACATGACTGGACATGCGGAGGCCGTTTGTCGGGATGCATGGGCTCCCGGCCAGAGGACAAGGACTCTCCTCCAGCTTGACCAGACCCCTGTTGATTCATCGGCAGAAACACGCTGCGCGTACGGGTGAAAGTGCATGTAACCGAGCTAGGATGGTGCCGCTCTTGCAGACAAGGCACGTGCATGCGTCCACAGGTGAGGTATGCATTGCACAGTGTTCACGGAGTGGCAGCGTCGCAGTCGTTGCCCGTGTCGGCTGCGACATGATATTGAAGCCGGCATTCCGAGTCCCCCCCGCCTGGGTTCGGCGAGAGTCGCTGCCCCCCAGGCAGGCGGGCATGAGGGATCCTTCTTTCAGGACTGCCGGTGGTGATTCGGACATCACGTGGTTGGAGCCGTGATATTTTCCTCCCTTCTGCAGCACTCGATCAAGGACTAGGCGAGAGTGAGCAACAGTTCCCATCAAAGAGGGCCATCCAGCAACAGAGGCTTCCTCTCCTCTAGGCCTCTAGGCACACGGGCGAAATGGCCACGACCTGCTTCGGGCCAGGAGGCGGGGAATAATCTGTAATCCGTGAACAGGGATGGCCCCGTGGAGCCGAAAGTTTTCGGTGCTGCAGGCGGCGCACGGGGTAATTGCAGCCACCCGCCTTGCCGCTCCTCCAATGGCGAAAGGGAGGCGTCGGGCACCGGGTTGCGGTTGTGTGACTCGGTTCCGGACGGGTTGACGGGGTTGAGCTTTTGGTTTGGGAACAAAAGGAAACTAGAGTGGAGATACGCAAGGCCTGGGATCAGCACGTGGTGAGTCACGTGGGATATGTCGTGCGTACCGTGTGCAACGTACCTTGCACTGTGCGCGCCAGGCAATGTTCACGGTCGTTCAGATGGTGCTTGAACCTGTTTCCGTGTCGACCTGTATCGTCAATTGACTCTCCCCTTCTATCCGTACTCTTGCATAGATTTGACCACTGCTTGCAATAGTCGACGCATTATCATCGCTTACATCCGTCGTGCATGCGCCGAGACTTGCACAAAGTGGGTGAAGAATGCCTGGCCTCGCATACAGTGCCAGTGCACAGCCTGAGACGGTCTTGTCATGTGACGTCGTCAGGCCCTGATCTCCGTACGCTTGTCCTGTCAGTTGACAGCCCAGCCCAATCAGCAGGGCGCGGAGCACAGAAACAGTGGGCCTGGCCAGACCGTGCCCTGGCATCCAGCATCGTCATCCCTTCGCTTCAGCCAAAAAGCAGCACCGCAACGTCTCTCCTCCGCCTTCTAGACGCCGAAAAGGAATCTCGGCTGCCGCAACCCGTCGTCTCCGGGCCGCCCCCCCAGCATCCAACCTCCTCACCGCTTTGTTCTCCTCGCTCTCCTGGACCGACTCGGCAATCAATCCATCGCGTCTCGGCCGCAAAAGGGACCTTGCACTTCAGCCATCGAGTCCCAGGACGAGCTCGGGCCCTTGTCCTCTCTGTCTTTCGCTCTCTTGTTATATTTGGTCATTTTAAAACTACAGAGGAGAAAGGCAGAAAGCCTCCCGTGAAGCCCCTCCAAAAGATAACAATTCGAGCCGAGTGTTGGTCCTCTCGTCTCGTCTAACGAGGGAGCTTCAGTAACGGCACCTGTGGCCAGCAAGGATGGAGGTGAGTGAGAGAGCATCAGCTCGTATGACTGGCATCCTTTCCCTTTCCCATGTTGGCCACGTGCCTCCATCTCTGCCTTGTCGCCCTTCCGCAAACCAACAGCTCGAGTGAGCTGCCAGTTGGACATTTGCTGTTGTACGACAGCCCAGCGGCGGGCATCAATTCGGTCCCCTCTGTGCCAACATGTGTAATCCGAGCCCGTCGAGGAAAGATACTGTGCCATGCGCTGTCTGCGTCACACAGCATACTCTGGTGCCGGCCAGGCCACGGCCTCCCTTCCTTTGCCACTCGACTGTGGGATGCTCGGGCCATGAGCTGCACAGCGTGGGGAGAGAGAAAAAGACAAAGGCCAACACGCCCCTGGAGCCCGCCACCTGCTTTTTTGTGAGATGGTGGCGGACCTTTTCTCTTTTCCTCTGCCTCTCCCCAGGTGTGTGTATGTGCGCGCGCGCATGTGCGTGTGAGAGATGGCTATACACATACACATACACACATACATATGTATACACAGTCACGCATACACCCACACACACATATACACACACATGCACACACATACACGCGGGCACAGGCACGGCACACCTCAAGCGTCCGTGTAGGTCGTGTAGGTGGGAGGAGGGTTCAGGACGCAAAAGCACACGAAATAGGCGGCATCGAGAAGTCGAGAGACGAACCAAGCTGGACCCAAGTTGGGCAAATAGAGCTGTAAAGCATCATACACTCCAAGTGGCCGGGCAGCCGCGCCCTCAGCATCGTCCTCACTCTGCATTCTGCCATACAAGGACCTACCGTCTTGTCTGGACCCGTCCCTCTTGCTCTCCCGCTCATATACACCCCATCCACATACCCATCCACCTGCTCTTTTCATCTCCCCGTCATGTCGCTCAACCCTCATCGTCGCGGCAGGTTGCTTGCATCGCTGAGCAACGATACCAACTTCGGCTCCCACTCTCACCCTGGCATCGTCAGTCCGGCAGCGCTAAATCTTCGTCGCATTCATGAGCAGACCGGCGCCCGACCGCCCGCAAAGGATGCGCCCAAGCCCGCCGACGCGGCGGTTTCCCAGCCGGCCAAGGGAAAGCCGCGCCTGCTTCTCATGGGCCAGAGACGGTGCGTTCTCCACGCAAGCTCGATTCTAGAGCCGGGCTGACCTCCCCCGGCATCCACAGAAGCGGCAAATCGTCCATCTCAAGCGTCGTCTTCCACAAACTTCCCCCGAATGAGACCCTCTTTCTCGAGTCCACGGCGCGGATACAAAAGGACTCCATGGCGTCGGTTCCCCCGGCCAAAGCTCTCGCGTCGCCGGCCTGAGCATCTCACTGATGTCCCTCTAGGTCTTTCATGGACTTCCAAGTATGGGACTTCCCCGGCCAAATAGACGTATTCGAAAACCCAAACTTTGACATGGACGCCATCTTCGGCGAGATAGGCGCCCTCATCTGGGTCATCGACGCCCAGGACGACTATCTCGAAGCCGTCGCTCGCCTCAACTCGACCATTTTGGCCCTGCAGGGCCACTACCCCAACATCAACATCGAAGTCTTCATCCACAAGGTCGACGGCCTCTCGGACGACTACAAGCTCGACATTCAGCGCGACATCACCATTCGCATCCAGGACGAGCTCTCCGACAACGGCTTCGAGAATGCCCCCGTCACCTTTCACCTCACATCCATCTACAACCACTCCATCTTCGAGGCCTTTAGCCGCGTCATCCAGAAACTCATCCCCCGCCTCGGCACCCTCGAGTCCATGCTCACCAACCTGTGTCGCACCTGCCGCTTCGAAAAGGCCTATCTATTCGATGTGCTGTCCAAGATTTACATTGCAACGGACAGTGCCACCGCCGACATGGCGAGCTACGAGATTTGCAGCGACTACATTGACGTCATCATTGACATCACCGAGGTCTACGGCACCTGGCAGCGCAGCGACAAGTGCCGCAAGAAGCTCGAGGCCGAGCCTTGGAACGCGAAGCTCGAGGACCAGATTGGCTGCTCAACCGCTGAGAGCTGCCTCGTGTTGCACGACAGCAACAAGCCCATCATGCTGCGCGAAGTCGACCGATATCTAGCCCTCGTGGCCATCATGAAGGACGACTCGTACGACCGGATGCCCTTGGTTAACATGAATGTCGAGGCCGTCGTGGAGGGGCTAACAGAATTCTTTGACATTACCAAGCCGAGGAAGTGAGGGACATGGGCGAAGTGCAATACCGGTGGATGCATTGCCGTCTCTGTCAACTCTGTCGACGTGACAAGTTGACTGGTACAAATCCAAAATTAGAGGGGCCTTGATGGTCCGGGCCAAGCATACATCTATGGACTGTATCTACTCGCTGGACGGTGAGTGACGATTAGTGGTTATGATGCGGCATGGAGAATGTCTGCCATGTTGTGCGGTTGCTGCCGAGAAGGCAGATTCTTTCTGGGATTTCCCCCCGCACATCGCTCCTGTCATGCACCTCCATCCTCACTGGTCGTGCCGTCTGCTGCACGGGAAGACGATACTTGGCGAAGCCATGCGTCGAAACGCTGCCAATGTCGTCTGGTCTGTCTACACTGAGGGGAGCGTAGAGAAGGTCATTCGACTGAACCGGGATTGAGATGACAACCGGTACGTGATCTGGGACAAGGGTTAGCCGTGTCTTAAGGCAGCTATGGAAGCTATGGATGATGATGAAGATGGAAGACGCAAGCCAAGAAGGCGAGAGGGAGGGAGGAAGGCTACCTGGCTGGTTGCAGAGGACGACGAGGTTCTTGTCGTTGAGAAATTTAAAGTCGACGAGTTGGCGGTCACCGAGGTCGACGCAACATCTCGTAGCAGGCTGGTTGGCACTAATGCCATTAACAATGTCGATTCTGGCGCGAAGAATGTGTACTTTGCCCGCATGTGTTAAATTTCCCGCATGCCAGACAAAGCACGGCCAGGACAGGGACCTTACCTTTGGCGTCGTCGCCCTTGCTGGCGAGCGCTGTGTATATAATGCCGCCCTGTGGCCCCAAAGATCAGACTACGCGCTTGCTGTGCCGCCGCAGAGCCAAAGACATACCTTTTCGGCTTCGCAGACCTTGACGTCCATGTTGCTGATTGGGCGTCCGATCGACAGCCGCACGGACTTGCCGAACCTGACACTCCTTTTCTTGGACTCGGCAATGCCCCTGAAGATGCGGCTGCACCAGCTCGTCATGTAATTGACGAGAAAGTCGACTTGCGGTAGGGCCTTCATGCTGAGCTGACCCTCCTCGCGTCGCTGGAGCTGCCGGTCCAGCATCTGCAGCAGGCTCGGCCCATCCTCGCAGTGGTCCCAGTCGGCGGAGCAGTTCTCGCGCGAGATGTCGTCGAAGAACACGCCGAGCGGGCTACCGGTGAGGTACTTTTCAATATACGTGAGCACCTTGGAGTTGTCCATGGTCGCCTCCTTCTCGCCGAGCTCCTCGCCGGCGCTCGTGGCCAGGCGATCAATCTGGAAGCGGAGCCAGACGGAAAACGCGGAAAAGTGGTCGAGCTCCTCCATGACCTGGGTGAGGATCCTGTGGCCGACGAGGGTCAGGCAGCCGATGATGTCCAGGACTCTGCCGATCTGCATGACGGAGAAGCCAATGTCGTCGCGATCGTCGTGGAATTGAGCCAGGCCGCGCAGCCGGCCGAGGATGATGGCGCAACGCTCGAGCGCCGGGAGGAAGTTTTCGTGGACGAGGCTGCGTATGTTCTCGAGGCCCGACACGACGGCCTTGTCCCAGCGCTTATGTCCCTAGTGGGCCAGCATGTCAGCCCGACGTGCCGGTAGCGGCAGAGCAGCAGCCAGGCCGCAACTGACCCGTTCTGCAAGGCTGTCGACAAGCCATTCGCGGACAGGGCCGTAGGCATGGCCCGTCACGACCGTGTGGTATAATGCCGGAACGATGCCGCGCGGCCCGCTCTGCATCTCCTCGAGGTCGCCCTCGACGCTTCGCAGGAAGCGACTCGGCAGTTCTCTGGCGTTCTTCCACTCGACCAGCATGTGCAGCTGCGTCTGCTTGAGATAACGCAAGAGCTTCTGTAGCGTGGTCAACTTGGACGCCAGCAGAGACAGGTTGATTGGCGAGGATGAGATGAACGGCAGGTCCATAGGGAGAAGGTGAAGCTCTTCGGGCTCGGTGGCCTTGTCCGCCAGCACCAGCGCGTGTGTCGACACGTTTGGGTGGGACGCATGGCGGATCATCTGGCAAGTCGTTGAAGGGCTCACCGCCGGGCACTGAAATGCCCCGATGATGAAGGAGTCGTGTATGCTTAGCTGCAGCTTGCCGTCGCTGGTGCCAACAACCATGACGTTGACCTTGTCGTATTCATCTGGCTTTGGCGGCTGAAACAGGAACTCGATGCCGGTCCGCAAAGTGAAGACGGTGGCATCCTCGCTGGGCCCCCAGGCCCGCGGTCAGCGTATTTTTTCCCCTACCTGCGTGGAGTGGCTTACTCTGCGCCCGCGCTGCTGGCGGGCAAGGGGCTGATCTTGGGCAGCGCAGTGTCGACCTCCAGAAATTTGAGCTGTAGGGGAAGGTTGGCGGGGAGCTGGTCTCCTTGGTGAGCCCAGTCCTCGGGTATGCTGTCTGCGAGTCGGCCAGAGGTTGACTTGGGTGTCTTGTTTGAGATTGTGCTGCTGGCCCAGCCAATGTGTGTGATGCTCGTCTCCGACTTCTCACAGACCGGGATATGGTGAGCAGCCTTGTTGTTCTCCAGTCCCATGAGCCGTACGACGCCATCGCTCCAGCCCACAGCCAGGAACTGCCCTGGACGCAACCGTCATATCAGCAACCACAGCCCGTGCATCGGCCTCTGTGGCCCAACGAACCGTCAGGTTTCCAGGTCACCGCGACAGCCTCTGGGGCTGCCTCCCCGGGAGCAGAAATTTGATGGATCTTGGACACGACCTGGCCAGGGGGCCTATAGATGAAGAGGTTCTTGCTGCCGCTGTCCCAGGTCGTGGCCACGTCGAGCGTGGGACAGCCCACTGGGAAGCCATGAGGGGCTCTGGACTCGAATTCGTTGTCGCTGAAAAGTGAGAGCTGCTTCGCCTGGTCCATGGCTGCGCCTGTTGAGCGCGGGCTGGCGCTCAAATCATGGCCCCTGGCCTGTGTCGCTGTTCGTCGATGTTAAGCTTGTTTGGTGGAAGGTGAACGAAAAGTGGTGCTTTGAAATGTAGTCGTACTGTGCGCTGCGCGCCCGGCTTCGTACTGTGCAAAACCTCACTGGCAACACGACGAACTTGCTTCAAACGGCTTAATCTGCCCGTCACTCGAGGATAACACAAGTGCGTGAAATACAACCTGTCTCTAGACAGATTGCCCGAACCGACCCTAATATACCGCATCGCTACTGCACTCGCCTGTTCTGCACTCTCTACGTTGCCAACATGGGCCTTCTCCACGTCTCACCCCCTGAAATCCGCCTTTGCTCACTCAATGACGAAGCTGTCCGCATGGCACTTGATCTCCTTGGAGAATGTAACCTCCTCATTCTCCTCCAGCAGAGACACCGCCGTCACCTGGAAAAATGGTTAGCAGCGCAACAACACGGTGTGCAGCATGCGCGGGACGAGGCGGGCTGGCTTACATCGACGTCTATGAAGGGCGTCGTCTTGCCAAACCGCACCGTCATAGGGAAGAAGTCGTTCTCGTCGGCACTCTCCGCCTCAAACTCGAAGGAGCCACTGGGGTTCTCGGTGTCGACGGATCCAATGTTCCACTCCATCACATCGCCAGACACCTCGTACGCGGCGTCGAAGCTGGACACAACGGGCTCGCTGCCGGCATAGGGCATGACAACGCTGACGTCCTTCAACGCATCCCCGCCAGTCAGCTCGTACTCGACCGTAACGTTGTACTTGGCCGACTCCTTGTTGATCCACACAGTGAAGGCTATCGGGCACGCGCTCATGTCATCAACCTTGGGCGAAGCCCTCCACCGTAAAACGCCCACGGAATTGTTGACAGGAAAGCCACGAGCCGCGTTGCTCATTTGGATCATCTTGGAGGTGTTGAACAGGCTGCGATCCACGTTGGGGTGTGTGCGGAACTGGGCGCCATGCGAAGGCACAGCCTGGAGGGCCAGCTTGATCTTGGTTAGACTGGGGTCGGAGACGCGAAGTGTGAGATCTCCGCTGATGGCCAGCGAGTTGACGGCGCCTTCTCGAGTGAGCTTGGCGCTGATGGCTTCGGATACGATGACATGAATAGCATCGCGGTCAAGCGTCGACGAAATACGGTGTTCGGCAGGTTCGGCCGCCGCCGGCGAGGGAGCCACCAGGGGGGCGCTGTCAACCTCGCCACCCATGTCGCCGCGAACTCTCTCAAACATGTCTGTCGTCTTGGATTTCTTGCCCAGCTGCATGCCTTTGCCTTTAGGTGCCGACGGTCTTGACAGTCACGTTAGAAGCTGTCCACAGGTGGTGCGGGCGACAACGCTTACTTGTTGTAGGTCTTGTTCTTTTCAGCCTCATACGTGTCGTAACCATCGGATGCACTTGGCCGCGAGGGAGGCTGATATGAAGGGTAGACGGGCGTCCTCGAGAGAGCTCCGCGACCGCTACGGGCCGACTCCTTTCGCTGCATTTCGAGTTGCTTTGCTTTCCGCTTCCGCTCTTCCGTGGCCTCGAGCTCTTTGTTCTGTGGCGCAAGTAAGTGCCTGCCTCCAAAGCCTGGCGCAGGAAGGGTGCCATGCATACCCTGGCAATGATTTCTTGAATACGCTCCTCGTGACTCTCCATGTCGAGGAATGCCTTGATCTGGCTCATGGTAAGGTTCTCGCGGTAGCCCAGCGTCACCAACTCGTCAAAGGCGCTGAGAAGCTCGTATGCATTCTTGAGAATCTCGCGTTCGTCGAGGGTCTTGCATGCGCTGGTGACGACTTGGGCGAACAGGTGGAGCGAGTCGATGTCCTGGAGAATGTTGGACTGGCGGTTGGTGATGAGGACCATGTAGAGCTCGTCAAGCGGCTGGTAGACGAATCGGACATTGTCTTGCTCGACGGTCGTGTGCTGGGTGCCACTGTCGGCCAGTTTGGGAAAGGACGCGAGGAGAGCCTCTATCCGCGATCGTGGCATCTCTCGGAACTGCCTGGAGAGGACAGCCTTGCCCCCGCGGGTGCAGATGGAAGCCGCAAGAACAACCTGCGAGCCGTGTTAGTTTATCCCTACTCCAGACCGAGCATGGGGATTTGCGCACCATTTTGGCAGTGTGTGGAATGGGCAATCCGCTATTCTCGGGATCGGTGACAGATGTTCAATTCGAGCTTTCGACGATGCGCCAATTGACGCCACGTCCGTCCCAGCCAAAGCGCTTCTTTCCTTGATCAGTCAGCAGGCGGGACGGGACCAGCATGGGGCACTGAGGTACCTAGGTACCTGCTTGTGTAGCTTAGGTAGGTAGGTAGGTAGGTAGGAAGGTACGCCGCCATTGCACAAGTCCGGTACCCGACAGGTACCTCAGGCACTGGCAGTGACGTTTGACAAGCGCAAGCGCCGGCTTCCTTTCGAGCTCTTTTCGCCGTCTCCCAGCTTCGTCTCTTTCAACCTCCCTACCTCCCTTCCCCAACCCAACTCCTCCATCTCCGTCAGCACCTCCAGCCGCTGTACTGAGCCTCGAAAGGTCTCCCGACTCGTCTATCTCGCATCGAACCCAATGTTCTCCCCCGTTCTCCGTCCAAATCTGTCGCTGCATCGCTCGCCACAGGAGGCATAACGCCAAAACACGTCACCATCGGCGTGCACGCGCCGGAACAGCTGTCAGGGTTGGGCGTGTTTCCAACAAACACCAAATCCTTCGCACCTCTCTTCCAGCGTCAACCCCAAGATTCCCTCTTCCGGCATTCCACCGGCCGCCACTGGCTGCTTCTTACTTCAACACGGAGTGCACCATCCAAGCCGCGGCCTGCTGGACTCCCGCCTCCTTGTGCGGGCACTCTGATATCATGGCGGATTTTGATATCACAGTAAACGATGCGGCCCTGAAACTTGAAACGCACACCAATATCAACGTCGACAACGACGAGGACCTGATCGACTACGACAGTGACGATGCGTTTGTGATGGAGCCTTGCCCAGAACACACCACGAACACAACCGCCACGCAAACACTGGATGCGGAAGAATTCGTCACCGAGGCAACTCCTGCTGTACCAGACGCGTCCGAATCGGCCAAGATGTCGCAAGGTGCCGCGCCGTTGCCTGGGGCTACCATCAGCGAATCGGGCCAGCAAGAAATTGGTGCAGCTGGAGAACAGGGACAAGACGACGGAAATTTCGATGACTTTGCCCTCGAGGGTGAGAACGCGGCAGAGCAGGTTCTTACCACTACTGGCGCCGACCAAGCACGTGGCTCTATCCATGAGATCGATTATGAGGATGACGGCTTTGCCTTTGATGTACCCGCTGGTGGCGTGAATCAGCCGCCCTCGGCCGCGTCCCCGGAAAACGTTCAGGACTCTGAAGATCCGATGCCCGAGGTCCCGAAGAGTGCCGCCACCGAAGCCCCGGCTAAACACTACGAGATTGACTGGGAAGATGATGAAGAAAGCGTTGGCTTCGGCACCGAAGAGGGCACAGCCCAAGGCGGCACAGATGCTGTAGCTGCTGACGTCTACGCCGACAACATTGGCGAGCAAGATCCCAAAGCCGCCCAAGAAAGCTTTGATGCGGAGGACGAAGCCGCGCAGCCCGAGGATCAAGTGGCTGCGCAGGAGCCGGCTCAGCCAGAACCCTTTCCTGCCATCATAGTGCAGTACAGAGGAGAGGAGTTCCCCATGTTCTCTTTCTCTTCAGATGGGTTCTTCTCCGATATCTCTATCCTTGACGAAAACATGAAGGTCGTCCTCGACGGGCTGCGGGAGGAATTAGCCGATGAAATTGGCCCACACGACGACCTCGTCCTCCAAGTCGATAAGCTCGGACTTGAGTTTTCCGAGGCATGACACTCTCCTCGCGTTCCCCAAGGCGCCGCTAACTCTGGCCCAGTCGTCCCCAAGTGATACACTCTCTGAAATCAACTTGCGCCAGGTTTCGGAAATACTTGATATCCTTGTGAAGAATAAGGACTTTGATGATTCCCGTATCCTGTACACGTACTTGTTTACACGCCCCAACACGATGAAGCGCTACGAGTTCCTGGTTGAAAGCGCAACGGGAGACAAGGGTCTTGCAGAAGTCATTCACCTGTTCCAGCCCCCAACCCATGGCAATACCCTGGAAGCCACAGGCGCCCATGACGGCCACGAAGAACAGCTTGATAGCTATGAGAGCACCGGTGATGATGCTACGGCCCATAGCAGCCACGACAACACCGAAGCCTACGGGGATGCGGCTTTCTTGGATGATGGCTATGCCCATAACGACGACTACCAAGATGAGAACGACGCCGGCCGCGACGAAGGTCCCGTCGACCCCAGCACTGGCGAAGCGGTCGCGATTGGCCTGCAAGACAGTTCCGTTGGTGGCGCTACCGACGTACAGCCAAACCTGACGAAAAGATCATTTCCTGGAGAACCTGATGGGGATGACGGGAATGGTAAGAGAAGAAACCTCGGAAACAGTCTCGGACCCGGCTAACTGAGGCAGACGTCAAGCGTCGTCGATCCTGAAGCATGCCCGCTGTCGCTAACCCAGCCGCCGTGGCCCTTGCCCGCCTGGATCCCTTATGCCCTTTCCCCCATTTGCTTTGACGAGAGTGTGGACTTGGTTCGCGCCTGGTCACATCGTTTGCGCACCTAACAGACGCGCGTTACCAGCACCAATTTCGGCCGGGTCCTTTTCCTGGCAGAGAAAAGCAGGCGTGGCAGGTAGGTGCGCCTCGTTGTTAACTAACATGTACGAGTAAGCACGCGGACGAGGACCCAGGCCGACGTCTGCGTATGATAGTCTGCCATCTCGGGATGGTGGAGGGCGACGCCAATGTTTTGTCGTTTAATACTTGATCTTTACGCTTTATACCCGACATGTCACGGACTCGAGCGCTCCCCGACGGCTACGAACTCTGAACCCAGGATGGACGGGTGCAAGTGGCTGTGGATGGATGGAGGCAGGAACACTGGCGCAGGGGAGTCAGGAAAGGGGGAATCTTGCGATGCCGGTCCGGAGCTGCCTGTGCTTGGAAACAAGGCGGCATTGGACGGATCCTTGGCCCAGCTTTGACCGGACGGACGAAGCTCGAAGTGCGCAGCATCGTAACGCCTATGTTTTGTCCATGACGGATGGAAACGAAGGGTGATGTCGCGGTTTTGAACAGTCTGGGATGGAACTTGACATGACCCGAGAGCCGGAGGATGTTGTCGGTTGTTGAAGCGAATAAAGAAAGACACAGTTGACTCTTGCATTGGTGGTGAGGTGGATGTGACGATGGGCTCGCGCGGTGTTGGGAAATGATGACGTGATGAGGCGACGAGTGCGGTGAGACGGAAGAGGCTTGGGTTGTCTGTCCTTTTGAGCTCGTGCCACGTGGTAAAATTTGGGGTTTGAATCCCTGGTAGCGATTCAGCCGGATGCACCAGGTACGGGGCAGATGGATGGATGTACTGTACTGTACGGAGTACAAGTCACGAGCCCCGACTCGTAAAGAATGGCGCTCAAATCTTTGCTCCGTAAACAGGAAAACTCTGCAAGCGGACCGAGAAACAACAAGGTGCATGACGCATGTGCCTCTGCTGGGACAGACGAGTGCTCGGTACCTGGCCAGGCTCGGCATGCTTTGTTTGGCAAACGACGCCTCTGGCAAAGAAGGCAGGCACCACGCACGGCTCCTTGCGTATAGGCAAGGTACCTCGGCTATATCCCAAATATGGCATTTGAGATACTGGGTACAGATAGGTACCTGGGTACCTAGGTAGGTATCACTTGTTTTCTGCTGCAGCGCACGGACTCCCCTACGCCTTCCAATGCACCGGGCCTGCCCTAGATCGCGGCACGTCCAAAGTACCGGACATGGTCCATCCAGCCTCGGTGTCCCCTCCCGTGGGACGAGACGAATGGTGGGCCCTCGAAGTGAGTCCATGAGGCGTGGTGGAATTCTACGGAGAGCTGCAAGGTTGTTGCATGCCAAAAAGTGGTTGATTTTTGCGTTTCTAGGCTCAGCCCCTTGGCTGGTGCATGCGCCTCTTCTGTGGCCCTTTTCTTTAGTGCTCTTTCTGACACCACTGACGGCTGCGGTACCTTACAGGAGTGCCCTGGGTTTAGCCACACTCGCATCGGGCTCGCCCACTCCTCCGAACCCCGTAGGAGAGGCCAGGTGCCGAAGGGGCGTGTGGTTTGGCAAGGCGTTTTGCATCGAGCTTGTTTGAGCCATGGCTGGCCGTACTCGTCACTCTCTTTTGTCTGTCTGCTGCAAGCAGGGAGGTGAGTTACCTCTCTTTGCTCTTTGTACCTCTTTGTACCTCCGGACTGGAACGTAATTACCGTTCCTCTATAACTATTCCGCCTCGTCACGGATTATCACCGCCGTGCCTGTGCAGTGCAGGCTGCTGTATGTGCCTTGTGGATCTGTTGATCTGAAGAGTACCGTACGGAAGGAATCCTTGACCTTGAGGTATGGCAGCTGCTCGCATGCTCCCGTCTCGGCGTGCCCACCACAGTCCATTGCTTAGATAAGGCCGTGCTGCTTGCAAAAGGCCAGACGTTATCAGCAAAAATGGGGCCCGCGGTAACATGCATGGACCCCGCCACGACAGGTATCACCCCCTGTGCTTGAGCCTTGGTGTGGCGCCAAGGCGCCCAAAGCTTGCCGCAGCCACCTCGTACAGTACTACCTAGGTTGTACCTCTATACGGAGTATCTAAGGTGCTAGGTGACTAGGTAGTATGCATGTTACTGCTGTAGGTACACTGCAGTACCTCCCGCCTTAGGTAAGGTACCTGCCTCGCCTTTCAACATGGCTTGATTCGGATTCATGTGCCTGCCTGCCCATTGGTCACGCAGCCTTTCATCCTCGTCTCCTCGTATCAGCAACGACAACAACCCACCACCACCACTCGCCCTCGGCTCGCCCGCTTCCGACTCTTCTTGTCCTGCTGCGTCTCCGTCTTCCTGGCGAGCACCTCTCTCTCGCTCTCTTTTGCCCTCGGCTCGCATTCTCCCAGAGTCCCTTCTCTTGGGGGAGAGGCCTTTCTTCCGACCGAGACGCCATTCCCCAGCCATCGCGCCCACCTCGCAGTCGCCCGTCACTCGCTCTACCCTGGTTTCCAATTCCGTCACAAGCCTTCTACGCCCGCAAACCGGAAAAGCTAGTCTTGGGCCTGCTTTGTCTGTTCGCTTCACCCTCAACCGTCGCCGCGCGCCCGCCGACACCCGCCCGCTCCTCTCTGCCTGCCAACCCAGCGCTCGCCTCCCCTGACTCTGTCCCGAGGCTCCGTAGGCTCAAGTCGACTGTGGCGCTGCCCGGAGTTGTCGCCGCCTTGCGCTCGCTGCCTCCACGACGACGACGACGGCGACGGCGACCACAGCCACCATGATCGAAGATAAGTACGTTGCGCTTCATGCACACCAGCAATGCAATTCGACAAGAATGGAAAAGGGCGGCTTGCTAACAAGTTGCGCATCAGATATGTCGGCCTTGCGCTGGCCATGTCATCGGCCCTAGCCATTGGTATGTCTTCTCTTTGCGCGCCCCTCTCTCGGCCTTGGCCGCTTCTAACAGACGTCTTGCAGGCACCAGTTTCGTCATCACCAAAAAGGTTCGTCAACCATCCTCTACTCAACTCCTCTTGCCGTCTTTGAGTACGCCGCTACACCGCACAGCTCAAGTCTGACCTCGATTACCAGGGCTTGTTACAAGCCGAACAACGGCACGGTTTCGAAGGCGATGGTTTTGTCTATCTAAGGAACCCCATGTGGTGGGCTGGAATCGCTACACGTGAGCATCGACATTTCCCATACGGCGACGGGCCTTACTGACGTTTCTCCCTAGTTGGCATCGGCGAAGTATGTAACTTCGCCGCCTACGCGTTTGCACCGGCCATCCTCGTCACTCCCCTCGGAGCCCTCAGCGTCCTCATAGGCGCCGTGCTCGGCTCCTATTTCCTCCAGGAAGAGCTGGGAACGCTGGGCAAGCTGGGAAGCGCCATTTGCCTCATCGGCGCTGTTGTCATCGTCCTCCATGCGCCTCCCGATGAGGATATCGAGACCACTGACCAGATATTGCACTATGCTATCCAGCCAGGTACCAAGCCGGTTCGCCGCCCCGTGGCAGCTGTGCCTTTGTCTGACCTCCGTTCCTAGGATTCTTGCTCTACGCCATCGCCGTTGTCGCCTTTGCCGTCTTCATGATTTACAAGATTGCTCCCGCTTACGGCAAGAAAAACGCGCTCATCTACCTCTCCATCTGCTCAACAGTCGGCTCCATCTCTGTCATGTCCGTCAAGGCCTTCGGCATCGCGCTCAAGCTCACCCTCGCCGGCAACAACCAGTTCACCCACCCGTCGACCTACGTCTTCATCATCTTGACCACCGTCTGCATTCTCACGCAAATGAACTACTTCAACAAGGCACTAGCATCGTTCCCGGCCAACATGTGAGTTCAGCTCATCCGTGGCACGTTCACGTCCATTGCCTATGCAAACCCTTCCTCCCGCGCTTCCTCAGACTGCTGACTCTCGCGACCCCTTTAGCGTCAACCCCCTGTACTACGTGACGTTTACCACAGCCACGCTTTGCGCCTCCTTCATCCTCTTTAGCGGGTTCAACACCACTGACCCCGTCAACACGTTGTCGTTGATTTGCGGTTTCCTCGTTACCTTTGCCGGAGTCTACCTGCTCAATCTTTCCAGAGGTGACCCGAATGGACACAAGCTCATTGCAGGGCAAGGGGGTCACGACACCACGCCCACCGATATGGTTTCGAGCCTGCAAACTCGCCGCAGCATGCAAGCCCGCAGGAGTGGTGATCCCGGGCGACACAGCGTCAGCAGCCTTCACGGTGACAGAGAAGGACTGATCCGAGCCTATGACGAAGAAGAGGCTGCAGGCTTCAGCCTCACGAATCTCGCAGAGGACAGCGAGGACGACTCGAGACGGTCAAACCGTCGCCTCAACGGCAAGAAGGAGCATCACCAAAACGACATTGAGCTGGAAGACAGGAAATCGGCCGAGAGGTAGGAGAGACCGAGACCCGAGCCTTAATTCCCACCAGGACGAAGTGCCGTGGAGGATATACCCGAACCTCGTCCCCGTTTGTCGCATATCCCTGGGGCAGAGCTCCCCAACTGTACATTTTCGAATGCCATTTGAAGTGATGAAAGATTGGCCGGCCGACAT
Organism: Hirsutella rhossiliensis; assembly: GCF_020360975.1. Classification (NCBI taxonomy): domain Eukaryota; kingdom Fungi; phylum Ascomycota; class Sordariomycetes; order Hypocreales; family Ophiocordycipitaceae; genus Hirsutella; species Hirsutella rhossiliensis. Next base: position 2,888,854 of record NW_025408676.1, on the reverse strand, counting down.
ATGGAGCTACGCATGCATGACGCTGGCCTCTTCGGGACCCCGCAGTGCCGAACCGCGCTCGGGACTCGGAGACGAAGCACGGATGGAGACGGCCAGATGACTCGCGATGTTTGTCTTGCTACGAGGAGTACTAAAAGGATAGGAGAAGGACGGATACTACGGAAAGGCGGCCTCGGCGTTTTGTTACGTTTTTCTTGGTTTTATTTACACGATCTCATCTCTTTTCTGCGGGTTTGTTTTCCCCGGGCAAGAAGAGTTCTGAAGTATCTGGGCGCATGAAGGAGAGGCATAGCAGCTGCATCAAGGTCCTTTCGTGCGCCGGCTCGCAGGATGGGCCGGGCGTGCAGTGGACGGACACAGTTGGGAGAGGAGGGATGGGACAGGATAACGCGGACGGAAGGGTTGGGACGGACGTGCAAGTCCAATCACGCTTGCGTACCGAGCCACCCGCCCAAGAGAGTTGATGTAATACATTCAGCGAACATGGTAGCCTTTCCGTTCTCGCCACTTCCACATCACACGTGCGCTTTGTTCCCGTGGACGCGAGGGTATGAACCGTGGTGGTGACGTTGTCTGTCAGCCGAAAATGTCAATCATGGGCTTTACCTACGGGGTCTCATTTTTCATTTTCATGGTTGGGGCCTACCATTACCAAACAAGACGAAACCGTCCGATGCCCCGAAGCAGGTACAAATATCATCAATCGACGCCTGAGTAGACCGCCATTCCCTAAGCCTTGCCCCTGACCCATCACCGATTCCGGGACTCTCTCCTGACCAAACCATCAGGCGACGGGTTTATTGTGGCGCCTCGGGCTCCGCCTCGGGCTCACCACCCTCCTCCTCGGCAACTCGTGCGTCCTGGCTGGCTTGGGCCTGGGCGGCCTTAGCGCCGTAGTCCTGGCTGACGGGCTGGACGACAGCCTGCTCCTCCTTGGGCTCGATGATGGTGACGGCGTCGGGGAGAGACTTCTGGGGACCGGCCTTGCCCTCGGGATCGGAGCCGCGCATGATCTTGACCTTGATGCCCAAGACACCCTGGCGGAGCAGGACGTGGCGGGTGGCCGAGTCGATGAAGTCCATTGCGGGCTGGCCAGAGTGGATCATGAAGCCGTCGGTGAACTTCATGCTCTTGGCGCGAGCAGCGCGGAGCTTGCCCGAGACGACCACCTCGCAGCCCTTGGCGCCGCTCTCCATGATGAAGCGGAGGACACCGTAGCAGGCGCGGCGGACGGCGAGACCGTTGAGGAGCTTGTAGCGGAGGGACTCGCACTGGGCGACAGCGGAGAGGCCGCGGTTCTGGACCTTTGCGGCATAGAGGGAGACAGAGTTCTCGGGGAACTTGAAGCGCTTCTGGATGAGCGAGGTGAGCTCGCGGATGCGGCGACCCTGCTCTCCGAGAACCTCCTGGGTGTGGGTGGCGCGGATGATGATGTCGGTGACAGTAGGCGTGACGCGGACCTCGACGCCTGAGTAGCCCTCCTCGGCGAGCTCGCGCTGGAAGAACTCGTTAAGCTCGGCGTAGAAGACGCCGTCGGCGACGAACTTTCTCCGCTTGGAGCTATTAGGGAATCAAGGCTCGTCAGCTCAGCAATTCTCGCCATTGCGCACGCAGAGCGAGCCATTCGATCCACGTTCCCCCTCGTTTCTGCGCGAGGTATATAAAGTCAAGGACAGCGAGGGAACTGACATTTGGGAGCCAGGGTGCGCCATGTTGTGAGTGTTCGGGGGGAAACGACGGGGAAGCGTCTGCTGCAGCGGCGACCGGCGAAAAGAGGTGAGTTTGGGCGCTGAGGGTTGGTCGAGATAGTTTGTCGGCGCTGGCAAAGAATTGGCGAGGCTCGGAAAGTCACAATTTTGGGGAGTGGGTTGAGCCCTAATGACCTAACAAGGCACCACCACTGGGTGCACTTTGCGCATTAATTCGACGGTATGGAGTACGTACCTCGATGTCTGCCTTTGGGGACCCGATGGACCAATAGGAGCTGATGTGGTGAGGGCAGCACGGATAAACTATTCCGGCGAACACCGGGAGGCAAGCGCCCATGTAACTTACGGAGTATCTGTACCTTGCGCCATGACGCTGGGTCCACTGTGGGGCAAGGCTGGCCTGTGATCCAAGCTCAACGGACGACGATGACGGGCAGCGGCCTTTCTTCTTACCTTGACTCTCCGTCTTTTGCCTTGCCTTTGCCTCGTCCACTCGGCCATCCTCTCTCCTCTCTGGACTAGTGCGCTGTAATATTTTTGCTCTCGTTTTGCGCTATCCTGGGCCCTCCGACGTGCGCTACGGTGATGCGTGGCATACGCAACTGCTTATCATCGTCTTTCCCTGTATCAAGCAAGTCATGTTACGGGTCCCCCTTTGAACTGGCCGTTAACAATCGATTCCGTCGAGGCTCCTCCGAGCCACCCTACGACGGCTGGAATCCCCATACTCGGGCTTTCCGGATAGCCTCTCTGTCAACGCGCTCCTAGCAGCCCAGGACTCTCCGACGCAGCCCACCGCGGTCGCAGGCTCATCGCTGCTTCCGCCCGGACGTAATGGAGCCCAGAAAGGTATGTGCCATCTGGCTCCTCTACGCCGGCTCGCCCCTGGGCGACAACAGCCTGACGCGCTTCAGATCATCCACCATGTCCAGGGCATCTACGGCGGCCAAACGACACGCGGCACCTTGCGGTTGACAGACTTTCACATGGTGTTTTGTGCCCCTGTGGACTCGGCTGGAAGCGCCTCGTCCGGCCTGGCCACGCCGCCTAAGACGCGCGAGCGATGGCTTACCTTTCCGATGCTGTCGTACTGCGCGTTCCGGCCCACTCCTCCCGTCTCCCGCCAGGCTCCGTCTATTCGCATTCGCTGCCGCGATTTTACCTTCGTCACCTTCAACTTTTCGGACAACGATGCTGCCCGTGACGCCTTCGACTTCATCAGGGCGCGGACTTGTAAGCTGGGAACCGTGGAAAGGCTCTTTGCCTTCAACCACAAGCCCCTGGAGAACGAGCAGGGAACCAACGGCTGGCAAATCTACGACCCAAAGGCAGAGTTTCGGAGGCAGGGCATCAGCGAAAAGCTCCCCGACAAAGGCTGGAGAATTACAAACATCAACAAGGACTATTGTTTTTGCGACACCTACCCCGCTGTCTTGGTCGTGCCTTCCAAGATCTCGGATAACGTCCTCAAGTACGCCAGGGAGTTTCGATCTCGGAACCGAGTGCCAGTGTTGTCCTACATCCATCCCGTCAACAACTGCACCATTACGAGAAGCTCCCAGCCGTTGGCCGGAATCACGAGGAAGACCAATGTCCAGGACGAGAAGCTTGTCGCTGCCTCCTTCTCCGCCTGGATGCCCGGCGGATCCGAGGAGCCCACGCCTTCATCAAGCCAGCCGGAGACTTCGAATGGGAGCGGCATCGTGGAGCCGGAGCTGTCCGAAACCGAGCGCTACGAAGATGAGCTCATATCGAGGTCGGCCGCAATCTACGACGAGAAGACTGGGGAGCAGCTGGTGTACGGCCGCCAACAGACCAACATGATTGTCGACGCTCGACCCACAATCAATGCCATGGTGAACCAGGTCCAGGGCATGGGCTCGGAGAACATGGACAAGTATCCATTCGCGAGGAAGTCTTTTCTTAGTATCGAAAATATCCACGTCATGCGAAACTCTCTCAACAAGGTCGTCGAGGCACTCAAGGACGCCGACGTCTCTCCCCTCCCGCCCAACCGAGAGCTGCTGCAACAGAGCGGCTGGCTGCGGCATGTATACAGCGTCCTCGACGGCTCGGCAATCATTGCGCGCCGAATCGGCATCAAGCACTCCCACGTCCTCATCCACTGCTCCGATGGCTGGGACCGCACGAGCCAGCTCAGCGCCCTGGCCCAGATAATGCTGGATCCGTACTACAGAACCCTCGAGGGATTCATCGTCTTGGTGGAAAAGGATTGGTTATCGTTTGGCCACATGTTTAGGCTGCGATCTGGCCATCTCAACCACGAGGACTGGTTCACTGTCCAGAAAGATGCCTTTGCCGGCTCGAGGGTCCAACCTGGGGACAACGACGGGCGCAACGACGCATTCCAGAACGTACTGAGTGGCGCGAAGCGCTTCTTCAACCAGAACAAGGACGACGCCGACTTGTCTGCCATTAGTGAGGCGGCTCCGGGCAAGGTAGTCGATGATGAAGCGACCACGCCCAAGATGGTCAGCCCTGTGTTCCACCAGTTCCTGGACTGCACATATCAGCTCTTGCGCCAAAACAAGAATCGGTTCGAGTTCAATGAGCGCTTCTTGCGCCGCTTGCTGTACCATCTGTACTCTTGTCAATACGGGACCTTTCTGTACAACTCGGAGAAGCAGAGAACGGAAGCTAGGGTCTACGAGCGGACTGCGTCGGTCTGGGACTACTTCCTCCACCGCAAACCCGAGTTCACGAACCCCGATTACGACCCCGTTGTCAACGATCGGGAGAGAGGCCGCGAGCGCATAATGCTGCCCAACCTAAAGGACATTAGGTGGTGGCACCAAGTATTTGGTCGGACAGATGACGAGATGAACGGCTCCCTCATCGCCGCAGCAATGGCGGAGAACGACCGGCAAGCAGCAGTGTCCAACCTCAACGACTCGACCGTCTCTCGATCCGCCGCCTCGACTCCCCAGCCTGCCGGACCTGGCCAGTCCGTCCTCGCATCTGTGGAGACTGCGCATGAGACTCTGACACCTGGTGTCCTGCAATCCTCGCTGCGCCACAGCACCTCCGCCCAGGGACCCGGTGCCTTTTCCGCCATTCGAGACGGACTCGCCGGCCTGAGTGTCGGCAGAGGCGCAATTCCCAGCATCGGCCAGGCTGATGAAGCTGGAAACTCGGCGATGCCTCGCAACGAGCAGGAGCTGCGAGAGATGACGTAGGAGGTCATGCCTCCAGGCGTGGACAATTCCGCAGACCCCAAGACCTTGGAAACTCGGGATGCGAATCAGTCCCCTCAATTTACTGAGTTGGTGCCAGACAATGGGTGCTCCGAGTCTGAGAGCAGTCAAGAATGTACCAATTCGTCATCGGACGAGCTTGGCAGTGGATGGGCCCTTGTTCAACCGCAGGTGGCGCTCAGAGGCTCTCCCGATTCGTCGTACAGCCTCGACGCTGCCGAGCGGGCCGGTCCTGGCAACACGCGGTCCCCCCCATCAATAGGAGACGAGGATCTGGAGGACTCGCAGGCTGAGCCTTCCGGCACCCCGTAAGACTGGCTCGGGCGATGGAACCCCGGCGTGATCACCAGCACCAGATTACAGCGTCATATTTCGGAAGGGGCCGGTAGCGAGAGGCCCCAATGCCAGCGTCTTTGGAACAAAGCGGAGCACGTGTCTTGTATATATAGATAGAAACGCTACCCGCTTTCTGGAGTGGGCCTTGAACTCGAGTACGAAATGAAAGCAATGCAGGGTTGAGCCTCCACCGTGAGCCAAGTACAAGATATGCTCGGCCTTGATGAAGATGCAGCGTGCGAGTCGGCAGATACGGCTTGTTGTCTGAGCCGACCTTTTCTCATCTAAATTGCTCCTACACGGGTTCTACTTTTTTTGGTCTATATCTCTTCTCGTCGCGTCGTGTTGAGGACCTGGACACATGGTCCGGAGTCCGTTGTCAGATTTCCAGATTTCCGGCTTTTACAAGACGACGCAGTTGCCTCTCCCAGCTTCAGCCTTACTCTACCAACCCTGCCCCTTTGCCGCTGTCTGCTCGAGTTCACGATGACCTGTAGCTCCCCGGTCTCCCCTGAGGGACAGGGATCTACAGGAAAACCTCGAGGTTGATCTCCAGGGCGCTGACAGGGTATCTATGCAAGCATGGGAAGTCAGCGACATGCTCGCACGCGCGGCAAGGAGTGGACGGGGCCACCATACCTCAGGTCAAACTTGTCCAATATCGTGGGATGCAGGATTCCAAACTCGCCAATGCGTTGCTCCTTGCCTCCCAGGCGGAGGTACACGGCCGCCGCATGGCCGGCGAAGAAGGTGTCTTCGTTGAGCTCCTCAATCCAGTAGCCGTCAGGCTTGGTCGGGTTCTGCTTCACCTGATAGTCGACAGTGCCGCCGGCCGTCAGGCCCTCCTCGTGCGTCAGGAAGGCGGTGCGCAGCATCAGCAGCACTCTGTCGAGGAGACCGTGGACGACCTCGAAGCCACTCGACTTGCCGCACCACGCAGCGGCAAAGTGACGCTCGTTGCGGGCTTTGCGCTCCTTCGACTCATCCTTGAAGGCAACGTCGGCCACCTCGAAGATTTTGATCGGAACGCTGTGGCCCTTGTTTTCGCGGATTGTCTTCAAGAGTCCCGGCAGAAGGGTAGTCCGCACAACCTGGTACTCAAGCGTCTTGGGATTGGCCAGGCGAACGGTCGTCTTGCCGTCGTCCTTGCGATTCAGCCAAGCAAAATTCTCGTCGTGGCTGCACAGGATGAGTGGCATGACCTCACTCCAGCCAGCCATGGCGGCCTCGACCCGGACAATGTCGCTGAGCTTATTGACCATGAGCGGGGCGCCGATCGTGGCACTTCGCGTCGGGGCCGTCCTGGGAAGCTTGTTGAAGCCATAGCAGACAGCGAGGTCCTCCATAATGTCACACTGATGGAGCACGTCGGCACGAGTGGGGGGAACGGCAATTTCCAGGAGGTTAGAATCCTTGTCAGAGGGGCGAGAAACATAGGCCATTTTTGTGAGAAGCTTGCAGAGGGTCTCGGGTGACTCGTTGAGGCCCGTACAGCTGTTCAGGTAGTCCACCTCGGCATGTGCGATCCTGGGCATGAGAGAAGGGGTCACGCGGGTGAGCTCGTTGTGCTCCGAGACAATCTTGACGGGCTCGACGGTGAAGGGCTCCGCGCAGTACATGGAGAACATGGTGACAAGCATGTCTGTGACAATCTGGAGCTTGGTGAGATCGGTGGCGGTGATCTCGATGAAGACGTTTTTGGTGTTCAAGGTAATCTTGGAGTGGTCGCCGTTGATGATGGGGGGCAGGGAACACACGACGCGGTTTGCGTCGTAGATGACGGGGTAGACGGGGGCGTCGCGGATGATGTGTAGGTAGCGACCCAAGTGCTTGTCGGCTTCGTAAAAGGCCATGAGTTCCTCGGCATTCATCTCCTTTGTCTGATTGAGGGGGGTAAACTTGATGTCCTTGGGGGGCAGCGCCTCATATGTAAAGGGACCCTGGACGGTGTCTAGGTCATGGGTTCCCATCGAGACCAGGGTTCGGTTGCGAGCCAGGTTCTGGTGAAGCTTGTCCTGCAGCGCGATGAAGGAGTCATAGCGGTCCTGGGTGAACTTGATGTTGCGCAGGACGGCGCCGGCCACGTAGGGCCGGACCTTTGTCGTGGCTGGCCGGACGGTGATTGTTTGCTGGCTTTGGTCCTTGGGCGAGACGACTTTGAAGTTGGGGGGGGCGATGCGGCCTCGGAAGACGTTGAGGTTGAGGGCAATGCCCTCGAAGCAGAGCATGTCATAGCGGTTGGCGGGTATCTCAATCTTGAGCTGGGGGGGCTCTTGCTGGCCATTGACGACGGGCCTCTCGTCTTCCTCGGTGTCTTCGTCGAGCTCGATGCCGTAGTCGAAGCATAGGTCCTCGAACTCAGCCTTTGTAAACCTGGGGAGGCCGCAGTTGGTCAGCCGAAGCTCGCAGTGGGATAAGGCAGACACGTACTTTTGGCCGAGGGCCTCGTAGAGCTTGTACTTGTCCACGGAGATGGTCGGCATGATGAGCAGCTGGAGGTCACAGCCTCGCCCGGGTGATGATGCCCTTGTCTCTTTTGCGGCAACGACGTAGCGATGCTGTGTTGACTCACGGGGTAATTTAGCAGCGAGAGCTTCCAAGAATCGAGATGGATGGCGACTTTGCCTCGGGCGGCGTCGGTCTCGGCAGGCGAGGTACTCTGCTAACGGCTTGGTGTTGGGCAGCCGGGCGAGGCTGGTTGACGGCGGGGTAACGGAATATCGATGCTCCAGGAGCTCCCCCTCGCCCCCCCTCTTGTTCAACTTTTGCATCTGCGCGCGGTCAGTGTGAGGTACATATAGTACGTACCTTAGGTAGGTAGGTACTTTCGCAAATATGGTTGGAAAAAGGGGTCCCAGATTTGAAGTACCCGCCAAGTATCTTCTCGAGTCCGCCGTGGGCACCCAACCGAGGAGACGCCGCACCATTACCGCAGAGATACAGGGCTAGGCGGGCAAGGCAACCGATCTCACGGCGGATGAGGCCAGGTATCTGCGCCTCCCCCCTCGCCAGCTGGGTGCCAAAGTACGCGCTGTATACTTGCTATTGGTTACATGCCCCCCCCCCCCCCCCCCCCCCTCCGAAGCCCACCGCCACTGGGACCTCGTCCACCACCGGCCAGCCTCAAGCTTCGCCCAGAGCCTCATCACGCATCAGTCCCTTCTGTCTGTCTGGTACATGCCTCTTTTCATTTCCTCGGTTTTCCCGCCAACGCGCCCCCCGATATCACGCTCCCCCTTCGCCTTGCCGACTCCCTGGCCGCCGTCGCGCTGCCGGTCTTGCGAACGCTGATTTGCTCGCATTGGCTGGTTGCCAGGCCGACTTGCTCCCAAGCAGCATCCGACCGGGTGCGCAAAAGCAGCGATTGCATCACCTGCGACCCACCGCAGCCAGGACATCCATCTGCCTCTCCTCCTCTCCAAGCGACGCACCATCTCGGCTGAAGACGCCTTGTTATCCTTCCCCCCGCCATGGCTGACGCGCCCAACACCAACGATGAGCTGTATCCCATCGCAGTCCTCATCGACGAGCTCAAGGTACGCCCTCCCTATGCTTTGTTTCCCTTTGGCTCTGCTGATCTCGCCTCCTCCAGCACGATGACGTCCTGCTCCGACTCAACGCCATTCACCGCCTCTCGACCATCGCCCTCGCCCTCGGTGCCGAGCGCACGAGAGAAGAGCTCATCCCTTTCCTTGACGGTAGGTAGCCCCCCACCTCCAGCCTCGCATCACCCTCTAACGCGTGCGTTGCAGAATCGGTCGAGGACGAGGACGAGGTCTTGGTCGCCCTAAGCGAGGAGCTCGGCAGCTTCATCGAGTATGTTGGGGGGCCCCAATGGGGCCATGTGCTGCTATCGCCGCTCGAGAACCTGGCCGGCATCGAGGAGCCCGTCGTGCGAGACAAGGTAATGCCGGTCCCCTCGGGAAAGGCGTCTTGCTGACTCCTCGCAGGCCGTTGAATCCCTCAACAGGATTTGCGCCGATCTCTCGCCTCAGCAGGTCGAAGAGTACTTTATTCCTCTCACCATCCGACTCTCCAAAGCAGACTGGTTCACGTCCAAGGTCTCGGGCTGCGGTCTCTACACCACGCCCTACAAAAAGGTCTCCGCGCCGGTCCAAGAACAGCTCCGCCAACAGTTCGGCCTGCTGGTCCACGACGAGACGCCCATGGTCCGCCGCCAGGCCGCCGCCAACCTTGCCAAGCTGGTCAAGGAGATGCCTGCTCCCGTCGTCATCGACGAAATGATACCCCTCTTTCAACACCTCGTCCAGGATGACCAGGACAGCGTGCGGTTGCTGACCGTCGAAATCCTCATCTCCATTGCAGAGGTCGTACCAAAGGAGCAGCAGTCCAGCCATGGGGTCCTGCTAACGTCGCTGCGTAACCTGATAGAGGACAAGAGCTGGAGGGTTCGGTACATGATTGCTGACAGATTCGAAAAGGTATGGCCTGACGGCTGCACGCCTCCATGACGTGATGTTAACATTTTGCTTCCCTCTCTCTAGATTGCAAAGGCCGTCGATGACGAGGTCGTCTCGAGAGACTTGGTCCCCGCCTTTGTCAAGCTGCTCAAGGACAACGAGGCCGAGGTCCGGACTGCCATTGCCGGTCAGATCCCTGGCTTCTGTGCTCTCGTCGACCGTGCCACCCTCCTCAACGACATCATGGGCAGCATCGAGGATCTCGTGTCGGACAACTCGCAACACGTCCGGGCGGCTCTTGGCACTCAGATCAGCGGGTTGGCCCCAATCCTCGGCAAGCAGGAGTATGTAATCCCCCTCGGAGCCGACAATTAGGAGGCCTTGACCTAACGCATGTCTTTGGCAGAACCATCGATCACCTGCTCCCCATGTTTCTCCAAATGCTCAAGGACGAGTTTCCGGAGGTTAGGCTCCACATCATCTCGAAGCTTGAACTGGTGAATCAAGGTACGCATCCTTTCTGCCGAGGTTATCTGGAATCCTTGGTTAACAGAGGGCAGTCATCGGCATCGATCTCCTCTCGCAGTCCCTGCTCCCGGCCATTGTGCAGTTGGCCGAGGACAAGCAGTGGCGAGTGCGGCTCGCCATCATTGAATACATTCCCCTCCTAGCCAGCCAGCTAGGCGTCAAGTTCTTTGACGAGAAGCTCAGCGACTTGTGCATGGGCTGGCTGGGCGACACCGTCTTCTCCATCCGAGAGGCCGCAACACACAACCTCAAGAAGTTGACCGAGGTCTTTGGCGTGGAATGGGCCAGCGAGCAGATCATCCCCAAGGTCATGGGAATGGGCAGCCACCCCAACTACCTGTACAGAATGACGACGTGCTTCGCCATCTCGGTAAGTTGGGCACTTGGATCCGCTCACCAGGCGCATTGGCTGACAGAGAGTACAGACGTTGGCGACGGTTGTCAGCATGGACGTCATTGCCAAGTCGATCCTGCCCATGCTCGACAAGATGGTCGACGACGACATCCCCAACATTCGATTCAACGTGGCCAAGACATACTCGGTTCTCATCGACGCCCTGCGCCGCCTGCCGGACGAGGGCACGCTGCATTCGCTGGACAAAGAAGGGGCCGAAAACACGCCCTCTCCTCGGGGCAACGAACTGATCCAGCAGCGAATTGTGCCGAACCTGAGCAAGCTGCAGAAGGATGACGATGTGGATGTCCGCTACTTTGCCACGAGCGCGGCGGCCGATGCAACGGGACCCTCGACAGGCGGGGAGCCAATGAGCACGTCGCCATAGATAACGGGGAGAGGCATAAACAAGGGTGGAAAAGAGAAAACAGGCTTAATGAAGCAATCATTCGTTGCCACCATCCAACCAAAGACATGATCTCGCCTGTCGTCTTGTTGCGTGGGCTCTTGATGCAAAGGGCGCGTCGATGGACTTGACGAGCAAGGGCAGAGTAGCACGTCCCTTTTATATCATGTTCTTGCCTTACTACATTGTGTACCCAGAACAAATACCGGAAGAGCAGCAGGGCAAAGCGAAAGGAAAAGCAACAAGAGGAAAACCAAGATGAGAGAGAAGCGGACTCGGGGGCCGTGGCGGATAGATGTATGATACAGACAGAAACTTGATTGGTTCCGACTATCTGCGTGCCGCATTCTCGAGCTCACAGGGTGCACGAGCGAGGGACGTCGACGGCGTCTCGTATAGCTAACGCCTTGCGCTCCCCGGCCCGTCCTTGTCAACGCACCTTTTCTTTTCCCATTCCCTCGTCCCATCCTTTCGTGTTTTTACTCTCCCCTCCGAGATTGGGGGAGTTGCAGGTTCTCGTTGGTCCCGGGCAGGTGGCCGTCAGAGCTTGCGGAAGCCCACGGTGCTGATGGTCTGACCCTTGACGCCGCCAAAACTAAAGGTCCGATACTGGACCCTGCCGGCGACGGCGAAGCCCAGCTGGTGGCGGTCGCCCTCGTCGTCGCGGCCGGCGAACCACTCGACAAGCTCGGGCTCCGTCCAGTTACAGCTGGTGACGACAAAGAGGCCGCCGGGGCGGACGAGGCGCACGACGCGGTCGCGGTAGGCCTCGCAGGGGCGGCGGCGGCCGTGGGCGTCGCGCTCGTCGGACAGGCTGACGGCGTCAAAGGTGCCCTTGTCGAGGACCAGGTCCCAGCCGCGGGCCTGGGCGCCGTCGAGCAAGGCGTCGAGGGGGCCTGCGACGACGTCCCACTCGGCGAGCTCGATGGGGGAGGCGGAGGCGGCGGAGGCGGCGGAGGAGGCGGCGGCTCTCGAGGCGGCTACTTGTCTGGCGAGCGCGATGCTCTGCGGGCTGTAGTCGACGCCGCGCGCGCGGCCCGTCCAGCCTGCGGCGCGCAGGGCAAACAGCAGCGAGGCGTTGCCGCAGCCGAGGTCGAGCAGCGACGCCGTTTGCTTGGATGGCGCGTCGGGCGACGACGACGGCGACGACGACGACGACGACGCCAGGTCGGAGAGGAAGTCGACTACCTTGGCTTCCGCGTCCGAGTCGTCGAACCAGACGGTGCCAATGTCGGACGGATCGGCGGCGTGGTTGCGCAGTTCGCTCGTGTAGAGGTGGTCCCAACTGTGAGGCGCCGCGCGAGGTCTCTGGTCAGTCCATGTCGTCTGCTTCTTCCTTGGCCAACAACCCCTTGCCTGTGTGCCGTCGCGCGACACAGAATGACAGACAGAGACAGAGAGAGTCAAGGGCAAAGCGCAGGCAGGCGACGAGCGTACTATTCTTTTGTGCCGAGATCGGACGGCTCCAGCTGGGCGGGTCGATCTCCCTCGGCAGACATCTTGTCCGTCATGGACCTGTCCCTTTTACTTGGGCGAGAAAGAGGCGGACAGGGACGCGTGACGGCGTATCCATGCTCCTCGACGGCGATGGCGTGTGCATCCTTCAACTGCCTGGAGTGGAGGGGCCCATGGGCGGAAGTGGCAGGCGGTCAAGTGGAACGTCCGTCTACCAACGTCAAGACCGGTTACGAGAGCCTTCAGCGCGCATTCTATGCATTGCCCAGCAAGAGTGATGCGCATTGTGGATGTAAGCGCACATACCACATACTTCTCTACCCGCTCTGTTGAGCGACAATGGCAATATCCGCGACCCTTGAGCGGCGTGACTGACAGTCACGGTGCAATGGTCGCTCGTCACCACGCAACTCCGTCCCTGAGCCCTTCTCCAAGGTATTGGCAATAATACAAAAGGCAAGTCCTGCAAGATATGCTTGACCGAGCGCGTCATGGCGTGCCGACAACACGTCGTGGAAGGGAACGCCGACGATGCAGAACCCGCTCTCCACAAAGATCGACTGCTCCCACCGCCCTTTGCCTTCTCTTTCTGCTCATGTCCAGACGAAAATACCCGCTGCTAAAAGGCAGGAACAGGCCGGATAACAAGGGCAAGGAAGACGCCATAGTCATCAAGTCATTCCAAACACCTGGCCCCTGCCGCTTTGGCGAAGCAGGCGGCCTGATGCCAAGAGGCAACCGCGCGCGCCTTCAGTAGAAACTCTCCACCATGGTATCCTTCATGCTCGTGTTGATCTTGCTGGGGCCCTGGCCCTCTCCTAACCGGAAGACGCTCTCAATGACGCTGAGTTCCGTGGCGGTCGTGTCGAGGCCGGTGACGGCGAGCCAGTCGTTGACCACCATGCCGGCGCCGACGACATTGCTGCCACGGTTGACGCTGCCGGCCACGAGCGGCACCTGGAGCAAGCTGGAGAGCTCGTCCTGGTCCTGGATGCTCGTCTTGGGGTGGACCAGGCCGCCCTGGTTGGACAGGCTCATATAGCTCCCCACGAGCACATTGTCGGCGATGGTCTGGCGGAAGACCTCGACACCGAGGACGTCGGCAATGATCTCCTCCGTCTCGCGCTCGAGGTCGGGATGGACCAGGGCGATGTGGTCGTTGGTGGCAATGACGTTGCCGAGGGCTGATAGGCGCTCCTCAATGCGCTGGATGCGGACCGAGTCGGGCAGCGAGTTGCGCAGGTGCTGGAGCTCTTGGTCCGTGGTGGACGTGGGGACGAGGAGGCCCTTGCGATTACCAGCCGTGAGGCGGCCGATGATGCGGGTGCCGGCGATGGTTGTCCGAACAGTGGGCACGATGTCTTGCAGTTCAGCCTCGAAGACACTGTCGCGAAGCGGTCAGCTCGGATCCCGCGGAGGCTGCGGTCGGGTCAGGAGGACGGACCTGTAGAAGTTCTCGCTGGCACCGAGGGCGACGAGCGCATACGAATTGGTGAGCGTGGCGAAGACGCCGACCCTGTCCTCCTGCGTCAGTCTCAGACGACCAAGGAAACGAGGCCGTGGGCGCGGGGCACGGCGATGGCGGGGCCTCTGGAGGCGGGCGGGAGGGGGCGCGCAGGAAACCTACTCGTTGGAGTTTTCAAACTGTGCTCGCACAGCCATGTTTGTAAAGCTCTCGACGTTTTCCGAGGGTATCAAGCAGAGGTTCTTCTCGACGGTGCGCTTTCAGAGGCAAGGATCTCGAGCAAAAGTGGCGATGGCAGAGAATGGGCCTTTGTTGCTCTTGCTCTTTTTTTCCCGCCCTCCCCTCCTTTGGCGGCCCCGTGATGGGTTTATGTACCGTAGGTGGGCCGCTGGCCTCGCCAGCCCGGGTACGTGCGGTGCCCCTGCTAGGGTCCTAGCAGAGCCAGGTCCCTCCCGTTATCAGCTTAGTAAGGTCGACCGCAATGCTGCACTGCACCTATGACTGTGCTGATGGAGAACGTCCCTCCGTCCCTCCGTCCCTCCGTCCCTCCCCAGTGTGACTCAACACCCCTGGCTGTCCGAATGGAGCATCCAGCTCTCCTACACTGCTGTCTGACTCCTCGCCACTTTGTCTAGGTGGGCAGGCTTGGCAGACATGCTTCCTCGGGACCGTGCGACGGCGGCTGTGCCATCAAGACTCATCAATATCGCCTGGCATCGCCCTCGAGTCACCTTGTTAGTCACGCTCACTCTTCAGCTTCATCGTGCACCTTTCAGCTTCAACAATGGTTCCCCAGGTGCAACACGCCCTGTCTCGGACGCCGGCTGCCTTTGTGTTGGCTGAAGCGGTTGCAGAGGCTCTGTATTGGACATTGTGCATCTGACATGGCATCGATGCCCACCTTCTACATCCTCGCCATCTCAACTTCAGTCACGCACAGCCAGGCGCGTCTCTTCTGCACACGCCGAGCCCGTTTGTTACTTCCCCTCGTGTCCCGTCAACAATTCGCTCTTTACCATCCAGACACCATGCCTCTGGCGTGCCATCAGTGGAAGAGACTGGTATCAAACAAAAGATCCCAGGGCCGGCTGCCAATCCCCCGGCCGCTCAGACAGTCCATACTGGAGCCTTCATTAGCACCTGACGCCCTCTGACTTCGAGCGCCATGAATCCTGCGAACCGCACCGTGCCGGCGTCCCTAGGGAAGCCTAACCAGGGTCAACTGTTAGCACATGCCCGCGAGGCGCCGCTGCCAGTTCTCCTGGGTCGGGGCGCGTTGTGCGGCGGCTTGCTTGGAAACATACCGGCTTTGATCTTGTCTCCTCGAGCCCTCGCGCCCTTGTCCTTGTCCTTGTCCGCCTCGTCCTCCAGCTCCACCTCCCCTTCTTCGTCAACTGCTTCAACCTCCGACTTCTGAGAGTCCAGCGTCGGCAGCCCCGTCTTCTCAATCTCCATGAGGTGGGTCTGCACCGCGTCCCCGGGCAAAGGATACATGATGGCCACGTCCCGGCTTTCAATCGGCAGGTTCGTTGCAATCGCCACGGCAAGCTCCGCGATCATCGACGTACTGCCTTCCACCCCCGGGGGCGGCGGGTTGTTCAGGTGCTGGTAGAGGTAAGCTGTCAGGTTATTGGTGGCCCTGCTAATCAGCTTCGCCCGGTTCTCGCTCATCTCAGGTGAGTTGAGCTTCTGCTGCAACCCGTCTAGGGTGGCCATTCTCCAGTTGACAACCTTGGTCGTCAGTGCATCGAACTCTTCCTGGCTGTGCATCGTGTATGCGTTGCCCCGGATACTGAGCTCAATTTCCTTGAGCTGCCAGCTCAGTTGCGGCTCCAGCCCGGGGTGAAAACACTTGTCGAAGAGTTCCTCCACGATCCATCTCGACACAATAGCCCGCCCGACCGCCGTCATTTCCTGCTTTCCTGTCTTGACCGCATCGGCACTGACGAAGCTCTCGAGCCAGAGGGGCAGGCAGCGCCAGTCCTTTCGTATGTTGAACGACAGGTTGTTGATGGCGCCGTTGAGCCGATTGAACCTGGTCGAGTACTCGTTGTCGTCCCAAGCAGTTCGTGACTGCGACATGCGCTGATTGGCAACGGCATTTTGCAGTTGCTCAACCTGGCCAGTCAATTGTGTAATGTGGAATTTGTTGTCGAAATAGAGCCGTTTGACGTTTTTGTACTTGACCACTATCTCAACGTCGGTCAATTGGCTGCTCTACGCCGCACAAACTCTGGGACGGGGGGCCTCACGTAGCTCTTTGAACTTGACCTCTATGCTGAGTTCCTGATCGGGGTTCGATGGCTGAGGGCTATCTCGACCTTGGTCGACGCCCGCCGAGCCTTCGTACTGCGACGCCCGATCGCTTCGATAGCCGAGGTTCTGCCCAGGCGTGGGCGGGAGAGGACTCATAGGATTCGTCGATATGCTGCCCTGGCGATAACCCGTGGCTGGACCGAGCGGCGGCTCGGCTTGCCCTCGCAGGGCCTTTTCGGCGTCCATCCTGCGGTTCGGCGGGGGAACGCCTCCAGGCGGAACCATGGCGGGCTGCTGGTTATTATCGGGATTCTGAATCGGAGCCGGCTTTGGGATCGTGGATGCCGTCTCCTGGGCCAAGGTGGCAGAATAGGCGTCTGCGGGCGATGTCTGGACCGAGTGTTGCTGGTGAAGAGACGGTTGGTCCGAATCGGTAATCAACGAGTCGTAGGAAAGCTGGGAAATGGTCTCGGGGTTTTGCTGCTGCAGCACTGCCGACGAATGACTGGACACAATGTGTGATTCGGAAAATTGCTCGTGCGGGCCTGAGTGGTGGAGGTGCGGATGCTGGACCCCCTGTGGACGACTCTGTGGCAAGTGCTGGTCGTAAGGCGCAGTCTGCTGTGCCTGGGGTTCGTGAAGGATCTGGTGCTCGTGGACGTGCAGTGTTCCTCGACGTTGCAGGGGTTGTGGCTGCTGCGGCTGCTGCTGCTGAGGCGGGGGGTGGTCTGGTGGCTGGTAGCGGTCGTCTTCGTACGACGATAGCTCGAGTTGCTCGCCGGGCACCGAGCGGATGGTGGCGTTGGGAAGAGTGATTCGGGAGTCCTGCAACGGGAGACCGACGTTAGAGCCTCGCTCGCCCCAAAAAAGGGGGGGGGGTTGATGGTCAGCCCCGCCCATGTCCCGCAATGGCAACACAGCTGCGAGCTGCATCTGCATGAACCCCGGCGTCGTTGGGGGACTGAGGTGCTACGGGGAAGAGAGTGGGAAAAAAGGGGGTAAAAAAAAGCTCACCCTCTTGGACGAACGTCGTGCTAGGCTTGCGGTGTCGTCGTAAGAGCTCTGATAGCCATGCGACTGGGAGGATTTGTGCTGGTGAGGGGGGTCGTGCGAGGTGCGGGCCGAGCTGGAGAAAATGCCCTTGATGAGCTTGCGTGTCGACCGCTTCTCGGGGGCGCCCGTGATCGTCGACGACTGCTGGAACAATTCGGAGCCGGGGGCTCGGTCGGCCGAGGCGCTGTCGTATTGATGTAGTTGCTGTGGTTGCTGTGGTTGCTGGCGCTGAGATGCGAGGTGGAGGAGTGGCGGCGGCGGCGACCGCTGCTGCTCGAGAGGCGTCTGGAACCGCTGGCGACCATTAAAGGCCGGCGACGAGCCGTCGGCAGCGACGCCGAGCGACGGGATCAGTAACGGGACGGGATTGAGGCTGGGGCCCGCCGACTGTGGATTGTTGAGGTGCGGTGGCGGTTGCGATGCCAGGTTTTGCAGCGCGTCGACAAAGGACTCGCTGGAGCTGAGGGCCGTGTTGGCTGACGGGGGGGTTGCTTCGGCGGGCGAGTCGGCTAGCAGGCCTGGACCGCTATTTCCAGCGCCCAAGCCCGGGCCAGAGACGGACAGCGGCTGCTCAGCAATTGCGGGCTGCGAACGGTTGCTGGGCTTGCTCAGGCGACCAACAAAGCTCGGCATCCTCGAATTCTGGGCGAGCCGGCGACGGAGAAGGGTGAGTAGATCGGGAACGGGGATTTGGACAGTCTCTTGAGGAACCGCCGGCGCTATCTCGGGGCGCCTTTTCCTCCAACCAGCTCATCAGCCCGGACGCGTGCCAGACGCCTCGTAGAGAAGCCAGGAACGAGCAGTCTTTTCGGAGCGAGCGACAGAAGAGAAAGGACTCGATGAAGCCAGGCGAGAGGGGTTGAGGAGGGGCTTGTCGGTCGGGCCGTGCCGGTTGGATGCCGCCGACGCTGACGAGCCGAGGGAGGGATGCGGGACGAGGCTGGTTCGCACCGCCGTCGGTGCTCGTCGTCGTCGTCGTGAAATGTCAGTGGCCTCCCTGTAACGCACAGGGGGTGATATGCACAAGCAAGTACTGTATGTACGTAGGTATGTATGTTGTATGTACGGAGTACGCCAGAGATGATGATTGCCTCTCAGCTAGCTTCTCGCCCGAAGCTCGAGAGCGCTGACGAATCACTGTCCTCGCAGCAAGGCCTCGACAGGGAATCTTTGCCGCCGCACAGCCCAATTATTTCTATCTAGCAAGGAGGTACCGTCCAGCGGTGGTGGATGAGGGAAGAAGAGGCCCATGATGGGGGATGGCCGACCTGAGGCTATTACAAGCGAGGTACATGGCGTGGCTCGCTCCACGCGCCACGTTGTCGTCCACGGTATCAGTACAGAATGTACAGTACATTGCGTAGCGTGGCCGTCAAGCGCCCCATCCCCCCCTGCCTTTCAAGTACCAGTACGTAGGTACAGTAGGTACAGTGGAGAAGCCGCCGCGTCGACAGAGACAGCCAAGCTGATGGTCGGCAATGGGGCCTTGGCTCGGGCTGTACTGTGCCGGTACTATTATGTGGCGGGGCTCGAGCTTGTACACATTACAGGACAGACGCGGTGGGCCAAATGGATGTCCGCTAACTAAAGAGCTTTCCCAATTGCGGTATAGTGACGGCGTCTTATGTAATCTGCGTACGAAAGCTGTGTCCTCCCTGCCTCAATCGTCAAAAGCCGTCGGCATAATTAAACGACTCCCAAGTCATCCACCAGCACACGTCATGCCCACCAATTTGCTTTTCCGCGGCCAAGCTCCAAGGCCCTCTGTCACTCACGGCCAATTGTCCCTCAGCCCCCGTCATGTTGCCGTTCGGATCGACCCAACTGAAATTCAAGACGTGAAACCGACCTCTTACCTCTGTCGCTGCTCGTGTTTTCCCCGCTTCGTCCTTCTTCCCTTCCTTCCGTTAGTCCCCGCGAGCCCACTGACCATCCTTGGGCTGGCGGGGCGGCGTGCGCATAGCATCAGAGCTTGGTCGCGCTGTTTCTGAGCTGGTATGCTGGGCGAACCCACCCAGGTAGCCGAGTTGCGTCACTGCAAGGAACTCGCGTCTGCGGCCCCGATGGTGCCTCTGCCCTTTTCTCCCGGGCGGAGCAACATGAGACCGTCCGTACAAGTTGCACATGTGTCTCGTCGTCTATCTACTGTTCTGCTCGGCTCTCCGTGTCCTCCAAGGCACCCCTCTGATGATTCTCCAGCTTTTCAGGGACCAGAGGATGGCCTACTGACGCAGGCCGAGACAGCACGCTCCAGTATACGGTCGAGCAACTTGTGAGAGAGGAGTTGTATATATATCGCGAGCCTACGTCGCTCTGGCGGGAGGATGCTCCGCTCTGTCGTCAAAGCTCGACAGCCGGAAGTACATATTCATCTCTGGTTGTCGTCGCGACCTCCCTGCTAATTTGCGCGCACATATACAAGATGAAGTTGAGCATTGCTGCTGCTCTCCTGGGCTGCCTCGCCAGCATTGCTGTCGGAGCTCCGCCAGTTGGCGGGCGCGGGGTTACAATGATGAATCATGTCGGCAATCTCGAGCGAGAGAAGCACATGAAAGAGAGAGACACGCAACTCGTCGCCGGCATGGGCGATGACGAACTTGAAGGCTCCGAGAGCAACCTCGAAGACGATGCGGGTCAAGTCTCCGTCGATGATTCTGGCAGCAATGTCAAGTTCACGGCGGAGGAATCGGCCGACACGATGGAGAGCGAGCGTGATTCGGATCTGACCCGCCACACTGAAGCCGCCAGGGAGCCAGGAAGAGGATACCCAGCCAAGGGCTTATATCCCGTCAAGAAAAAGTCGGGCATAGTGGTATACTAGGAGGACAGAGCCAGGAACGGGTGAACTGACGCGTCTGGCGGAACAGGCGACCACGCAGTAGCCAGGCGTACACAGGATATCGAACCTACTATGCGGCCAAACCACATGGAGAGTGCATTCTAGGAGGTGAGAACGAGTCAGAAAAGGACGGTCCAGGTCTGTTGGACGAAGTATGCTTACTACGTGTGCATAGCATTTGGCATTAGTTGAGAAAATGAGAAAGCCAAGACATCAGCTAAGGAGTGCACAGGAGCCGCGGATGCAGAGCTTCGTCTTGTACTACGTGGGCTCATCTTGGCTCCACACAAGCCAGTCGGCTGCTTTCCACGGGGGCTGAGTGTGTATGTACTGTATGCAGTCAGTTGCATCGATGAGGAGTGCAGGACATGATGAAAACAGAAGCAGCTTGGCTGCTGAGGTACTGCTGAGGTAGTATTGCATGTCTTGGTAGCCAAGTTGCAGTGCGTGGCGGGCAGGATAAGGTGTAGACACCAAGTCTCGGATACTCGAGCCTGTCACCGCCATTGGAGATAGGGCAGGTACAAAGTACGTTGACCCTCGAGGTACGGAGTAGAGGCTAACCTCCTATGCGTTAACCTCCTATGCCTCGCCATCTGGCCGTCGTTTGTGCGGGGTGGGGAGGCAGGGTCACGAGAACGACCTTCTCTCTCCTTAGGGCAACCCGTGCTACCATCAAACGCGAGAGGGAGCGTCGTCTCTCTCCTCCATCCTACGACCATGCTTCGATTTGCGTCGAGGTAGCGGACAATCTGCCCCCAATGCTACTCTCATTGCCCTACGCCCTCGCGGCACTGTCCCTGGTAGTCGTCGTCGGCCTCGTCCGCCGTCTCAGCTCGCCACTCCGCAGGCTACCAGGGCCGCCCTCGTCCCTCTTGACGTCGCTCGTGCTCAGATGGAGAGAGCTCAATGCCGGTCGAACCGCCTATATACACAAACTCCACCAACGCTACGGCCCCGTCGTGCGGATTGCCCCCAACGAGGTGTCGTTTACGTCCTGGCCGGCGTTGAAGGAGATATACTGTTCGGGAGGAAGCGGCTACGACAAGTCCAGCTTCTACGATCTCTTCAAAGTCTATGGCAGGAGGTGAGCGGTTGCGCACCGCCCACAAGGCGTTCTTCATCTGACCCTCGATGGCACAGGACCATGTTCACAATGCTGAACAAAACAGACGTGAGCGTCAACGCCTACTCACTCATGCCCCCGCGGAGTTGCTGACATGAGCTAGCATGCTGGACGGAAGAGGCTTCTCGCCGACCGCTATGCCAACTCGAGCGTCATGCAAGCCGCCCCCATGCAAGGCATCCAAGAGCTTTCCCGAGCTTTCCTCCGTCGCTGCACTTCGGTCTCGAAAAGCAAGACCTCGGAGGTTTTCGTAGGTTCTGGGAGGTGCCGGACGCACACTCCAAGTCGAGGCTAACACGTCGAGGCCAGATGGGTTCGTAAACGCCAGGTACTCAATCGAAATGTTTGACGCCGGCAGCTGATCGCCGTAGCCCTGCATGCCTACGCCTGCGACTGCATCACACATCACATTTTCCACCCACATGGCTCGAATTGCTTGGGGAAGAAAGTGGATGAAGACATGATGCATCAGTCGACAGCCGACGACAGCTTGCAGAGTCAGTGGGAAAACAAAGACAGATCAACACGTCAGGGGCTGACAACGATATCCCGCCAGATCGCCTCATTTCTCATTATAGTCCCACCCTTCATCGGCTACTAGCGAGCTTTCTCACCCTGTTTGTGAAACCCAGAGAGGTACCACTGGTTGATGACTACATCTTGGAAACGAGCAAGTGCAGAGACACCGCCAGTTTCACCCTCTTGAGTCGCCTGGGGCAGAAGGAGGAGCTTGATGCCATCGACGTGGCCGCCGAGTGCCTTGATCACGTAGTCGCGGGCATTGATACGACCGGGGATTCCCTGTGCTTCCTCATGTGGGAGCTGTCGCAGCCCCGGTCTCTCCCCTACCAACGCAGACTGACGCAAGAACTGCAGAACAACCCTGGAGCACCCGTGGACCAGCTGTCTTTCCTAGACGCCATTGTACACGAGGGTCTGCGATGCTATCCGCCAATCCCCATGTCACTGCCGCGTCTCGTGCCTCCGGGAGGTCGCACAATTGATGGCTTCTGGCTGCCAGAGCAGACGATTGTGAGCTGCCAGGCGTATTCTGTGCACCGCATCAATATGGACGTGTTTCCGGAGCCGGACACATTCGACCCGGACCGCTGGCTGGGATCTGACGGTGAAATCGACAGGCAGCGGCTGCTCTTCGCGTTTGCCAACGGCGGTAGAGGTTGTGTGGGAAAGCAGTGAGTTGCCGCCACGCCATGGTCTTTTAGCCTCGATGCGACACGTCTGCGCGTCCCCTGAGAAGAGCGAGAGACGTGGGCTGACGCGGTGATGGCTGACGTCGCCTCGCTGTCACAGTCTTGCTTTGGCCGAGATGAAGACGCTATTACGGGACGTCTACTCTAAGTTTGGCACGACGCCCGATGCATCCATGAATGAGGAGTCGATGGCCATGTACGATCAGCTCATCTCGACGCGGCCGCTGGGCCAGAGGTGCTTGCTGCAGTTCAACCCGTTGGAGGATACAGTCGAGGGCGGCACAGAAGAAAACGACTGGGAGACTGATAAGCCGTTAAGATGAGATATGAGCGGAAAGGCCCTGTATTTGTACTTGGGGATGACAAGCGCTGGCCTTGATATGACGGATCAGCGATTGGCCGCGTTGGTTGCCAGAAGACGGCAAAGGGCGGGTGCACATGTCAAGGAACTGTTTCCGGCGGTGGCAGATGGCTCATAGGCTTCATACACAATATCAAGATAGAGGCGACACAGGTCATCAAGTACGTACGCTGCCGAGGTTGTCGTCGTGCCCCCGTGCCGTTGGAAGAGGAGTTTGATGGCCCGTGCCGGGGCGGTCGACCACCCGTCACGTGTCGTACTTTGGAGGCTCAACACGCGTGGCTGCGATAGTTCGTTCGATCAACAACGGAAAGGTGAAATGGAAACCACGACGAGGAGGAGCCTTTTATCTGCAAGGATTCAGGTCTCGTGTTCGGACGCCGTGCCAGAAGTGGTTCAACTTGTCCCAAGAGGCAGGTACCTTTGATACATGGGTACTTCATGTTCGTACCTAAGATAAGCTCCCTGTGCGGCTTATCCAAGGTATCGGGCTACCGCCGAGAATCTCCCGCCCATTTCCCATTGTTCATCGACCATCCTCGCTTTGCAACTCCAGCTCTGCCCGCCGCCGCCTGCACAGCCCAACAGCAACCATCCTTTGCCTTTGGAGACTTGGGCTGTGGCCTCTGAGTATCTGTCCGTCCTTCTTTCACCTGCGCAGACCGCATGGTTTCGCGCCTGGTCCGATCCTGCGTTTGCCTTCCAACGAGCGAGGCTTCGTGACGGCTCGCGAGGCGGCGTCCGTCTCTGAACAGCCCGCCGCGCCCGCCGCGATGCCCGCTCTCGACATCCAGAACCCAGGCGTCGCTGCCGTAGCAGGCGCCGGGGCGCTCCTGGCCGATCTTCTCCAAGATGCCGAGCTCGCAAAGCCGACGTCGGCCCTCGAGCCAGTTCTGAATCCGTCCGATCTCGGCTCCCTCGAAGGTCGCATCTCGGCCTCTCTCGTCAGCCTCGCCGCCTCGGACACGGACAATAACCTCGAGGCTGCCAAGACGCTCCATTTCGCCATTCTCGAAACTGCTGCCAGAGATCTCTTCGGTCGGCTAATCGTAAGAGGCAGTCCTCTCACCAGCCCTGCGATCCTCGCTAACATTTCCAGGCCACTACTTCCATCGACTCTCCCGAATTTGTCAAAATGTGGAATCTCCTCGACATACTCTCGATCCTGTCAGACATGGGCCAATGCGATCCCGCACTGCTGTTCTGGTTGGTCGAGGAGCTGCTCGACAGCCAAACCATAGCTGGCTGCCGCAAGATATTCGACTACCTCGAGTCGCGTCGCGAGCGCATTACATCCAAGCACTTTAAGCAAAAGAACCTGGTCATACTGCGAAGTTGCAACGAGCTCCTCCGCCGGCTATCCCGCGCCGAGGACACGGCCTTTTGCGGGCGGGTCTTCATCTTCCTCTTCCAGAGTTTCCCCTTGGGAGACAGAAGCTCTGTCAACCTTCGAGGCGAATATCACGTCGAGAACGTCACCAATTTTGAGCCCCCGAGGGCTTCCGAGGAAGATTCCAAAATGGTCATCGATGATCAGATAATGCCAAAGGACTCGACAGACACCAAAGCGGGCAACAAAGCCGTGCCCAAGAAGACGTCAAAGGCCTTTGATCCCGACTCCCTTTACGCCTCATTCTGGTCGCTTCAGGAGTGCTTCAGCCAGCCACTCAAGCTCCTGGTCCCGACGCACATGGCCCACTTCAAGAACAACCTTGGCGCTACCTTGAAGGCTTTCCAGGCCATCCACAACGGCGAAGGCGCCCAGTCTTCAAAGTCGATGGAGAACATGAGGCGGGACTTGAAGCGCAAGAGAGAAGAAGATGAGGCCGGTGATGGTCTAGCGACATTCAACCCCAAATATCTCACCAGCAAGGACCTGTTTGAGTTGGAGGTACGCTCATTGAAATTCCCGCTCCCGACCCAACCGTTACTAACATTGGCCCAGATTAGCGATCTATCTTTTCGACGTCATGTCCTTGTCCAGGCTCTCATCATCATCGACTTCATTCTCTCCCTGACCTCTGGAGCAAAAGAAAAGCTAGCCGGCTTCAACGCCTCAAACAAGTCGGTCATGTACAACGATCAGCTCGACGAGGAAAACGTGAGTGGCTTTCCACAATTCCGACCAAGTGATTGTATTGACACAAAGCAGACAAAGTGGGCAAACGAAATGAAGACGACCATATCAGACTATCTGAAAAGGGGGCCCGACGGTCCGTACTTTAATAGGATGGTTGAGACTGTGCTTGCGAGGGACAAGAACTGGGTATTTTGGAAGATGGCCAGTTGCCCGCCCATTCAGCGGAAACCCGTCTCCACCGAGACCTTCAAAGAGTCCAAAGGCAATGCACAGCGCATGGCCACTAGCAAGCGCCTGCGGCCGAACCCGCTAGGTGCCGTGTCGATGGACTTCATTCGCGACGACCCTCGCAAGCTCTCCATGGATAACCTCCAGGAGGCAGAGAGGTACGCGCTGCCCGAGCTGGACGGCTTCAAGAGGACCATTGCAAACGACGAGTTCGAAATAGAAATGCCGACAAACGAGCAGACCAAGGCCGCTGCCGTTGCGGGCAAGGCGAGCAAAAGCTGGCGAGCTCTTCGGATAGGCGGACGGTCGAAGCTGGCGGCCTTTGACAGGATTGACGACTCGAAAAATATCGACAGCGTTTTCGAGGAGCTCGTCGAAATCAACGGCGCCCCTGACGAGGACGCGGCAGACGAGGAGGACATGCCGCAGAACTGCGAGCCCGTCATCGTGTCGGGCCTCAAGGGTACCAGCAGGACGGGACTGGTGGAGCAGCTGAAACAGAGGCACAAGGGCGTGTTTGCGACGGTGGTCCGGCACGCGGTGCGAGAGCCTCGCGACGACGAGGTCAGGGGCCAGAGCTTCCATTTCGTCACGGACCGGGAGTTCGGCCAGCTTCGCGACGGCGATCGTCTGGTGGAGCACGGCACGCGGGACGGCGTCGAGTATGGTACCAGCACCAACGCCATCGATGCCGTCGCCCAGTCTGGCAAAGTGCCAGTCATTGAGTTGGATCTCGAGGTGAGTGCACAACCAAGGCGCCCCTCGTTCCCCCGTCGGGGCCGTGCTTGCTGACCCAACTCGGCCCACTAGGCTGCGAAATTTGCCAGAGAAATGAACTTCGCAGCCCGCTACGTCCTCGTCGACCCTCCGACGGCCTCCGTCCCCCAAGGGGCCGGTTCCGAGTCCGCGGGCGATGTCCAGACCACCGTGACCGAGCCGCGGGACGAGACGGGAAATGCTGCCAAGGACGCGGCCGCCCTGTTCGACAAGATTGTGGCCGAGTCGGACCTCGAGCGGGCGGCCGAGGACCTCGGGGCGTACGTGTTCGCCGAGCAAGGTTCGCAGTCGCAGCAGGGTGAGAAGAGCAACGCGCCTGTCGAGGCCGAGGTTGGCCTTGAGGACGGAGACACGAGCATGGCTGACGCTCCGCCAGAAGAGACAGCCAAAGAGGCCGACGACGATGCGAGAAGCGACCGCACCGAGGATAGGTGTATCGAGGTCAGGACGTAACGGGCGAGGAGGACGAATGAGTACCCTGTGGACCAGCTCGTCGGCCCGCCAGGACCAGCTCGTCGGCCCGCCAGATCGTGCGTATTGTACTATTATCTTATTACCTGCCGATGGATGACGAGCCTGGGCGAAATGGTTCATCGCCATGAATACCGTGGCTTAGGTAGGGAAATACCGTGGCTTAGGTAGGGAAATACCGTGGCTTAGGTAGGGAAATACCGTGGCTTAGGTAGGGATAGACTGTGGAGAGCATCACACAATGAATGACACGGGCTGCAGCAGACCGGGACTCGACGCATGGCAATCTGAATGCAAGCTAGACTATCAATCTACTCTTCTACCACGGCGTAAAAGCACAAACGGCACAGGCAGTTTTTTCTTTCCGGTTTTGGTTCCTTTCGGGCCAACATCATGTTGCCACCTGTAGGCACGCAACGCAAAATGGTACCAAATGTGGAGATTTTTCTTGGGCAAGCAAGACGTCCAAACCCAGTCCGGCCTTAGTCCTCATCCGAAGACTCTTCCTCGTCAGCCTCGTCGAGCCACTTGAGGAAGGGCTCGGCAGCCTTGCGGATCTTCCTCGACGTGGAGAGGTCCGTGTACTTCTTGCTGGCCTTGGAGCCCCATTTCTTGATGACATCCTCGCTCACGAGATCGTGGTGGTAGTAGAGCTGTAAGATCTTGACAACCTGCTGCGACATTCCCGAATCATCCTCACTGAAGATTTTACCAATGAGGCGCTCGGTCCCACCGAGGAATGCTTTCTCGTGGCGCTCAGAGGTGATCAACTGAGACACAATTAGTTTCTTCCGGGACCTGACATGCGGGTTAGAAAACCACGTACCTGCTTGAGCATGCTGGCGAGCTTCGAGATCTGATCGCAAATGTTCTTGTCGAACAGAGTCTGGGCAAGAACCATGACGGTTCGATGTTTGCCTTCGATGCCTAGTGCTTTGGCCTGGAGGTAGACTTGAATCGAGTCAATCTTGTCAATTCCACCCTTGGCATCGGCCTCGGCCTGGATCCAGTTCCCAAGGTCGTCATAGGGGGTGTTGCCGCCTCCCTCGCCATCCTCGTCGTCATCGTCGTTGAGGCTGAGTTTCTGCTTGAACTCGCCAGGGAGCGAAGCCTGACGGGCCTTGACAGCCTCCTCGCTCATGTCGACAGCCCATTCGTCGTCCTTGACCTCAATGTCGGCATCTTCAGGTGCAGCGGCTTGCAACTTTTGGAACTCGTCGTCGCTGGCTGCGTCACCGTTTTCCTCATTCTCATTGGAGCCGTGCTCGGACCCGTCCTCGGGACTTCCCGCACCATTCTCCTTGCCAGCATTGCCGTTCTGCTGCTTAGCCTTCTTAGCAGCTCGGCGCTCAGCCTTGTCCATCTTGCCCTTCTTGTTGGGCTGGTTCTTGAGGATGTAGCCGCTGAGCTTTAGGCGGAGGTCGACATCAGTGCGCTGGCCACAAGCCTTGCAATCGAGAATGATGTGGTCGTTGTTGATACTGACGTCAGTCTCTGGGTTCTTGCACTTCTTGCAGAGGACAAACTTGTTGATGAAGCCGTCTAGGTGGTCCTGGAGTTTGGCAGACTCGTGAGCTCCATTGATGATCCAACGATCGTCCTTGGGGTCATTGTTTGTCATGGCACCAAGCTCGAAGCCGAAGTACTTGTTGAGGTACGAAGGCGGGCGGGCCAGAGAGGCAGCAACGCTGGGCAGGTTGACGACGACGGTCTTGATGCCGTTGCCCTTGCCCTCAATCTTGGTCTGCAGGCGCTCCATCTTGTAGCGATAGAAGGCGTCGCTGACATCGCGGCGGACATTGATGAGAGACATGATGCCGGCGGTTTCGTATGGACGGCGGGTAGAGTGACTGGCGTTGAATGAGGAGGGCTAGATCGGGGCTGTTCCGAGGGACTCTTAAGGCGACGGTGAATGCGTCATGAAGACCTGGAGAGAGCGTCGAAGACGGGAGGTTTCAGAGCTCAAAAGGACGTTTGCTTGACATGGGGCGAACCGAAGGGCGTCGCGAGAGGCAGTAGGGCAGGCATGAACTCTAGGCTCATCAACTTCAGCCGTCAGAGCTGATGTCGGGGCTACACGGTTTTCGCGGTATGCGAAAAAAATGCAGCTTGAAAGGGTGTGAGCACACGGGGAGCTGATCGTGCTGATACATAAACAGCAATGTGCGCCGACGAATCCTAGATGCAGGGTTTCCAGTGGGAGAGTGCGGAGAGGTGGAAGAAGACGCTCGGTGGAGGGAGTCGAAAGGCGTAGAGAGTGAGTGGGTTTGACGGAGCGATGCGGCGTCGGCGGCGGGGGGGAGGGTTATGCAAATAAATGGACGCTGCGACCGATGGGACAGTCGTCAGCAGGGGTTTCGAGAGCGCAAGTGAGGTGCAAGAGCAGTGCGGCCAGAGGTGTCTGGACAGCGGTGTGCAAAGGAGGTTGGAGTTTGAAGCGGGAGGGAGGCGGGAAAGGGAGGAAGCAGGAGGAAGGAGGCGAAAAGAACAGCCGTTGTGCGGACTGGATTCCCAGCAGAGATTTTGGGGAGGAGAGGGGGGCGCTTGTCGGGTAAACCATTAGTCCCTGGAGGTACTGTGCCTTCAGGCATCCAAGGCGGCGCGTTCTGGAACGAGCCGAGTTTCGCAAGTCATGGGCTCCGAGGCGGATGACTAAGGCAAGGCGTCCCCTGTCGACCCTTGAATCTCAAATTCCAAGGGGGGAGGGGGGTTGGGCTGCATGACGCCCTGAAAACAGTCACAGCACTGTTAGTGGTGGTGGGGGACCTCGGCAGCTCGGGTATACCAAGGCAAATCCTTCCGTGGATCTTGAAGTGCTTTTTTTTTTGTGGGCCCACGCAAGGCTGAAATTTCACCAGGCTACCAACTGTACCTGGCCATGTGCTGCGGCGATTGGCGTTGCCTCGTTGGAGGCTGCTTCGCGTCATCTCACCCACCGCGTCCATTGCAAAGAACATTGGTCCTTGCATCTCGTCACCGCCGTGCACAACCTGCGACAACCCATGACGCCATCACCACTCGGGCATGCCTAACGCGAAGCGGCTCAAGGGCAGCGGCGCTGCCAAGGCCCGGCAGCCCAAGGAAGTCGGCCCGCAGGCCGAGGATGGTCGCCCGACTCCTGCCGAGGTCGAGGAAGAGGAGCACGAGTTTGTGCAGCTGGCTCGGAAGCACTGGCTCAAACCTGGAAAGAGGGCGACCAGGCCAAAGGTCAAGAATGATGTCCTCAAGCAGAGCATATGGGACGTCCTGGAGAAGGACGGCTTCCAGTACAAATCACTGCTTCTCCTCGAGAGCTTACAGGCTCTGGAAAGGTGCGCAAGCTCCCCCTCTCCATCATCGCCGACTATTGCTGACCCGACTGCATCAGCTATCTATGGCCCGGTTACACTGGCGATTCATCAAACTACCATGTCCTGTTGATGGCCTTGATAGCAAACGTCAAGAGGCGGGAGCACTTGGAAACATGGAGTGAGTATGAACCCCCTTTTGGCTGGGACCAGCCACTGACTGGCTCAAGATGTATTCGAGGACAGACCCGACGACTTCTCCGCCATGTTTCGCCGCATCCTCTCCTTGATGCTGGACCGTACCCTGTCCTCGGCCGTTCGAACCCACCTCGTTTGCTTCCTCATTCATGCCTTTCAAAGCCTCGACTGTGCCATTGTCAGAAAAGAATGCGCCCCCCTGGTTTCCATCGGGATCTGGCAAAATACCTCGAGCGAAAAGCAGAGGGAGACGCTTCTCGACCAGGCCCCGCACCTGAGGAAAGCCTGGAGAGCTTCCCTGAAGCGCTACGAGGCCGCAGACGAGGCGACCAAGGCGCGGCTGCGTTTTGAGCGTTCCTGGCTCTATTCCCTTCTCCTCGACTTCATGAGTGTTCTCTACGACAGTGACCGTCGATCAGGCAAGTCATGGCAACTGCCTGTCCGCCCCAGTCCGTCTTCTAACCCTTTGCCAGATGGAACTCTCTACTGCGAACGATTTACCGAGTTCATATCGGATTTGCAGAGCCAGCTGCCAACGAGGCGCTACGTCAATGCTCTGCTACAAGATTTGCACCTCCTCCCTGTCATGAAGCTGTCGCCCCTCTACAATGACGAGTCTAACGCGCTCTTGCGGGAGCTCCATGGCCTTCTCTCCCACTACACCCATTTCACGATTAACGACCAATCGGGCATCCAGCTCACCCGCACCGAAGCCTACGACATGCACTGCGCCTCATTGAGCAAGTTGCAACGAGTGGCCTTGAAACACTTCAAAGATCAGCTCACCGTTCTGGCCCTGTCAAACTACGGCGCCATCGACAAAAGGGATGAGCTTCAGTCGCTACTGGAGCCCTTGGCAGATGACGACATAGCTCGTCTCGTGTCCTTGCTGGGCATGCGGTCAAGCTATCCTGAAAGCCTGAAGCTGCCTGTTGACCGAAAGCTCTTGATTGAGCTGGTCATCAGCAGATTTGAGCGCTGCAAAACCTTCCAAGACCTCGCCCAGGCTATGACAGTCATGCCAACAGAGCAGACGCTGTTTGACAGAGGCTTCCGGCGGGCTGATGAATACGACGGATCGCGGCCCCTCGCCCTCCCAAAGTTGAACTTGCAGTACTTATCCGCCGGCGACTTCTTGTGGAGAGCCTTGATTCTTTTTCGCTGCGAGTCATTCTATGGAATTCGCAAGGACATTGAGACGGCCCTGCGCCGTCTGCGCCCAGAATTCAGAGAGTCAGGAGAAACTCACTTTACGGGCTTCTCGAAAATGGCCATTCCGATTTCTAAGCCAGCGTGGGTAACCCATTCCAAGTGCTTGTTTCGAGCGTGAAATGCTAACGACGCCGCGCAGCGTGCTCGAAGCTGTTCCTCCGCTCGTTGGTGATGATCAGCCGTCCCTGGTCAAGGCTGAGGTTTCCATCGACGTGCAGCGGATGGGAGGAAACGTGCGACGAGAGTGGGACTGTTTGCGGCCCGACGACGTTGTGTTCTTGCTTGCCGTCGAGCCCTCTGCTGGACCGTCGGCGACGAATGATGACGATCCCGAGTCGGAAAACACGAAGCTCGGAGTGCTTTCTGTGCGGACTGCAGAAATAATGCAGATAACGGACGAAAAGGGCCGCCATGCTAGGGATGGTGGCGGAAATCTGGACAATAAGCGGCGTATCCAGCTCAAGCTCGATGCACAAGCATACGCCAAGGACGCTGAGCGTGCAGCAGCGGGCAAGCCGGACGTGTATGGGCGCATGAATCTGCTCCTCAGGCGGAACCGAAGAGAGAACAACTTCAAGCCCGTCTTGGAATCGATCCGCAATCTCGTCTTGTCGGAAACGCCTCTGCCAATGTGGCTCCACGAGGTGTTCCTTGGGTACGGGGACCCGGCGGGAGCGACTTACAAAAATCTCGGCAACCGGATCGAAAGGCTCGACTACCGTGACACATTTCTCAACTGGCAACACCTTGTTGAAAGTTTACCTGGCAAGACCATCGAGCCCGGTGACAACGTTGAGGGGAGCTTCGGTCCACCTTATGTCCTGGAGGAAGCCGTCGAGTCGGGGGAGCCTCAGACCGCAAAGCCATCCAAGAAACGTCGACGCGATGTTGAACCCCCTTTGAAGACCGAGGTGGAGAGTTTAAAAGTTTCCACATACACGCCTCCAAACAACGGACCATATCCTACCGATGTGCCGCGAACCAACACCGTGCGATTCACACCTGCGCAGATAGAGGCGATCATGTCCGGTTCTCAACCGGGCTTGACCGTCATTGTTGGCCCGCCTGGAACGGGAAAGACTGACGTCGCCACGCAAATCATCAACAACATCTACCACAATTTCCCAGAGCAGAAGACTTTGCTCATAGCTCATAGCAACCAGGCCCTGAACCAGCTGTTTGCAAAGATTGTTGCTTTGGACATCGACGAGAGGCATTTGCTTCGCCTGGGGCATGGAGAGGAAGATCTAGACACGGAAGGGAGTTTTGGCAACCACGGCCGAGTCGAGTCCTTCTTGAACAACCGACAACGGCTCCTGCAAGAAGTGAAGAAGCTGGCCGTGAGCCTCGGCGCCCCGGGTGCCCATGACAACTCGGCCGAGACAGCAGGCTATTTCAACAAGGTGTATGTGGAGCCAGTATGGATGAGGTTCTCGCAGGCTGTAGCGTCGGGCGAGCTGAGCACGCCGGACCTTGTACGAGAATTTCCTTTCCACGGATATTTTGCCGACGCTCCTCAGCCCCTTTTCCCGCCAGAGGCCGACCGGGCGCAGGTGCTAGACATTGCGCAAGGGTGTCATCGTCACATCTCCAGGATCTTTTCGGAGCTGGCCGACATACTTCCCTTTGAGATTCTCCGGCGCGAGCGCGACAAGGCAAACTATCTGCTCACCAACGAGGCTCGGATCATTGCCATGACGACGACTCATGCTGCCATCAGAAGGACCGACATCACTTCGTTGGGCTTCCACTACGACAATGTTATCATGGAGGAGGCAGCCCAGATCACCGAGGTGGAGACGTTTATGCCTCTTGCCATGCAAAAACCGGTCAATGGTCAGATGCGGCTCCAGAGAGTGGTCCTGTGCGGTGATCATTTCCAGAACTCGCCCGTTATCCAGAGTTTGGCATTCCGACACTATGCCAACTTGGAGCAGTCGTTGTTCTCCCGTCTGGTCCGCCTGGGGGTTCCGACGATTACGCTGGATCAGCAAGGGCGAGCTCGGTCATCCATTGCAAAGCTCTATGCATGGCGATACTCGAGGTTAGACAACCTTGCCGATGTGCAAAGTCAGGCCGAGTTCCAGAAGGCGAATGCCGGCTTCAAGTTTGATTATCAGTTCATCAATGTGCCCCCCTACAAGGGACAGGGCGAGGCGGAGCCGACGCCGCACTTCATCCAGAACTTGGGCGAGGCAGAATACGCCGTCGCGCTCTATCAGTACATGAGACTGCTGGGGTATCCGGCCAACAAGATTAGCATCCTCACCACCTATGCCGGGCAAAGGGCCCTGGTGAAGGATGTGCTGTCCCACCGCTGCGCCGGAAACCCAATTTTCGGGCTGCCCAAGGCCGTCGCCACGGTAGACAAGTACCAGGGCGAGCAGAACGATTGTAGGCAGTGGTCCCCGTTATCCCTTGTTGGCGATGCATGGACGTTGGCTAACGTGCGATTTGCTTGCAGACATCATCCTATCGCTTACCCGCACCTCGCGAGTGGGCTATCTGCGCGATGTGCGACGCATGACGGTGGCCATGTCGCGGGCCAGGCTGGGACTGTACGTGCTGGGTCGGCGCGAGGTGTTTGAGGCATGCCCCGAGCTGCGGCCCGCGTTTGACATGCTGCTCGCGAGACCAGACAAGCTGATGTTGGTGACGAGGGAGTTGTGGCCGACGGAGCGACTCAACAGCGAGGAGGACTCGAGCGTGGATGGCGAGGTTGCCATGGAGAGCGTGGAGCACCTCGGGCAGTATGTGTTTGAGATGACGCAGACCAAGATGAAGCAACTGCAGGGAGAAGAGGGCCTTTCAGCCATGGAAACCAGCGGCGCGGTGGATGAAGAGGCTGCGGAGGGGCAGGCTGCGGACTACGATGAAGATGAGGGGGTGTTGGAGCCAGACATTCTGGATGTGCGCGAGGGGGGGCGGATGTAGGCGTGAAGGACTAATGAGTATTTTGCGTGTGACGATTGACTCATTGTTCCCCCCGGTTATGGGGGCAGAGGGGCCAATGAGGCCGAGGAGGAGCGGAAGGCCTGGCGATCTACAGTACAGGGCTGCATCTGCAAACAAGAGCGATGGAATGGGCATGATGGGCGCCAATGGAATGGATGGTGTTCGGGCGCATCCCTGTCGCTCGGTGACTGTAGGGTATTCTGAAGAAGTGTGCACCGCGTAAGAACCCTAGCGGTACTTTGTAGTTACGTGGGTACGAAGACTCACGTGGATAGAAATACCGGTAGAGCGGTATACACTGTACGTAGGTACGGTTGATGCACGGGGACGACGCATGACGACAACGGCACTTGGGACGAACAGCAGGTGTTTCCCTCTCTCTCTCTCTCACTCTCTCCAAGGGGTGGTGGGATGGGTAGAGTGGGGGGGAGAAGAGGTGTGCCTGCACGGGCTGGCCCGTCAGCCGAACCCCATTTCGCCTCGTTTGATCTGATTGACGAGACATGTCATTCATTCATTCACCCTCGGGAGAGACCCTCGGGAGAGGCGACCCTCGGGAGAGGCGACCCTCGGGGGAGGCGACCCTCGGGAGAGGCATAACAACAACAATAATAATAGTAGTAGCACGTGGGCCACCTTGAATAGCGCGCGCCTCCCTTGGCAACAAAAGAAGGACGAGGTCGAGATGAATGGCGGTGTTTGTCTGGAAACCAGTTTTTTAAAAAATTGGGTTATTTTTCATTTTTGACTGCCTGCCTGAAGCCACCCCTTTTCCCACAGACTCTCCTCTACTGTTTCCGCCGAGAGAGCCAAGTCATCCGTGCACATGGAAAAGGAAAACGTCTGAAAAGAAAAAGAAACGGAAAAGGGGGAACATTGGATGCCACAGCTACAGTACGGAGGGAGTAGAGGAGGCAAGGGAGGCGGGAGCTGGACGGTGGTGCACTAGGAAACGGCGATGAATGGCCCTCTGGAATCAGTGAGTGAGTGGCCTTTGACTTTGGCGGATGCTGCTGGGCAACCCGCTGCACAGTGTCTAGACAGCCTGCATGCTGAACCCCAAAATAGGCTTGCAGGCTTGCCCGGCTTGCTTGG
The DNA here is from genome assembly GCF_020360975.1 of Hirsutella rhossiliensis. NCBI lineage: Eukaryota > Fungi > Ascomycota > Sordariomycetes > Hypocreales > Ophiocordycipitaceae > Hirsutella > Hirsutella rhossiliensis. The sequence goes on along the minus strand of NW_025408676.1, from coordinate 2,853,776 downwards.
CCTGCTGTACAGGCAGGACATGCCAGCGGGCCTACCTCCAGTACGTACAAAGACGGCGTTTTGCCATTTTTGACAAGGAAAACCTTGAGGCGACGGGTCCGTCACCGGGCCTGAACAGCGTGTGACGGCCGGTGCCTTTTGAGTTGATCAGAGTCCACCGGCTGCCCATGCGTCACTCCAGACTTTGTTCAGCAAAAAAGCCACACCAAAATCGAGGCAGCCTTTGCAGCCCTGATGCTGTGGCAGATTTATCAGCGTCGGTGCTCAGTAAAGGGTTTTTTCCCATCATCGGGCGCGCACGCAAACCGCAAGCGCAATCAAAGCACATTGTTCCTTTCTCCAAGGCGTTTGTTCCGACTGTGTGTTTCATGGCCGAGCCTCTCCGAAGCGAGCCGTGCCAAGCGCGACAGAGAGCTCAGCTATCCCCAGGTACCTTGCTCAGGTAGGGGGTACCTAGAATCTACAGTACGCGCCACGCTCTGCGCACTCGCAAGGTCATCATATCCTCCTGTAACATGTGGTTCTGCACCGACTAGGTAGCTGCCCTGCCGCCTTTGCCTTCGTCTTTGCTTTCGTCCTTGCGGACCAGGCGACCAGGCAATCGTCTTCAACGTCCTCGTCTTTGGCCAGTTTTGTTTTATTTAATTCTCAGACTGCCTGGGGAACTTGGAGCGCTATCTAGCAAGGTACCTGCAGCCACTAAACCAAGCTTTCGCACTAGGTAAGTAGCCCCAAGTACCGCCACACCAGTCCCGGGCTGGTAGATGGACAAAAAGGAACCTGATGAGGAAAAGGTATCCTTGGATCAGTAAGATCCTGCTCGGCGACACTGCCTTGCCAGCGCCACATGTACCCAGAAGTACCTCTGATATCCCTTTCTCGCTTCGTTGTATCCAGTACACAGGAAATCCAAGAAATCTGCGTGCGGAAAAGGTGCCCAGTACCTCCTCGCTGGCCCATCCATCCATCCCATGCGCCCCCAGGCCGCGCCCCCCGGCCCTTCCCCTTCGCCCACCCGCCCATGGTGGTATTAATTCTGCTGCCCAAAATTTTCCTGCTCACTTCCTCCCAAACCCTCACCAACCAACCTCAAAAAAGTCAGCGCCACTGGTCCGGTGGTTTTTTCTTTGCCCCTTCACCAGGCCCCTTCTCCCCTCTCATCGGCATTGGATTTTTCTTCTGTTGCACATCAGCTTCAGAAGACTTTTCCTCGTCAAGCCCGTCTTCTCTTCGGGCCCTGTGTCGCATCGGACGCTTCGTGCTCGTCTTTGGCACCCTCACCCACCGACCGATCGCTTGCCCTCGACCGGCCTCTCCTTCCCAGCAACGTCGTTCCTTTGGCCAGCCCGCATCTTAAATCGGACGAGCCATCATCGACAAGACGTCTCTGTTGTCGCGTCTCTCAAGCGAAGAAGAAAAGGAGATAAAGAGAGTGTGAGACAGCATCATTGCTGGCTGTCCTTTTTTTTTCGCCTCCAAAGAAGCGATAACCCCCCCTCCCCCTTGGTCGGCCATACTCGTCGACCCAACCGCCATCCTCGCCCGCCCGTCGCCTTTCGCCTCATCGCCGCCGCCGCCCATTACCATCGCGAACGCTTACCTCCATATGACGTCGCCTGCGAACCGGCAGCACCCCATCCCGGCGACCACCACCTCCGCGACCACGGCTGCTTCTTATGCCTCCGCTGCAGGTGCGCCAAAGAAGCCCGCCCAGGCGCCCCTAGTCGCAATCAACTCCCAGCCCCCCGTCGTGGCTGGCGGTGCTTCTGCTCCTCCTTCGCAGAATGCCAAAGGCGCTTCGCCATCTCCTGTGAACGGCAAGCCAGCCGTCACTCCCGCAGTCCCTGCCGTCGCCCGCGGCAGCAACGGGTCCGCCTCGGACCACACCAGAAAGAGCTCCGTCACCATGGTCGCCAGCGGCCCCAACAGCTTTGCTGCCAATGGCGGTCCCGTCGGCGGCTCCAAGGCTGGCATCCAGTTCGGCTTTGACTCGCCCGCCATGGCCCACAGCTCGCCCCACGTCGCCGGCTCTGTCCCCATTCCCATCCCGGGCGGTAACCCGCGCGTCACCTCTCCCGCGCATTCCCCCTCTCCCATCCCGCAGCCCTCGGCCAGTGGTGGCCGCCCTCCATCAGGCCTCCAGCAGCCCACGGGCCAGATGACCTTCGGAAGCTTGAGTAGCGATGGCGAGGTAAGTTTCCTGTCCGCCTTGAAGGCAAAATCTAGCTTTCCACCCCCGACTCCCCGCGTCTCCCTCCTCTGTGACAAGCGCTTACCTGTTGCTGCCTACAGCGCCACATGAGGCAGGGCTCGATTCCTTCGAATCCCAATGTCGCGGCGTCACAGCCCGGCGCCCACTTTCGACGCGAATCCGGCCACTCGGTCCAGAGCGACAACCCTGGTGCCCCCAACAGAGGCAACTATCCTCCCCAGGGCGGCCGTGGTCGTGGCGGCTTCAACCCGCACGGAAATTCGTACAGCAACCAGATGGGATACCCCCCGAACAACCAGTTTCGAAACGGCCCTGGCCAGGGACGCGGCATGCCCCCGTCGTTCCAGCCTCAGCCTCGAAGCATGCCCTACCCCAACTCTCCGCAGCCGAGCCGAAGCCCCGCCCTCGTCCCGTCGATGCCAAACACACCCAACATGGCTCAGGCAAACATGCAGCCCAACATGGCCATGCAGACGCCGCCGCAATACCACTACCCGCCGCCCATGGCTCCTCAACATCAAGTACATCCCCCCTTCCCCGTCGCCTCCTTCAGCAAAATGCCCGTTAGACCCCATAAGAAGAGCAAGGGACGTCGCGAGCACGACAGGCCTGTCCAGTCGAGACGCCCGTCGGAATCTGCGCGCGAGCTACATGGCAGCGACTTCCGCCACCTCTCACGCCGTTGCTTAGAACGTGCGGATCAGACGTGGCGTGAGCATGACATGGACAGCAGGCGTGCCGGTTCTAACGGCTCCTCGAGGCCCTTGTTGCCGCAGGATCCTTACCCCGTCCTCGCTCCACCCAGACAGACCCCTACTTCTCTTGACCTGTCTCCGGAAAACGGAGGGTTCGAACTATGGCTGACTATGAGAAATCAGAACTTTGGGTATCCCCCGCAGCAGATGGACCAATTCGGCCGCCCCATGCCCATGCCCTATGGCTACAACAACATGCCCTACATGGGCCCCTCGCAGGCTAACACCACAGGCTACGGTCAGCAATATGCCCCGCCTCCCTACCACCAGCAAGGTCACAGCATGTCCCGGAGCCCTTCCCAGCCGGAGCGGCCTTCGAGCGCCAACCATCAGAGCCAGCCTGTCATCGTCTCCTCCACCCCCCAGCCTCAGAGTGCGCAGCCCAACCCGGCAGCCAAGAACTTCATCAAGCCTGGCAGGAAAAGTGCCGCGATTCAAATCAAGAACGCGGCCGGCGAGGTTGTCGACACCTCGTCGTTCAAGCAGCCCGCTTCCCCCGCGCCTAGCGTCCAGCAGTCCAAGACGCCTCCCGTCGTGTCTTCTACTCCCACGCCCCCCCCCAAGCCTTCGACTCCGGCCCATGTGCGAACGGAAAGCCAGGCGACGCCAAAGACTGCCAAGGAGATCCAGGACGAGCTCAAGGAGAAGATCAAGCAGGCAACTCAGGCAAACCAGGCCTCTGCCGAAGACAAACCGAAGGAGGAAAAGCCCGCGCCTTCCAAGGAGCAACTGTCGACTGGTGACGCGGCAGCATCCGGCGCCAAGCCCAACTCTGATGGGGACGAACCCGCTGCCGCACCCGAGCCTACGGTAGACAGTGCTGCGGCTAGCGTCAAACCCGATGAGACCAAGACGGAGAAGGAAGTCGAGTCTGCCGAGGCCTCCAAGAGTGATGAGCCTGAAGAGGACGAGATGGAGCGAGCCATCCGCGAAATGGAAGAGGCTGATGCCAGGCGTGAAAAGCAAGAAGAGGAGCATCGCCAGCGACGAGAGCTCGAGAAGGCTGCCGCCAAGAAGAAGGAAGAGGAAGACCGCAAGACCAAGGCCGCAGATGATGACCGCAAGCTTCGAGAGCAGGAGCGTGAAATGGAGCGCCTGGAAGAGGAAAAGGAGAAGAGGCAGAAGGACGCCGAGGCGTCCGGGAAGGTTCTGTCTGTCGCCGACGCTCTCGCTCAACTGCGATCCAACAAGGCGCCTGAGCCGGGCTTGGAAGCTGTCGCGGACAAGCTGGCCGACCTGAAGATTGAGGGCGGCGAGAAGCAGCCGTCGCCCGCGGATGTTGGCGGTCAAAAACCCACCACGGCGGAGAAGCGCGGTTCGAAGCCAGCTGCTCTGAACCTCGCGCCGCTCATCACGAAGCCTGTTGAGCCCGCACAGCCAAGCGCGGCACTTCAGTCACTCAAGTCGGCGCGTTTCCTTCAGGTCATGGACCAGGACATCTATCCCGCGGGCATTCACTCTCCCAACCCGGCCCTGAACGCCGCCGTCACCAAGAAGGGCAAGACCTTCAAGTACGACGCCAACTTCCTGCTCCAGTTCCAGAAGCTTTTCACCGAACAGCCATCGCTCGAGTTCCACCAGCAGGTCAAGTCTCTGATCGGCGACGGGGATGGCAGCCGCTCCGCCCGTGCCCAGACCCCAGGCTCGGCCAGGCAGGGCTCTCGCGGTGGTAGCTCCGGCTTTGCCATGGGCGCTTTCAACGCGCCACCTGGACGAACTCTTCCGCCTGGGACGACGTCGATGGAGCGCATGGCAATGGCTAGCGGCACCATGCCGCGACCTTCGGTTAACTCAATTGGCTCCTTTCAGCGCCCGGGTGCCCCCTTCCCTTCATCAACGCCCATGTCGCGTACTTCGTCGCAGTCCAACATGCGCAACATGCCCAACTCTCCTCGCCAGTCTAATCGCTCTACTCGGGGAAGTCGACGCAACGACTTCGGCGGCGGCCCCAAAGAAGCGCAGGCTGCTAAAACCATGCCTCTGACCGCTGGCCAAGAAATCAAGCCCATCGCGGTATCTTCTGGTGGCTGGAAGCCAATCAGTGTCGGCAGAGGCGCGCAGCCCGGCGCTACTGCCACTGGCTACCTTGATCCTGAAATGGTTCAGAGAAAGGTCAAGGCCGCACTGAACAAGATGACACCCGAGAAGTTTGACCGGATTGCGGACCAGATCCTCGAGATTGCATCGCAGTCCAAGGACGAATCCGACGGCCGGACACTGCGCCAGGTTATTCAGCTCACCTTTGAGAAGGCAACTGACGAGGCCCACTGGGCTTCCATGTATGCCAAGTTCTGCAAGCGCATGCTGGAGACGATGAGTCCCGATGTCCGCGACGAGCGCATCAAGGACAAGACCGGAAACGTCGTCAGCGGTGGCAATCTGTTCCGCAAGTATCTCCTCAACAGATGTCAGGAGGAGTTTGAGCGTGGTTGGACCACCAATCTACCCGATCCCAAGGAGGCCGAGGAGAGTGCCGACAAGAAGCCCGGCGAGGCGGTCATGCTGTCCGACGAGTACTACGCGGCTGCGGCTGCGAAGCGGCGAGGACTCGGTCTTGTCCAATTCATTGGTGAGCTGTACAAGCTCGGCATGCTCACGGAGCGCATCATGCACGAGTGTGTGCACAAGCTCGTCGACTACAAGGGTATTCCCGACGAGGCCGAGATTGAGTCGCTCTGCAAGCTTCTCAGGACGATCGGGGCCAATCTTGACCAAACCGAGAAGGGTCGCCCGATGATGGACGCCTACTTCCAGCGGATCCAAAACATGGCTGACCTCCCCGAACTGCAAAGCCGAATGCAGTTTATGCTCATGGATGTATTGGATCTGCGGAGAGGAAACTGGGTCTCCAAGGAGGCGAACAAGGGGCCCAAGACTTTGGACGAAGTCCGCGCAGAGGTAAGCAACTACGACAGCCCCGACTGTTTCCGTGTTCTGACTTGTTTTCCTGCAGGCCGAAGCGGCTCAGGCAGCCAAGGCTCAAGAGGCCGCGAGGAACAGCCAGAGAGGCGGCGGCGGTCGACCGCAGGTCGGACGAGGAGACGCTCGCAACTTCTCGGCCGGCTACGCCCAGCAGACGAGTAACCACGTTGGCGCAGACGATCTGAGGCGCCTGAAGGGCTCTGCGAGCAGGACGTCGAGCCAGAATGTCACCCTCGGCCCCACGTCGATGTTCTCGTCTCGCAGCAATAGCGGACGGCGTCTTGGGCCTGGAGGATCCCTGGGGCGCCCCGGCGAAGACTCTGGCCTCTCTTCTCGCACTGGCACGCCGCCGACTCGAGATAGCAACACAAACTCGAACGCATTTAGGTAAGTTGCCTCGACGTTGGGAAACGGTCTAGCCGCACCACGTCGCTAATCCACCTCGACAGTTTGCTGGCGAACATGGAAACGGAGCATCCAGCCTCCCCCCCGTCTGCCGGACCCTCTCCCTCTATGTCCAAGGTTGTGCCCGATGGCGACAAGAAGGGAGGCGAGTGAGCCACCTTTAATTTTCAGCGTCTTGCATTCCGGATGATAGACTCGGTGGGGCAGTGTTTTCATTTCCTTTGCTTGCTTTTACAGGCTTCGTGCGACGTATCCCAGAAAAGTTGCACACGCATTTTGACCCGACGATACCTCGCCGATAGATTAGTTTGATGAGGCAAACAGGGAGAGACGGCCTCTCGTCAGATGGGAAAACTCTCGGATCAGGGATCTCTTTCTCCAGTGTGTTCATTTATTCATTCGGCTATTGATGCATCCCTTGGCACGATGCTGCATTCTCCTCTGGTCGATGTGATGGAGGGACCACGACTGGTCATGGCCCCCTATTTCTCCCGCCAACCCGCGATGGGCCGGAAGCGAGACTGTTGAGGAGGAGAGGTGCCGTATTTTGCCCTGTCGAGATTCCAGAGGTTGCCGGGAGGGCCCACGAGGAGTGGAGGGAGGAGGGAGGAGGGAGGAGACGAGAAATTGGAGAAGTTGCGGGGAAAAGTCGAAGGAGACAGAGGGGGTGGTTCTGAGGTGGACGATTCTCCCCCGGGAGTCGATCACATCGAGCAATATGACACTGATGGTTAGAGTCGTGGCTCGTCCGCTCTCGATGCCCCTTCCCAGGAGGTGTCTTTGAAGCAGGACGTTAAGAAAAAGGGGAGGACGGCTCGCTCGCCCACGGTGCTTCTGTGCCCCCGTCTCGGCTGCTGGCTTGTGTGAATTGGGTCATGAGTGAGGGCCGATTTTGCGCAGACGAGGTGTTTGCTGTTCTTGTTGTACATCATCTTAATACTTCAAGGGAACAATGGTCATGGGGCCCGTTGAAATCAGTCGGCGCAAGTACGTGCTTGTCGAATTCCCTTCCCGGCGCAAGACGGCGGCGATGCTGCAATATCGACACGCCTTGTCCCACGGGCAGATGGACGTGCGTCTTTTTATGCATAAAGCACACGCCCTATCATGGGACGTGGACCCTCGCAAACGGACCGTGCTTGTGGACATATCGCGAGAGGAAGAGCAGATTCTGCCGTAAATAAGCATTATAGACTCAACTAACCCATCGCTTGCCTCATCGGCCCTCGCCCGTCCACACATTTCCTGGGTTTGGGTGCAAGTAAGGACGCGCGAAGAAGACATGTACATATGCAACGCCATGCAAAACCTAATCAACGGCCAACAGGCAAACAAACGCCGGGTTGCGCCTTGATCCAGCCCCCCTCGGCATTATTCAGAACGACAAACGCTTCAACTGGCAGCAAACATCTTGTTGAACCCGAGCTTCGCAAACAGCGTATCCATGGCCACCCACTGCCTCCCGCATTTGTCCAAATACTTGTCGACAACGCCCTTGGCAGTCCCGAAGCGAACGCGATTATGCTCCGCCAGCGCCAGGATCTTCTCGCGATGTTCCCTCGACAATTCGCCGTCGGCGTTGTCGGCCCTGCTGCGCGCCTTGTCGACATCCCAAAGGCTGGCGAAGTAGAGGAGCTGGTTGTAGATGGCCTTTTCGGTGTACTCGTAGCGCATGCGCCCCAGACAGTCACGCGCGAGGCCCTTGGGACCGAGACAGCGGGTGCCATAGACACTCATTTGGCGGGTTCGGTTGCCACACTGCGCGTCGTCGCAGATGAGCCAGCCTTCATAGTAGAGGGCTGTTTGGGTGCGGATCGCGTGCTCGACTTGGGCCACGACGGACAGGGAAGGGATGACGGTCCTGCAGCCGGCGCACAGAACGCCCGAGGCAGAGACGCGGTCGGGCGAGGCGGCGAGGCCCTCAAACGTTGAACTGGCCTTGCACTTTCGACACTGCAGGAAGAGCCTGGCGCAGTCGCTGAAGCGAACATCGTCTGGGATCTGAGATTCGAGTGGGTGGATCTCCATGTCGTTGCTCGAGCCATCCTGCTGTGTCTGGTGCGAGGTGTGCCGCCGGATGGACAGTCCTAGCTGCTCAGCGAGCTGTGACGTGGACGTGCCGGCAATGTTGGCACAAAGACGCTCGACAGGGGGAAATATTTGTTTCCCAATGTACCATTCGACATCCGGCTGCAGGCTGGCGTCGGTCTTGAGGTCCGACGGAGCGTAGGCTCTCTTTGGCGCGGGCTCGGAACTCTTGTTGTCGCCAGTGATGATGTAGGAGATGACATCGCCTTTGCGGACCGTCTTGCCCCGGGCGATGTCGCGCAGCGCGACTTGGACCTGAGGCATCGAGTCGGCGTTAGGATATTCCTTTGGCCCCTTGCCGAGCTGCGTATAGATGATGTACTTGGCAGTGGGGATCGTCTGCTCGCGCATCTTGCCGGCAGTTTCGCGAAGATATTCGTGAATGCGCGCAATCGCTACCTCGGTCTCCTCTCCGGACAGGATTTCGTCGAGCAGATGCTTGGAAATCTCCTTGGATAGTGCACAGTACTCTCGTCGTCTCATATCCAGGCCCTTGACCTCCATGTTCTCGATGAACTTGCCGTCTTTCTGAACAAGACTGATGGCGGCATACTTCTTCTTGGCTTGCAGCAAGATGCGTCGAAAGACGGCATCGATGTCAATCTCCAGTAGCTTATACTGGTCGTTGACTGCCTTTTTGAACTCATTGCCGACTTTGAGAGCGTCGGCCACGGTGTTTACGTTGGCGTTGATCATGACAGAGTCGGTGTCACCGTAGATGACTTGGAGGGACTTGCTCTCAGCAAGCTCCTTGGTACTGCAGAGGATTTCGCGACCCTTGTAGGTGGTCAAGACGGCCAATTGCCGAGCGTAAAACCGGGACTTGGTGTATCCCAGGCAGCCGTACATGGAGTTGGCGGTAAGCTTCAAGGCCAGCTGCTTGATGTCCCAGGTTGCAAGCTTCTCTGGAGTGGCGGTCCTGTCTTTCATGAGGGACTTTACTTGGCGACGGCGGCTGACAAGAGTAGCGATGAGCTTGGGCAGGATTCCCTGATCTTGGCTCGTCCGCGCCATCGGAACAGCGTCTTCGTCCTCGGTCTAGACTACGTCAGTATTTGTCGCAAAAAGTGGGATGGACAAGACCCTACCGATGCAGTTCTGTCGACAGTCGTGAAGCAGATGTTGAACTCTTGGATAATGGACGGATACAGAGAGTTGAAGTCCATGACGAGGACAAACTTGTCGTAGAGGCCCTTTTGAGGCTCGAAGACAAGACCACCCTTGTACTTGTCCTTCTTCTTCCCCTCCACTCCCTCTTCTTCTTGCTTCTCATCTTCGGGCTTCTGGCGGCCGCGAAAGGTTTGCTTGTCAGGGCATATGTACTTGCTGCGGTGAAACTCGTGCAGGAGAATGAACTCGTTTCGTTCGGCGCGGGTACCAGTTAGGGTGCGGGCCCAAGAGTTTCCAGCCAGGTTAGTGAGGACCTTGGTGAGCGAGAGCAGCTGAACACCGAGGGCCAGCGCGGTAATGTAATGAGTGTCGGCTTCCACGTGGGCGATGTAGTCCATCAGGCCCTGCTTCTGCTTGGCCCACGTGTTCAGCGCAACGTCGTTGTCGATGTCTCGCCGGCGGTTATCTCCTGAAAGATAGAGACTGCACATCTCGGTCAGGCTCCAAGATTGGCACTTGTACATTGCCGACTTTCCAGCGTCGTTTGCGATGTCGCATAGCAGTCGGCCAGCCATGACCTGGCGCTCGGCAAAGACATTGCTACCCGCCTTGCCGAGAGATGGCGGCCACTGCGTGCGCCGGAACCGCCCGAGCCTGGACCACTGGTGAGTCTTCTTCTCGTACAGGCGATTCAGCAAGATGCTGTAGTCCACGCCCTCGAGTTGGTGCCCAAGGATGACGTCGGGATCAGCCACGTCTATCTGAGCCAAGAAGAAGCTCAGAAGGTCAGACTCCTGCTTCTTCAAAGCGATGAGGCCTCTCTTTCTCTTCATAGCTAGTTGCTCGAAACCCAACGGAAAGCCCTGGCCGTGCGGGCGGATAACAGTGAAAGTCCGGCACGCCATCTCTTCCACCGGTGTTGTGTCACTGAGCTGTACCTTGTCGTATATTCTTGCGCTGATGGCGACAATTTCCTGCTTGTTCTCTTGTGCATTGAAGGCGGTTCTGAGCGCAACGCTCATCAGAGTCAGGGGGGGACAGTCGAGGTTGTCAGTCTCGCTCGCCGTCGAAACCATATCGGGGTGCTCGGCAAGGACCTCGAGCTTGCAATGTGAGGCGTTCTTGATTGCGCCAAAGTCGGCGTCTTGAATCTTGAGCCAGCAGGGGCCCATGATGTTTTTCCACAGGACAAATTGCTCGAAGAGAGCAGTGTTGGTGCCGAAGACGTGAGAAAACGTTTCGCCCTTGGCATTCATGTCAATTTGCGGTTCTACGACGCGGTCAGCATCTCGGATCGGGAGGAGTCGCAGGGCAAGGCAGGCTCGAACTGACTTGTGTACGGGTAGAGAAGCTTTAGGTACTCGGCCTCCTGAGGTACGTCTGGAAGCTCGAAAGCATACTTGCGGAAGCATTTCTTGATCTTGTAGATGCCAACATTCATCTTGGTCATCATGTCGTCCACTTCGCCGTACACATCTGTCATTTCTACTTCCTCGCCGGATTCCTCGCCGTCGTGAACGCGTCGTGGGCGGGGCAGGAAGTAGAGCTTCCTGAGGATATTGTCAACCTTGACAAAGCAACTGACGTAAGACTTGAGCTTCTTGTCCAAGACTTTGCCGAACAGACAGAGGCTCCCGTTGATCTCGACATAGTCTGTCCAGAAAAAGTTGAGGCTGCCGTCGGCCTCGACAGCGTCCTTGGGGTCCATCTTGCCGATTCCCCTGGATTCCGCAAGAGGGCTGCTTACAACGTTGAGCCTTTCGGTGAGGTCGTTCCAAGATGCCGGGTCAATGGCATTTTCCGGGGCAGGCTTTGGAGGTGACGAGCTGGCTGGTGAGGGATATGGATCGGGCTTCGCCACTTTTTGGACGGGCCGAGATCCGGCTATGTTGACACTCGAGGTCTTGGCCGTGCCAGCGTGAGCGATTTCCATCATGTCGTCGTCGTCGTCGTCCTGCGGTTCCTGCGGCTTCTGCGACTCCTGCTTCATTTGAGCTTTTCGTTGGGCGACCTTGGCCGCAGGAGATGATGGTGCGGGGTCGCTCATGAAGGCATCATTGGTGCACAAGGGCTCGTCGTCGACCATGGGCTGCAAGAAGCCGTCGTCGCTGTCCCGATTGGAGGGGGCTGGCGGGGACGAAGAGCGAGTGTCGACGCGCTTTTGCCTCTTGTGCATGGGCTCCGGGGCAGGCGACAGGGCTCTCGACTTGCGCGGCTGGCCAGGCCCCTCGGGCTTGGATCGTTTCGGGGCCGGAGCGGGGGAATGAGGGTTGCAGTCAACCTCGTCGAGGAGGCCCGCCATAAAGTCGGACTCGGCCTTTGTCTTGACGACCTAAGCCTAGGTGTTAGCTGGCTAGCTGCTTGCTCGATCAAGATGCATCGACTCACCTTGGGCTTTGGCTGGGACTTGGCAGCACCCTTTGTGAAGTACTCGCTGATGTTGCGGTCATTGGCAGCACGCCTGGCCTGTTCTTCCTTACGGCTCTCCTGGGCTGGTCAAGGCATGAGAGAGTGACGGAGGCGATTGGCAGGGGTTGTGGGGTGGCGTACCTGCTTTGCTTGGCCTGCCTCGTGCGGGCAAGTCATCGGCCTCACTGTCCGAGTCGTACTGGTGGACTCGATCCCATTCCTCGCGGCCGTCGTCGGCGTAGCCCTCGCCATTGTCGTCGACTACAAAGTCGTCTTGGTTGAGGCGGGTGCGGACAATCTTCTTGTAGTTGTCCTCGTCGACCTCGTCGTAGAGATTGTGCGCCTCGTCGACGCGGTAGTTGTCAAAGGTCTTTTTGCCCGACTGGCGAAGAGCCTGGAGCTCGGCCATCTTGGCCCGGCGGTTGATCTTGGACATGGCGGGCTGACGATGGGAGAGCCACGAACATGAAGAGAGCTCTGCATGCGCGTGTGCAGGTATGAGGAGGAGCAGTCGTGGTGGAGGAAGAGAGGGCGGCCGTGCAGGGAGTCAGTCGCGCAAAGGTACCCCACGAAACCTCTTAATGTCGCGTCGCGTCTTTGCGTTGCGCGCTTGCCGATTTACGCGCTGCGCAATTCGCCAGGCACTTCAGAAGGAAGGTCTTGATTGGCCCAGGCTGCAGGCCCACCAAGTCTGTATCTGGCCAATGATACCTAAGGTAGGTAGCACGCACGTATCCGTACCGAGTACAGTGCTGTGCAGTGCTGTACAGTACATGGCTCTACCTTTCTTTGCCGGGGCGCTGCCTTGCGCTCGATCAACTTCGATTAATTACCTAATAAATGCTCGCGCGGCTGCTGCCTCTGCCTACCGTGCCTTTGGCCAAAAGGACGTTTGCTTGAACAAGGGTCCAGGTTGTTGTCGCAAGATGGAAAGGGAAGTGACACGCCAGTGCCTGCACTGTCTCACTCGCACAGTACCCTGGCACTTGGGTACTCCCTACTACCACAAGGAATAATAGGACTGTAACTGTACCATCATGACAAGGCCATTGCTATACTTGCTCCTCCTTCTTCATTCCCGGCCTGGGTAGGAAAGGAAAGTAAATCCAGTCCTTTCAGATCCTCTTCCTCTCTCTCTCTCTCTCTCTCTCTCTTTTCCTTCCCTTTCCCCCTCTCCTTTCCCCTTCCTCTTCCTTCTCCGCCTCAGCCTCAACTTCAGACAAACAATCGCCCTCTGTCGTCGAGCTCTGGCTTCTGCTCTCCTGGGAATCGCCATAAGCCCGTCCCGCTCTCAGCATGTTGTTCGGCAAAGCACGCGCCAAGCCAAAGCCGCTCGAGCCAATGTCCTCTGACAATGCCCGCGTTACCAGCTAGCGGCTGTGGAAGACGCGATCCCGCGTCCCCTCGAGCACCAGCCGAGGTGGCCAAGATGGCTCTGCGAAACCTCGGGGCCGGCGCTGGTTCTCCACCATCCGCCTCCCAAGGCATGGACATCATGTCAAGGACGACGAGTCCGACCATTTCTCGCGTCCCTGCAACCAAGAAAGCTCGGGTCATCATGCTTCCCCAGCCCAGACGTCCTGTGCGTTGCCTTTGCCTTACTCTTCGTCTCACCCGATGGCTGACATGTATCGGCTCTAGGTCACCTCGTTGCCCAGCGTCGCAGGAGCCTGACCGATGCCTTTCACACAGCCAGGGCCAGATGCTCTCGTGACAAGTTCTCGGACAGTGACAGCAGGATTGAGTCAACTTGTGCCACCAGATCAAGGCCGTCTTCGAGCACGGCCGAGCTCCTCATGTCGAGCTCCAGATATGTGGCCGATCCTCCCCCCCAGCTGGACGTTTTGTCCGAACTGCCCACGGATGGGCTCCATAGGTCTTCCACCTTTCGGGCTTGCCTTGAGAAGGCCGTCGACGACATCAACGACAAGTATGGCAACTCTGCACCAACACGTCTTCCGGACAGCCAAATCGGCGGAAGCAGCGATGACGATATGGAAACCAGCACCCACTCTATCTCACACCATGCTCGAATCAATTTTCAACCTCGATATCGGCTCCCCAAGCTTGTACAAATCCCGCCAGTTCGCTCCCAGCCCGCAGCAAGCGAGCTCAAGCAAGCCCAGCCTCGTTTGTCCAGCGATGCTAGACGTCCGGGTCGAGCCCGCGATGGGAGCCCATTCCCCGACCACCATGACCCTGAAACACTTGACCAAACATCCAGGCCGACAGATTCTTCAATGGAAGCATTTGTCGGCGAGCAGACGCATTGTTATCAGAAAAGTAACTACACCCATTCCAAGACATCGTCTAGCTCAAGGCTATCGTCGAGCCTGTCGTCTGCTACTTCAGAAAAGGATTGCTCTGGGGCAAACGAGAACGCAGCACCCAACTTGAGAAGAATTGCGCGCCGACTCGAGGACCACGGCGCGACCTCCGTCGGTGCTCCGTCTCCTCTCCCTTGCATCGTCGACGCCATCCCCGGCACGTTTCCTCAGGATATGGACGGCCAAGCGCCGGTTCCAGCGTCCCGCATCGATAAGACTAACGGCTCTCCGCAAAAAATTGTCCCGCCCAAAGTTGAGGCTGAGGTTGTCGCGCTGAAGCGAGTCAACAGCACTACGGAGAGCTCGGAGGCTTACTCGGAGGCCGAACTAGCCCCCTTGCACAGGCCCAAGACGTACGACGACAAGCACACCGCCGCCGCGTCCCAGCAACGAGCCCCTTCGGTCTCTGAGCTCGTGAGCAAATTTCGGCGCATGGAGTCGCCACCAAGCAATCTTCGGGCGAGCATTGCGGGCAACGCGGATTTCCACGCTGCGTCGACTAAGGCTGGGACGTTTGGCACTTGTCGCAGTCGCTTCTCTGACGATTCCGAGGACACGTCGGCCCTGGCTTCCAATGCTGAAGACGCTGAACCTCATTCTGCCCTCGACATGCCCAGCCAGGATTGCATCGTGGCAGGCACATGATACTCTGTCAGTCGCTTACTGCCGCAAGGGAACCTGAGCAACATGTGTAGTTGGCAGAACTTGAGAGGTCTTCATGGCGGGTTATTATTATCGCAAAACATGATTATTGCGCAGGATAAACCAAGTCTAATGCGGAAATGGTTGTACGGTTTTTGCTTAGCTCCGGCTTTGCCATGTTGATGGAGGCGACGCAATGGAAACAAATCTATCTGCTCGCCCATCCATGCTCGAATTTCCCAAGCCCCAACGCCATTCATTGAGGATGCAAATAGCGACAGATGTCTTGTATCATGTTCAACGTCTCCGTTCATGATTACTCGTCTATAATCAACATTGGCATAGTAAATCCTTCCTTTTCTTACACCTTCGATCACATATAGGCGTCAAGCGGACTTCTGTGGAAGCGTTTTGCCACGGTATCGCGGACCTTGCTCGACGGGACGCGCGGTGGAAACTTTGTCGTGTCCCAGACAAAGTCCCCTCCTAGTCTAGAACCCATCTTTTCGAGTTCCTCGCCGGCGGAACGGAGATTGGGCTCCACCGTTTCGCGGGCAGAGTAAAAGGCCTGGATGCCACGGTTGATCCTGGCGCCTTCCTTGCGCAGTTGCACCAGGTAGCTCTCCTTAAGCATGCCCTCGTTGATGACCTTGTTTGCGGCACTGAACATGAGCCGGCCCAGGGCAATGACCTCGCGCTTGCTGTTGTACAAATTGGCCTTGGCCTTGTCGTCGTCGTCGGGGGCGTTTGTGTGCTCGAAGTAGTGGTAGTAGGCTTTCCTATACGGCCCCCAGAGCTGGGTTAGGGCTCCGTTGATCTGGACGCCGTACGCGCGCTTTGCGCTCACTTCCTGGCCTTTCTGGGCCATGGCGCGGAATTGATAGTGGCTGACGAGGGCGACACGCAGGTAGAGACGGAGGGTATGCAGGTCGGGGACATCGAAGCGCTTCAGCATCGATCGGAGGATCTTGCTCGAGTTCTCGACGGCGTTGCGATTGATGTTATCGCGGACACAAGTCTCCATGGCGACGCGGTATGGCCTGGCGTCGGCGAGCTTGCTGGGCAGAATGTCGAGAATGTCGGCGGCGTGGGCGCTGGCCTTTGCGACCTTGAGCATCCCGAACATGCGAAGCCAGTTGTCGTGGTCGGGAATGATGCCGTAGTGGCGGACCAAGAGGTTCCAGTATTTGATGCCGATGGTCGTCTGCCTGGAGGACGCCAGCGCGGTGAGCACGAGTGCGAGCGTGTTTTGTCCCGGCACGGCGTAGACGGCCTTGGGGTTGGCAGGTGGGTTGGGGGGTGAGTTGGGCGAATCCGCGAGGGCAATGTCGCGCATTCCGGGGTCCTTGAACGGGTCCAAGGCGAGAGGTCTCGTCAGGTTGGGGATGTTCATGGCCTGCTGCAAGAGATTGAGCACCTCGCGCTTGTCCTCGCGGTTCGGGGCAAGGAGAAGCAGGCGACCCAGGGAGCACACGAGAGTCTCGTCAATGAGTAGCCGCCCCTGGTTGTACTTTTCCATGACCTCGGCCCATAGGGCCTTGGCGCGGTCAATCGTCTTTTGCAAGTTGGCTTCCTGCTGC
This sequence comes from Hirsutella rhossiliensis, assembly GCF_020360975.1. NCBI lineage: Eukaryota > Fungi > Ascomycota > Sordariomycetes > Hypocreales > Ophiocordycipitaceae > Hirsutella > Hirsutella rhossiliensis. The sequence goes on along the minus strand of NW_025408676.1, from coordinate 2,837,326 downwards.
TCCGGCGGCAGTTCCTTGATGCCCATCAGGCAGTGGTAGCGAAGCGCGTTGAAGAGGATGGTGTAGGTAAAAGACGTCGGGGCGCGCGTTGAGTCGTTGACGGTGTTTGCGATGAGGAATAGAGAGTCCATGTCACCGGCCTTGGCGCAGACGTTGAGCACGGCGTTGAGGTGGATCGAGTTGGGCTGCAAGCGACGGTCGTTGAGGAGGACATTGTAGTGCTTGACGGCCTCGGCGACGGCGGCTTTGGGGTGCTGCGAGCCGGCGCACCCGCGAAAGATGATGGTGAATGTCCTCACGTTAGGTAGCTGGCCCCTCTTTTTCATCTATCGCACGCGAGTAAGCTTACAAGACTGCGCGGCACACGGTTCGGAGGGAGGCTGTACGTCGTGGTAGAGCTTGATGGCACTCTTCAGTTTCTGCTTGTCCAGCTGATAGGCGATGAGGTGGTTCCACGCCACCACCACTTGGCGGTCTCTGCTCGCCGTTTGCGTCAGGAGTAGAGCCTCGTCGAAGCGATCCTTTGCCAGCGTCTGCTCGACGTGGTGGCCAATCTTCCACGGGTCGTCCATGTAAGTGAGGTGCTTCTTGACGATCCGCTGCAGCTTCGCCCTCTCCCTCTTCATTGCAATATCTAACTCTGCCTCGGCATCGGCCGGCTCGGGGTCCAGGGCCTGCGGGGCATCGACGGGCGCGGCGGCAGCAGCTGTGGCATAGTGTCTTGTTGGTTGGCCAAGGGCTGCGAGGGCGCGCGTCGTGATGAGGTCGGCGGCGAGGCTGCCGTGGGCGGCGACCCGGACAGTCCTGCGCAAGCACGCGGCGCAGCTCAGAAAACTCCCGGCCATGCCGAGCCAGTCTTTTCAGAGTCCAACTTTGGAGGAGAGGGATAGAACATGTGGATGAGGGGGGAGGAGGGGGCAGCACATTGAATGGTGGTGACGATGTTTTTTTTTTTTTTTTTGGAAAACTGGGCAAATGCCTACCCGTATCGTATCGAAGCTTTCGCACGTACTCCGTACAGGTACTCGGTACTCTAACTACATCCAACCCGCAGCTTCCCGGGTTGGCGGGCCTGTCGCTGTGGGGCGCACTGCCAGAGTCACAGTGCCTGGAGCAGCAGCACCTAAGTTGGTACTAGTCCTAGTACCTACTGAGGTAGGTAGATTCGGGTAGCCGGTACACGTAGGTACCTCGGAGTCTCAGCCCAAGCTTGGAACCTCGAGGGAGGCGCCGCAGCCAAGCTTCCTCACGGCGGCCCTCTTCCATCTCCCAACTTGGACCCTGCACAACTCTCCCATCCTTACCCAGCAACCAGCGGCGAAACGGGGCCCAGCGAGAGCATCGAATCGTCATGGCGGCCGCCGTCCCCGACTTCCAGAAATTCATCTCCGACGGTGCGATCTCTCGGCTGCCAGCGCTCTCCTGCCGAGCCCCCGACGCCCATTTTGCTGACCAGACACGGTGGTGTGACGTGCAGCCCGCGAGCGCAAGAGAAATGAGGCCCTCGCCAACGCCATCTTCTCCCGCGGCCGCAGACAGAGCGCGCCCTCCAACCTGAAGCACACGCCTGGCGGCTCCTTTGCCAGCCGCGTCGGCATCAACAAGGTGCCTTTTCCTCCTCAAACGGTTTGCGATGCCTGCTCGGCCTGTTAATGCCAACCTCTTGAGCAGCGCCTTTCCTCGGGCAACTGGAGCAGCAGGCAGGCCGGCTCGGGCAATGTCAACGGCGAATGGACCCACGATTTGCACGACTCGCTCAACCACCGCGCCCACGCCCTCGACGCCCGCACCAGCCATCCCGGCCCCAAGCCCGGGCCCAAGAGGGCTGCCGCCTCCCAGCGCAGGTCCAGGCTCGCCTCGGCCGTGGACAGGATGGACGTCGACCAGGTCAACGTCGTCAGGGCCCCCGGTGCTGGCGGCATGGGCATGTCCATCAGGGGACTCGCCGGGCCCTTTGTCGTCATAGGCCAGAACTTTGCGCCCGGCACCACGGCCGCGGACATTGAGAGTGCCGTGACTCCGGTGGGCGGGGAGATGGTGAGCTGCACAATCCTCAAGACGAGCCCCTTTCTCATGGCCGAGATGGTCTTTGTCTCGCGCGAGGGTGGCGAGCGGGTGATTGAGACGTTCAACGACAAGACGGTAAGTTTTCCGCCGTCTCTTCCCCATGTCGACCCTGGCTCTGACGAGTCTGTTTTATCTCCAGGCCGATGGCAGACTCCTCAAGCTGTATCCCAGAATTGGCGGCCATCACTCGTCCCGGGCAAGCCCTCCCAACGGCCCCCGCGCCACCGAGCAAGTTGTCGACGGCACCATGGGCTTCTCGGGAGACAGAGACCTCATGGGCGCCGAAAGCAGGTCCTCCAGCAGCTCCAGCCGCCCACTGTACAGCGATAAGATTGTTGCGCGAGGCCGCCGGGGCAGGGGGTACCAGGGCGGTCGATGAGGCTTTCTTCCATTAGCTTTGCTATTTCTCACATCCTCTCCCCTCCTGGCAAGCCGATCTTGGCCAGTGTGGGAACCGTAGGAGGGACATTCGAGAAATATTTTCTTTATCCATGTATTCTACCCTGACGAGTCGCGATGCTGGCTGCGGAAAAGGACCCGGCGTTTGGAACAGGGCCCACAGCCCCATGGCTTTACACTCCCGAGGGCAGAGGGAGCAAAGAACAGAAATCAGAGACATGACTTGATTAGCACCAGAGCTTCTTACATCCATATAAACACACAGTTCACGCGCCATGCTTTGCAGCGAACACCAACACCCGTCCAGCCCTTTCTGAGAAGCAATCTCCCCGTCACATACTCCGTGGAGATTTTTTTTTAAAATACATGTTATTTGCAGGATTCATACAAAAACAAGTGCGTCGTGTACGGGCTGCTGGGTACAAATAGAAATTTGGCGGGTATGAATAGCAATCCTCTTTCTTGTAAGGGGGACTCATTCTTCTCGCCCCCCCTTCCCGTTCCCATAGACAGTCCCATCGCCCTTGGCCCAGCCTCGTGCGTTGTACATGTGCCAATGTCTTCTTTCCTGGACCTCTGTGACTCGACAGTCAATGGAAGATTGCTGCCTTCTCTCTCCACGAGATCGGACGCGCGTGGCGAGCCAGGCCAGAATCTTCATGGAGGGCGCGCGTGGGCTCGACCGACAAAGTATGAAAATGAAAACCGTTCCTCGACCCTGCCGCCTCCGTTTTTGTCGGCAGCGTCCTCGGCCCTCGACCGATACACGCCGCGACGCACGGATTTCCGTGTCTCCCAACCCAGCCACTGACCCTCCCAGTTCCGTATCCACCGTCCAAATAAATTCAGGAGCCCTCCAACACCACCCACCCCTCCGTTCTCATTGTACTAATAGCGATGGTTTCTCGATCGCCACTCCGGGCCTGCAAGCACTGGCATGACACCGGCGTTCTGCCCACGAGATGCTTCCAAGCAGCCCCGTCAAGCCGAGACGGAGCATTCCGCGAACCGCCATCATGGATTTTGCATGGTAGTCTTGCACCTCGGGACTCAGGTTCTCCGGGTTAGAGCGAGGATTGTCGGCCCCCTGCAGCCAGCCAGGGTCGGATGTGCTGAAGGCTTATGACCGTCTAGATTCGAACGGTTCAATGCCAAGGGTTTTGGCTGCCCATGAAACCCTCCTCAAGGGTACGCTCCTCGAGGTTGCGGATGAAGTCGCGGTTTCCCCGGCCGCCTTGCTGCTGCCTACTTCCGCGTCTACCTGCTCGACCTGGCGTGGTTTCCACGCCTGGCATGCCATCACCCGGCGGCGGGTAATACGCAGGGCTCGGCTGCAAGCGGATGGGTTGACTGGGGTCGAGGTGGCTTGCCACTCGTTGAATGGCAGCCGGAATTCCGCTTTGCTGCTGCTCCATGGTCGATGCCCTTTGCCGGCTAGTTCGTGGGCCTCCCTGTTGATACATGCTCGGCTGAGAGACGCTGCTGTACTGCGCCGTGGCCATCTGCTGCGTGGGCTGCATGACCATCTGGCCGTATTGGGCAGCCTGGGGTCCATATGGTGGTGCCATGTTTCCGTGGGGCTGCCCCGGGCTGTAAACGGCATTGCTGCTGTACATGGGCTGTTGGGGGTGGGCAGACTGCGCATACTGCCCAGCGGCCATGTTGGCGTACGCCCCTTGCGCCGCCGAGCTGGCTTGAGCCTGTGCCGCCTGAGCGCGCTGCTTGCTCAGAGCCTCGGCTTGCTGCTGCTGCTGCGTGCCCGGAGCTGGCGACCGGTTGAGGGAGCTTGACTTCAGGTTCATGGGGGGCACAAAGGGACCCGTGTACTTTTGTTGAGTGATGAAAGGATGTAGCTTGGCTTGCTGCGGCGACCATCTCTCCAGAGGGTTGATGGTCAGCAAGCCCCTGACGAAGTCGATAAAGGCGATCCGGTTGTTCATTTCTGGATGCCAGTCAGTCGACCAGCTGCTCCGTGAGACTGTAACCCGGTAGGGCTGCTTACCTCGATCGATTTCGCTTTGCTTCATGTTTTTGCGGGGCATGGGGTACGACTTGATGATCTCTGGAAGCGTGTTGGCTTGGAAATACTTCTTGCTGGGTTGCTCCTTGGTGTTGTGTTCCCGAGCATACTGCTCCATGCTCTTGAGGTGGTAGGTCCGCCGACCAAATTCGTCTTGTCTCTTTTCGAAAAATTCGCCGGCTTGCTTGCCCATCTCGATCATCCAGTTGTGTGGATTGCCTAACATCTCTACGATGCGAGAAACTTGATTGTATTCAGACGACCCCGGGAACAAGGGGAGTCCCAGGAACAGCTCGACCACGATGCAGCCCAAGGACCACATGTCAATGGCAGACGAGTATGGCAAGCCAAGCAGCACCTCGGGTGAGCGGTAGAACCTCGACTGAATGTAGGTGTACACTGTCTGACGCTCATCGCACGCCGAGCCGAAATCGATGATTTTGATGATTGGGCTTTCCAGGTTTTTGAGAAGGATGTTTTCTGGCTTCAAATCGCAATGGATCAGCCGTGCTTTGTTGAGCAGAGCAAGCCCGTTGAGAAGTTGCTGGGCGAAGACGCGCACCAACGTGGTGCTGAGTCCACGGAACTGATTCTGCTTGATCAGCTCGTAGAGGTTGACGCTGAGGAGTTCAAATACGAGGCAAAGATGCTGCCGATGGATAAACGTGTCTTTGAGACGCAACAGGTGATGGTCGTCATTCTTATCAAGCTTGGTGTTGAGCTGCAGAGGGCGGATGATTAGCTACCTGACTTGCACATTGAAGAGGGAGGCGGGACCAACCAAGTCAAGCACTGATACTTCCATCATGCTCTGGTTGAAGTAGGCCGTCCGGTTCTTGATGACCTTGACTGCGACCACCTCCTGCGTCTTGAGATTCTGGCATTTGACCACCTGGCCGAACGTGCCCTGGCCGAGGACATCCAGGATGAGATAGCGGTTCCTAGGACAGTAGTTAGTACATCGCTGTGCAGGAAAAAGCGCACTCCGGACTGCCTACTTGTGACCTGCTTCCTCAGACCCCAGAATATCGTTCACATAGAGGATATAGTCACTGTCCTCGTTGTCGTATCCGTCATTCTTAACCCCCTTGCTGGGCTTTGTCAAGACTCTGCGGGGATTCCGCGATGTCTCGTACTTGAAGCTGGGGTTGCAAATGCGGTACGTTGCGGGCAAATGAGCGGTCAGCGCTTGCAGGGGCTGCGAGTCGACGTTAGTCTTGACGAGTCGAGACGCGGTAGCAGAGGGGGAGGTACGGACGCTGATGAAGCCGCCTTCAGGGTTGGCGCGGCGGAACGGCGGCTGCCGGCTCTTCTTGGGCTGCAAGTCTGACACAGCTCTCACCTTCCTGAACTCGGGAACAGGCTTCAGGGCGGGTGGGTTCTGGCGATGCGGTGACTTGGGGTTGTTGACCAAGCTGCCGTCGAGGGCCGACACCGTCGACGAAGGATAGCCATCTTGTGACGAGGCGAATGGCGTGATGGGCGGCAAGTGTTGACCGGAGGGGCGGCCAGGGAAGTACGAGCTCTGGGGGTAGTCAGGCTGTCCGGTGGGAGACTGTGTGTGAGTCGGCGGGTGCGCAAATTGGCTCGTTTTGGGGGCGTAGGGCGACGTGGGCGACAAGGTGTCCATGGGCGAGTATCGTTGGGCTGCCGACGATGGCTGCTCCTGCGGGGAGTGGAGACTCGCGGGGCGGCCGCCCGACATGTGAGACTGGTGATGGGGTCTCATGGGATACTTGATGCCGGCGTGAGCGTCGAGGGCGTCGTGCATGGGGATGTCCCCGTTGCCGTCGCGAATGGCGGAGGCGATTGCCATGGGCGGAGACGCGGCAGGGTTGGCAGCGTTGTGGACAGCGCCATGGATCGAAGCGCCACCGTGGTATTGGGCATGGTCATAGGAGTAGCCCGAGGCAGCTGGCGCCGGTGCTTGGCCGGTGTAGTCTCGCAGAATCTGCGAGCCGCCATTGTGTCGCCTCGCGGCGCCGGCCGGGTCGGAATACGGCTGCGGCCAGGATGGATCCATGGCGGCGGGGACGACGAGGCAGCGACCACACAGTAGCTGGGCCTTGTATCGACGACGAACGACGGGCGAGCGAGGGGGGGCGCTGCGGACTGGGTCCGGGGCTGTTAATGGACAGCGTAGTCGTTGTCTCGTGCAAGGGCTCGCTCGCAAGCTGCTTTGGCTGGGTCGAGGCCGGGGGTCAGAAGGCCAGTTCCGGTGTCGCTGGTTGTCCGAGAATTTGTCGCGCCAAACGTGAGTCGGGTTGGAGATGGGACGGGCGCTGGGGAATTGGGCACCTCGACGGCGGCCCAAATCCCGAGGCGGAGAGGCGCGAGGTGGTCGCTTGTGGTGCCTGCGAGTTTCTCAGATGCCCATCGTGACCGGCGCGGCAAGAGTGTGAGGGGTTGGCAGGCGGTCCCAGTCCAGGCGATGGGAGGGAAGCGGATGGTTTTTTGGAGTTGCGAGGGCAATGGGGGGGAGTAACTACGGGAGAGGTGATGAGGTAAGGGCTCAGGTTCAGAGTACGTGGGCAGCTACGGCAGTGTGTACCTGGGGTAGGTACCCGTCTTTGTCGCCTTTTCCTCTTCCTGAACCGGCCTCGCAGGGCCATGATGGGGACCGAGGAATGCTTGCACAGGGCCAAGACTCTCGACTGTCAAGCACACGTTGTACGTTGGATGCAAGATATCCGCAGCTGAAGCTTGCGAGTCTGCTTCTTCTTGGCAGGTTGAATAACAAGCGCCCGCCTGGCGACGTACAGTACACATGTCTGCCTAGGTAAGGTAGGTACCTACCTTACCTATCGAGTGACTTTGCATGCACTATACTGTACCCACCTAGCTACTACGAATACCTATTTCCAGGTTAGGGACTCGCCTCGCCCCGATGCCGCCGACAAGCAAGACACCCGGCATTGAGTCTCCATCCATTGCATCCAGCTATTGTACATACGTGACAGGGTTTTCCGTACCTCAGATGAAGAGCCCAGGTCAGAGGCTGCCCATGAGTCGAGCTGGGACGGCCAGAGTGTGGAGAGCCTGGAGAGAGGAAGGCCCACCTGCCCGGCACTGAGGCACATAGGTACTTAGGTACTTATCTTCCCAGACATACCAGGGTACGTACCTACCTAAGGTACCTAGGTAGGTAGGTAGGTACCTAGGTACCTGCCTTTGAGATAAAGCCAACGCTAGCCTGACACGCACCAATTGATGCGCGGTCGGAGGGCTCAGTGTAGCCATCATCAGCAACCAGGTATTCCATTTTCGCGCTGGAATTGGCCATCAGCATCGTACAGTAGGTACAAAGCAGACTGCCTCAGCTGCTTGCCATCTGGCCTACTCGGACATGTAGTCCAAGACGTTCGCGTCTGGGTACTGCACCTTGGCTTGCATGCAAAGAGGTACATAGCCGACTTCGTACCTCAAGTGATTGCTTGGCATACATGTACTGTACAACTTCGTAGGACATTGCATCCCAATGCCTCTGCTCCAACGGCATCCAGGCCCCGCACTCAGCTGCCAATCCAACGTTTCCCGAGACTCAAGCCCCAACAGTGCCAGTACAACACGGGTGGACAGAGGCATCTTGGGCCGGAGCCCTCTGTATTGTAAACCTCCACATGCCATCCATGCTCGCCACTGCTTCGAGCACCAGGGCCGAATATAATGCACCTTGGTGCTCAGCGCCCTGCCCCGGCTCTGCTACGCAACCGCAGTCAAAGCCACAGGGCAACAACCTGGCTGTCCATGCCTTCTCCACGCCTAGGCCTCGCCATTTCCATTCCCTCCGCCCGAGAAATACGTCTTTCCGCGGTCCATCGACGCCGCATCCCATGCTCGCTCTTCCATGGAGACAAAACATAGGAAACTCGTCAACGTCATGATAGGAAATAGTTAAAAATGCCCACGCTGAGCTTTGAGCATCGCATGGTTCAAAAAGGGTATTCCAAAGGACTAGTCATTTCCACTTTTTCTTTGCCCGCCCGTCGAGGGCAAAAGCGCAAAGCATTGGAAAGGGGTCGTCAAAACATTCAACCTTGGAAATTATGACAATGGGAATCACTGGATAAATGTTTCGCGTCATAAAGAGAATCCAGATGCTTGAACAAACAGAACATGGCGAGGAACAGACAACAAGTGAAGAGAGATGAAGAAGCCCAGGTTTGCGTCCCAGGGAAGCCCACAGTGAAGATGGAAAATATCGCCAGAGAGAAAAGTGGGGGGTATGAAGACAAGTACGGACATCTTTTAGGAGACAAATGCGTTTTCGTGGCTCCGGCCCCCGAGGACGGCGCCCTGGCGGCCGCACCCTACCGTCTTCCGACTGGCGCGGCCATGCTGCTGGCTCGTCACGACTGATAGCCGCCAAACCCATTGTTATAGGTTTGTCCAGGCTGAGGCTGGCTCCACTGCGCGTTGGGGGCCTGCTGGCCGCGCCCAAAGCCCCCCGAGCTTGGGGGCCCGCCGTATCCCATGGGAGAGCCTCCGTAGCCGCCTCCCGGAGAGGCGGCTTGCGGGCCATTAAAGCTGCCATGCTGGTTCCCGTACTGGCCTGTAAGCAGAGTCAAGGTCAGTCCCAGTCCTCGTTCACCATCAACGCACACCTCTGTCACTCACCGCCGTACTGTGGGTAGTATGTTGGCGTGCCAGTAGCATATGCACCGGGGGTCTGGGCACTTTGCGGGCTGTAGTGCTGCGCAGGGTCAAAGTTCTGCTGGGAGGTTGGTGTCTTGTCCTTGCCCCACTACACGATACTCGTCAGCATATCGGACCTTGGCCAGGGGCAATTCCTGAGCTCACGCTGCACTTGAGGGGCCGGCCGTTGACATTATATCCGTTCATCTGGCAAATGCCCATGGCCGCGTTCTCGTGCGTGTCCATCTTGATGAAGGCGAACCCTCGATCCGCTTGGAAGCGGGACTCGACCACGAAACCAAAGTTCTGGAAGAGTGGCACGACGTCGTTGGGGGTCGTGTAGGGCGTCAGGTTGCCGACATAGCAGGTCGTCTGCCAGTTAGGCGTTTGGTTCAGGACGACTTCGTAGCTGGCGACACCGTGCGCTGGGAACTGGTGGTGGCCGTAGGGCGTGGTGGGAGTCATGCCCATTGCCTGCATGGCTTGCTGCTGGGCCATGGACGGCTGGCCCTTTTGGTTAGCCCAGTTGCAGCGGATGGCTCGCGACCCGAGCCATTCCCCATCCATGGAGCTTAGGGCCTTCTCAGCGTCCGGCCGATCTCGAAAGGCGACGAAGCCGTAGCCCCGGGTTCTGCCAGTCTTCATGTCCCACATGACGCGGGCCTCGGAGACGGAGCCAAAGGCGGAGAAGGCCTGGTGCAGAATTTCATCGTTGACCTCGTTGGACAAGTCGCCGACGAAGATGTGAAAGTGGCTCGACGTGTCCTCCTTGCTGGACGTGTTTGACTGGTAGGCCCAGTTGACTCGGATCTCCTAGGCAGATCGTTAGCAGTGATTCGCATTGGACGGTGCATATCGCGGGATGGGCCCATACCGATTGATGAACCCTTCGTCCGTTGAGGGTCTGCATGGCACGCTCAGCAGCGCCGGGGTCGTCGTATTCGACGAAACCGTAGTTGTAGCCCTTGGCCTGCCGTTCGACCTGTTAGCATACCTGCGGAGGCGTACAGAACGGGGGGCGGCCAAACGTGCATTCTTGTCGGGAATGATCTTGACATTCTGGACGTGGCCAGTCGTCTCGAAGATTTGGCGAAGGACATCCTCGGTGACGCGTTGGTCCAGGCCGCCGACATACAGGGCGCGCTTGTTGGGCTCGGGGGCCGCTCGTCGGAAGCTGGTTCCGCCAGGGGACAGCAGGCCGCTCTGGTCGCCTCCGGACATTGGAGAAGTCATGGCGGTCGGGATGGGATTCGTGTTTTGAGGAATGTGAAGCGGGGGCGGGGGCATATGAGATGCAGTCGACTGGCCATTCTGGGCTGCCTCAAAGCCGCCGGGCTGGGGCTGGGCTGGCATCTGCGCAGAGTGGGGAGCGGTTCCGATGTCAGCCATGGCCATGATGAATTCAAGAGCGCTCTGATTTCCGACGGTGGGGAGGTCGGGAGGTCGGGAGGTCGGTTTGGTGACGGGTGTTCCAGACGCCGACTATGAGCGGCAGGTGGATGCCGGGTAGGAGAAGAGAGGTGCGCAGGTTGGGCTGTTGGGAAGAAATCGACGAGGTTCGGCAGTGAACTGCGTACCGTGGCTGCACGTTGACAGGACGCCGGGAGGAACGAAAGTATGTAGAGATCAGTGCGGCGTCGGGACGAACAGACGCCAGCAAGTCAGGAGGGACGAGGCCGAGGCGGACAGAAGCGGATCGGCCACAACAGGAGGCGTCTCGATGTTGGCAAGTAGTTAGACGCGGCCGAGACGAGATGCGGAGAAGACAACGGCAACGGGAAGAAAGGGGAGTGCGAAGTCGGAGGAAACGTCAAGACCTGCAGAGGAGGGCTGGACAAGGGCTGCCAGAGGTCCCGAGATGGCAAAAACAAACCGTCTCGGTGGTGTTTGCTCGCGAGCTTTTTTCCCCCTTGCGACCGAAATTATGCTGCTTGGAGAGGATGGAGGGAAAAAAAGAAGAACCTACCTACCTTGCTTGGGTAGAGTGGAAGTTAATTACCTAAGGGACCACCTAGCTGGGCGGTTTAGTGAGGTACCTGGTGCGGTGCCTACAAGCCTGTGGGTACCTACAGATACGGAGGGCCTGGGGAAACCCAAGGCGCCTTCCCATGCCCCAGGGGTGGCGAACGGCACTGGATCGGCGTTCTGTGCTGCCGAGTACCACCTACCTTGGTAGGTACCTACCTTCCTTGGTACCTACCTACCTAGGTAGCTACCTTACCTAAGTACCTGTACGGGGAGAGATTGACCAGTGCCTCCTATCCTTGGCGGATGACCAAAGGGCTATGAGCAACCGCAAAGGCAGCTCGAAGATAGGATATTTTAGTCGACAGCCTAGAGGCGCGGGGTCTAGGGTCCAGGTACCTAGGTACTTGCTATGCTAAGTCGTACTTGTTGGTCCATGTGGTGGTTTATCGGTCCGCAGCAGGATGGTCTGGTTCGCGTTCGCGGCAGAGCATGAGGTGCTCCATTCTTCGCAGGCACTGGTTGACGGGAGGGACGCTACATACTAGTGCTTGACAGAGAGTTTCTCTCCTCATTTCGGGGCCGCCGTGTCATGAGCAGGCCTCTTGGGGGTGCAAGCTTTGAGGCGCTTGTTGGCGTCTTGTCTGGGCCACGTGCAAATCCGGGAGCTAAGGAACGGTACCTTCTGCAGTGCTATTCTCGGCGCAGTACACCTGAGGAGGATAGACACCACCAGCTTGGCCTCGGAGATGCTGTCGTCTCAGCATCTTCCCCTGCCATCTGCCTTGTGGTGCTGAGCTCCAAGTATCGAAGGCGGTAGCTACCTAGGTAGGAACCTAGTATAATGCGCGTGCTCCGAGGCACAGAGAAGTGGCCTCTCTACCTTCGGGTTACGTAATCAAGGCCGGAATACATACGGTACACCTCATCTAATGGTTCAGGCGGCCATCTGTAATTACTGTACATATACTCGTACGGATAGGGCTCCCTCGTTTCCTTGGTCGGCGCGTCGCCACCGAACTTCGCTTGGGCAGTGGAGGAGCAGCCCCCATGTCGTTTACAGGGGAGTTGTCCAATCAGAGTGCCGTCCTCACAGCGATACTCAAGCTCCCCCATAAGTCTCGTCAGCCTTGTCGATACTGTTCTTAAGGCAGCGTGGTATTAGATTGCCTCTTTCTTTGCCTCTTCAACTTTAAGTTAATCCGTTTATGTAATGTGTACCTACCTATCTATCCGTACCTCCCTGTACGTACGTACGTAAGTATCTATTGTACTGGGGCTCCGTGACCTCCCTAAGGCTGGATGGGCTGCCCCTCCACTGCCAAAGAGACTTGTGCTCGAGGTGCTCCGTATGGATTCCGGAGTAGAAAGTACCCACCCACCTATCAACTGTTCATTAGACATCTGCCGGGGTACTTCGGTCCCTCGCCTTTACCCCACTGTCAGGAAGATAATCATGTTCGTATCTGTACCCCGTGCCGGACCGCCGCCAGGGGCCGTTACAGGTACCGCGCGACAGGCTCCGTCTTGAAACATTCCGCCTGCCCCTTCCGCTGTCCGCCCCATATCTGTACGTTGCTAGTACCGCTTTTTGGATCCCCCAAGGCTGCTGCCTCTCCTCCCCCATCGAATCTTGGAATGCCCATTTATCGACGACATCTTGTCCGCTTCCTCGTCGCCAGTTTAATCGCCCAGCCCAACATTACACAGCAAAGGTACCGAAAAGGCATCCAGGCATAAGATTCCATCCTCGCACGCCTCCCCAGAGACAGGCGTCTCGCTACAATGGCCTCTGCGCATTCGAGGCCCAAGGATCCCCTCGACGCTCTGCAGCACATGATCAACGATGTGGTAGGTGCCATTGTCCCTGGCCCTACATGTGCGTGCCTCGCCTAACTCCATGCCTTTCTCTTCTCGCCCCCAGCTTGTACATACCGGAAAGGCTCTCCGTGCCTCGCGCAAAGACGGTCACGGCAACGGCCCTTCGCCCCATGGCTCTATCCAGGCAAGGCTGCCAGAGACCATCAAGTCCTTCCACAGCGCTCTTGACAGCCTCGACAGCGATATTGTACGCAACCCCCCTCTCCACCCTTGTCGTTGCCTGTTCCCTGCTTACCCACGAGCAGGTCCGGGCCAAGTCGGTCTTGCTCCGCGACCTCAACGAGCTGCGATCGCAGAGGGCACAGTCGAAGCCTCTCGAACAGATACACTCGCACCCCTCGGATCCACAGTCGCAGTCTCCCACGGTCGTTGACTCGCATTCGTCCCCGCCCGCCGCGCCCAGGGATCATCCCATCAAGACCGAGCCCATCATGAAGCCCGTCGCACCCTTTCCCGACATGGGCATGAGTCTGCCCGACGCCGCTCAGTCGGCCACGGTCGTCAAGGAAGAAAGCACACCGACGCAGGCACCATCTGCCACGCCTGGCGGTCCCGACTTCAAGGTCGAGGGCGGTGCCTCTTCTGCTCCTGGCGGCATCATGTCAATAGCGCACCAGAAGCCTGCTGGGATTCAACCCAACGGCCCCGGTGGCGACGACACACTCAGCATGAACCCTGGCCTGAACTTTACCGACATGGAGTTTACCCTTGCGCCGTCCAACAACGATGCCCAGGATCAGCTCAACAGAGACGCCGCCAGCAGCCTCAACACCACCGCCGAGTCTTCCTTTGACCTCGCATCCTTCGCTCCGGCCGGCGGTGCCGACAATGGAAACAACAGCAACAGCATGGCCTCGCTTGGCGGCATGCTGCCCGCCAGCCTCAGCGGGGCCATGAGCAAGCCAAACACCGCCGATAACCAGAGCAAGCCCGCCGACAACAGAAACAATGACAACGTGCAAGACTCGGCGTTTGCGGACATCTTCACGGGCGATGGTCAGGCAGACGGGATGGACTTTGATTTTAGCCTCGGAGACGGCGGCATGGGCGGGGATACGTTTGACGATCTCATGAATGATCGCGACAACACCTTCAACACGATTGAGCACGGGGACTTTGACGCGACCTTTTTCGGCATCGACAAGACGGATGGCACCTAACTTGGCCCGGGAACGGCTGGCCCGGGAACGGCGGTATGAATACGAGGCAGCCATGGGCTCATGATCGGGAAGAGCGGGCCAAATGACTGGAATGACATGGGACAGGCGCTGGTTGAGATTTCGGGTGTATTGCATAGCCGCAAGCTGCTGTCTTGCTGGATACGTGGGCAAATATAGCTCCAAAGCCAGGGCGACGGAAGCCACTGAGCACGCAAGAGACCGTATGAAAGGGACGACTTATGGCGCAACTGGCTGGCGACGCAGGAGCACATCAGATCAAAGTACAAAAATATTCTTCTCAACATCTACATGTGGTCGACCAGCCATGTCGACCAGCCATGTCGACCAAGAACCGTAGCTTCGCTGGGGCCTCTCATGCCTAGATGGCACCGCAAGATGCCTGAGCCCCTTAGCTTCTCCCTCTCGTCTTCCAAGAGACAGACAGACTCTCCGACTACGGCCCCTGCGTCACGTTGACCATAGTGCCCAGCATGGCCTTGAATTTTGGGTTCCGCCAGTCGCGCCACTCGTAGTCGAGGGCGCCCCATGTCTCGTTGTGGTCGACCGTCTTGTCGCGCACGTAGTAGGAGCCCTGGACTGCCCACAGCGCCCAGTCGGCGTCGTTGCCCGCCATGTACTCGGCCAGGCACGTTAGGTAGCGCCAGTCCTTGTCGCTGAGCCCGTTATGGGGCCCGCCCGTCATGCCGACGCCAAACTCGGACAGGAAGAACGGCCCCGTGTACGACCGGCCCTGCTCGAGCACGAAGCCGTACAGGCCGCCGTACTGCGCCTTGGCCAGCGGGCAGAAGCCAAAGTTGGGCGTCGTGACGGTGAAGCTGTAGCTGTGCGCCTCCCATACGCGCTTGCCGCCCCACGTGCCCAGGTCCATCATGGGGCCAAGGCGCAGCGGCGTCAGGTCCGTCCCGCCATTGATGCCGCCGACGATGACGAGGGCGTTCGGGTTGGCGTCGTGCACCAACTGCGCCGCCGGTGGCATGTAGCTCAGCCACGTCTCGGCGGCAAAGGGGATCTGCGCAAACGACGCTCGGAGCTCGTTGCGCAGCGACAGGCCCACGATGCCCGGCCGCGACCGGGACCACCGCGCCATGGCCCCAAGGCCGGCACGCCACTCGCCCGTGTCGAAGAAGCGGCTGGTTTCGGCCATGTAGAAGCGCGCGTCCTTCCACCAGCCGTTGCCGTCGTTGAGGTCGCAACACCAGCCCGCCCGGCTGACGTGGTTGTCCAGCACCGTCATGACGCCGCGATCCCAGAGCGCCGACTGGACTCTGTCGAACACGTCGAGGACTGTCGAGGTGCCGTTTTCGTGGGCGAGGAAGGGATTCTTCGATACGGCCGCGGAGTAAAGCCGCATCAGGGCCTTCTCGTCGACCCCTGCGGCCTTGGCTGCGCTGCGAAACGAGTCCTCGACCCTGACGTCCGGGTGACGCGCCATGTCGATCGAGTAGGTGAGGCGTACGCAGTTGAAGCCCTGGGACGCGATCCAGTTGGCCGTGTGCTCGATGGATTGCCTGTGCAGGCCCTCGGGGACATTTGTCTCGAGGTGCCCGGCCCAGTTGATGCACCGCAGCTTGACACGCTGGCCGGCGGCATCGAGAATCCAGCGGCTCGAGGCGCTCAGCGGGACCTTGGGCTTGTCGACTCTCGCCCGCGCCGCTGCGTGGCCGAGAGACAGGCACAGCAAGGCCAAGAGCCGGTGAATGACGGCGCACTTCATGGCGACGACAGCGACTGTGGCCGCGTTCGATTCTAGCTTTAGTAGAGAAGGCTTTCTTCAGATGTCGAGTGCCTCTCCAACGAGAGGTCTGTAGCTGTCTCGCCCGCTGAGTGAATGGCCTACCGAAACCACCCGTTGACATGGCTGCGACGGCCAGTCTGCCGTCGCCTGCCTGGCGGCATCTATATACCTGGTCGCCGAAGCAGCATCGTCAGGCGCCGAGGGCATGTGAGAGACGGGCGAGTCACCCCGAGCTGGCTTGCCAGGCGAGCCGGCGAGGCCTCTTTGGCCATTAGCGTCGGCCGATGTGATATGGATGCCAGTGCGAAGTTCCGATGAGGACATAGTCGCAAATCCCCTTCAGCTGTCCATCTGTTCGCATACAGCGGCCGTGGTCACCCGCGCCTGAGCATGCAACCCCGAAAAGCTGAGGCCGGTCAAATGACGGCCGTCAAAAGAACCCCGACGCATGCTGGGGACGAGGGTCCGGGGACGATGCGGCGCTACGACCCTGGCCATCTGCAAATGAGCGCGTGCGACGTCTAGCCCGGGCCACTAATAAGAGAGAATGTGCCGCCTCCCCTCTTGGAGGTGCGCCCCCAGTCTGTCTCAGCGGCCCGTGCAGCACCATCTTGCCTCCGACTCTGGCCGCCATTCGGCCGGTCAAGGGTGGCCGGGCTGGGAGCCCATAATGTCCGGTCCGTGGCGCTGCAGGCGGGAAAGGCATCGAGATGCGCACATGGCCAAGGCATGCGATTCGCGACGATGCGACACCGGGGCGGGAGCCGCAGCCGCAGATGACGGCACGCATCTGTCACCGGCTGGAGTGATCAATAAAGATGATGGACGTCCTGGTGACTGCTCGTGTCACTGAGGGCTGAGTGAGCCAAATGGCCAACGTCCTTGACGGTCGATTAAAATTATACACAAACGGAGCCAACGACGCTCTCGGTTGTTGGGCCGAGAAAACATGTGCTTGGAGCCGTCATGTGCAGGCGTGCTGTCAACTCCCCTTCGTGGTCTTCGACAATTAATTCTCACAGGTAATATGCGGCATGGAAATCAAAAGCCAACGCAAGGTCACGCCAGGGCAGGTGGAGAGCCGTGTCAGGGCACGTTGGAAAGGGGGAGGGAGGGGGGCGAGAGGATTATCTCGATGGCTTTGACGTCGACGGAAGCATCGACTGGGGCGGCTCTATTCCGTCTTTCCCTGTCCTCTCGCCTGGTCGTCGAGGCGTAATGGGGTCGCTCGCGCAGGCGGCGGCCCGCGCACTTCAAACCCCCGACGCTTGGCCAGCAGGCTTTTGAAAGCGCCGATGAATTGGACCAGAGATTCCTCGTCGCGGGCGCAGAAGCGGTAGCTCTTCTCCTCGGTGATGATCTGCAGGCAGTTTTGTTTGCTCTTGCTGAGGGGATCAATGTCGACGACGTTGACCACAGCAGAGAGCTGCACCAGCCACTGGACAGCGTACTCAGACTCGTCCTTGTAGAGGATGAGATTCCGGGGTCGCAGCACTGCCCACATGTTTTTCCACTGCCGGACGCCGCGTTTGCTTCGGAGCATCCAGAGCCATCCGTGCCAGATGACGCGCTCTGGATCCGCGTCCGCGTTGCTGTTGGTGCCGTTCTTGTTGCTCTTGCTCTTGTCGTTGAGGACGCTCGCTTGGCTGAGCGAGCGGTTCACCGGCGGACGAGAGGCCAGTGTCCCACCCCTGGGCAACGAGCTCGCCTCGAGGGGCGGTTGAATTGTGAGGCTTTCGAGCGACGCGCCGAGTGGCAGCGGGCCCTCGTTGTCGGACAGGTCCGAGTGCGAGGGCAGCTCATTGCCAGACCAGTCCACATTGTTGAAGGACTCGCGCCGACCAGCAGCGGCGAAGAATGGCCCAGGAGGCCCATTGGGTTCGGGCGAGCTCGACAGCATGACGTGGTCTCCTTCGTAGCCGGAGGATTCGCGCCCGGGACGAACAGGCCCGAGGGTCACCAATGCGTTTGGCGACAGACTGCGAGCCAAGGGGCTAGCAAGAAACTCGTCGTCGTCGTCGTCGTCGATCCTGGCCTCTTTGCGAATGAGGTCGACCCACTCCTGGGCATCTTGGGCCGTGGGTGCCTGGAAGTGGAAGTTCTTGGAAGGCGAGAAGAGGCCAAAGACATTCTGGCGCTTGTGCTTGGGGTCCTTGAGGAAGGCCACGGCCGTCAGGTCCGACAGGTAGACTTGGTGGCGGAGCTTGGTCTCCTTTTCGTTCTTGTAGACGGACAGGGTGTTTGGACGGAGCACAATGTAGACTGTCTTCCATTTCTGCAAGCAGGGTCGGGTTAGCACAGACGGGGTTTGCGAGGCGAGGAACGAGGGACCCGAATACCCTCGTCTTCTGCGTTCGCCTCTCGACGTAGCCGCACTTGATGACGCGGTCAGACTCGAAGCAGCCGTTTTCGTTGACGCTCGCCGCGAGGCCGTTGTTTTTGGAGCGACTTTGCGGCAGGCGACCGGCGGCGTCTCGCACGTCTTTGGCGTCGGTGACTGGTCGCGGCGCGACGTCGATGGCCTGAGCCTCGGGCATGGTCGGGGAGGAGAGGGGGCCGTGGCCGGGGGCAAGCTGATGGAGGCGGTTGCGCGCTTCGTACGGCGCTGGGACTTCTTCCGAATCGATAGCGGGGTGACGGACCGACGACGGGTACCAGAGGCGCGGTCCAGATGGAAAGAGTCGAGGGTTTCTTAGATGTATTACGTGCGCACAGGCTGTTGTCGATCTCTGAGGCTGCAAGGTGTCGTGGCGGGCGATTCAATGGTCGCGGCACCGATGATGGCGATGAAGATGGTCGGGGCCCTCTTGGGCAGGAATATCTCATGGGACGAGGCTTCGGGGCCGAGGTGGTGATGCGGTGGCGCCGGACCGCACATTAAAGCCTTTGCTTGCGCACACCTGAGGCAGAGAAGGGGCATCACATCACACCAACGATGCCGAGCTTTCCGCCCGCGTGGGCCAGGACGAGCAGCTCCGGCAGTTGGGCGCCGCCAGATGCGATGATGCGCGTGCTTGCTTTTGCAGAGCTGGATGACGGCTGGTGGGATGCGGCGAATGCTTGCTGGAGAGGCGTGTGTGTGGTGTGTATGTATGTGTGTGTGTGTGTGTGTGTGTGTGTGTGTGTATGTGTGTGTGTGAAGCGAGACACAGAGAGAGCGGAAGAGAGAGAGGAAGAGGGCGAGAGACACCGATAATTACGTAGGCACCACCAAATGGACGCGGCCGGGGGGACGGGGAACGGGGGCATATGTTTAACGGGGGCATATGTTTCAGCGCCCGATGCGACGTCGTCGAATCATTTTAAACGAATCCGGCTGCCGCCACTCCAGCTTCCTTGTCACTGAAGAGCCTCTATAATTAGCGTCCAGGGGGGGCAAGGCTTAGTGGGCCGCCTGGCACCTGGACCCACTGCATCACAAGGTGAACAGGCTTGAAGTGCCTCCATCCGACTGCCAACCAAGCCCAATCTCAACCACCACGAGCTCATCTCTCTCACGGCCGGGAGAGGGGAACGGGCGGACAACAAAATGGCCAGCTCGCCGGGAAACGCAACCAGCGCCCCTTGCAACCGCTGCAAGGACCCCGCCGCGCCTCATACGCTGCGCAACTACCCGACCTGCCGGTATGCCTCGACCCGCAAGCCTCGCCGCAACCTCGCCGCAACCTCGCCGCAGTCCCCGTCTGGCTAACCCGAGGCGCAGAAACTGCTACGTCGACTATGTCGAAGCCAAGGCGGGCAGGCGTCTCGGCGCCCTGGCCAGGGACACGAGGACCTCTGCCAGGCCCGCCCCCCGCAAGTATCTGGCCGGCCTGTCCTTTGGGCCCTCGTCCACCGCCATGACAAACGTTCTCGATGGCAGCGCAAGGTTTCACTCGTCAAGAAAGTCTTCGCCTGCCTTTGAGCCTCTCGTCGTCCATGTCGACACCAATCTGTCTCACGCTGGCCCTGCACAGGACACGACTGCTCACAAACTCCTGGCAAGATACCGTGAGCGGTTCCCCAACGTGACGTTTGAGTATGTGCACTTGAGCCAAGCGCTACGCATCAAGTCCATGGATTGGTCTTCGTTGCTACGAGCCGGGGACAGGGCCGACCACGACACTCACCGGTTGCGAGCATTCCTCGACTCCTTGCCGTCGGCGACGTCCAGGGCAGACATGTTGCGCCTTCTGGTCCGCAACCTGCTGCTGGACATGGCGCTCGACAGGTCTTCCTCGGCTCTTCTCCTGGGGCACAGCACGACGGCACTCGCCTCGCTGACTCTCTCCGAGGTTGCAAACGGCAGGGGGTTCACCATCCCGTGGCAAATCAACGACGGCCCGTACAGGGTGTGCTTGTACGCGCAAGCCCCAGACTCCCCCGAAGGAAGCGACACCCGATGGGCCGAGATGCACGTCTACTATCCACTACGCGAGATCCTGAGAAACGAAATCATGCTGTATCTAGACCTGGTACCGTCGTTGCGTGACCTCGTGCCCGCCGACGACGCCTCGTCCACCAGTGTCGTCTCGCACAAGGACTTGAGCATCGACGAGGTCATACGGAGGTACTTTGACGGCGTCGAAGGCCCGTACTCGGGCATAGTGACCAACGTCGTGCGGACGACGGGCAAGCTAGACAGGGCCACGGGATCGGACGGCTGTCCAATGTGTGGCATGGGTGTAGATGAGCAAGGAGACTCGCGGTGGGCCGGAGAGCTCGGGGACGACGACGCGAAGCCGGGTAGCTGGACAAGGCTGTGCTACGGCTGCAAGCGGACCATGGGTGGATGACCCGGGCCAGAGGGGCCGGGGGGGGCCAGAGGAAAGGGGAGCCTCGAACAGAAAAAGCTGTCGTCGAAGTCGACTTGAACTCCCTACCTGGTATGACGCATAACCGCCCCCGGAACCATCTTTTGGCCTCGCGTTTCCACGTCCTGGCGGCACAAATACGCCTCTAGTCTATCGCCCAGATTTAGCCCTCGCACTTTGAAAAACAACATCTAACCAACTTGTCCAGGATTGCGCAAACATCTCGTCGTCCTATCCAACTCGCGCGGGATAGGGCTCAGGCCTTGGCCACCATGGGTAAGACACGGCCCTCAAACCTCCTCATCAACTTGTTGGTTTGCTCCGCCAGCGAGAGCGTAAGGATTGTGTGCGGCAGTATCCGGGCCAGGTGCGGGAGAAAGCCCTTGTAAATGGCGAAAAAACCCTCGGTGCGGATGGTCTTGCCCAGGCAATCGAAGACGCCCTTGTACAGGTTTCCATTTTGGTTGTAGAGGCGAGACATGATTGTGTCTGGAGAAAAGTTTGCACATGAGTCGCGCTCCCAGCGGATACGATGATGAGGTTTCTTACCAGGGGGGTGCATGAAGCAGCAGACAACAAACCCGCTGACGGCGCTGCTCGCGAGATGCAACGCAGGGCCCTCGTCCATGGCCGCGTGCCGAACGAGCCGTCGCTTGGCGAAGAAGTAGGTGGGCAACTGCACGGAGCTGCCGAACCCGGTCCGGATCATGGCCGCGCCGACGCCGCGGTAAAGCCCTCTGACGCCTTCGGCGCCGTAGATCTTGGACAGGCCGTCCCACGCGTTGCGATACTGGTGCTGGGTGCCGACGGGCCGAAAGGGCGAGTAGCTCTGCAGGCGCGTCTTGACGAGGAAGAAGGGGCTCCCGGCTGCGGCACCAAAGACACCGGACGAGGCGCCGCACAGCATGTTGATGGCCAGGTTCTGCGCATTCTCGTTCTTGAGGAAAAGGGTGGCCAGGCCCTTGCGCATGGGGTCGTAGAATCCCAGCCGGCAGCCGTTGAGCAGTATCTGGTAGATGTAGGCGCTGCCGAGGCCGCGGTAGATGCCGCGCAAGCCCTCGTGCTTGACGATGACGCCGACGCCGTGCAGGGGCCCGCGGTAGTGATGCGGCTGGTGTCCCTTGGACTGGAGTTCTCCTTGTAGCTGCATGCTGCAGGGGCGAGTCGAGCGGTTAGACTCTGGGCATCAACAAGAGTTTCTGGGTGGTGCCTCTTTACCGAATCTTGACCGTCTCGAAGGGATGCGTCGCGGTGACGGCTCCGCAGGCCGCAATGCCGCCGGCGACAAAGGCACTGAAGCAGCAGGAGAAGAAGAAGACGTCAGCAGGCGTGGCTCTGTCACGGCGAGGCGGCGGGCATGATTTACCCCAGTGTCGTCGACATGGCACCCAGCCCTCCGCGCAAAGACGGAAAGCAGAGAGCGCGAGTCGTTGGAGATCTCGCTTCAGGCCAGGGGAGCTCGAGAAGGAGGGCAGTAGGAGCTGCGGAGGGGGAGCAAGAGTCGTAGGGCCTGAAGCCTTGCAACGCTTATACGAGGTATCGCCGACTCGTCAAGGAGAGTTTCAGCAGTCTCGTTGGCCAGGCTGACTAGGTATGTTGGAACCCGGGGACCTCGCGCGCGCACGATGCGGGAATCGGGGCCGCGCGTGGCCAAGGCTTGGACGAGTGGCTGATTGTTCCTGCAAAGCAGGGTGCGCAGCAGCAGGAAGCATAAAATGGCGAAAGCAGGCGGAGAGATCGGGGCTTGGCTAGCGCTGCGCGTGGGAAAGGGTGCAAAATGACGACTTGGCACGAATTTCCAGCGCCGACGTCGGCCCCTGCACAGAGTACTCTACAAGGAGCATTTTATTTATTTATTGGGGGTCAATATCCGTAATCTCAGCTCCATCAGCCTTGACTCTCGCAAGCATCCTTGCCAGAAACCAACTGTTAACTACCTAGGTAATAAGGTAATTAGTCCCTCATGAACTTGGTATACCTTACAAAAAGAGGTACCTGGGTAGGTACTGAGCATATATATCCATCTTATGTAAGCCGGGCTTTCCAGTGCCGACCGGCATTGGCGGGTACCTTTTCCTTTGTACAGTACCTCCTCGGCACTTGCTCATCGACTTTTGGCCTAGCACCGAGGTTTCTGCATCCTGCACCTCATCCGTCAATCAAGCCATACCTGCAGCGCCATAATATACTGTGGCTTGGACTGCACCCGACAAACAGCGGCTCATGCTGGCCCTCGCCCCCCAGCCTCGATCCACGCCATGCCGCCCACCCCCATGGACATTGACCGTCCCGAGCGAGCCTCTCTCAACATCCATGGCAACGCGCCCATGGCGAACCTCTGCGATGTCATCTCGACCTTTCGGCCCACAAAGGTACGCTGAGCTCCCGCAGAGTGCGCGCCCTACACGTACGGCACCCGGTTGACAGGCTCGGCGACTTCTCAGCTGCTGCGGCGCGACGACATCAAAGACGGTCGCCACCAGCCTCATGTCCTCTCGATAGATTACGACGACGAAGGCGAGCTACTTATGACGTCAGCTAGCGACGAAACGATCCAAATCTACAATGTCAGGGACGGCCGCCACGATAAGAGCCTGCTGAGCAAAAAGTACGGCGTCAAGCTCGCCAAGTTCACGCATACAGGCTCCAGTATAATATACGCGAGCACCAAGCAGAACAGTGGGCGTTCCCTTTGGTACACCACCGTTCCATGGCACTCTTCTCTGGTGGCTGACAGCTCTTCCCTCCCCTTCAGACGCCATCCGATATCTTGCCACCCACGACAATTCCTTCATCCGCTACTTCGAAGGCCACGAGGCCGACGTAACCTGCCTCGCCGTCCACCCGGGCAGCGACAACTTCATATCTTGCTCTCAAGACAACACCGTTCGGCTGTGGGATACCCAGACCAAGCACTGGCAGGGTCAATTGATGCTCAGGAACCCCACCCTCGCCGCCTATGATCCCTCGGGCATGGTCTTTGCCGTGGCTTGCCCCAGCAGCGGCTCCGTGCTCCTCTACGACGTCCGCGGCTACGACAAGGCTCCCTTTGCGACTGTCGACATTGTGGGGCAATGCTGCGGCATCGACTCGCAGTTTGTCGTCAAGGGATGGACCAAGCTGGAGTTTTCCAACGATGGCAAGTCCCTGCTAGTGGGAACAAAGGGCAACGGCCACTTCCTCGTCGACGCCTTTGAAGGCTCCCTCAAGGCATACCTTCGCAGACCGGCGGGGGGGACAAGACGTCAGGCGCCTGGGGAGGCTGCGGCTGTGGCTAATGGCAGCGCCTCGACGGACCCCACGTGCATGGAGAGCAGCGGGGACTGCTGCTTTGCACCCGACGGCCGGTTCGTCATCAGTGGCACCAAGCAGGATGTTTTGGTCTGGGACACGCTTGGTTCGCCACCGGAGAGCAGGATACTGGAGCCCGCCTGGACGTTGCCCGATAAGAGAGAGGCGGCCGTCGCGGCTTTTAATCCTCGCTTCAACTTCTTCGCCACTGCGGACCAAGACTTGGTGCTTTGGCTGCCAGACCCCCATGCCTAGGAGGTGGAGGATCGACACGCTTAAGTCCGTGCTTGGGCTGACGGGCCGGGTGGCTTTGACGACGTCACGACGCCTGTGTATTATTTGTAGGTTATCTGGGGAGTCGAGGCAGATACCCGGTGAATGTTGTATTTTTTTCGACCGCTGCCACTCGACGGCTGCAGCGACACTCCGTCTTGTCAGGGGAATGCACGTCAATCAATACCGGAGAAGTGAGGTCTCGGAGCGAAGCATGCTCGCAACCTGATCGAGGTGTGGCACGGGCGAGTAGGACAGCACTACTCATCACATATCGGTCACGCAGCTGCGGGCTGGTCAATACCGGTTTGCCTATGCAAACAGCGCAATGGAATCGACATTCCTATACAATTGGATAGGCGTTGGAGGTAGTCGCGGATCGCAACCCCCCGGTGGCGGCGGTATAGGGTAGCTCCGACCAGGCGGGGCGGAAAGGTGGTCCTGCGCCAGCCTTGCAAGCCACCGCGCCGTAGCCACCGTGCCGTAGCCACCGTGCTGTAGTTACGTGCAGGTGCCGAACCGCAGACTCGCGGCTCAACCCACCAACGTGCAACGACGGAGCAGTCCGATGCGGTGATCACCATGCCCTACTTCAAGTCGAGCCAGGAATGGGTCGAGCAGTCGGTCCTCCTCCTCGAGGCCCGCCCCTCTACCGTACGCAACGCACCGCCCTTTCCTCACCAACCCAAACATAATCCCCCCCCCCCGGTCAATCCTCACCTGCATCCGAGCTCGCGCGCGCTGACCTTGTCGCCAAAAAAAAACCACAGACCCGAATCACGACTAGATACTCCATCGGGACTGCCCGGCCCGGCGCCAGGAAGCTGCAGGAAGGCGACGCCGCCGCCTCGACGGACACGGACGTCGCGGCAGCCAAGCCCCCCCGCGGCAGCCTCGTCCTCAAGACGTACGACCCCGTGAGCGGCGTCACGCTCAAGTACCGCACCGCAAAGGCCGCAGAGGTCTCCCGCCTCGTCTACTCGGCCCTGGGCCGGCTCGGGAGGGTCATGGCCGCCGTACCTGCCGAGGACATCGACGAGCCCATGCTGGACGCTCCGGCGAGCACCGACGTCGCCGCCAAGGACAGGCCCGAGTCAGCGGCCGCCGCGCAGGCCCCCCAACAAGGAGGAACTGCGAAAAGAAAGAGAAAGGGTCGGAAATGAGCCACCCCCATCACTGCAACCGTACTCAATCGTGTGGCCCATGCGTCGTCGGGCATCGCAGCGGCGAGACGACTGTTGCGGCCTCGGCGATTTCGGATGGATCTCGGCATGGTCATCACCTGGTCACACATAGAAGAGCAAGCGGTAAAAACTCGTTTGGTTTCAGTCGGATCGGTTCTTTCATCGTCGTCCCCAACGTGCTACAATACATCATGGTCCATCCAATCCAAGGCCATTTCCAAGGCCATCATTACCATGCCCAACCATATAGAACGCCATGACGCCTGTTTATACCTGAGCCTGGGCTCAGAATCCAACGACAACCGGACAAGTCATCAACGCCCGAGTAAAAGACGCCCCTGTCTTGGCCGTAAGACCTGACCAACCTCTTCCAAGGTACATTGTAAGAGAGGGGAAGCAGTGTGGAAGGGTATATACGAAAACGGAGAGGGGAGGGGGGTTATCTCTTTTGCATCAAAAGTCGTCGTCAAAGGAAAAGTCGCCGCCCTCGGTCTTTTCCCCGCCAGGAGTGGAGCCCTCATCGCCGTTCTTCTTGGCGCTGGCCAAGACACCGGCCTTTTGGTAGTCGCCCACCCGCTTCTCGAAGAAGTTGGTCTTGCCACCCAGAGAGATGTTTTCCATGAAGTCAAAGGGGTTAGATGACTTGTACACCTTCTCGTTGCCAAGGGCCACAAGGAGGCGGTCGGCGACAAACTCAATGTACTGCTTCATCAAAGTGGCGTTCATGCCAAGCAGGGCACATGGCAGAGCCTCAGTCAAAAACTCCTGTTCAATGGTAACGGCGTCCGTGATGATGCCCTGGATGACCTCTTTGCTGGCACGGTGCTTCATGTGAGAGTGCAAGAGGCAGGCAAAGTCGGTGTGCAGACCCTCATCGCGGGAGATGAGCTCGTTGGAAAAGGTCAGGCCAGGCATGAGACCACGCTTCTTGAGCCAGAAGATGGATGCAAATGCTCCGCTGAAGAAAATGCCCTCGACCGCAGCAAAGGCCACCAGACGCTGAGCAAAAGATGAATCCTTGTCCTGGATCCATCGGAGGGCCCAATCAGCCTTCTTGCGAATGCAAGGAACTAGAATTTTTGTCAGTAGCCGTTGAATTGTGATGCATGTCAGAGTGACCTACTGGTTTCAATGGCGTTGAAAAGGTAGGTCCTCTGAGCATGCTCCTTGATGTAGGTATCAATCAGGAGAGAGTACGTCTCGGAATGGATATTCTCCATCATGATCTGGAAACCGTAGAAGCAGCGAGCCTCGGGAATCTGGACCTCGCCACTGAACCGTTCGACGAGGTTCTCGTTGACGATGCCATCAGAGGCGGCGAAGAAAGCCAGGATATGGGAGACAAAGTATTTCTCGTCATCATTCAGGCGGTTGTTCCAGTCATGCATGTCCTTGGAGAGATCAATCTCTTCGGCCGTCCAAAAGGATGCCTCGGCCTTTTTGTACATTTGCCAGATCTAGACAGATGCAGCTGTCAGCCAAAACGTCACACCCGCGAATCACTTTACGCGTCTTTGACGCGTGACATACCTCGTGATACTTGATTGGGAACAGGACAAATCGCTGAGGATTTTCTTGCAAGAGGGGCTCGTCGGCCTCCTCAGGCTTGAGTGCAGAAGCAGCAGGCTTCTCCTCTTTGGTGGCCAATTTGCTCTCCTCAGGGGCGGACTTGGGGCTGGCATCGACTTGGTCGGCCAGGGCGGACACGGCGGCTTCATCGAAAGGCTGGTTCTCCTTGTTGGTGGTGGTGGTGAAATCCAGCTTCTTGATGGGAGACTCCATCTTGAGTGACTCGATGGCAGAAGCGGCCTAATCCCAGGGCGGTCAGTCGTGAACGGGGCAATAGAACAACTGGCGACGAGAAGGGGCAGTGGCACAAGGTGAACTCACCTGCTTGGATGGGGTGATCTGAGAGGCCATTGCAAGCGTTGAGAGAGAAAGGCTGATGAGGCAAGGAAGACGCGTAAAGTGATTCAGCTTCTGCTCGGCCTGCAAGTTGGTGTGCGGACGCGATTGTGGAAAGAGGAGGGAGGTGGTGTCAAGAGGTTTTTGTAATGAGGGAGCAATGCGCTGTCACGTGAGCCGCGACGCGTCGGAAGCGTGTTTTCAGGGTGGACCAGTCTCCTTTTAATTAACTGGAGCGATCAATTAAGGCTCTTGAAGAGGCTGGCGAGGAATTGGGGATGCTCGGGTAACGCGTTCGCCGTATACAGTGCAAACACCGTGTACTTGTTAGGCAGCCAGGGTTGCTTTGTGCGCCAAATCACTAAAATTAGTACCAGCCACCGACTTCGCTCAGCCGTGGGAGACGCGTCAATGGGCTGCGACGCGTCCATGATGCCCCACAGACAGGGCGTGTAAAGAGCTCCGACTTATCAATCAGCAGGGCCAACACCGTTTCTCGTTCCGCTGTGGAGCCAAATCTCAGTCGTAACGCCACCTCGGAGAGCAGCTCGGAGATGGGCTGTTGTGTCTCGGCTCAACACCTCGACGCAAGCTAATCAGGGAGACGCGGATGCCCAACTTGCCCATCGCCGTCAAGGGAGGAATGCAAAGCCAGGACGAGGGGCACAAATGCTCGGCACCTAGGTATGATTCTACCCTGTATATTCGTACGTCGAAGTACTGTTCGTACATACAATGGGCAGTAAAAGCACACCCCCTTCCTTGCATGTGGAACCATGAACATTCGGATATCCCGAGATGACCCTATGACTCTTATCAGATCCTGCCAAAACACACTAGCCATCTTCATTATGCCTAAACCATTGTGCCGAGAGCCTTGGCAGACTGCCCATCTCTAACCCGGAAAACAAAATCATCTGTGCGGTAACTATATACTCCATACATGCTGCTTCAGCCCTTGGTATCATATGTAAAGCAATCGGCCCACCAGCCTGCATCCCCCTTCCCATGGAAAGAGACGCCGGCGGGGTCCTGTCGAGCCTCTCCTTGCACACCTGTGGGACGACTTATCTCGCGCCCCTGCGCTGCCCTTTTGTTGCCGGCGCTCTGGCGTGTCTGTCGTCGTCCGGTCCCCTCTCGATGTCGTGAGGGCGGGTTTGGTTGCGGCCGAACCAGCCACCCCCGCCGCCGCGAACCCGGGCTTCCTCTGGAGCGCGGGGCATGCGATCGTCTCGACTGGGCCGAGGCGCCGCGACCGTAGTTCCATGGCGAGACGGGGGATTCGTCTGGTATCCAGGAGGACTTTCTTGCCGCATCCTGTCGAACTCTTCGGGGCTGCTCGGGTCAATTGCGGGGATGGGCTGACCGCTCTTTCGCAGTTCTTTTTTGCCCTTCTCGCGCAGGTGCTGCTCCAGTAGCAGGGCGTTGCGAGAATTGGCCTTGAAGGCGGCGTCAGCGAGGTCGCCGAGGAAGGGCACCAGGCCGATGCCGAAGTCAAGGGCAATGTTGAAGATCATGTACATCTTGGTGGCGTTTGGGAGGCCTCCCTCGACCTGACAGCAAGTTTTGAAGACCATCAGGGCCATGAAGGTGTCCAAGGCGTCTCCGATGCTGACAAGTTATTAGCGCAACCGTACGGGACGTGGGCGTCAACAAGTCTTACGCAGGAACCAGTCCAATGACACTGCCCCAGCCGAAGCGAATGCCAAGGAAACTGCATAGCGCCAGATCAAGGCGGTATGCTCGCCTCTTGACCTTGGTCAAGACCTTTCCATCGTGCTCCGAGATGCCGGGGGGCAGAGCCTTCTTGCGCTTCTTGAACTTGCCCGTGGGCCTCCCATCAAGTCGAGTGGCGGGAACATGCTCGAAATAAGGGTCCTGGAGACGTGAAGCGTCGGTTAGCAGAGGAGTCGCGTGAGCCGAGTCGGAGGCGCAATTACCTCGGTGCCAAACTTGTTCTGCAGGCCCTCCCCCAGAATCTTCTTGCTTACGACCTTTGCGACAAGGGAAGCCATGACTGCTGTGTGCAGGCTGGATGTGACGAGCAGCGAGGTGAAGGGTATTTATGGAGAGCGGTGCTGGCGCCTTTGACGAGCCGCCGGCTGGTCGATTGGCGGAGCAGTCGCGGGTACTTGTTTCAGGAGGCGCCGTAGCCTGCTCGATTTAGCACAAAGCCGGCCAGGCAGGAGAAAGGGCAATTGAAAGGGTAGAGAAAGGACCCGGGGACTTCTAAGGAACAACAAGGCAGCAGGCGCTCTTTATTCTCAGCAGCCGCCACATCGAGTGGCGCTGGACCTGGAAAGAAACTCGACTTGGAAATCTTGTTTCCGGTGGTGCGGGCCGGCAACGATGATGTAATGCGGCACACGCGACCCAATCTTGCCGCGGGCGGTCTGCAGCGCATACTGTAATTACATCAGAGGTACAGTAATTGCTTTGTTGCAGTTGCACTGACTTGACGGATTCGCCCCAAGGCGGGGGTCACGTGCGAGACCCGGGGGGCCTCCGACCCTACCCCCCTACCTACGTGCCCCGAGTTTCCTCCTGCTGTTAGCGTGCGTGTTACTCCGTGGTGAATTTCAGGACGTTTGACCTCTGGACGTAGAGATCCAATATCAAACCAAGAGTGGAGGCAGCAGCAGCAGCGGCGGCGGCGGCGGCGAAGATGTCTTTGACGCAAGGAACAGTACATCTTCTTGTGTCCGTGATAGAAACGGCGCAGCTCCCGATATCTCTGGGAGAGTCATGGCCACTGCGGTACGACACACTCAACAGTTTGGCATTGACTGCAGGGAGAGGAGGGCTCCACTCCCCTGGACTACTGGACTAGGCCAGACTTGAGGCTGTACCTGCTTATTGTCATACCAGCTGAATGCTCCGTTCTTCCGGATCGAAGAGGCATATGCAGGTTGTTGTGGCTTTGCGTTTGCAGCTGCCCCGAATGGAATGGCTGTGGCGGATGGCGGGGCATTGTTCAGAGTAGAAACCCCCACATTGCCCCGCGGCGCCATCGTGTAATTTCTTCCAAATCGCGGGACTGGACATTTTTCTGCGTTTCATTCACGGCCAGCTTCCATCGCGCGAGCAGAACGCGCCGTTGCGTCGCACACGTCTTGTCTTCGAGCCATACTCGCTTCAATCGCGGCGAAATGTGCGGTGTCACCGGTCTACTGGTTCATCCCCCCCACTCACCAAAAAAAAACGATCCATGAAGCTGTGCTAACTCCAACCTCCAGCTGGGTGATCCCAAAGCCACCACGGCCGCCGTCGACCTTCACGAATCGCTCTTCTACTTGCAGCACCGCGGGCAGGATGCCGCGGGCATCAGCGTTTGCAACACCGGGGGCAGAGTCTACCAATGCAAGAACAATGGAATGGCTCAGAAAGTCTTCAGTCACTTCGCCAACGCAAGCGCCTTGATCCAAAATCTTCCTGGATGGATGGGCATCTCGCACTTGAGGTACCCTACCGCTGGTAGTTCATCTGCGTACGCGCTACTCCTCGCGAGGACTTGTCCTAACCATCTGCTAACAATATTCGAAACGATAGGTCCGAAGCGCAACCATTCTACGTCAACTCGCCGTTTGGCTTATCTTTAAGCGTCAATGGAAACCTCATCAACCCCGAATACCTTCGCGAGTTCTTGGATACAGAGGCCCGTCGCCATGTAAACTCTGATTCAGACTCCGAGCTACTGTAAATCCACATGGCCAAGCACCGCTTTTCAAAGGCCTTACTAACTGTAAAATTCCTAGGCTCAACGTCTTTGCACATGCTCTGAATGAGCTTAACAAAACTCGAGTCAACGTCGATGACATCTTCACTGCGCTACGCGAGGTTTATGGCAAATGCATCGGAGGTTATGCGTGCGCCGCCATGGTCACAGGCTTTGGTATTCTGGGTTTCAGGTACGGCGCTTGATATGTTTGTCTACAGTCAAGGGTTTTGACTAAACGATTAACTCTAGGGATGCCAACGGTATTCGCCCTCTCTGCCTCGGATCACGACCATCTCAAACCTTGGAAGGAGCGAAAGATTACTTCATCGCCTCGGAATCTATTGCTTTGAGGCAGCTCGGCTTTACCGACATTGTCGACATTCTGCCCGGACAAGCTGTTTTCCTCCAGAAAGGTGGCATCGTCCACTTCCGCCAAATCGTGGAGAGAAGATCCTACACGCCAGACCTTTTTGAGTACGTTTACTTCGCAAGGCCTGATAGTTGTATGGACGGCATTTCCATTCATCGCAGTCGACAACACATGGGAGTCAAGCTGGCAAAGAAGATGAAGGAAGCACTAAGTGAAAAGGTGATCAAGGAGATTGATGTCGGTACGTAACGTGACCTTTGAAGAGGTAACGAGATATGCCGACTAATCGTACCTCAGTTATCCCGGTTCCAGAGGTGAGAGATTCCCCGGTCCATCGCTTTCAGTCATGGGACAGAGTTTGGAACTGGAAGTTAACTGCTAACTGTTACAATCAGACCAGTAATACTGCGGCGGCTACTCTAGCGAAATATCTAGATAAGCCGTACTCGAATGCATTCGTCAAGAATCGCTACGGTAAGCTCTAGACCCCTTATGGCATGAGCGTCATTGCTAAGTGCAATAAAGTCTATCGCACGTTTATTCTTCCCGGGCAAGATGCGAGGAAGAAGGGCGTTCGTCGGAAGCTCTCGCCTATCGAATCAGAGTTCAAGGGCAAGAACGTTTGCATAGTAGACGATTCAATCGTAAGAGGAACGACCTCTCGAGAAATTGTATTTGGCCCCTTGACCATGAACAGCCCCGTCTTGCCAGCTGGAGCCAAACGACGCACTGTTTGCCTTGACATTAATTAGATGACTGACTTCAAATACTAGGTTCAAATGGCTAGGGAAGCGGGAGCTGTTCGCGTCTACGTCGTCTCATGCTCTCCGGCAATCGCAAATCCACATATTGTAAGTATGATCCTAGACCACGGCATTTCCGCTTCACCATTGGAATTTCTTCCCCGTCTATTATCAATATCAGTTCCTGACAGCGTTAATTTTATCCAAAGTACGGCATAGATCTCGCCGACCCTGCTGGTGAGAATCCCCGCGAGACATAATCGTTTATAGTCTACTGACTCGCGGCATCGTAGAACTCGTCGCTTTTGGCAGAACCTCGCAAGAAATCGCCGAGCACATCGCAGCCGACGCAGTTGTGTACCAGGACATCAATGATCTTCAGGCGGCCTGTATCCAGGCGGCCGAAGGCGAAAGCAAGGTTCATAATTTCGAAGGTGGGGTGTTCTCGGGCAAATACATCACGGAGGTGCCCGACGGCTACTTTGAGCACCTCAGCAAGCTACGGGGGAAGAAGAAGCAAGACGCGGACGAAATGTTGGTTGCGAGTGGTGGGCCTGTCAATGTGGCCACGGGCCAACAGACGGCATCAGAGGGTGATGCTGTTGGGAGCGGCTTGACGAGCCCGGAATACCGAGAGGATATCAAGTAAGTGACTGCCTACGATACATTTGAGTTGGGGCTATTGGTTGACACCTCTGAAGCATTCATAACCTTGCTGGCTAATCCACGAGGCAAGGAAACAAATTATGTCAGCTGATGACTTGGACTGATTGCTGGTTCTGCCAAGAGACCAGCGTTTTGCAAAAACAGAGAAGGAGAGAAGATAAACCGTCTTGAGACTTGGATGGTTAACCAGAAGGCGGTTTCCACGCGAAGACCGATGGAACTGTTACGGACAGGGCAAGTAGGAAAGTCATTTTCGGCGGCGTCGGTGGATTAATGGGACATAGAACCTACTGGCTTGACAGCGCCGCGAGGCAGACGCGCCGTTGAATGAGTTTATCTACCTTCAGAGAGCTCCTAGTGGTGAATATGCTATGGCTGATTTGGTTAGTTACCCTGCCACATGGAATGAGAATCAGTTAATTTGGGACGGGATCTCAGGTTGTACAGAGAGAGCTGTTTGCTTGTGGCGGCTTGGCTCTTGGGAGGCAGCCCAGCCCAGCCCAGCCCAGCCACACAGGAGCTTCTACAGTGCTCCAGGCAGATACACACCGCCACTCCAAGCGAGCTCAGTCGACGGCTGATGCATGTGGCTCAGCACAGTGTTTTCACACACACAGTCTACGGCCCTGCACACAGGGCACCCAAGCACAGTTTTCCTTCCAGCATTCACACCCACCGCTTATCTCATTTCCATCTCCGCTTCCAAACGACCCCCGGGCTGCTTGATTCACGTCCATGCACCGATTTTCGTGGACTGCGGCCTTTTCACTCTCCAAGTTGTCTGTGCTATTCACCGCCCCCCTCGACGCCGCGCCTGCGTTCACCCTCGCTTGCAGAGCCGCGCAGACACTGTGCGCCAGCTACAATCAACTTCCCCTCCCGAGCTCCCTGGAGTCAACCATGCCCAACATCCCTTCGCATCTCCGCCTCGAGTACTGCCCGGCAAAGTCCTGATCGCCAACCTCGTGCGCTGCTCAGAATACAGAGAAACGTCGGAGCATGGGCTGAGTGGAAGAATCGCAATGGCCGGAACCCAGATGCAGTTGGAAGATTGTGCGTCAAGGATGTCCATCCAACCATGTTTGGGGCATGTCTCGCTGACCACTGCTGGCAGGGCTGGACGATCTTTGCGTCCGCTTCATCATCAACCTTCCCCAGGAAGACTTGTCGTCGGTCGCCCGAATATGCTTCCAGGTCGAGGAAGCTCAATGGTTCTACGAAGACTTCATCCGCCCGCTTGATCCAACTCTACCATCTATGTCCCTGCGGATATTTTGCCTGCGAATCTTCCAGCATTGTCCGCTATTGGCTTCTTTCTCCGCCGAACACCACACCAAGGCGTTCGAAGAGTTTCTGCAGTACAAAACGCGAGTCCCCGTCCGCGGCGCCATCATGCTTAACCAGGCAATGGACTCCGTCGTGTTGGTCAAGGGCTGGAAAAAGGGCGCCAGCTGGAGCTTCCCCCGAGGAAAGATCAACAAGGACGAGGATGACCTGGACTGCGCTATCCGAGAGGTCTACGAAGAAACTGGCCTGGACTTACGCGCCGCAGGACTGGCTCCAACCGAGAAAAGGCCAAAGTATATCGAGATCTCCATGAGAGAGCAGCAACTTCGCCTCTACGTCTTCCGTGACATTCCGATGGCTACTGACTTCCAGCCTCGAACACGCAAGGAGATCAGCAAAATCCAGTGGTACAAGCTTTCTGACCTCCCGACATTTCGCAAGAGAGGCGACAAGAGCGCTCAAAACCGCAACGACGCTGGGGCCGGAGGCGGCGGCAGCAAATTCTACATGGTTGCGCCGTTCTTGGTACCACTGAAGAAATGGATCGCCTCGCAGAAGAAAGTGGACGAGAAGAGAGTGGTTTCAAGTGAGACGCCAGCTAACAACGCTGACCAGGCCCCGAGTTCCGGGGATGCTACGTGGGCACCAGGGAGTGTCCCCAACCACTTTCCAGCGATGGAGGACTTCAACGGAGCCAAGCAACGCGTTGAGCGCTTGTTTGGGACGCAGCCTCATATTCAGGGCCTGGAGGCTCCTCCTCACGAAGACAAGGGCAGTGCTCTTCTCTCCATCTTGCAAGCTGGTGGTCAACGGGGAGGAACCAGTATGCCGCAGACGCCTCTGGACCTCACTATTTCAAACCCACCACAGCCACGGAACCCTCACCATCACTCCAACCAGCAACTTGCTCGACCAGATACACACGCAAATGAGCCTCCCCCGGCTTTCCAATTAGCCCCGTGTCCTACTACTGACCCGTCGATCTTGCCGCCGAGGCACGCCGTTAGCCCTCGGAGCGCTTCAGAGAACGCCGCGGCAATGGCACAACGGCTCTATTCCACGGGAGAAGAGGTTTCTCTGGCTCACGCACAGCCACTGCCGCCTCATGTACAGAGAGCCGTTCTCAACAAGAGCGCGCTCCATGGACCGCCGTTGGCGCATCAAACGGGGCACGCCCAGACGCAACCTGCTCAAGGTCAAGACCAAGCACAACCACAGGCCATGCAGGGTTCCCGGCCTGTACAACTCAATGGCCACTCAATGGCACTGCTCAACGTTTTGAAGCGGGATACGACCCCTACCATCCCCCCGGCGCAAGATGCCAATGGCGGGCTAAACCGATTGCCTCTGCCAGGTCATCATGTTACCCCAAATTTGTCTCCGTATGCTAGTCACGCTGTCCCTCGGGCACTCCCGAGACTGCTCGACAACTCGGTAAGGCATGTATCACTTCCCCAGGCCTCATCGGAGCTTGTCGGATCCGGCGCCAATGTTCCCAGCGACAATCACCGATCAGCCTTACTGGGGATGTTTAAGAAGGCCGAAGCCGCCCCGGTACGTCGAGAAGCGCAAGGCGGCTGTCAGGGCGACGCGACGCGCTCCGTGCAAGTTAGAGAAGGTGCGAAGATGGAGGCGATGCTATCTCAAAATCTTCGTGATCGGGTTCCAGAAGCTCGAGCATTCTCTCTGGATCAAGTCTTTGCGCGAACCAGGTTGGCGCAGCATGGCGCGCCGGATGGTCAAGGCTGGGAGAATATGGCACCGCCTCAACAAGTCTCGGGCCAGGCACCGCTGCAGCCGACTCGCATTCTTCAGCGGGGGCAGACGTTTGGCGATGATGGACACATTTTATCTCCAGTATCGTCGCATGGCGAGCAAGCTCAAGCGGGCCCCGGACAGGCCGGCAGTTCCCACGCGAGCACGATGACAGGGCCTGGTGAGCTCAGCGGCAGGGCTGGAGGCTCGGACGAGCAGAAGAGACGGCTTTTGTCGCTGTTCAGCAAGCAGCAGGGCCCCTTGATGGACAAGGGGCAAGAAGGAAGCGAAGCAATCAAGCCCCGGGTTGTTTCCACGGCATCTGGCAGCGGCGAGGGCCCGTTTGGTGGCGCATCGTCGACATGGTCTCGAAGAGGCACCGAGACACCGATGTCTCCGGCAGAGCAGAGCTTCTTCTTGGAGTATCTGCAGACGGTGACGAATAACGCATCACGTTGATTGTTGCGGGCACTGGAACAGTGCGACTAGGTTGTGGAGGGAAGGGGGTGGCATGCGGGATTGAGACATAACATGGTGTAGTTGCACGACGAATGAGTGCTGTGGACAGGAGTGAGAGTGGTGACTACTGTAGTTTCGAGAATGACCATGGAACAAACAACTCATCAGGCCGGCTGACATGAGGCACATGGGCGGCGGGTTTCGAATGAACTGGAACCTTTGGCGTGTGAGCAGTACCCAGACTCGCGAGGTTGAAGCGCGGGTTCATACGGTACGTACAGTACCAGGAAACAATGCTTCAGCTGGAGGCGAGGAATGGAACGCACAGGCTGGGCCGTGCGAGAGAAATGTGGCCGAGGCTTGGATTGGACAGGGCGCCTTCGTGTTGATCAGGCAACACGAGACCACGTGAATTCGTATTCGAGCTTTCTTTTTTCGGCTCGTGCTGGCCAACCAATGTCTGCAGGGGTACGGAGGACGGAGTTGTTTGTACCGTACAGTGTTTGTACTGGACCATGTCCGTATACGAAGCTTGTATGCAGGCGACCGGTCAGGTATCTCTCGAGTATCTCCATGGCTCTGTCCCCCCGCCTGCCGTCAAGCCAAGCTACCTCGCGATACCTGGCGTGTGTTTTCCTCGTCAGCCTGTCTGTCAGATGGGGAGCGGAGGCCCCAATTCTCCGTCTCCCATCTGACCCTTTTCTCCTCCCCCGAGCCCCCCCCCCCTCTCTCTGCCTCTCTCTCTCGCTCACTCACTCACTTGTCACTCTCACGCACACGCTCGCTCCCCTATTCCCTCGCTCCCACATCCTCCGGCGCCTGACTCGTCGGCCTCTCCGCAAGACCCGCCGTTTCCGTCTCTGTTTTTATCCATTGCTCTTGGCGCCACCCCCAAACGTCGTTCGCTAGTGGCACCGCTCCGCCCTCCTCTCCCCACTCACAACATACAGTACATCCAATGTTTTGAGACTCGGGTGGCGGCTGTCAACTTGTTCATTGCCATCTCGTGTAGCCCACAGAGTCAAACGCGCGCCAACGGCGGTGATTGACCGCCCCAGCAGCCGACAGTCCCTCCAACCAAAGCCGCACTCTCGAGCCTCTGTTTGACGGCGCCGCTCTCCAGTCCGCAACCTCTCCCACCGGCCCATCACGTCGACCTCGGCAGTCCCTCCTCACCAACTGCCGTCACCATGCGTCCCGCCCAGTCGCTCGTTTCGCTGGCCGTTTGCCTCTCCTCCATCGTCGTCCCCGCCGCTGCCGTCGCATGGCCCAATTCGCACTGGCTCCCCGAGATCCGCAACCTCGTTGCTCGTCAAGACTCATCTTCGAGCTCACGTACGCTCGCCCCGTCTCCTCTGCTCACCTCGCTGCTCGTGAAAGCCGCCTTTTACTGACTGGGCTCCAGCTGCCTCGAGTCCCTCAGGCTCAGCTTCCCCATCGCCCAGTGCAACACCCGGCAGCGCTGTCAGCGCGGACAGCACAGCGTCCCGAACAAACGCCGGTCAGAACACAGCTGAGCCCACGGCCACCGGCAAGTCCAGCGGCAAGTCCAGCGGCACCCGCACCAAGGACGGCGGCAGCGAGGCCACACATACCGAATTCCCTCCTGACGCGCCCCCAGGCGGCGTCAGCATGCTGAGCCCGGCTACCAATCTCGAGCCTACTCCCCTCTACAAGATCAGGGACCACGTGACGTGGAGCTGGAACTACACCTCGCTGCTCGGCACCCCCACCGCCGTCGATGTTCTCGTCAGCTGCTCGGTTGCGTCCGAAACGTGGACCCTGACTTCCAACATGACCTTTGAGACATCGGTCGAGTACGTCTGGGACACTAACAAGGAGGCCGATTCCGTCGAGAAGCCCCTCTTGGAGCAGCTGTACACGCTCATTGTCAAGGACTCTGAAGCCGCCATCACAGCACCTCCACAGCCCGGCTACCTGGGCACCTACAAGGGCTTCACTTTTGGTCTCTACGCGGGGAAGCCTGCCACAGCGTTCGCGGACTGGAAGTGCACTGGATGCAGTGGCGCCTCGTCGCTCTTCGACAACCAAGCCCTCGGTCTCGCTGTCAGCATGAGCGTCATCACATTCCTCAGCTTTACGTGGTTTGTTTCCGGCCTTGGGCTGCGCTGATTGACTCTGGTACCTTCTCTTTACTTCTTGCCACGTACATCTTGCCGTTGATTTCACTTCCACATGGGTCCTACCAGGCGACGAGAGATTGGAAGAATAATAAATATGGGTCTTGCGCACAGGCGTTGTCAGTGGCACATTGGATTTTTCTCATGCGGAACGGAAGGGTGGTTCGTGGCAAACGGGCCAGCTACTTTGGGCTTGGCGGTGTTTTGGATTGGGCGTTGAAAACTTGAGCAGCACAGGCTCGTTTAATGAACTTGAACGCATTGACGCTCCTTTGACCTCGTATCGTATGGCTGGCGGTGCTCGACTGGAGTCTCCTGTATTCGGCCGTCAAGAGCCGTGACGGTGGGAACAGCTCATTCGTGCTAGCATGCGTCGTCGTCTCCTTGCTGTTATGCATGACGCTTGGTCTAGACCATGCGCAGCGTAAAGCCAGCTCCCCTCTCCTCTCTATCGCGGCCCTGGAAGATGCCACTCAGGTCCACCTCGCCGAGGGCGGCGGCACGACCTCGGACGGGCGCGTGGGGCTCGTGCCGCTTCCTGCGTTCCTGGCCGGCCCTGCTGGGGAATGTGGGGAAGAGGTTCTCGGGTTTGGGCTTGGGGTCCTGGCGAAAGTATTCGTGCTGGAGCATCTTGGCGGCCGTGGGCCTTCGATCCGGGTCGAGGGCGAGCAGGCTGTTGAGCAGGGCGGCGCCGGCCGTCGTCAGGTTGGGAAAGCGAGCGCGGATGACGGAGCCCGTCGTCAGGGGCGTCTTGGGCAGCTTGAGGCTGCCAGCGTTGGGGAGGCGGCGGAACTTGGGCCACGACTCCTCGGTGGGCACGCCGCACAGCTCAAAGATCCTCGACATTTGGTCGACCTCGTTGCGGCCCTGCAGCAGGGGCTCGCGCGTCATGAGCTCGCCAAAGATGCAGCCGACGCTCCACATGTCGACGGCGGCGCCGTAGGAGCGGGTGCCGAGGAGCAGCTCGGGGGCGCGGTACCACAAGGTGACGACGAGCTGGGTGAGCCTCGGGGGCGGCGGGTCGCCGACGTAGCGGGCCATGCCAAAGTCGGC
This sequence comes from Hirsutella rhossiliensis, assembly GCF_020360975.1. NCBI lineage: Eukaryota > Fungi > Ascomycota > Sordariomycetes > Hypocreales > Ophiocordycipitaceae > Hirsutella > Hirsutella rhossiliensis. Next base: position 2,797,805 of record NW_025408676.1, on the reverse strand, counting down.
AATCTTGAGCTGGCCGCGGTTGTTGAGGAGGAGGTTGGACGTCTTGAGGTCGCGGTGGAGGATCCAGTTGTCGTGGAGGTAGGCCACGCCCTGGGTGAGCTGGAGCAGCAGACGCTTGACTTCGGAGGCGAGAAAGGGCTCGGGCATGTCGTCGAGGATTCCCTTCAGGTCGTGTTCGACGAATTCGAGGACGAGGAAGATGGAGCTGTAGAGCCAAGTTAGCAAAAGGCAGGCAGGGGAAGAGGGTGAGGTGTGGAAGACGGACTTGTCGAGCCTGGAGAGGTCGTCGCCGACAACAACCTCTTTCAAGGCGACAATGTTGGGGTGCCTGCAATTGTGCAGGACCTGTATCTCCCGCAGGCCCGTCACGGGCAGGCCGCTCCTGTCGTGGGGCTCAAGCTTGAGGCGCTTGAGGGCGACGACCTCGCCGGTGGCCTTGTCGGACCCGCGGGCGACCCAGCCATAGGTGCCCTCCTCGATGTCGTTGAGCTTGTCGTAGTTGTCGACACTCCGGCTCTTGGTCCAGCTGCCGGCCTCGAGCCTCGGCAGCAGCCTCGTCGGCGGCGCCTGCGCCTCGTCTGCGTCAGCCAGGGGCGTGAGTTTGCGCCGCTTCAAGGGCCTGGCGCCGTCGCCTTGTTCCTCTTCTTGACCTGCTGGTGCGGCGTCACCGCGCTGCGAGGCGGCGAGGCTTGTTTCCTGTGCCTCGAGCTGGCGAGCACGTTGCGCCTTTTTCAGCCGCTTCTTCTCCCTCTCGCTGCTGCGCTTTGCCTCGAGCTCTGCGTCTTCCTCGGTGTCGGCCCATCTTGACGTGCCCTTGCCGGTCATGGGGGCTGCTGGGTAGGTCACGGCCAATCCGGTCGGAAGGGTGGATGGGTGATGCCTTGATGACACTCGGAGATTGACTCTAAATTGCTCGGTAGCAGCTCGTGTTGCGTGCGTGTGTAAGAGTGCGTTGGTGAGTCAAGAGTCCGCGTGTAATGGTCTGGTTGGAAGTGTTTAGCCGTCACGCTTATCGCAACCATGACCTAACTGATAAGCCAGGTACAGCAGGAAGCCCCTCCGATGCCGTCGAGGAGCAGCGTCAAACACCGAGAGACGACACAACAACGCAAATGAGACGCCTGACGAGAGCTTCGCCCGCCCCGCGCGGCCCCCGCTGTCTCGCCCGGACAGCGGCAGGCTCTCCGTCCCCCCACAGCGCCCGTCGAAGCTTCGCAGCAACGGCCCCGCGATGCACCGACCAGAGGAGGAAATGGACGACGCCGCTGGCCAAGCAGCTCTCTGAAGCAATCTCGGTACGCACCCCCGAGAAGCGTCCCTTGTCCAGACGCAGACAGGTGCCTGGCTTACCACCTCGGGGGCGGGGCGCGGATCCGCCATAGACCACAGGCCCCGTCCCCCTGGCCAGCTACATGCGCATGTGCCTGACGGGCGACGTGGGAGGCTACTACAGCGGCGCGCTGCTCGGGCGCGAGGGCGGCGGGCGCGACCAGTTTGGCGCAAAGGGCGACTTTGTCACGTCGCCCGAGATCTCGCAGGTCTTTGGCGAGCTCGTCGGCCTGTGGCTCGTCGCCGAGTGGATCAGCCAGGCGCGTCCCTCCCGCGGCGTCCAGCTCATCGAGGTCGGGCCCGGCCGGGGCACCCTCATGGACGACATGCTGCGGGTAAGAGGCGACTTTCCCCTGGTCCTTGTCGTCCACGGGCTCACCATTGCAGACGATATCGAGATTCCCCGCCATGGCCGCCGCCATCGACTCCGTCTTCATGGTCGAAGCCAGCCCGGACCTCAGGGAGGCGCAAAAGACGCTGCTCTGCGGGCCCGACGCCCCCTGCACAGAGTCCCGCGTCGGCCGCCACAGCACCGGCAAGCGTCTCGGAACCCCTATTGTCTGGACAGAGACCATCAAGTCGATACCGATCGGTGCGTGACCTCCCTGCAGAACAACGGCCCCGTCTTTCCGCCAGCTGGCTAACAGCAGGTCCCCCCTCGTTCGCAGAGGCCGACAAGATGCCCCTGATTGTGGCCCACGAGTTCTTTGACGCTCTCCCCATCCACACCTTCCAGTCGGCGCCGGCGCCTCGGCCGTCGGCGGCGTCTCCAACGTCCGACGGGGCTCCAGCAGGGGCCGCCAATGTCAGTTCCCTGGCCCTGGAGTGGCGTGAAATGATGGTCTCGCCGACGTCTCCTGCCGCCATCGACTCCGCCTCCAAATCCGGGGCCGAGCCACTTGCCGAGTTTCAGCTTATCCTGTCGTCTGGAACCACGAGACACTCCAGATATCTCCCCGAGTCGTCACCCAGATACCGCAAGCTCAAGCAGACGCCCGACGCCGTCATCGAAATCTGCCCCGACGCATCGCTGCACGCTGCCGACTTCGCAACCCGCATCGGCGGCTCACCCAAGCACCCGAAGCCCGATGCCAAGGGCGCCGCCCTCGTCCTCGACTACGGCACCGCCGACACCGTCCCCGTCAACTCCCTCCGCGGCATCCGCCACCACCGCCTCGTCAGCCCCTTCTCCAGCCCGGGCCTCGTCGACCTGAGCGCCGACGTCGATTTCACCGCTATAGCCGAGAGCGCCACGCGCGCCAGCCGCGGCGTCGAGGTCCACGGGCCCGTTCCGCAAGCCGATTTTCTCGAGCTCATGGGCATACGTGAGCGCACCAAAATGCTGACCCAAGGTGCGGAAACGGGTGCGGCGGAAAACATAGACAAGGCCTGGAGGCGTCTTGTCGACCGCGGCCCCAACGGCATGGGCAAGGTGTACAAGGCCTTGGCTATTCTCCCCGAGAATGACGGGCGGCGGCGTCCCGTCGGCTTTGGAGGGGATGTGCGGGTGTGATGTGGCCGAAAAAGGAGCAAAGACAAGGAGGAAGTCAAGAACAAATCACCACCATAGTGTGACTTGATCAATTGTTTTAACAGGTGCCCAGCAAGGGCGGAGACATGTGCCGAATAACGCCAAGATCTATGTATAAATACACTCTACCGCCATTCCTTCCCATTCAATTGGTGAACGACCCCCTACTCAACCCCTCATCATGCTTGTTTCAGCATGACAGGTCGTCTTTGACGACCGAAAGGGCCGAATTCAAAATAAAACACAAGGCCTGCGGGCCTCGTTGACCCCAACGACGAGGGAGACACGGTTCAGGAGCATGCATATGCGTCGAGCCGCTCTCACTTGGCTCGTACAAGCTTCATGCCTTCTTCATCGCTTCCGTCTTCAGAAAATCTGTCTCCGTCCTCGCCCACGGCGAAAATCGTCTCCCCTTCTAGTGACTCCCGTGGAATGTCGCGCCCCTCGCTTCTTTGCTGGGGCCTGGCCGTCGGTCCAGCACCCGAGGCGCCTCTTGCAGGCGGCTGGTGGGTCGGGCTTTTCCCGGCCTGAGCTTCTTCGTCGTCGTCCGAGTCTCCAGGAAAGCCTAGGTCTCCAATCTCAAAATTGCCGTCATCGTCTTGCGCGATTTCGTCACTCATGGCGAAGCGACGGTTGTTGGCTGTTGGCCGCCAAATGTAGGCAACCCAAACGACGTCGGCAAAGTAAACAATGTTCAGCCACCCGTCCAGGACGAACCACCTGGTCTTCCAGTGGAACGGGGCAAAATCGGGGTCGTTGACCGAGGCAAATGTGAAGCTGTTGAAGAAGAAGAAGCCAAAGATGACCAGGACGCTGGTGAGGATGGCCCACCAGAGCTTCTTGTACATAGCCTCCTTGGCGTGCTGCTTGCGCTCCCTCAGGTTTTTGAGTGTGAAGTTGAGCGAGTTGAGCGTCCACACATAGAAGGCCGTCAACGTTCCAGCGAGAGGGAGGACGATGAGCAGAACAAAGGGCCCTAAAGCAAACGGTCAGCATCCAGTCAGGGGTCGGGGCAACAGCTGCTCCACGTGCCTGCACTCTCGGGTGAAATCAGCAGACTAGTGATGGCGTATACGAGTCCAAACACGAAGTGAGCAGCAGCGAGCCAGCGGACGTGTATCATTGTGCGGCCAAGCGTCGGCTTGACTACGCCGTAGCCCATGCAAACGATGAGCAGCAGAAAGAAGGAGAACGAGTTGCGAGCCGCGTTGAATATGCCGACCACGATGAGCAAAACCTTTGATCCCGCGTTCGATCCAATGCGATTCTGGTAATCTGCTCGCAGTCTCAGCACAAGGCCTGGCGACAGAAGGGAATGACGAACCATAAAATGCCCATGTCATGAGCATTTCAACGACCAAGAAGACCAGAATGGTGGTAATGTAATTCTGAACAGCCACTGAGGCTGGTTAGCGGGGAATGTGCCGCCGGCAGTAGAAGCAGCTGGCTCACATATGTCGTGACGGTGCTGGTAGTAAAGAAAACCCCAGAAGACGCAGACGAGAGCGTATAGGATGGTCATGCCGCCATAGAAGGGCAGCTTGGGGATCTGGGTCGCGAGCAATTCTCCATAGGCGTTGCGAAACTCGGTTACGAGTCCATAAGTCTCTGCAGTGAAGACATCGGTGATGACGCAGTAGTAGCCCGTCTTCTTGATGGCGTACTTTACAGGGGCAGGGTCATTGAGGTGGATGGCTTTTGTGAGTATCACAGCGTTGGACTTTTCGGTGGCATTGGGGGCGAGGATAAATTGGCCAAGGTCTGTGGAGTTGCAGCGACCATTTTGCACGGACTCGTCGTGGCATAGTTCGAGTTGCTGGACAGAGGAATCAGCCAGGGTGTAAGCCGGACGTCCGGAAGCACGACCACTCACCATGCCGGGGAAGTTAGGATCCGGGACGCCGACCAGATCTTTATCGCGCCATTCGAAGATGATGAGACTCGCCACAGGATCGCTGTCCGGTGCGATACTCGAGTTTAGAAACTTGACAAGGATGAAAGGGTCGACCGGTCCTCCCCACGTAGTTCGGCTGTACATGCCTGGGAAAGGCGTCAGCCACTCCGCGATGCGAGTCCGGATTTCGGGTGGGCAAACCGGAACAGTATTGGCGATTCGTCTCCGACTGGTCCTGATGGCGCGTGACGAGAAGGCGTCAGCACAGAAATCGCAAGAGAGGGATGGAAAGGAGCGAGCATACCATGCCGACCTCGAGCGCATCGGCGGTCCAAAGGGACAGGCCCAGTACGAGGAGGCCCAGAAGGAGCCTCATTGTGGATAGTGACCGTGAGGCGACGGCAAGGCCGGGGATGATGCTGATTCGAAATCAAGAGCGAGCTTCAATGTCCGTGGAAGGCTTTGGCGGCCTCGAGCGGCTCAGGAGCCTGGTGTTCTGGAGATAGTGTGCGCTAGACGACCATTTCGGTGTCGAGGTCACTGGGGACGTTGGTCGAGGGCGCGGACGGACGAGTCTGCAGCAGCCAGGAGGAGATGCGCCTGGCATCCGAGGGAGAGCGGTTGAGGCTGGCTGGCTGGCTGGCCGTGGCTGGAGTTTGTGAGGGTGGATGGATGAACGAATCGCGTTGCCGCAGATGAGGTGGCAGCTTCGGGCAGCGTCCGTCCATAGGTACAGTACCGTTCCGTACCTGCCGTATGATGGACGTATGTACGTACCTTTCGGGCGCGCGGAAGGGAAGGCGCGGAAGAGGGGACGGAAACTTCGCCCTGCGTTTACTCGCACTGTAACTCGCAGGGGTTCCCACATATGCATGTACCGTATATGCACACAAGTACGTACAGTATCTAGGTACCTAGGTAGGTAGTACATACCCCAGGTACCTTCGAAGCACAGCACGGAGTACTGTACAGAGGTGTTAGGGAGCGATAAGATAAGCCGCTGTCGCAGCCCATCATCATCTCTCTCGATCGAAGCCTTCGTCGGCTCCAGCAACATCGCCGTCCTCCCCCTGCCTCCGTCTTTCTGCCTCCCAAACATCGTCATAATGGGCAAAGGCACCGATAAACTCTATGTAAGCATGTCCTCCCTCCGAGTGCTGTATGCCTTTTCATGCCAGCCTTCCTCCCCCAGCACTGACCGCAAGCCTCCAGATCACGCACTCCGAATGGTCTTCGTCCGACGCCTACTCGGCCAGTGCCGGCGCCAATGCCTCCTCACGCGCCGAAAACCACAGCGCGTCCTTCCGCCGCCTGCCCTACAACTTCTGCGCCGCCAGCCTGCAGCCGTTCAAGAACCCCGTCTGCACCCCCGAAGGCACAATCTTCGACGTCGAGGTTATCGGCGCCTGGCTCGACAAGCACCCCGACCAGAACCCGGTCAACGGACAGACGCTGCTGAAAAATGACCTGATCAAGCTCAACTTTGCCAAGAACTCAGAGTCCAGCTCCCTCGACGCAGGTTTCGGCGACGCCAAGGGCGACCTCATTGATCCAGTCACGTACAAGGTCTTCACCGACAACACCCACATCGTCGCCATCCGCCATGGGACCTACGCCAACGTGTTTGCGTGGGAGACGGTCCAGCGAATGAACATCAAAGCAAAGTTGTGGCAGGATCTGGTCGACGACGAGCCCTTTACGCGCGCCGACATCATCACCCTTCAGGATCCCCAAAATTCCGCGAGCCGCAACCTGGATCAGTTCAAGTATCTGCAGGATAGACAGGAGGCGCAGTTGACCAGGGAACAGCAAGAAGCCCGCCAAGCCGGCAACATCAATGCCGCCGCTCTGGGGAGCATGGGGAACAAAGTCCTCAAGGCGAAAGCCGCCGTGGACAAGGCGCGCAAGGCACGAGAGGCCGGGGCCGACGTCAACCACAGCGCGGGCGCCGTGGTCAAGCGAGCGGCCGCGGCAGCTCCACTGGCGCGGACACCCATGATACAGCAAAAGACGCTGGCACCCAACTCAGCAGCCTACACAACCGGCAAGGCCGCGGCGAGCTTTACCAGCACGGGCTTGACCCCGGAGACGAGCGGCGAGCGTGCGCTACTGACTGATGAGGAGTTTATGCTCAAGCCAAGGCGCGTCAAGACAAAGGGGTACGCCAAAATGGAGACCAACCTGGGAGATTTGACAATCGAGCTGCAGACGGAAACGGCGCCAAAGGCAGTGTGGAACTTCATCAGGCTGGCGCAAAAGGGATACTACAAGGGCGTGGCGTTCCATCGGAATATCCCCGGCTTCATGATCCAGGGGGGAGATCCATCGGGGACGGGCAAAGGTGGTTCGAGTATATGGGGCAAGAACTTTAACGACGAGTTCGAGGGGCCCCTGGCGCACAATGCCCGCGGAATCAGTGAGCCGCTACCCCGCCTCAAGAGAGAACCGAAGAAAGCAGCCGGGAGGGACAGCTCAAGGAAAGCGTCATTTCGCTGACAGAAGATGCAGTTTCCATGGCCAACAAGGGCAAAAACACAAACTCGTCGCAGTTCTTCATCACGTACACGGCTGCGTCGCATCTCGACCGCAAGCACACCATCTTCGGGCGCGTCACCTCGGGCCTCGACGTTCTCACCAAGCTGGAGGCGGTCCCCACGGACGGCTCCGATCGCCCGCTCAACAAGATCTTCATCAAGGACCTGGTGGTGCTGATTGATCCGTTTGAGGAGTTCCTGGCGCAGCACCGCGAGCAACAGAGCCGAGAGGCGCGGCGCGAGGAGATTGTCAGGCAAGGCGGCACCGAGGACGATAAGTTGACGTGGACGGGAAAGAGGATTCGAGGAGGTGGCGCGCAGACGAAGGGGGAGGCGAGGCAGGCCGTGGGGAAGTACCTGCAAGCTGCCGTGGGTCCTGACGGCAGTGGCGATGCGGGCCAGGATGTGGACACTTGGGAGGAGCCGGTCAAGAAGAAGTTCAAGGCCGGCGGGTTTGGCAACTTTGATGGCTGGTAGGCATGATATGCTGGAGTCGAGGAGTCAAAGAGAAGGGAGATACCTATGTAGTGGATTGCGTGGAGGACAGTACGCTGTCAAACAACCGCAACAGGGTCGGATGGGCGGGAGCAACATAAGGAAGTAAAAGGTACGTGTATCGACCCTTCACTTGATTTGTTCCTCACCAGCTAACGCGGGCCTTCTTAGCCTGAAGTCGCATCCTCTTAACTGGCACTGGCCCATGAATCTGGTCGCGCCATGCAGTTGGCACCTGGCCAGACAATACCAACAATGGGGCAGCCATAGAGTTACCGTCTGTGCATATGCTTGACCCCTAGCGTGCCCGTCATGAGGGCAAAGGGCCGCAAGTAGGCACCTCCGATCTCGTCTAGACCATGAAGGGCAGGGCACCTTCCGGCAGCCCCGGCAAGCTCGCGGTGGGAATGTTGTCCCATGACAGGGAGTGCACCTTTCCCTTGACAATGTTGGAGACGACGCGGGCCTGCTCGAAGCCCGTCTCCTTGTACATGGCATCCAGCCGGTCGAGCACGTAGGCCATGACGTCGGGAGTGCATGATGACGACATGCCGAGCGTGTAAAGCGGCCAGATGATGGTGTGGCTGGCGGTCGCAAGGGTCAGGAAGCGCTCGTGACCCTTTTCGTGGCCGCAGGATTGGGTCGGGTCGAGAAGCGTGGGACTCCGTGCGGTAGCGGACATGTCCGTGGCCGAGGGGCCTTGGGGGAGCGGCTTGGGCGCCGAGGGCGTCGACAGGATCCTGTAGGGCAGCTTACCAGTCGGCAGCGGGGTCACGGTGCCGTGTCCCTTTTCGTCGCGCTTGACGTCCTTGGAGCTGACGATGCCAAAGTGCTGGGGGACGCTGGCCACAAAGGCCTCGCCCAGCATCTGTATCAGCTTCATGGCCTTGACCATCTGCAACTGGAGATGCAGTGGCAACTTGGTGGCATCGTCAACGCTGTGGTACAAGACGTCGAGGATGGTCTCCTGGACCAGCATCCTCATTGTGCGCATGCCGTTCCAGGTCGTGGCCTGCGTGAGTCCAAGGTAGATATGACACGAGTCGCCGAGGACTGCCGGGTGCGGCCTCGCGAGCTTGGCTTGGCGATATTTCCAGGCGCTGGGGAGGCTCTCGACGAGGTTGGCAAACTGAAGCTCGACTTGGGACAGCTTTTCGACAATGGCGTCAAGACCGACCACCTTTCCAGAGGCAATGTCGTGGCGGACCTGGAGCGCATTGTACAAGGTGTCGACGACGCGCCATATGGGTCCGCCCGTGTCGGTCAGGTACCACAGCTGGTTGCGAAGGTCGACCATGGACTGGGGCATGGGCAGGCCGCTCCGGATGCAGCTGATGAGGACGGTGTGGCAGAGCATGATGAACATGCGGGCGCCGGCCTTGGTGCGGAACTGGGCAGCACCCCTCATGCTGGCGAGCTCGGCGGCGCCGTTGACGTGGACCTGCCAGGCGCGAATGGTCTGAGGCGTGCGGCCCGAGACGAACTCGTAGGTGCCGAGGATGAGGACGGCGAGCATGGTGCTGTCCTTGACGGCCTCGACCGGGTCGCGCAGGGCGCAGTTGGCGAGGTGGAGTGCGCGGCCGTAGCTCTGGCGGGCGCATAGCATGGTCTCGGGGCAGCGGGTGAGCTTGGAGAGGCCGGTGAGGCCGACAGCGGTCATGCTGGCGAGGATGGGGTCTGTGGAGTCAACCTTGTCGAGGATCGGCGGAGGCTTCCAGACGTCGTAGATGAAGTCGTAGTTTTGGTAGCAGCCGTGGTCGGTGGCGACATGGCGGGCGAAGAAGAAGGCGACGCCGCGCTCTCGGAGGGAGGGGACGAGGGCGTAGGGGATGTCGTCACTGTCGAGGAAGTCTTGCTGGCGAGGAGTGTCGGAGCAGGCGTCCAAGGTGTCGAGAAAAGGCCTTGGATGGTGGATCAGGGTGGTGGCCGACGAGGATCGGGCGGGAGACGGAGGGGCCGTCGACGGGCCAGGCCCAGCGCCATGCCTCTGCTTGGCGGGCCGCTTGCGGGCGGAGGTTGCTCTCTCGATGACATGGTTGCTCTCGTCGCGGAACATGAGGTCCACCAGGTTGCGATAGCCGGGGCAGTCTTGCTGGCGCTTGTCGCACTGCCCGCAGGATGGCAGCCGCTGGTCGCACTGGGAACGAGGCAGTCATAGTAAATAGACTGTTCTTTTTCGGCTTGGAACGAGGACAGGTCAGGACGGGCTTACACGAATCTTGCGCTCGCGGCAGCTGGAGCAGCCCTTGGAGGGCTTGCCACAGTAGACCATGATGGCAGGTGAGGTCTGCGCAGAAGCATGCCCCTTTCTCAACGACGGGATGACGCGGGAGGCGATGTGTACGAGGCGTCTCTCGGCAAGGCTCGCTCTCCGGCGCAGGCCCGGGACGTCGACGTCGACATGGGGGTCGTTGCTGTTTAGATGATTTATGGCTTTGGTCTATGGCGACATTCCCTGCTGGGGCTCGCCGACGGCAAGTTCCGCTTCTTGTTCAGCTCGATCTGTCCTGTTGCTGCGACGAGGCGCGGCGAATCCAAGCTGAAGGAGGTGAATCGTGGTTGGCGGTTGGGTTGGTGGTTGGCGCGGGAAAATCACCAGCCAGGCTATACGGAGGTACTGTACAGTATTAGAAGCTGTACAGTAGAAGGAGGCCGTGGCACAACGTGGGGGTATCCGTAGGCACCAGGCATGCGTGAGGGCTGAGTGAGCCTTGCCGAGAGCTCAGGATGATGTATTATGTTACCCGATAACTCACAGAAGGTGGTGCACAGAGAAGCCGTAAAGGCAGAGCTGGAATCCCTTTTTTGGCCTGGCTTGGCTTGGGTGGGGGTTGGGAGTACGAATACGAATACAGTGCATCGTGCACCCACACTCACTGTAATTAGCTGTAATTACCTAATTACACTGTGGAAATTTATGTACAGTACTTTCATTCAGAGCGAATCTATCAACAGACAGCCGTGTACAATCTGGGGGCTGCAGCAGCCACAACATGCAATATATATGTTACACAAGAAACCGGACGGACCATCCCTCATCCAACCCCGTCGCGGCGCGTCACTCCGTCAGAGGCCTGCCCACGCACACCGTCAGCTCCTTGGGATTCGGGTCGTTGACAAAGCCCGACTGGTCCTTGCCGCCCGCCGGCCCGACGTCGTCGTACGGGAACGCGTAGCCGCGGCCCTCGACGCTCGTCTCGTGGCAGATGCGCGCAAAGTGGTTCGTCACTGGCTGCTGATAGTACGTCTCGACCTTCTCGCCCTCGGGCTGGTCCGCGTTGCCCAGCAGCGTCGACCGGTTCAGCGCCGCCGCCAGCCGCGCCCCGATGTTGAGCTGCTCCTCCGTCACCCCTGCGCCCCCCGCAAACGGGCCCGTGCTGCAGCTGAAGATGTCGGCCGCCGACGGCTTGCCAAACGTCCCGCCGCTGCTCCCCGCCTTGCCGGATCCCGCAAACGTCAGCTTGCCGTCGGCCCCGTTGACCCGGCCCTTGACCCGGCCCCATTTGAACTGCGTGTCCACCGTCAGGTCCTCGCCCGCGTACTTGACCCACACGGCGTCCACGTAGGCCTGGTAGTAGCCGCCAAACAGGCCCGGCGCCAGCACGCCGCCCGCGTTGGGGCTGAGCGCCCGGAGCGGCCGCCCGCTGCCCTTGTCGCGCACCACCAGCTTGTCCCAGCCCTTGCCGTCGCGCCGCGCCTGCTCCTCGAGCTTGCCGCACACCGTCTGCAGCCCGTCCGACGGCAGTCCCGGCACCGTCTTGACCCGCCCGTCGCCCGTGGCGAGCCGCAGCGAAATGGGCAGCCCGACAAAGTCGACAAATGACACGTTGACGTACAGCTCCTGCTGGTTCCACGTAAACTCGCAGAAGCCCCAGTCGACGTTGTAGTTGGGGTCCGTCGGGTTCGTCGCCGACGGCTCCACCAGCGCCGGGCCCGGGTTGACGAAAAAGGTCAGCGCCCTGTCCTTGCAGAACCAGATGCGCGCCCCCGCCATCCGCGGCACCTGCACCCGCCGCGAGCTGCCGGGCCCGCCCACCAGGATGGAGCAGTCGGCCCCGAGCGGCTGCAGCGTGCTGGCCGGCGACACGGGGCGGTACGCGCTCTTGCCGTCGGCGCCGATCAGCACGAGGCCCGCGTTGTCCGAGCCCGTAATGTGCGCGTAGAGCTGCGCCGCCCCGGTGTCGTTGCGCAGCACAATGTCGAGCGTTGCTGGCTCGGCCGTCATGGTTTTCCGTCTTGTGCGCAACTTGGACCAGAGATGGCTGAGCCTTCGAGACATGGGGTCCGAGGGGATGATGCTGAGAGCGAAAACAGTCGACGGCCGGATATGGTCTCAGAAAAAGCGACCAAAGAAGAGGAGAAGGGTCTAAGAAGAAGAAGGAAGAAACAACGAAACCCAAACATTCCATCCTCCTCCTGGGCGAGCCCCGAACAATAAATAACCAAAGGGCAGACACGCACTTGATCCGAAGCCCGAGACCCGGTTGCCGAAAGGGCACGTGCAGCGAGGGAGTGAGGAGTGAGGAGTGAGGAGTGAAGTTTAACTCGCCCCACGAGTCCAACCACCGTTCCGTCCCGTCCGCCCCCGCCCTCCCTCGCCCCGCCACCCGCGTGGTCGGTGGGGTCTGGTGGGGCCACGGCGTGGCCGATGGCCGCCGATCCGTCCGCCTCGCACGCCGACATGATGACATTTCCGTCGCCCATCTGACAGTTCCGCGTCACTTGACCGAGCACCTGCCTGCAGAGCTGCTTTTCGGCATGACCCCAATCACAAACACACAGCAGCCATGCTCCACTCGTCGCGTGCTTTAAACTATGTGCATATGCCCGCGCGCGCGCCTTGGCATTTCCGGCAAACAGGCAAACACACAAAGACAAGCGAGCAAGGGACAGACAGGCCAATCAAGACCCAGAGTGCAAACGTTACGCGGCCCTCCCATCAAGGCCTCCCATGTTATCCCATAGCCACAATGCCAGCCAGTTCTCGCATGCACCATGCACCCGGTGGGTGTACTTCACAGCCCCGAGCTTCCCATTACAGCCATGGCCGTGGCCACCAGCACAACTGCCAGCACTCTTTTCCCGTCCACTTCTCGCAAAGCACGCCCGCTATTCTCTTCGCCCTCCTTGTCCGACCCTCGAGCACCCTCGCCGGTGAAAAAGCGGCCTCCCGTGCTTGCGTTGCTTGCCAAGACGTCTGGGATGCTGCAGACAGCACCCCCCTGGGCCTCGGCGCAACGTAGCGCCCAGCTCGACACCTTTTCTCTGCTCGACGTGTTAAAGTATGCCTTGACGTAACTGACCGTGAGCAGGGCGTCTTGTGTCGGCGGTCCGCCTGACCACTTCGGATCCCCGTTGCTCCAGTGCTGGAGGATAAGGTGGCCAGCGCTTGAGGGCATCTCGTGCCCTGCCATCTCGGCCAACTTGCTGCTGTCGGCGTAGAAGACGACTCTCCCAGGAAGGTAATCGAACCGATACTCATGGAAGCCGTCCGTCGGGTCAAACGTGAGGTTGACACGCTGGAAACTGTCTGTTCTGCTGGCGTCGTATCCGGCCTTCATCGACTTCTGCGACTGGATCACGAGGTTGACCGGGTACAGCCGCCTCTCGTGATTATAGTCCTGCGACAAGAACTCCATGTCGATCTCTTGCGTGTCGTTGAAGTACTAGAAAGCACCCGAGATTAGGCTTTTGGCATCCTTTCGCAATTGCACAGTACATACCCAGAAAAAGGCGGCGCATGTCCCGTGGACGGCCGTCAGCTTCATGCCCGCGCGGTACGATCCATAGTGCATGTCCAAGGCTGCCGAGTCAATCTCGGCGACCGGAATGGCGCCATTTGCGACGGCGCTGCCGACCCGTAGCTCAACTCCGACTGCGTCTGCGGCCGCCGGCTTTTCCTCTCCGAGCTTCGCCTTGGGATGGGACGCTATGTTGCCTGGGCTAAAAGCCTTTCCATACCTGCCGCGGCCAGCCTTTGCCGAAACGTTAAACTGCTGCGGAACCCAGCTTTGAAGCCCCGAGACGTTCGGGACGTTTGTGAAGTCACTTTCCAGCATGTCTGTGAATAGCCACGGCCCATTATCATCCTCGGATCCTTCGGCAGAGTATCCACACTCGCATAGAGCGGCCGCAAGGCGCGGCATGGCGACCAGGAAGTGGCAAAGCAAACGCATCTGGAGGCGGGCCCCGAGGCAAAGGGATCCTTTTCAGACGCAGGGGCCAGTGCTCGGGTGGACTGTGTGCGCATCGGCGTCAGTGACGGACAATTGGGGTGGACCACGCCGGCCAGGCTTGGGAGATGAGAGACGGACGATTTTTGGCGGCGCGTCTGGAGAAGGAACAAGAATAATCAATCAATCAATCACCACAGGCAGAGATGGCCCTGCGTAGACGGTGGACAAAGGCTCCACCAGCCACGTCCTGCCTGCCTCGAGGCGTCTGTGTCTCTCGCTCTTTCGTCGACGATTGAAAAGTCAGGGGCGGCTCACAGGTATGACGCGAAGGAGTCGTCGGATTCGACCTACCAACTGCGGCAGGGCGTCTTCAGGGTGATGTGCATCTGTCAGCGAGGCAGATGCGCGTGCTTGCCATGAGCTAGCTCTTTCTTGCTGGCCTTGCCCGGCGACCAAGTTGCCATTGGCAGATCCCTTCATGTTGGACCCCGGGGGAGGAGGAATGGGGCGTGTCACGATCTTGGCGTGGCCCTCGCTTCGCACCACAGCCTGTTTGTGCTTTGTTATAAAGTTGTTATAAAGCACAAGCCTTCGGCGTACCGCCTCCGCCGAGTACATGCTGCATCGGCCAGGCACGACACTTTTTGGCCTCGGCCCAAGTACCTCGGCCTACTGCTACCTCAGGCATCCACCGAGTTGGAAGGGGGGTTTCCAGTCTCTAAACACCACATACGTACTCATTTTCCGTGGCGGCGGGAAAATATCAGACGTCACATCCACATCCCGACCCGCTTGCGCCAAAAGATCAAGTATGGAGTAGCGATTATTCATCAAGGAAGAGTTATCTATTCACGTGCCAACCGGCTGGCCTCCCCTCGCCAGCACCGCTCAGCCGTCAACGGCCGGACCATTGAGCTGGCGCGTGCCCGCTTCCGTGGGTGCCGGCCTGTCTCACGCGCTCCCAAGTGGAGCCTCAGATCAGTCAACAAAGGGCGGCAATCTGTATATCGAACAAGGTATCTGAGAAACGAGAAAAGCAGCCAGGCAAAAAGGAAATGCGCGACACATTGAGAGGTGTGCCCCAAGGCAAGCCGGCAAACAAAAGTCGAGAATAAGAAATAAAGGTTGAGAATATTAAAACCAGGTAAGTGCCCAAGCTAGTCGAACACAGCCAGGCAAGACGAGAAGAGGTGGCGGCATTGCTGCGTGGTCCAGCCAGTCGACCTGCCTCGGCTCAGCCCAGGAGCACGCGCTGCCGCTCTGGCCGACATTCCATCTTGCCAGCCCGAGACCTTCAAGTTCTGAACGCTCCGGAACGTCTCTCTGTCCCGTGTCCCGATCCACCGTCCTTCTCAGTCGGGCGACTCGCGTCCCTCATTCCGGGCTGACCAGCAATCAAGACGCCGCCAACGGCTAGGCTTCTGTACCGAAGTGGAAACGAAACAAGTCATGGCAGCTTTGGACCCAAGGAAACCCAAATCAAAAGATGAGAAACGAAGCTTCAAACTCCACTCAAAGACCTTCACGCCTGAAAGCAAGCCCTCCAAGACACGAAAAGCAAGACAAGCGTGCCGTGCAAATATAGACGGGTGAGTATGGAGACAAAATCAATGTTACCCAGTCGCGCGCAAGAGATAAATTCGTTTCAATCATCGCTGGATAGATTAATACACGCTATCCTCGTCCGCTCCCTGTGAAGTCATCGAGGGAGTGGACACGTTCGAGGAAGCTTCGGGGTCGTCGACGTAGCCGACAAGGGCCTGCGAGTGCAATTTGAAAGACTCTCCCATCAGGCGCGTGATCCTGTGTAGTCGAGTTAGCCCGTCCTCGCTGCTCAAGTATCTGGACACACTTACCCCCAAACCACGACTTCGTCGAGAGTCGAGCCCCAGAGACGGGCCACGACTGAGCTGAGCTGAGGCGCGTAGCCATCGTTTGTTTCCTTCTTGAAGAGCTGCCGCACCTTGTTGTACATGTCAACCTCCTCCTGGGTGGCGGACTCCTCGTCATGTTCCAGACGGTAGAGCCACAGCGACAGGATGATCATGAGGTCCATGCCACAAAGCGGATGCTCCACGCTCCAGTTGGTTGGTGAGGTCCGAGCGACCCATCGAATGCCGTGGGAGACGGCTGTCTCGATGCAGTTGTAGCACTCCTGGATGACCTTGATCGTCTCGCTCGAGCGCTTTACGCGGTCCCGAGCGTGGGACATGGCAGCCGCCACCTCGTAAGGGTCATGGTACCGGAGAGCCTCCTGGACGCTTTTCAAGTCCACTTCGAGCCGGGCCCTGGCATTGCGATACATGGCCCTTGCGTTGAAAATCAGGGGATGGTGGCCCTGGTGCGGAGCACTGAGCGGGACAGCAATCGACTCGGGTTCACACGATTCCAGAGATTTCTCCCAGGTCTCGAGAGCCAGCCGCAGCTTGTACTCGGTGACAACGTCCTGCAGCGCCTCGGGGCTTCTCTTGTGATACCAAACCTCGAGGAACAAGGCGTTGATCATGACCCGTGTGGCGAACGCGCTGTACCGAAGCGCTTCACCCTGAAAAAGATTGTCATGAGCTTCCATAAAGGTGACCGACGGCGAGCTGTTGAGCTGCTCTAGCCAGGCCGTTCCATCCGCAACCTGGAGATTCCACAGGCCTTCTGTCGAAGGCAGCTGAAGATCCTCAAACTCATTGAAGCTGATGGCCGGCGTATGATTGTACGTCAGGGTCAGCAGGCCGAAGAAAATGTACACGGCGTAGTAGGTACGGCGGCAACCCTCATCTTCAACCCATTCCGGACGAGTAGGCTGGGCACTGGCGCGAGCCTCTTGGCGAAGCTTGAGCTCGTACCTGTTTCCAGCGACCATGTTGGCCAGAAGGCTCTTGATCGAACACGCCCACTCCAGGCCCTTGGGATCGCCACTCCAGCTAGCAAAGATCATGTTCAACAGAGAGCTCTGCATGGTCCAGAGAGGACACTTGCGAGAGCTGAAGTTTTCCTTGTTCTGCAAAAACTGATTGACGAGTACCTTGGATCCGATGTGCAGCATATAAGCCTGGTCTTGGTCAAAGGCGTAGAGCGCGCCAATGCTCAGAACCGCTAGTAATAAGGGAGGCGAAACTTGTGCGGGGGCGAACGAAGTTGGGTGCAGAAAGGGCAGATGGTGATGAAACATGCTGAAGTACGTTGACAGGTAGCGGTTGAGTGAGCCGAGACCAGGAAGGCGGAACCCCTCGGGAACAGCGTGTTCACGATCGTAGCTGCGAATGGTGTCGAGAATGGCATTGCGTTCCTCGTCACTCGTGACCTGAGGGGCCCTGAAGCCGGCGTGAGGCGCGTCGCCCGTTGATGGACTCTGGGGGCCGGGAGTCCCAGGGCTCGAGTCGGGGAGTGCCTTGATCATGTTCTGCAGTGCTGGGACAAAACCATTGACGTTTTGGTTGGTCATGGATGGCATCGAGCTGACGTGGGGCTGCATGGTGTTGCCACTCGCAAACGATTGATGCGACTCGAACGAGCCTGACGCACTCGACGTAATTGAGTGAGCTTTCGGCTCGACAGCGGATTGAGATATGAAGCTCTCCCACTGCATCTGAGGCAGGGCGATGGCGCCGGATGGGTATGTGACGGTCGACTCCATGACGGAGCTGCCACGGGGAGAGTATGTAATCGAAGGGCCGTCCTCGTAGGGGCCGTCGTCTCCGCGCATGGCAGCCGTGGCCTTGTGATGAAGATGTGCGACGAGAATGGCGGCAGTCTCCACCTCTACATCAAAGTTGGCATCGTTGCTGGCTTCCATTTGCTCCAGAGTCGAGGTGTCGAGGGCTATGGAGGATTTTGAAGGCCCGCCAATCGCTCGAGTCTTGGGGCCGCCAGCACGACGCTTGCCATCGCTGTGCAAGGGAACACCGCCGTCTTTGGCGTGGACGGTCCGGTCATGCCTCAACAGAAGATCGCGGCGGACGAAGGTACTTCTGCACTTCATACATTTGAAGGGTCTCTCTTTGGTGTCTGAAATTGCTCGTCAGCAAGGCCACGTATATGGAGGCGTGGTGAGGAGGAGGGGGGTATCAGGGGGGGAAACATGGAAGAGCGAGAATTAAGCATCGTAAAGGTACAACATTAAGTTGAAGTGGGTGGTGCAAAGTAGGATGGTTGAGGTGGTGTTTTATGGAAAGCACTTACGAGATCTCTCATGTCGGCTTCGGTGTTCACTCCTGCTGAAGGCTCTGTTGCAGAACTGACACTTGTATTTGCGTTCGGGTGCAAGAGATGCCTTCCGCGAGGAGGAAGTCGAGGCTGCCGCCGGCGGGAGGACTGCGACGCTGGCGCCGGGCATGTTGAAGGCCTAGTCGCGTGTATCCGGGGGGCGGACAGACTGCGCGGTGCGGCAGCAAACGCGACGTTGGCGAGGGGAGGCCACAGAAGAAGCCCTTGGGCAGGACGACGGGGTGAGTGTCGTCTGGATGTGCACTGTCGCTCTCGACTCCTGACTCCTCGCTCGCACGCGCTCCCGTGGGGTTTAAAGTGTGAATGCGGTGAGGGCGGTCGTGAAGTTTGTCATTGGAAGCGCTTGTATCCTGGTCATGGAAAGAGTTTGTATATTTCGGGGTGTGGGTCAAGAGACTCCGGAGGGTTCTCGCAAAGTCGAGTTCCGGATTGGGGCCGCGATGGATAAATGAAAAGCGTCTTGATGGCGGGCGATGCGAAGGCCGTTTTTCGAATGGGTGAGATGGAGAGGGGAAAGACGGGGAGATGGGGAAGGAAGCAACACGAGCGGCGAGCAGAGGGGAGAGGGGAAAGATCTGAGTCTGGGGGGGGGGAACGCCAGAAGCTGGGTCCCGGGGGGGTCGGATTAATGGGAGGGGGTGGGGGTCTGCAGAGCGCAAAGGGAGGAGAGGAGAGAGTGGTGGTGGTGGGAGGAGGAGGCGAAGGGAAAAAAAGGAGGGGGAAGAAAGGAGGGGCTGTGTGGCTGACGGGGTGCGGAAGCTCTGCTTGGCTGGCCCGGGGTGTGGGTGTGGCGGTGATTGTGCCCACGCTCATGAACGGAATACGTCGGTACCAACTGCACCAAGAACACAGCACGAAAGACCGCATCCCTAGTACGGAGTACTGACTTGCCTGCTTGCCTCGGTGCTTGCTTCCCTCTGGGCCTACTGTAAGCTGCGCGCATGTCTACTTACCTAAGTGCATTACCTCCTTCCTCTGCATGCTTGGGCGCTGCTTCACGGAGCAAGACGCACCCACGTTTTAAACGAGGCGAGGAATCAAAGCTCCTGCCATTGCTTGGTCAAGTATACGCAATACTTCGTAGGTGCCTACTAATAGTGGGGTCGCGATGGCATGTACCTGAGCCTCTCCAACAAACGCACCGTCTTCCCCTCGAGGGACTCAAACCCTGGACCACCCACCCACCCCCGCTACAGTACCTACCGACTGACGGTGAACGCAAAGGCCACTGGAGAGTGGGAGAGCCCAGAAGCAAGTGCTGCTGCCGCCGGCGGTTCGGCGCTGCCGTGACGAGATGCTGACGGAACGCAGTAGGCGGGCTTGGAGCGGCCACAACGGAAAGGCGTTGCGGACCCGTGCATGCGCGATACAAGGTTGTATAAGTGCGTGCCTATTTATGTACGCATGTGCATGCTATGCTGCGTCCTCGCGTGCACGGAGTACGTTTGCGAGCAAATCGGCTGTCAAGGTATAAACAGCAGCGTACATCCCGACTTCTTAGCAGGACTTGATAAAGACAGGCACAGTGCAGTCAGCTTCCTACCCTACCACCCGTCCTTGGGTTGGAGCTGCCATCACGAGTACAAGCAAGGTACGGCGAGGTGTGGGGAGCGCTCCGTACAGTACACGAGGTTTTTGGCCTACCGTACGGTAGAGAAGCGCAGGCGGAGGAGGTGAAGGCGGGCGGTGGGACTTGCAGGCATGTCTCCACTCAAGTACTCCGTATATAACCGCACAATTGCCTAGAAAGGCAAGTAGCAAATAGCACCTCGTGGAGGTATTGCACTCTTGCTGAACGTCCTTTCTGCCGAGCCGATGTCAGTGGCAGACTCCTGGCAAGAGAACGAGCGGTACCAGAGGGCCTCAGGGTGCCTGTCACTGTCATCCATGTCCGGCGGACAGCACTTAAAGATACACTCAAGCCCGCAGCTACTGTGCTACTTATTATCCAGTAGGTACCTAGCACCAGGCATCGGTGAGTACTGTGCAGACTAGGTAGGTTTACAATGGGCAGGATGAGTCCCCGAGTGGACAAGGGGACAAGCTCGTTCCCGTCCGACCCTTGCTCCCGCTGCCAATGGAAAATTTTTAAAGAGCCTTGACGGTCAAACGGCCCCAAGACGAGCGCCAGAAGAAGCACGCGCCTGGGACCAAGAGTAGTGGTACGGAGTAATAGCAGGTGAGGACAGATTGAAGGTACATGCATGCCAGCAACGGCGCTCTAAGCTGCGTGGGCAATGTGGTTTTGCCGATGAGGTAGAGTACGAAGTACCTTACCTGCCTTGCTTTGCTTTGTACACTAGATGTGTGCACTGTGCCCTCACTGCGCTGCGCACTCTTCTTTCCTTTCTCTCTTTATTTTTTCCACGGTCAAAAATGCACTCTCTGCAAGGGACACACGGCTACTGTACATGCTCTTGTTTGCTAGGCTTGTCGCTCGGTCACGTCGTTTCCCGAGGTACGTATTACTGTACCTGCATCCCCTGACTGGGACTACTTTTTGCTTTGTCTAGCTTGTCGACCCGCCCCCAGGTGCAGCAAAGCTTGCAGAGCTGCTGCCGTTAAAGCACAGGCCAGCTAAAGCCACGGGACGGAACAATCAGAGCGACCGACGAGATGGAATGTCCTTGGCCACCCACTCTAAGCCATCGAGCCATCGAGACGCCGAGCCATCACGGGCAGATACTGTACGTCTGGATGGATGGACTCTGTAGCTCAGAGGACGCTGCGGTTTGGACGCCGCGATCCCGCCTCCAGCGCATCGGCGCAAAGCCACGCCCCCGTCGTCGCATCCTTGCATCTTGGTGCCAGCAACCCCACCACGGAGCCCAGTCTCCCCAGACGGATTCGATGCCGTTGGCTTGCTTCCCTGGAGCTTCCCCTTTCCTCCCTGGCAGTTACATGCCGTTACGAAGCGCACTGTACGAGCCTGGCTATTCCACCCTACTGAGTACCGTCCATGGAAAGCATCGGCACGGACCACCGCTTCGGCCTTGCGTCTTCCCCCTTTTTTCCCTCTCTACTGTACCTCTTCCATGCAGGGGTCGGATGACCTTTCTTTTTACCCTGCCGCCTCTGCGCTGCTCGAGATGGTACTGTGGTACCTTTGTGCGCTGGGCACATTGCCAGCTTGCAGCTACAGTACCTGCCTTCCGGCAGTAGCTCCTTGTACCCTCTGTCAAGGGCGGCCTCATGCTCCAAACCGGTCAGCTAAACGAATGGGCAGCAAAGTGCCAATCTTGTTTGGGCCACACGGTGCCCATCTCTACAGTACAGAGAGGTATGCTGCGATGCTGCCAGATGTACTGCACCTAGTGGCTGGCGTCTGCTCTCGCTGGGCCAAGCGGTTCGCTGGTGCTAGTCACCAGACACTGTCGAAGCCACATGTCTGGCGAGGAATGGCTGGCGAGGAGCGCATTCCACGGACTGGAAGGACCGAGAAACACGAACCATAATTGGCCTTTGCAGTGCCTCGAAAGGCGGCCCTTTTCCACTGGCAACTGATGTCGGCAAAAGACGAGTAGTCACCACTAATCAATCAGTGGCTCCGAGCGAGTAATAGTAGAGTATTAATCACTCTTTTTGTACTGGAGACCTGCAACCGCAGTATGAAGCCTCCATTCTCGAGAAGCTCTATAAACCCTCTTTTCTTAAAGGCGAGAAAGATGGCCGCGTGAGATGTAGGGGGTCGGGGCAGTTTGTCGGAGGCAAGCGTAAACGGAGTTGGCGGTCGTTCTTTGAGGACCGCTAGCTTCGGCGGTGAACTTGGCAACGGCTACAGCCTGGCCACACATATCGGTTTGCTGAAGTGGCCAACCGCGGCAACCGATAGACATGCCCAGTCTTCGCGAAGAGCCGTCGTTGGCAATGAGGGGTCATGGTCAAATGCTCGTCCGCACAAGCCTCGTCCCGGTTTGCCGGGCCTTGGGAACTTCTTCCTCTTTCCTTCTGGGAGGAATTCGCGGGCGTATTATTTTGCCGATACCGTCAGTCGGGCACGAGACCGCGCGAGTTTGCCCGCAAACGGTTTCTCTACTGCAGACACTCACAACAGAGTCATCAGGGTACGCAAGGGTGGGCGATTTGAGGCGCTCGACGGCGATGCCGTGCAGCAATCCATGGCAAACGCCGTTGCTTTTACGAAGTACAAGCTGCATTTTCGTTGCTACTGTAAGCCATTATCGCGCCCAGGGAGACGGACAGACCCTTGGTCAAGGCATCACACCTCCCGCCGACTTGAGCAGAGCTTGCGTGCCTCGCCTGGATGGTTAAAGAGGCGAAGACGAGAGCATCTGGTTCCAAACTGGCATCCATGATGACATCTGCATAAGCGCGCATGCAGATGGCCCGCGATCTGGCCAGCTACCAAGGTCACGCTGCTTCATGCTCCTGTGCTTGTGCTCGTCTGCCAACCTGCTCAGCCATTAGCTGGTATCGTGTGCTCTATCAGCGGGCGGCGGGCGCCTTCCTAGCGGCCCCGGTATGCGCGGAGGTAGACCACTTTGTTTGTTCCGAAGCCGTCGCCAACCAACAGCCGGGGAATGTCCTTTGGATTGTGTCGTGTCGTTCGTTGCTGTGCCAGGCTGCATGAAGATACCTAACCCAAGCTCAGTCCAGTCTACAGATAGCGCTCGGCGTCTGCCCCAGGTAGCGCGCCTGGCACTCCCACGCATTCCGGTACCTCGCGGCCCCCCGCCCTACTATCTCAGATCCCCTAGCCATCTCGCCTCTCGAGAAATCGCGGCCAGGTTGTACTTTGTACCTCTTTAGAGTGCAGATGCCTCGCAGAGAGGGCTGAGGTGGATCTCCGCAGACACCACACAAGCCTCTGGATTCCCTGCCTGGTCGTCCCCCCTCTTCCGGCCACTCACCCGTTCACCATCGGCCAACCACCATCCGAGGCCAGCCATACCATCTCAAAAAACTTCCTGCGGACCCAGATACAGCTGCTGCTGCTCGATCTTTGAACGCCCCGTGGCCTGGCGCCGCACCACTCCCTCTTGCGATAGCAGAAGACGACGGCATCGCAGTCTTGCTCTTGACGGCCTCCCCCTCACCAGCCACGCCCCCCCTGCCGCCGCCGCCGCCGCCGCCGCCGCTCCCCCACTCTCACTGATCGTCGCCAACGCTCCCTCCGGCCTCGCTGCTCTCTGCTGCGACGGCGATCCTCGATTCTCGCGACCAAAGACCGTATCACTCCGCCTCTGGATGAACTCGGCGCCTTACGCGAAACACTGATACGAGTGGCATGCTCTCGAGCATCGTCAATCCAACGTGTGCCGCCTCCGGCACGAGATGACGACTGATCCGCGGCGAGGTCATGTCCTGAGCCGCATATCCTGATCTTTGATAGGTTTTCTCTGCCTCTGCAACCTCCGCGCCGACGCGTTCGCTGTCGACCGGCCGTCGCCATACTTTGCCGCACGCGCCTCAACCCCGCGCTGGTCATTCCTCTTGGAATCCGAGGCCGGATCCGCCTTGGCACGGCGTGAGCCACCGCTTGCCCCTTGCCGTCATCATGGACGGCGTCATCGGTACGGCGCCATCCGGCACCATGTATGTGCGCGCCCTGTACGACTACGAGGCAGACGACCGGACCAGCCTGAGCTTTCACAGAGGGGATGTCATTCAGGTCATCACCCAACTTGAGAGCGGCTGGTGGGACGGTGTCATCAACGACGTGCGCGGCTGGTTCCCCAGCAATTACTGCGAAATCGTAGACAACCCGGACGACCTTTCAGATAACGACCAAAACGGTCCTGCCGGCCGAATCGACGACGAGGGAGATGACGACGAGGCCCTTGACGGGGGGCTCGGCCCGGAGGACGAGTCCGAGGCTGATGGGTCCAGCGACTTGCCCCTCGAGGGCACTGCTACCGGCGACAAGTCGGGGGTTGATTTCTGGATCCCGCAGGCAACTCCGGATGGACGTTTGTTCTACTACAACATGATGACGGGGGATCGCCGCGCCGAACTCCCGCTTGAATCCCCAGTCTCCTTCACCGAGACGGGTCCCCGCGATCGCATGAACGCCACAGTGCCCGACAAGACCCGGCCCCCTCCCGAGATGATGGCTCGAGGGTTGACGCAGGACGAGGACGAGGACTCGGTGACGTCGGCTTCGGAGGCCGAGGGAGAGTCCTTGCGGCTCGTTTCTCGAGCATATACAGTGCGGATTCCACCCATCCAATCATCTGTATCCTGACCTGTGGCGTTGCTGACTTTCGACGCTTACAAAGTCTCGGAACCGGACCTCGTTCAGCGGCGTTCTGTCTCCTTCCACCTCGATGGACTCAATGAACGGCGTTTCCCCGGTGCGCCCCAAAAGAATCGACGCCCTCGCAAATGGCAAGTCGACTGGCGGCCAGCCGCCAAATGCGGCGTCGGCCACTTCCTTCACCAGCACCACCTATCATCTTCCGACCACTGCCACGGTGCCTCGGTCCTTCTTCGATGACGGCGCAACCCCTGCCCTCACATGGAGCTTATTAGTTTCCAACATGAAGCGTGCAATCGATCGGTATCGCGAAGCCATTGCAAACAACAGCCGCTCAGAATATGTTGCAAGGGCCGAGGACATTTCCGATCATCTACGACTGCTGCTGGCCGCGGGGTCGGGCACGACGGACAACCACTCGGGTCAACCGTCCATCATATCGACCAACAAAGCCCTATATCCCCATTTCCGAGACATGATGTCCAAGTTCTCGAAGCTAGTAATCTCTTCTCATATTGCCGCTGCCGATTGGCCCAACGCCGAATCCGTCCAGAAGTGCCTGCAGGAAGCAGACGGCGTCCTGCTCGGTGTCTTCAGCTATGTAGAGGTCGCCAGGCAGCAGCGGGGAGAGGAAATTCCGCGTCTATTCCCCGGCTTTGTGCTCGGCAGCAACGCTGGCGGATGCTGGCAGAGCAATGGCCTAGGGCCCCGGGACCCCATCGCCTCCAATTTCCTGGAGGACGAGGACGGTGCGATCGAGTCCACGGCCGTTTTGGACGCAAAGCTCCTCGAGAGGCTGGACGAGCATAAACGGATACTGGTTTCCAGCATTCGGGAACTCGGCAAAAGCCTCGTCGCACCGGAAACGATTGTCACGCCATATCGTCATGAGGTCATTGGCAACAACGTTTGCTTTGCCGGCGGCAAAGTCGTCGACTCATTCAAGCCCTGGATTGCAATGATTGAGTCCATCGACCTGGGCTTCCTTGGGGACAACTTCCACACGCCGCAAGTCGCCGACTTCAGTACCAACAAGCAGAGCCTCTACGACAACATTTCGGATCTTCTGCTTGGCTGCCAAGCCGTCACAGGCCCTTTGGCGGACGAATGGAGCGAGATTCGGGGTGAAGCACTAGAAAACCGCCTGGAGTACGTGCGGCAGTGCGCGAGAGCCCTGGAGACCAACTCGTCGCACATTGGATTTGCCCTACAGCTGCTCTCGGAGCAGGTGCAGATCAAGCTCCAACAGCAGCAGCAGCAGCAACACCAGCCGTTGGGCGAGTCTCGGTCCCGGGAGGATCACATGTCACGTGGCAAATTGCAACGAGGCGAGACTATGGCATATGAGCGGCCGCATATACGCACCGAGTCGAGAGCAGCAGCATTGCGGCCGTCAATCATCACGGCGCACTCGTTCAGCGAAGGTGAGCCGCCGGCTAGCAGTTTGAGAAAGGGCGATTATGCCAAGGTGAAGAAGATATTCGGCGAGGATCCGTCGCCGCAAGCGATCATGCAGGGCAACGACGATACTCCAGACTACTTGAGGCTCGACCACGAAAACGACGTCTCGTGGGACACCAAGTTTACGCCGCCAACCGTCAAAGGCGGGACTTTGCTCGCGCTCGTGGAGCAGCTCACCCGGCATGATAAGCTCGACTCCAACTTCAACAATACCTTTCTCTTGACTTATAGGTCCTTGACGTCTGCTCGCGAACTCTTTGAGCTCCTGGTGAAACGATTCGGAATACAACCCCCCGAGGGCCTGACCCAATCGGAATACGAGGCGTGGAGAGATCGCAAGCAGAAACTGATCCGCTTCCGTGTCGTCAACATTCTCAAGAGTTGGTTCGACATCTTCTGGATGGAGGACCAAAACGAAGAGTCGAGACAGCTGATCCGCGACGTATACGCGTTCGCGAGAGAAGCCGTCAAGTCGAGCGAAACACCAGGCTCCGGCCCGCTGATGGCTGTTCTCGATCAAAGAATGAACGGCAAGGAGGCGGGGGGTCGGCGAATGATCCAAACTCTGAACCAGAGTACCCCGACGCCTATTGTGCCCAAGAACATGAAGAAGCTCAAGTTCCTCGACATTGACGTGACTGAGTTTGCGCGCCAGCTGACCATCATCGAGTCCCGGCTGTATGGCAAAATCAAGGCCGCCGAGTGCCTGAATAAGACGTGGCAGAAGAAGGTTGGCGAAGGCGATCCGGACCCTGCGCCAAACGTCAAGGCCCTCATCCTCCACTCGAATCAGATGACCAACTGGGTTGCTGAGATGATTCTTGCTCAGATGGACGTCAAGAAGCGGGTGGTGGTGATTAAGCACTTTGTTGCTGTTGCCGATGTTCGTGCCCGCTCCCTTCAACCTCTCCGGGCTGTCGGCCCATACTAACCAACCGTGTGCAGAAATGCCGAGGTCTCAACAACTTTTCAACCTTGACGTCGATTATATCCGCCCTTGGCACGGCTCCGATCGCTCGTCTGAAAAGAACTTGGGATCAAGTTCCGCAACGCTCGCAGGCAGTCTTGGAGGCAATGCGTCGTTTGATGGCCAGCACCAAAAACTTTGGCGAATATCGCGAGGCTTTGCACGCCGCAAACCCACCTTGCATCCCATTTTTCGGTATGAATGAGCAGCTCCGGGGTGTTCGACCCGCCTCACAGGCGATGCTGACCAGCTGTTAGGTGTATACTTGACCGACCTCACGTTTATCGAGGATGGCATCCCGTCAATCATCAAGAAGACCAATCTAGTCAACTTTGCCAAGCGGGCCAAGACAGCGGAGGTGATACGCGACATTCAGCAGTACCAGAACGTGGGCTATTCTCTGCAGCCGGTTGCCGAGCTGCAGGACTATATACTCAGCAACATGCAGGCCGCGGGAGATGTGCACGAGATGTACGACAAGAGTTTGCAGATAGAGCCACGCGAGCGTGAGGACGAGAAAATTGTGAGGTATGTGCCTGGCCCTTCAACTCGCGGCCTTTTACCTCCAGGACGATGGTGGAGGGGCGAATCCAACATCTCAATGCTCTCCACCGACGAACCCCAAAGCACTGCTTCGAGTACAGTTGCTTACTCCCTCTAACTCGCAGGGTCTTGGCAGAATCGGGCTTCCTTTGAGTCACATGCTCGGCACCTAGGTTGAAGCGCATCAACCTTCTTGGATCCCGCGTTGGCTGTGTTGAGAATGAGAACGTGGAGGCAGCAGAGCCGAATTCCGGTGTCGGAGTGGCGCGCGACCTGTAGCTCTTGAGCAGGAGGAAAAGAAGAACCATCGAGAGCTTGACACGACAAGCGCGGGTGGCGTTGCCGAACGATCCAAGGAGCGGCACAGCATGATACTCGTGCCATCGAACGTGCCGTATTGACAGCCAGGAGATGAGGGAAAGACATTTGATCCATTCGGAACAAAAGACAGAAGCTGGTCACGTTTTCCCCTGGTTTAAGGGTTATGCCGACTCCGTTGACCTGCACGTCAACTTGCCCGAACAAGACAACCGACGAAGAGATGACGCCCGTGCGGTGTACGTTAAGCATTGGGGCATTGTGTCCACTCCTTCAAGACGTTGTTTCACGTCTCAAGCTCTCTTAGGGCTCGAAATTGGAAAGAAACGCCATGAGA
This sequence comes from Hirsutella rhossiliensis, assembly GCF_020360975.1. NCBI lineage: Eukaryota > Fungi > Ascomycota > Sordariomycetes > Hypocreales > Ophiocordycipitaceae > Hirsutella > Hirsutella rhossiliensis. The sequence goes on along the minus strand of NW_025408676.1, from coordinate 2,769,782 downwards.
GCCAGTCAAACACATATGCGATGGAAGGAGGAATGCTGTTCCCGCCGAATAGAACGAACACGTCATGAGGGACCGGCATTGGTGAAATGGATGAGGTGGGGGATGATGTCTTGATGCGATGTGAGCGAATCTATCTAGGCACCCCGGGCGGGAGACGGACACCTAACGGATGATGACGATTACACAGAGAGGTGATGCTTGGCTTGAGATGCATTAATGACGGGCAAGAAGGGTTTCGGCGAGTCTTTGGTTAACAAAGAAGTGTGTGTACACCATGATCATGACATGGGGGGCAGTTGCGGATGTTTTGTTTGCGACGAAAGCATGGAGGTAGTAGAAGACTCTTGCAAAAGGTCTGGGGTCTGAATGCAAAGTTTGGCGATGCCACGAGTGCACACGAGCATCAAGTTAAGGCACCGAGCCATTATTCAGCGCCAACAAGCCGTTAGGTATTCAAATGATTCCATAAACCGCCATTCAACTCGTCACGTACAATCCCAACCCAGCGCATCTAATGCTTGTGCAGCTTATTTTTGATACGTTCACCTAAACTGGGCTTGTCACCATCACCACCTCCTGTCTTCTTCCCGCCTTTGTTGTCGCCACCTTCATGGGACATGCCCTTTTCTTCCATCAAACCTGCAAGGCACTATTAGCAGGTGCCGAGAAAAGGGCAAGTTTGAGATGAGCTTACGATCAGCCTCTTTGCCGGCGCCGGGCTTGGTGGCATCAAAGTCGCCGCCATCGGCCGCGAGGCCAGTTGTCCGGACGTATTGCTCCCCAGTGCCCTTGGTTTCGTTGTTCTTTTCCTTACCGTCCGAACCACCAGCTTCGGATGTAGAGTTGTCGGCATCTTTTTTGGCTGCATCACCACTGTTACCAGCATCACCGCCATTGTCCTTGGCAACGTCGGCGAGAGACTTCGGTCCTTCGCCCATGACACTCGTTTCCGGATCCCCCTCTGCTTCGCCCACTCCTGAATCCTTCTTCTTAGAGGACTTTTCCTTGGCATAGTCGGAGGGCTTGTCAGCAGAGGGAGCGTCAGCAGGCCCATCACCATGCCTTACTGAAGTCTCCTTCTCGGCGTCGCCGGGGAGTCGATCAGAGGAGGCGGCAACCTTGTCGCTTGCTGATGTTTCTTTTTCGACATCGCCAGGGAGTTTACCAGATGAGGCGGCAACCCCGGCCCCTCCTAAGGATTCTTCCTTGCTGTTGTGAGATGTTTGTTCAGAGGGGCCGATCACAGCTTGTCCCTCCCTGTCAGTTGGCAAAGAATGATTCTCTGCGCCATGACGTGTCCGGTTCGAAGAGGCGGCGGTAGCATCCAGCCCTTGGTCTCCCGTCGAGCTATGGCTGGGTTTGTGCAAGGGAGTTTCAGGTGTCTTGTCAAATTGCTCCTGGCCATTTCCTCCAGAAAACAACATGCCGGAGTCGTGGCGGTAGTTGGGGGATGAGGCATCGTCGTCCAGCCTTTCATTCTGCGTCGAGGCTGGGTGAGTGGACGAGGGGTTCCCAACCGTCCTGTCAAGTCTTTCTTGCTGAGCTGCATCACCTTGATAGGCCGATGGGTATGGTTAGCTTCCGCGAGGCAGATTGGAACAGGGGGCAGCCAAATCTCACTCAGGTTGCCGGCGTCAAAGGGTTCGCCCCTGGGTACATTGCCCTGGGCACCAGATATGGGTTCCTTGCCGTGTGTGCTGTCTCCCCAAACAGCCCGGGCAGCGTCAGTGGCCATGTTGCTGATGGCCTCCATGGTGAGAATGAAGAGTAGCGATGAGATGAGCAAGTGTATGATGGGGGTAGATGTAGAGCTCTGACAAAGGGTCTAGGCAGGTGGGTTTATGGATAAGAAAGACAAAGACTTTGACGGGAAAATGGGTGCTTTTTATGTCGCGAGGCCAGGGAGGAGGCAAGGTGGGCAGGTGCGCCGAGGCTGACACTGACACAGCAGGCGCTGACGTTTTTGGAGGCGGCAGCTTGCGATATGGCGGGGAAGCAGCAAGAATTCCAGGCCTTGAGACTCGAAAGGGAAGAAAGAGGGTGGGGGTTGGAGAAGATAGAGCCGAGCGGCACGGCGGTTCCGAGAAAGTGTCATGGCGGCAGATCGATCGCGGGCAGGGTTATGACGTTGTTGTTGGCCGAGCTCAAGGTCAGGGTTGCAGGTCCCACAGAGCGAATGGCGAAACACGGGCTTGCGAAGTCAGTGGGCGAAGAAGCGAAGCTGAAGGTCCGTCAGACAAGCGAGGATGATGCAGCATGTAGGCGGCTGTTGGTGACGTCAGATGGGGCTCCCCCTCTTCTCGTCTGCTGCTTTCTCGACGAACAAGGAGGACGGACAGGGGCCGTGGCGCATGACGAATCGATTCTTGCTCGTCTCCGGCACATCACAGCACAGCAGAAGGAGGCCAGAGAGGAATGCTGGAGACGATTTGTCTTCCCGAAGGCACGTTGCTCTGCGAGGCACGTTGCGAGAGACACGAGGGAGAGCTTCCGGGCCAGAGAGAGGTACCCGCGCACCAAAGGTCGCAGGCAAGTGACCTGCACGCTCATCAGGTAATTAATGTCGGTGGTCATCATTACGCACCGCCTCTTTGACGAGACCGGATTATCGTTGTTACCGGCGCACCTCCAACCTGTGCCTCTGTACACGTGCAAAGCACATGCCAGGCGGGTTGATTAGCTAAGGTGCTGTGGCTTTCCGTGGCTGGCTTCGCGACCGACCAACCCAACCTCACCTCACCTGACCTCACCTCTCCTCGGCTCGCCGCGCCTCCCACCCTCTCCTCTTCGCGGCGAAGCGCCGATTGCGCACCAGACCAAGGCCGCTGCTGACCCACGGAGGTGGTCCCCAGCACGCCCTCGGGCAGCGACGCCCTGCCCCGGGCCTGTCGCCGCGTCACCAAAGCAAGTAGCGAACCGACCGACGGCCCACCACAATGGCCCCCGAATCCGAGCAGACCATCAAGGTCGCCTCCAAAAAGGATGCAAAGGCCGGCATCATAAAGCTCAAGAAGCCGCCCCCCAAGCACAGCAAGCCGGGAAATTGGAGGGATGGCAGCGTCGTCGAAGGTGCGTCTCCCCAAGCCATGGCCGCTGCACTCGCCGGCCCACGCTGACCCCGGCGCCTCCACGGCAGACGACAAGAAGAAGAGCGTTGCCTCCCCGTCCGCATCGGTCGCCTCACCCGGCCCCGTCGTCAACCAGCTCGACGACATAGCCCGCGAGACGTTTGCGACGGGACGTCCCCTCGAGGACAGCCCCGACCTGCAGCAGTGCAAGCATTGTAGGAAGAGCGTCCTCAAGACGGCCGCAAAGGCCCACATCGCGCAATGTCTCAGACTAAAGAAGGAAAAGGCGCAGCGTAAGAAGGAGGCGCGAGAGGCCAGAGAGAGGGCTAAGGAGGCCGCCAGAGAAGAGGAAGCACGCAAGGCAGATGAGGAGAACGGCGAAGCTAAGGGCGACAACGACAGCGGCGACGACGACAAGCAAAAGGGCAGCGTCGGCGGCAAAAAGGCCGCCGGCAAGAAGCCTGAGGACGACAAAAAGGGCAAGAAGCGGAAAGCCGACGGCGACCTCGACAAGGCCCCCAAGGCCAAAAAGAAGAAGGATGAGCCCAAGGCCAAAGTACCCAAGCCGAGAGGTATCAGCTCTCCCGCCGCCACCTCTCGCACAGCTATCACTGACCTGGACCCTTTTAGGACCTGTCGATGTCGAGCGGCAGTGTGGTGTTATCCTGGCCAACGGCCAACCGTGCGCCCGATCTTTGACGTGCAAGAGCCACTCTATGGGCGCCAAGCGTGCCGTTGCCGGCAGATCGCTCCCCTACGACATGCTCCTAGCAGCTTACCAGAAGAAAAACCAGGCCAAGCAGCAGAGTGAGACCTTTTTCATGCTCCTGTCCCCCTTCCCCCATTTTTGGCTCGTGAGCCCGCTGACAATGTATCTCACCTCTTGCAGAAGCTGCTTTGGACGCCAATGCGCCTGTAGAGGACGAAGATGAAGTCAACAACGGACCCGTTGACTCTGACGAGGAGACTGGCGCTGTCATGGGTGCGCTGGCGCACTGGAATCCTCAGCCACTACTCCCACAGCCCATTTTCGCCCCCATCAAGCGCCAGTACCAACTCGCCAGGTTACACGAGCAGCTGCAGATGGCCACCAACGGCGGCCGCACCAACATCTTCCAGGTGGTGGGCTACGGAGCGCGGAGGCCTCTGGATGGGCATCCGGGCACGCTAGAAGGAGAGGACGCGCCAGGCGAGCCAGACCTGGGCAGCATGACCATGCCTGGGTCGGCGCGGTCCTCGAGTTTTGGCATCAGCGCTGCGCCGCAACGCAGGTCGTCGGCGACAAGTCGCGGATGAGAGAGATATGCTCCTTCTTCCTTGTTCCCTTATCCTTTTTGGTTGTTTGGCGCATTTTGGCATATGGGAGAGTTGCTGTATGGCTCGCCAGGGGGTCTTGACAAGCACAAGCGCAGGGCGTTGGGGGATTGTTTGAAATACCATGGTACTGACATTTCATGACTTGGAGTTCGAATAGGAAGGACGGCTGGGGTTTCCGTCTCTGGTCGAAGTGGGCGACGGCGACAACTGGCAGCGTTGGCGCGAGAAGCGTGTTCAACTAGTTGTACGTATACGAGGTGACACAGCAATGCGATTCGGGAAAGAGACTGTGCCAGATGTCTTTGTCTTGGGTGTCTTAGGCAGTGCCTGTCTGCCTTGCCTGTCTGCCTCGGTCTGGGATGCGGGTGGGAGTATGTAAAGATATTGGTAGATGGCCTTGATAATTATGGGCAAATTGCGAGGCATCACATGCAACCCGGCCAAAGCCCGTACATGACGTAGTGGACCTCGGAGGTCCGGTTCCAGCGGGACTTGCAAGGGAGATGTGAGGTGAGCTAGTGCACCGAGCTCAGCTCTCCACCAACCTCCAGCCCTCTCCCTCTTCCGCTGTCTGGACTCGTCAACGGCGCATCCTTCATAACAAGAGGGCAGGAAACAAAGCCCAATGTCCTTCAACAATACGCTCACGGCCCTGGGCCACGCCGTGTCCGGGTCAGCGGGCACGGCCGTGTCGACGGCAGCCATCTTCCCCCTCGACCTGGTGACGACGCGGCTCAAGGCGCAACGCATGATGCGCGGCGCCAGCAAGCCCTCGCAGCCGCGGTACGAGGGCATTGCCGACGCGCTGCGGGCCGTCGTCGAGCGCGAGGGCGGCCTGCCGGCGCTGTACCACGGCCTCGGGCCCGACGTGGCAAAGTCGGTCCTGGACAGCTTCCTCTTCTTCGGCTTCTACAGCTACCTGCGCTCCCGCAACCGTCACCCGGGCGTCGTCGTCGAGCTCGCCATGGGCGCCTTTGCCGGCGCCTGCTCGCGCGCCTTCACCACGCCCATCTCCACCGTCGTCACCCGCATGCAGATGGCGTCCGAGACCATGTCGCTGCGCCAGACGCTCGCCGATGTCTACCACGGGCGGGGCCTCCTGGGTCTGTGGTCTGGCTACTCGGCCACCATTTTCCTCACCCTCAACCCCAGCATCACCTTCTTCGTCAACCGCAGACTGGCCAAGCGCATCCTGCCTGCCCTCCAGGAAGAGGACATCCCCGTCGCATGGGTCGCTTTTCTGCTGGCCGCCCTCAGCAAGGCCACCGCAACCGCCTTGACCTACCCCTTCCAGACGGGCAGACTACGCCTCCAGATGGCAAGCGAAGCAGCCGACGATGCGCCGCCCAAGAGCGACAAGAACGATTCCGCCAAGGACCACCAAGGCCTCCTTTCCCTGCTGGGGAGACTACTCGACAAGTCCGTCATAGGCATCATCTTCAAAATCATCACAAAGGAGGGCCGTCGCGCGCTCTACGACGGCCTCCAGGGTGAACTCCTCAAGGGCTTCCTTAGCCATGGCTTGACCATGCTCATGAAAGGCTTGTTCTTCCGTCTAGCCGTTCGCCTCTGGCTCCTGTCGCGACCGCACATGCGCAAAAGACTACAGACCAAGTGATGGTTGCCGGCCTCGACTCAGTACAGACTCCTATTTGGTACAAGCACAAGCCGCGACTCTGGCTAAGCACCTCGCATGGCTCACATGTACCTCGACTTCCTCCCTCGACCACATAGTCCGAGCATGCCCCTTCAACATTGGAATGCGATGCTAGACTTCTCTACCGTGTTCGACCCTCGCGCCGAGAATCCCGTGCCTTCCGATCTCAAGGCAACAAGGCCGAAAGGCAATGAGCCCTTGGGCCCTGCTCTCTTGCTCGACTTCTTGGAGACCACAGGTGCATCACATACATAGCACGTTATGGGCGCCTCGGATTGTGGCGTCGACTTCTCGGCCGGCTGCATGAGGAGCTTGACGCAAGACATGCATAGAACATGGCCGCACTGCTCTGCCATGACCGGCTTCGAAGAATTGGATAGTGCCTTCAAACACGAGGGGCAGGTGCGCAGCTTTGTCTCGCTGGATTGTCCAACGTCTTCGTTGAAGTGGACGGTCACCAGGCTTTGCATCGAAATCGGGTGCAGGTCGTCGGCGGGCGAGGAGGGACAAATGGGTATACTTTTGTCTTTCCTGGATGCGGGTGGCAGCTTACTGTCCTGGACATCGGGGGTGAGGGATGGTGTCCAGAAAGAAGGCAGCGTCGGTTTTGCAGCCTGTCAGGGTGGTTCTTAGTAAGGGATCTGAGGCAGCAACTGGCACTCGGATAGCAAGAAGCGAAAAGTATCGCCAACCTTTTCTTCCTCGATGGCTTTTCTCGCCCTAGTCTTGTCCTCCTGTGCAATGCGGCTCACCTCGTCCTCGTCCAGGGCAAACTTTCGCTTCGACCCCGCAAGGACAAGAGCATTAGACGGCTTGTCTCGCGTAATTGGTGTTGGTGTTGGTTTTGGTGTTGATTTGCTTCGTTTCTTAGCAGAGGACAGGCCGGCCTGCGTCAGCTCGAAGTCGCGAATAGCCCGGTCTCGGTCCTCCTCGTCCTCCATGGCCCGAGCTTGTTCGGCTTCCTGCTTCGCACCGCGACGTGCCTTGTCCGCTCGTTTCATCTCCTTCTTCTGGGCCAGAATGTTGGCGAGCGCACATTCGCGACAGAAGACGTCGCCGCGCAAGCAGGCAACGGGCTCTCTCGCGATACCGAGACATAGGCCGCAAGAGCCAAAAGGCAGAAAGGAGTCGCGGTTCAGGCGCGCGGAGCTGGTGGCCCAGTCGGACTTGGCCAGCGCCCGCTCGTGGGATGTGAAGACGGCTCGAGATGTGTTTCGTTTGCCTTAGGCATCATCGGACGGCCGGCTGTCAGCTGAATTGAAGGTTCCTCGAGCAGTCCAGGCATCGCCAGGAGGCCCGCGGCACGGCGACAGTATGAATGGACTCACTGTGTGCCATTGTGTTGCGAGTGGCCGTTCTGGATCTACCAACTCGACCGCTACAGTTCAACTAGGAGAGATGCAATGCGCAAGTCGTAGATATGTGAGATGAAGCTTGGAGCTTCGACGAGTGAGGCGTGGGTGTAATTAATTGTAGATGCTTGATAAGGAGCGATAGGCTAACGGTTCTCGGAGGATTGCTCGCTCACAGAATACTCCAATCTTATCTAAGCAAGATAAGATAGGGACTTCGAAGCTTTCCCGCGTCCACCTCGACTCTAGAAGGAGGAAAAGCATCTCGAAGTCGGTTTAGCCATGGATTCGCCAAGACGCCGCGCAACGGCGCACCGGGCAACGGGATGAACACGTCCCGAATCCCCGTCGCCAGTAGTACAACACCGACAAACCGCGAGCCATGTCGACCCCGGCTCCTGCAGCGCACCCCGGCCTGCCCTGGCGGCTCGCCTCCATGGCCGTCATGGGCACCGTCGGGACCCTGTCCAGGTGCTTCCTCTACGGCTTCAACCACGTCGAGGTCACAGGGCTGAACCATCTCCTCGGAGCCCTCGACCGGAGGAGGACCTGGGGTCCCGAGCGCGGCCTCCTGACCGTATGCAACCACGTCGGAGTGTACAAGCGCCTTTCTTCTCTTCATGTTCCGTTGCACGACGTCTGGCCACTGACTCGCTTTGGTAGCCTTGATGATCCCCTCATGTGGGGGATACTTCCTCTACGCTACACCACCGACCTCGCCAATCTGAGATGGGGTTTGGGAGCCCATGACATATGCTTCAAGAACCGGTCTGTCACGCCCGGCCGTACCAACGACGCCAATGCGGCTCTCAACATGACCTAACAGCCTGCCAGCTTCTCGTCCACCTTCTTCAGCCTGGGCCAAGTCCTGCCGACACGTCGCCTGTGGCACTCTCCCCTGGGCGGCCTATACCAACCTACCATGGCACAAGCCATCAGCATCCTATCCGGACCAGCCAAGGGCTCCACTCTCCCGGGACGCTTCTTCTCGACCGACGGATCCGACTCCTTCCCCGCCCCGGCCGCATACACGGCCAGACGCCATGCTTGGGTCCATGTCTTTCCCGAGGCTTGCTGCCACCAAAGTCCAGACAGTAGCCTGCGGTACTTCAAGTGGGGTATATCGCGGCTCATCCTCGAGAGTGATCCGGCCCCTGTATTCATACCCATGTTCATTCACGGCACCCAGGCCATCATGCCCGAGGACAGGGGCTGGCCGCGATGGCTCCCTCGGGTGGGCAACCGCGTCGAGGTGGTCATAGGAGAGCCAAAGCATGTTGATTCCCTCTTTGGTCGTCAGCGGGCTGCGTGGAAGCGGTTGGCTGACAATGGCAACGCCGAGCTTTTGGAACACGACCAAGAGGCCGTTCGGTTGAGGATCGAGGTCGCCAAGTCCGTTCGTGACGAGGTCCAGAAGCTGCGCGACAGCATTGGCTTGCCCCGTGAGGAAGACGAGACGGCAGCTCTTGCAGAAACCTGGTCCAAGGAGCCCAACAAGCGCAGATTCAAGAGTCCCGTCGATGGCAGCTTGGTCACTCGGCACTAGTCGCCGAAGCAGGGTTCTAGTAATGGGAGGCCATCACAATATCTCATCGTGTGTTGGTATTTCACTGTCCACTATCCACGCTTGATTGACGTGATCAAATTCTTAGCATCGAGCGCCCGTGATCACGATGCACGCTTCTCCCCGTCTAGCATTAACATGCTGAGCCTCAACTCCCTTAACAAACCCGGACCAGAACAAGCAAACAAACATCGCTGTTTCCCAAAGAAAGCCCTGTACCAACCGCGAAACAGAGAGCCACCCATCGCAATAGAATAGGTCGCCCTTAGCCCAACCAACCGACATCTAGCCACAGGCAAGATTACCAACTACATCTAGTAGTTGTCAAAGTTTTGGGCGGCAACACCCTGCTGATAAGCTCGCGCTTGAGCATGCAGAACCTGTTGTTGTTGCTGCTGCTGCTGCTGCTGTTGCTGATGTAGCACAATGTCGCTGAACCAGGGGTGTTGCAGAGCGTCGTGCGCACTTATTCGCAGTTCGGGCCGCAGCTGGAGCATTCTCTGGAGCAGATCGATGCCGGTAGGATCAATGGCGTGGAGGATGTTGCGCAAGTCCTGCGTTGCGTACATTTGGAACGTGGGCTTGTATTCGGGATATTGCGTAATGCCCGGCCAAGTCCGCTCAGTGGGTGTGCCCATGATGCGGAAGATGCGGATGATCTGGTCCTCGTTGGTGGTTCCGGGGAAGAGAGGCCTGCCCGTGTACATCTCGGCCATGATGCAGCCGGCAGACCAGATGTCGATGCTCGTGTTGTATGTTCTGCTGCCCAGGAGGACATCCGGGGCTCGGTACCACAGGGTCACGACCTCGTTGGAGAAGGTGTTGACGGGAATCCCAAAGGCGCGTGCCAGACCGAAATCGCCCAGCTTCAAGAGCCCCTTGCTGTTGATGAGAAGATTCTGGGGCTTCAGGTCGCGGTGCAGCACCCTATTCTGGTGGCAAAAGTCGATACCCTTGAGCAGCTGGTACATGAAGGACTTGATGGTGGCGGGCTTCAGGGCTCCGCGTTCGCCGTGGGTATCCATGTACCTCTTGAGGTCTCCGTCCATGTACTCGAAGACGAGCATCAGCTTGTTCTCGGTGTGGATGACATCGTGGAGGGCGACAATGTTCTCGTGCTTGAGCTCCTTCATAAGGGAGATTTCGCGGATGGCAGTCGACGGCGTGCCTTCTTCCGAGTCAAGGTGGATCTCTTTGAGTGCGACAAGTTCGCCCGTCTGGCGATTCCGACCCTTGAATACCTACGAGCAACAGTGTCAGTCGCATCACTTCTGCAGACACACGAGGGGGCTCTCACTGTCGCATATGTACCCTCGCCCAGCTTCTCCAGCTGCTGGAACGAGCTGGGGTGTCTTTTACCGTCCATGATGAGAGCCGGGATGAGGAAGCGCGTTGAGTCGTCGGGTGTAGAGAGATTTACGTCAAATCCCTTGGAAACCGGCCCTCGACAAAGCCATTCAGCAAACCAACAAGGGAGACGTCAGGAGAGGGACAGCGCCCCGCGAAGCCACTGTGCATCATAAGGGCGGCTTTCTCATGCGCTAAACGGGGAGGCGGGGCGCGCTGATCCCTCTAAAGCTGGGAGCGCACGGTGCGGGGTAGATGATGTCCGCCAGGGAGTCACAGTGACCTCAGGTACATGCATGTACAGTACGTGCTGTAAATCGTACACCTGTTCCAGCGAAACGGCTCCTACGACACCACGATACCTCTGACGCCCCACCGCGGCAGAGAGAAAGGGACTTGCTTAGGCACTTGATCTCCTCGCATCGCCAAGTAGCGCCCAGCCGCCCGGACATGTACTAGCAGTAGGTCCCTCCTCCAAGTGGGCATCGTGTCAGTGACACAGCACAACGACACGCCACCAGGAGCTCGTGACGGCCCTTCCAACTTGGCCTAACCATCGCCCAGGCTCTCTCTCGCATCGTTGCTCTCCTGTCGACACTTCACCCAGGTGCTTCTCTCTCCCGGGATGAGGCCAGTCCCCACCCCGGTGGACGCATCGGCCACCCGAGGCTTCGCGCGTGCCGACCCCGATGTCTTGCCTCCCAACCCGCCAGTCGCACCATTAAGTTGCTTCATCACCACCGAGGCCGGCCTCGATTCACTCGCTTCTTCTCCCGAACTGGATCCTCGTGCCAAAGCCCAAGTTTACGATCTGAGCCGGGTGTCCAGCTTACCCCTGTCCGATCGTTCTGCGCGCCGACCACAGCCGGCTTCCCTTGCCTCCTTTTCCGACATGGATTACGCCATCTCGCAGCCTCCAACGCCCATTCCGGCCGGTGCGCTGGGCCCTCGGTCTGCCATCAGCGGCCCATCATCTCCCGATATCTCATCAAGCTGCTCTCTTTCGGAAAACCCCAATGCCTCCTCGGCTGGCTCCGCCGCGGTTTCTCCCAGTCGAGCGCCGCGCCGAGGTCCTGCCGCCAGCATGGCTGGAAGCACAGTTCCGCAGCTGGTGATGCCCAGTCTTACGGTCCCCGGCCGTCGGTCCTTTTCAGACGTGGGCAAATCGATGGGAAGGCTCAGGTTGCTGGTGGCAGGTCGAGCAGGTGCATAATGTCCACCCTTGGACAACTCCGACGCAGTGTTGCTAATTAACCGAGTAGGCATTGGCAAAACATCACTCATCCAGGCCCTGGGACAGAATTGTCAACACATTGTGCACATGGACCCTCTCGAGTCGTGCTCGGCTGGCAAAATCAGGGAGATATACGCCAGCACTCGACCTGATCCTTGGTGGCGAGCGAGTTCCGAGCCTGTCGCGTACGCCAAGAGACGGAGGCAATCCCTGACACACGACATTTTGGACAGGAACCTGTGTTTCCTCGATTGTCCAGCGCTTCCAAATAATACCGAGGCGAGTCAAGTTCGGAGGCGCGCTCTCGATGCCAGCTAACGTATTCTTGGCCCCAAACAGGCAGATCGATATGTTCAGACACAGCTATTGCGGCTCTGCGAAAGGCCAATAGAAGATGAAGACTTGTTCCATCTTCTAAGCGGCGGGGCCGGGCCGATTGTTCATGTCGTGCTCTATATGGTGCCCTTTACGGGTGCGTGCAGCAGGGTTCAGAACCTCACAGATCTTCGATATTAACACGAGCCCCAGGTCCGAACCCGGCTGACATCAGATGCATCAAAAGTCTGCAGAAGATAACAAATGTCATTCCACTGCTTGCAAGGGCAGATGAATTGGCATGCGAGGATTTAGCGCTATCCAAGGACAGGCTTGTCAACATGTTGAGCGACCAAGGTCTTGAATGGTTCTCTTTTGCCAGACCCGAATCGGCACAGAACACGTCGAGCATATACGCAGTCTCGAGTACGACCGAAGCTGATTGCCGTGCGACGGATGCCAGCATTCACATGAGTTTTGAGATTCTACAGTCACAGGTTTCAACAGACCTTGAGGAGCTCATCGACCGCATCTTTTCTCTCGATGGAAGCTCCCGGCTCCGGTACTCTGCTGCTCTCAAGTCTGTGAGCTGGCGTCGGCGGCAGCTTCTCGATAGCACATCTCAGTTCGCCTTGACTTCCCGGTGCCTTAGTACTGGCGGAGCCCTTGTGCCTCATACCGGGACGAACCTATACTTTGAGCGGCGGCAATGGGAGCGGGTGGAGCTCTCGAGTTGGGCAGAGAGCCTACAGCAAAGTTTAAAGGCGGAAAGAACTGATCGAGCGCCACAGGTACTGGACCCTAAGCGCGGCTTTGATATGCCTTTGGCCAAGACAGGGCCTTATACGGGGCTGGGCCAAGAGCAGACCAACGCCGAGCCGGTCAACGCGAACCATCAAGATCCGCTGGGATTGTTGGAGCTGGGCAGTCGAATCAAGCACGGCGGGAGGCTGACCTTGGAGCTGATGAGCAGCCTGGGCGTTTTCGGCTGCATTGCCATGTGGCTCATCCGCCCGGAGATAGCACGCCACTGGGACGCAGGCTTGCCTCCGTCGTGGTGCCTGATCAGGTTTTGATCAGTCACTAGGTAGCCTGTGCGCTGCGACGCGGATTCGAGCCATTGTGCAGTGTTTCAAACTCCTGCGTACACACGCCCTTGAAGTACACCAGATGCATATCTTGATTGAGATTCTCAGTACGCCGACAGCCAACACATTCGCGGAGTGCAGCACTGTCCCGTTCGCTGGTTAATCTTTCAGCCTCTTACAAATAATACCATTCTGCCTCAGCTACGCTGCAGCCGCCGCGCTTGAATCATTTCCGCCTTTGGGACTTCCTCGAGCTCAATGCCAGTGTTGGCACGATTGACTTCGTGGTAATCAGCCGGCAAAATCTTGGTTTCATCGTTATTTCGCTATCCTTGAACCCACTACGAGTTCATGCTCAAGTCGACTCATTGGGGTTCAGTCCAAGCGCCACGAGAGCAGCGTCGAAATTTGGCATGTCATCGGCAGCTTTGGATACATGAGCCCAGCGCACGATGCCTGTCTCATCGATGGCAAAGGCACCGCTTGTCTGCCAACGAGTCCTGCTCTCGGTGGGTCGATTCCAGATACTTGGTCTGTGCCGAGACGGTAGACTGAGTAGAGGGCAACCGATTTCAACATGTGCCAGGTACTAGAGATACCGAGACCCCACTTTGCGTAGAGGTCGCGGCCCTCGTCGACGATGCCGGTGTTCCATGCGCCCCCGACTTGGGGGACCCATCGCTCCGTGGCTTGGGCGGAAGACTGCGACACGGCGACGCAATGGGCATCCTTGTGCTTTTCGGAGAAGGTGGCCAGGGTCTTGAACGTCTTCTCTGCGACTGGAGAGAGACGCCAGCGGGCGGGAGACGTTGCTCACTCGATGCTACCCCCCCGGTGGCGGTCTGGAGGTCTCGGAGCCACAGGCCAGGGGCCTGGGCGCGGGCTTACACAGGCACCCACAGTGACGGAGGAAGAGCACGATGGTCTTGCGTCCGTCCGGCGGGTTCAGCAGGGTCGTGGACGGCGCTTGATCTCCGATCTTGGGTGCAGACGCAACGTCCTTGGCCGTAGGCGTCTTGAGCGACTCGAGCTCGGCCCAGAATCCAGATTGGGTCCCAGACTCGGTGCTTGCTGCAGATTGCTGTGGGCATTTGATCGTCACCGGGGTATGTGCCTGTGCAGGATCTCTCTCTCTCTAATCATCGTGGGATCCATTTTCCCAAACAATTCACTTGGCGATTTATGACGACATCTGTTTGGCTCTAAGAGAAGCAAGTTAGCGGGGTCTCGAGACTAGTGCCGAGTGCCGACCTTGACGTTATGAACCCTTCGTCCATTAGCTAAGCCGAGCTCTGGCCGCATTTGAAGCTACAGCTAGTTACCCTGCACCCTGCTGAGGCCGCTCGTTGACGCAAGCTGCGCACCAGACGAGGCTAAACATAACGCCGGCGAGGACAAAGAGCACTGCTCCACGGGATTAACCGGCAAGCCGTGGGACTTGGTTCGGTGACGATTCAACCAAACCCGATACCGGCGGGGGGGTGTGAACTGGCCACGAGCCACGTGCCTCTGCTGAAAATGCGCGAAATCGTCACGCTCCAGCTCGGTCATCTCAGCAACTACCTGGCAACGCACTTTTGGAACGCACAGGAGTCGTACTTTACATACGGCGACCAGGGGAAGGCTCTGGTAGACCACAATGTTCACTGGCGCCCGGGCTTAGGGCAGGACGGCACCGAGACGTTTCTGCCTAGGACCGTCGTCTACGATCTCAAGGGTGGCTTTGGCTCCCTCCGAAGGATCAATCCTCTTTACGATGGCGCTTCGACGTCAAGCGCGGCGGCTGACTCCCTCTGGCAAGTTATCTCGCCCTTCCCCTGCCAAGCTTGCACCGAAAGAGGACGTTTCGCGGCCCCACCCCCATCATCGCAATCACCGTGTTAGAAGCTTGCCGCTCATGCTTGCCTACAGGTCCGGCCAGCCGGCGGTGCACAAGCAAGAGGCTGTGAGCCCGAGCGCCTACCAGCAGAGCCTCGACGCCGACACTGAACCCCAGCGGCCGACGGCGTCGACGGTGCGCTACTGGTCCGACTTCTCGCGCGTCTACCTGCACCCCAGGTCGGCCGTCCAGCTCTACGACTTTGAGCTCGGCTCGTCCATCCGGCCCTTTGAGCGCTTCGCCATGGGCGCCGAGTTGTTTGGATCCCTCGACAAGGAGCACGACATTGTCGACCGCGACTGGCGGCCCTTTGTCGAGGAGTGCGACGCCATGCAGGGCATCCAGGTGCTGACCACACTTGACGATGCCTGGGGCGGCTTTGCTTTGTCGTACCTTGAGGCCCTGCGCGACGAGTATCCAAAGTCCTGCATCTGGGTCTGGGGTCTCCAGGCGCCCCTGCTGGATGCCTCGCGCCAGCAGCGCCAACTGCGCCTAGCCAACACGGCCCAGAGCCTGGGCCAATCCTGCTCCATGGCGTCCATCGTAGTGCCCCTCACGATCCCCGACACTCAGACTTCAACCACCCTCGCCATCGACCGTAGCTCGCCCTGGCACGTGTCCGGTCTCCTATCCACTGTCATGGAAAGCGCAGCGCTGCCGTCTCGCCTGGCTGCCGGGCCTGGCCAACGGCCGACCTCTCTGAGCGACATGGCCGAGTGCCTCAACACGAGCGGGCGGCAGACCTTGGTCGGCGCCAAGATGGGGGTGGGGGCTCGTGCTTTGGAGCCGGACGCAGACACGCTGGACGTGGGCTCGTTTTTCCCGGGCTGCGGCAACGCTCCCGGGGGACATGGCCGCATCTTTGGCCAGCTATCCACCTGTCGGGGCACGGTTGACGACAAGGTCCCGGCCGAGGATGCGTCAGGCCGGGAGCCAAGGCACCGTGTGGGCGATCCCATCATTCGCAGGCAAGTCCATCACTCGTGTCCACCTCGTCGCCCCAGCTCGAGCTGATTCGCCCTACAGTTACACCTCTTCGCTCCTGTTCCCCCTACCAAGTAGCTTCCCGCCGGTGTTCCCAGACGCTTCGGCCGACGAAGCCGCAATTCCAGTGCGCGCTGTTTTATCCACCGATTCTTCAATGTCGGCACGGGTCAAGATGCTACAGTCCCAAACATCTCGGTCCGTCACATTGGAAGACCGGGAGGCGCTCAGCAGCGGTCTCATGGACATTGCCGATGCCTACCAAGATGGCTGGTCCAGCGGCAGCGACGAGGGCGACGACGACCTCTGACACCACGAACCCGAAGAGGTCGACTGTTACGCCTCTCCGTCTGCCGCCGAGCCTGGTTGCGGCAGACGATGAGTGAAACACAAATGCATCTCGTAATAAACAACAGATAAGACGTCCACTACTTGCGCATGAGACCGTCGTCCGGTGACAGACGGCAGGGGCCCTTCTGTCGAGACAGATATGGAAAATTACACATCTATTAGTCGCCTACCAAGGCCAAATCTTCTATATATAGCCCCGAATGAAGGGGATTGGGCTTCCGTCGGCATCTGCAAGAAAAGTCAACCGCTGAGGCCCACGACCACAGTCACGGCCCATCCAGACTAGGGCTCGCGTGTATATTGCGAGGCTTCGCAGATTTCATCACCGGATTTGCTCACCATCTGCGGGTCGCCGACAACGTCCTGTCGTCACCATACGGTCAGCTGGTGACAGCCAGGTAGTGGCCACTTGGCAAATCAGGACATGGGCCACGAACATCGACGCTTCATCGTCCAGCCGTGTCGAGGCAAACTGCGTCAAAACTCTGCTTGTCAGTAGGCGGGGAGCGGGGTACTAGGGGGCTCCTGATGGGATCGAGCCTTGTCCAAGCCGCTCCTTGGAAGAGCAGATAGCACCGTCGAGCGCCTGTCAAAAAAGGTTTCCAAACTGTCGGCTCGAGCGGACCAGGCACGGCGTTCACCCGACGGCTGCCACCGAGGCCTGTTGTCTTTTCGCCGGCTGAGGGGGGTTGTCCTGTCATAGCTTGTCAGTCTCTTCTGTCGGTAGTTGGGGCGCCTGCCTTCGGCGGCGCAATCGCTGGCCGAGAACGAGAGCCAATGGCGAATGTGATAGTTACCTCTGACGGGCCGCGCTTCTTGCTGTTCAGGATGCTCTTAGCACCCTTCTTTTGAGGTTTCTTTTCGCCCGCCTCGAAAACGTCATCGGGGAGATTGACGCTGTGCAGGGTGTTAGTCTTCGTCTACCAAGCCGGTGTCTCGCATCGCAACTTACCTCCGCACGTGCTGAACGCCAATGGAGACCAAGAGGTGCAGCTCGTCTACGTATTTCTTCCACTGTGTGCAGAGTGCTTTAAATTCGTCCACCTGATAGGATAAATCGAGAGATTTCGCCTCTGTGGAGACCGGAGGTTAGCATCGTTCTCAGCAGGACTGAAACTCGGGAATGACTCACTTTCTACCAGCTGTAGACCAATGTAGTGAGTGGTGGTAAAGACTTCGGTCGAAGGAGCAGGTTCTCCATTTTCTCCCGTCGCCTTCTTCTCAGCTGTATCGAGGCCCGCGTCATCCTTTGTGGTTAAGCAGTCGAGACTGCCTTCCTGCACTTGTGCAATTTCTTCGTCATTTTTGCAGCGATGGCGCCGGTCGTAGCCTTTGTTGAAGGCATGTGCCAGCGCTATGGACGGATGTAACTCCAGCTTTTGAACCAGCACCCGAACCTTGGACTCGACATAGCCAGACCACACCTTCTGAGCTTCCTTGTCCTTGCTCGCCGTTGTGACGGAAATGTAGTACTTGTAGTCGACGGTGAAGAATGTGTGCTTGACGAAGAGGTCGCTCCATGGTCTCTTGCCCATCATTATGCCTTCTGTCAAGTCCAGGCCGCGTTGGAGCTCGCGGTTGATAATTGTCATGGAAGATCGCGTGATGTTGAATGTCGCACACATGGACGGATATGCTGGGGTAATGACGGGCATAAGATGGAAAGAGTCACCCTTGTAGGCCTGGTTGCATTCTGGTTAGTTGAAAGTGGTGCCAGGATGGTTTGGAGAATCCATGCTCAGACATACCTTGGGGTTCCAGACGCGAACCGGGAGGGGGCCGCTCTCTATTGGCTTGAGAAGTACCGGCTGTGGCCATCGCCACTGGCCCATGACAAGAAAAAACTTGTTCACGATGACGGATGTGGCAGCCTTTGGATACAGCTGGCAGACACGCGCGACTAGCATAGCCCAGGCCACACCGCCCGGAAACCCCATGATGTTTGCATAGACGGCGCGACGCTGAGCCCACAGCTTGATGGCCCGCAGTGCAAGCTTGAAAGTGCTTTGTTCTGGAACCAGGTTGAGTATTTCGTCCGTGACGCGTGTGCCGTTCAAGGAGCGCAGCTCGGCCTCATCCAAGCCGCGCAAAAGGCCCGAGTCTTTAAGATCCTGGAAGCTAGGCGACAACTGCTTCTGTATGACGCGGGAAAAGATTAGGTCGATGCTGATGCCCGAGTATTCGAATTTGATGATGGGAACGAAAGCGTCGGTGACGACGGTCAGGTCGGTGATGGCGCCGTTGGGGGCCATTTCGACTAGCAGGTCGGGGAAGTACTTGAAATAATCGTCGCGCGTGACATACTTGGGGGCGACGACGAGGGTGTCGATGTCGGAGCCAGGCCCAAAGACGCCGAGGCGAAAGCTTCCGTAGGTGAAGACCTTTCCGCGGGCGTTCTTGAGGAGCATGTCGTTTTTGGGTTCCTTTTCTTTGGCCACGCGCTTGACGAATTCGTCACAGATGGCCTGGAGTGACTCGAGAACCTTGTACCTGGACGAAGGAGAGAGGTCAGTCAGCTGCACGTGAAGGGCCACGGATGGCGGTAATGACGGATTCGAGAGGAGACATGCCTCTTTTGTGTGTCGGATGGACTCTCAAACGTCTTTTGGCGGCGCAGCTCTTCGATGAGGGCATCGCTGGCTCGCTTCTCCGTCTCGGTGGGGAGGGCCACGGACATGGGCGGTGTGACACCACAGCTCAGGTCTCCAGGCATTTTGTCGGCGGGATCGAGGGGAAGAGCTGCGGAACAAGGGGAGGCCGAGGCCGAAGAAGAAGAGATGTTTAGGAGAGGGTGGTGCTGAAGCTCGGATGAGAGCAGAAAGATGCAGGGGGAGAAGAAGCTGCTGCTTTTGGCTGCCGGAGGCGTTTCACGGGGATCGAGGCTGATCAATGAGCGACCTGGTGAGCCGGTAACGTCTCCGGCAGCAGCAAGAGGTTGCTGTGAGCGAGGGAAGGGTGAAGGGCGTCGGCACGGCGGTGATGGTAGCTGTTGACTAAAAAGTCGGTGTTGCTCGATGTAGATGCGAGCAAAGAAATGATGCCTTTGCTGGGTACTCCGTTCCTGGTAGGTAGTGGATGAGCACGTGCATGGGGTAACGTAATCCACCCCCTTCCCGGTCAGACCCCCTACTCGGTCAGAAAAAGTCTCCACGCGGCGACCCACACTTATGGCAAGACAAACCGAGCACTATGACGGCAACGGGAGACCAATCGGTTCCACGCGAAGAACGGGTCCTGCTCGCCGTCAGGGCCTATCAGCAGGGCCAATTCAAAAGTACCCGCAAGGCTGCGGCCGCATACGACGTCCCTCAATCGACAGTATCTGATCGACTGCGCGGTGTCATTCGCCGACGCGACGCTCAGATGAACAACCTGAAGTTGACGGCGACGGAAGAGACTGCCCTGGTACAATGGATCTTGTCGATGGACGAGCGAGGGATGCCGCCGACAGTGGCTTACACTCGTCGGATGGCCAACTTATTGCTTTCCGAGCGAGGCAAAGATCCTGTCGGGGAAAACTGGGTGCGGAAGTTTGTTGGCCGCCACGGCGAAATCAAGGCAAAGTACTCGCCGATACGACTACCAACGAGCCAAATGCGAAGACCCCAAAAGATCCAAGGATGGTACGATCGAGTCGCGGCGACGAAACAGAAATGGGGATTCTTGACGAGGATGTCTATAACTTTGATGAGACGGGGTTTCAAATGGGAGTCGCTGCAACGGCGAGAGTCCTTACCCGGTCTGACCGGCGAGGTCGGGCAGTACTCACGCAGCCTGGAAATCGAGAATGGGTTACTGTGATCGAGTCTATCAACTGCCAAGGTTGGGCTTTACCGGCGAAGGTTATCTTCCAGGGCAAGTTACACCAAGCAAGCTGGTACGAATCAGGAGTGCCCGATGACTGGCATATCGCCGTTAGTGAGAATGGCTGGACTTCCGACGACCTTGCTTTGAATTGGTTAAAGGAAGTCTTTGATCCGAATACACGGCGCCGTACGGTTGGTACGCATCGACTTCTTATTCTCGACGGGCACGGCAGTCACGTCACGCCGGAATTTGACAAGTACTGTACGGCCAATTCCATCGTAGTACTCCAAATGCCTGCACATTCCTCACATCTCTTGCAGCCTCTTGATGTCGGGTGCTTTTCGCCGTTGAAAACCATATACGGCCGAAAGGTTCAAGAGAAAATGCTCGCTGGGATCCATCATATCGACAAGCAGGACTTCCTTCCCATGTACTTAGACGCTCGCCGACAAGCACTTTCGCCGTCGAATATCCGAAGCGGATTTATGGCAACAGGCCTTTTTCCGTTTGACCCAAACAGAGTATTATCGCGGTTACAAGTTCAGGTTGACAAAGTCGGTAACGATCACGGCGACAAGAATACTCCAAGTCCCAACAAGAGCCTGGAAGCAGCCAAGACTCCGCATAACGTCAACCAGCTTACCACTCACGCCGAAAGGCTTCTTCAACGCCGGCCACAAAATACAGACTCGCCAGTTTCACAAGCTATCAACCAGCTTATCAAAGGATGTCAAATGGCCATGCACAGCGCCGCCCTCCTTGCCGACGAAAACCGGCAACTTCGGTCAGAAAACCAGCGGCGAAAGCAGAGAAAGAACAGCGCCGTGAATACATTGGCGACGGCGGTACTCTATCGGTTGCAGAGGGCACGGTTAGGATAAAGCAACGGAGAGAAGAAGAAGAAGAGCGGGTTAAGCGACGGAGAGTGGAAGAAGAGGAGAGGACTAAGCGCCGGCGAGAGAAGGACGAGGAGCGGGCCAAGCGACGACAAGAAGGAGAAGAGCGGCCGAGCGACGGCGACAAGAGAACGAGGAATGGTTCAAGCTACGGCGAGAAAAGGAAGAGGAGCGGGTCAAGAAACAGAGAGCAAAGGAAGATGAGCGGGCCAAGCGACGGCGGGAAGAAGGAGCGGGACCAACGACTTATAGAAGAGCTGAGTGTCCCAAGACAGCGTGCACCACCACGGTGTAGTAAGTGCAGGTCTTTTGAACACACTGCCCGTACGTGTAATAGATAGTCCTAATCGAGTTACTTGTCTCTTGGAGTAAATATGTCGTGGTATTGTGCTCCGTTTGTCTCGCGTAAGGTGCGGGTCTAGTCGGTGGGGAATTTTTGACCGAGTAGGGGGTCTGACCGGGAAGGGGGTGGATTACGTTACGTAGAGCTGCGTAACTTACCTAAGGTAAAGAAAGCACTGGTGCCTGGACACATGCTTTGGAGGTACCTCGAAAGCCAAGCCCAAAATGCTTCTTGTTTACTACGAATAGCAAGCAAGCCCTGGACAAGAGGCAAAAGGCTGTGTGGTTTTGTGTTTCACCTAGTCTCTCGTGCCAGCACTTGTGCCTATTGTGGGCAATGCACAGCGCTTCTCGGTTCGCTCTTATTAGTCTCAGGGCACGTGTGAGTTGAGCAAAAAGTATCCGCACAATAACCGCACAGCGACATACAGAGGAAACACAGTGCGCCCTGGCTCGTCAATCGAGTGTCCCAGTAAACGCTTGGTGCTTCGTGTTTTGTGAATGCCCCAGACATTTGGAATGAAGCTCCCACTGCACTGTCTTGCCGAGAACCGGCGACGACGAAAGAAGAGCTTGGCCTTTCGACCTTGGTAGTGGTCACCCTGGGACGTGATACGGTGAGCGAGCCTCCGAGTTGAGACTCTTGGTCCTCTGTCAATTCACCAATCGTGAAGCCGCTGACAGCCGCCGACCGACACTGTGCGGAGAATATCCAGGGGTCCCTGGTACGCCTGTAGAGTGGTTGGCTCATGCACATTGGCACTGTACCTGGCGGCCCCTCTCGATGCTTGTACCGGGGGTTTGGAAGGGCGGGCTACATGCTCTATGTACATAATGCACGCCAGACAGCGCCCCATTGACAGCCCGGGCAGGTCCCTCTTGCACCGCAGTCGCATGCAAAAGATACCTGTGTCCGCTGCAATGCATACAAGGACCGGGACACATGGTTAGTGGGCCTGCCTGGCGCGCTACTAATGTAAGTAAACGAGCCATTACGGATACACTTTGGGGGAAACGCGGACGCGATCCCGACTTGCTTGTTGGGCCACGGACGGCCTCGACAGCCGGACGCCTCTTTTTCCCACTCTGCCATACTCGCCCTTTTTCACCGACGGCGTGTGCTGTACTTTGCATGTACTGTACATACAGTTGTTGGTGACGCAACATCTCTCCTCACAACCAACCTCCTCCCTCCCTCCCTCTCTCTCCCTCCCCCTCTCCCTCCCTTGAATGCGAACAGACCAAGTCGCCGGCCCCGTGCCCACCGCCGCCTCCAACGACGGCAGAGGCCACACATAACCACTCATTGTCGCCGCCGCCGTCGTCGTTCGAGCACGGACTGACCAAACGAACCGCCCCCCCTCCCCCTCTCCGGCAATGCCTCTCTCTGCCAAGAGGCCCCCTCGCGGCCGTCGCGATACGCGCAAAGACAGACAGGTCCAGCCCGACGCCGACGACTCGTCGCCCAGTCGCCCGACGAAGCGACGCAAGAGGGCTCGCTCTCCCGACCCCGCCACGTCCGCCTCGCACGATTTCGACGACTCGCCCAGGACCGACGACGACCACATCGTCTCGCAAATCACCCAGCAGCTCAAGACCCAGCCCGTCCAGGCCGCAAAGGACCATGCCAACGCCATCCACGAGGCCAACGGCGACGGGGTCAAGGCCTACGCAAAGGTCGCCGCCCAGGACTGGACCTTTTACATCACAAAGCTTTCCGTCGGCATCGGCCGCGCTCCCGACATGTCCCATGCCGACGACCACAACGGCGACCAAGGTCACGTCCACATCGATCTCGGCCCCAGCAAGATGGTGTCGCGCGATCACGCTTCCATCTCCTTTGACCCCAAGGACGAGAAGTGGCTGCTCCAGGTCAAGGGCCGCAACGGCGCAAAGGTTGATGGCCAGGCCCTCAAGCCTCACGCCTCACGCCCTCTCACCAGCGGCCAAGTCATTGAGATTGGAAATGTCGAGATGATATTTGTTTTGCCCTCGGAAATCAGCCCGCTTCACGTCCACCCCATGTTCCTCAAGCGCTGCGGACTGAGCTCCGATTCACTGCAGCCGCCGGCACCCCGCCGCCAGCCCTTCATTGCCCCTGCGCCCCCCGAGTACAAGCGACCCGGTACGCCGCCCTCTGTCCAACGCCGAGCCGGCGCATTGAATGCCAAGTCTCCCGCTGTTGCCAACACTCCTGCAATCATGGTGGGCGCCAACGGGGTCGACCTGAGCCACGACGACAACCAGCACATCAAACCCCAGTACAGCTACGCTCAGATGATCACCCAGGCCATCACCAACGCCCCCGACGAAAAGCTCAATCTGAACGGCATCTACACGTTCATCATGAACAGCTACTCATATTACCGCCACCAACAAGCGGCAGGCTGGCAGGTGAGACGATACCGGCATCGCGTGAACGCGTTATCCGTCTGCTTCATGCTAATCAGCCCTCACCAGAACTCGATCCGACATAATCTTTCACTCAACAAGTCCTTCGACAAGGTGGCTCGATCGACCGATGAACCCGGCAAGGGCATGAAATGGCAGATTGTTCCCGAGGCCAGGGAGGATATGATTCGGAACGCGTACAAGCTTGGCCGCGGCGGTCACCGAGGCTCCTCAGCCCCATCGTCACCCAACCAGCTCAACTACATCACTCACGGGCCTCGAGACATGGCGACAAGAGACCCTCCCTCGACCCGGAAACGAGGCTCGCCCGTGCCTTCTCCGTCCTCTCGACCGCCTCTCCAGCTCACCCAATCGACTCCCGAGCGCGCCGGCGAACGAAGGGGGGAACGAATCGCTGCCATCAATGCAGACGGCAGCCCACTGCCCCGCCATAGGAAGGACTCTGCAGCGGCTGCTTCCAACTCGTCCCTGGCCACCTTCAACCCCCAATCTCCTATCCTCACCTCGTCCTACTTGCAAGAGGACGGCACGTCCTTTGTGACGCCTGCGCCGCCCAGGATCCACCCAAAGTTGGCCCCTCCGAGCACGGCGCAGAGACCCAGCCAGCATATGCCGACCAGCTCGCCCGCGCCCTTCTGGAAGTACGCCGAGATAGGCAGCACGCCCCTCCAGGCCTCGGCCCAGTACGAAATGAGCCCGTCCAAAGCCGGCGGCGGCATGCCAAGCAGCAGCCCTCCTGGCGCTAGTAAATCGCCCCCCAGCAGCCCCTCGAGACCGCAGAAGCCTGGGGCCTCGCAGGATCGAGTCCACACTGAGGAGCCGGACGATGAGCAGGGCTTTGACCTGACCAAGTAAGCCCCAGCCGCCGAAATAAAGAGAGCCACAACAAAGAGAGCCACAGCTTACGTTGAATTAGGGGCTTCCAAAGCATAGGCTCCTACCACGCGCCGGTGGGCAGAGGTGTGTGCGTGGCCAGCGCGCTCAAGGGCAACTGAAGTTATGACGGTGCGAATCTTTATGATTGTTGACCATGAGGAACTGAACGAATCTGACCGAATCTGACAAAATGGAACCGAGCTTTTGCTAAATGGACTGACTCAACAGTATGAATTGGACGTGGGAAAAGGCGTATCGTCATGGTGTCGGGGGATAGATTTCATTACAGGCAGGGACCTGTCTTACGCTAGATTTAACGTCTCTTCTCTCTGTCGCTCTCGACTTGATCCCATGCATAGATGTGAGTCACAGTTTATACGGCGACTTGTTGGCGCCAGACAGTAGACGACATCGGCAGACATGAGCAAAGATTTCCTCTGGCGCAGCTGACCGGGTCAGCGCTCAACTACAGTACATAGATTTACATGGTCCAAGTTGTGAGTGTTCCGTATATGATCCCCCCTCCTTTCTTTTTTCTACCCGCACTGTCCTGCTCCATCCACGACCGCCAGCCATCCGACACCCATATATAGATGTCAAGAAGCTCATGGGGGAAACAGCGACAATGCATTCTAGCGCATTCATCGACGCCTCTCACAAGACGCGAGACCATGTTGCTCACGACGCAGTGCTCTTACCCCTTCGCTTGGGGTTGCCGCGGCTGAGCCTGTTCTTCGCCGACTTGGACTTTTGGTCTCCGCCTTCGATAAATTTGATGAGCTCATCAATGCTGCGAGGGTCAATCTGCGACGACGCAGCCATGCGCTGGGACGACCCAACCGCTGGGGCTTGAGAAGGCACGGTTGCGGCTGGGAAGCGGATTCCAGATCGGATGCGCTTGGTCTGCACGTCCTTTGCGTGCTTGGCTATGGAGACGGCGTTTTGTGTGAGCTGCTCGAGCCAGCTCTCGGCCTCCCTTGTATTCTTGTCTTCAGGGCCGAGTTCATTGAGGAAGATGTTGTAGGACTCTCGCATGCGGTTCACGGCGCCCTTGGAGTCGTGATCCAACGCAAGGGCCTGGGCCAGCTGAAACAGGAGAGTGGCCGAGTTGACGGACTGCTTCCCGAACACAGATTCGCACACGCGGAGTGATTCTTCGAACCAGAGCCTCGAGTCGTGGTACGCCTTGAGGTGCTGCAGCATGACGGCAGCGTTGTTGATGGTGGTGATCGAGTCGGGGTGGCCGGGTCCATAGATGATCTTCCAAAGCATGAGAGCGTGCTTGGAAGCCGCGAGAGCCCCCCTGCTGTCTCCTGATTGGTGGAGGAACAAGCTCAGGTTCAGGTAGTTGAGTAACGTCTCGGCAGAGTCAACGCCAACCGTACGTTCAGCGACAACGATGGCTTTCCTCGACAGCTCTACCGCGGCTTCTTTATCGTCGAGCTGGTAATATAGCATCGACAGACTGTTGTAGACCTTGGCCACTTCGGGGTGTAGGATGCCATATATTTGCTCGTGCAGTGACAAGGATTCGAGCAACAGTTCCTGGCCCAGCTTCTTCTGGTTCTGGATGATGGAGAGGCGGCCTGCCTCGAGTGCCTCCTCTGCAAGCGCGCTACGTGGACTGGAATGCTTGATCAGAGGAACCATGTCCACGATGTCGTCGGGGGTAAAAGTGTGTTTGGTCGTGCCCGATGCCGTAGACGATGGCGAACCGTCACGGGCTTTCTTCTTCTTTTTCTTGGTCTCTCCATCGACGTTCCCGTTACTTTGAGTCTGTTCCAAATCCACGGCAGGCGGGGCGTCCAACTTCTCGACGGTTCCGTAGACATAGTCTTTGGCCTGTACCTGGACTCCGAGTCTCAAACACACCTCGCGCAGCAGCTGTGTGCTGCGAATGCCCATGTCCCATTGCTCATCCAACTCATATCTGAAACGAGAAAGGACCTGCTTCGCGATGCTTGCTCGAAGACTCTCGGGCGTTACCTGATCAAAAGAGAGGTCGGCATCGGGGTACAGCATTCGCAGAGAGGAATCGATTTCGGCGGAAGGCTTTGGGTTCAGCCTGTGCCCCAGAAGACAGTTCAGGAGATGAGACACGCAGGCAGTTGTGAAAGGTACCGGGAGAGAGCGAAGATGTCCTGCAGCATCGTGCTTGAACGCGCGGGAGACCATGTCCTGGACACAAATCTCGCGCAGACAACGCAGCCGACTATCAGTGGCGAGCGTAGCGACCATTCCGAGGTATCTGACATTGATCCCACGTTTATGCAGGAGACGGCTGAGCGATTGGCCATCCATGGGAAAGCTGACGTCGGAATCGGACAACTCGCGCAACAAATCCGGGATGACCTGGTCGCGTAGATGACTGCAGGCTTCTCGAACTTCTTTTTCATCGTCCTCGAATTGGACCTTGTCCTCTTCACTTTGAGGGAGCTGGCCACTGAACGCGTCGGGGTTGAGGGCGAATTTGAAGTTTGAGAGATCCAGTGGGCCCTTGTTGGACGCTTCGTCCTCGGCAGAAGTTGGCTCTTGTCCATTGACGCCGTTTGTCGTCTCGTCTCGTTTCGTCTGTCCCCGGCGAGCCAGCTCTTTGTCCACCCACTGCTTCATCCTGAGCCGTGCAAAGGATTCTACCAGCTCGGGGCGTAGCACCGTCATCCGATGAGGGTAGCTCTTGGTGTCATCCTCGCCTGTAGCCGGACGCGACTCTTCAAGCCAGGTAATATCAAATGGTGTGATTCTGTAGAGATCAAGTACGTATTTGCGTCCATCAGTCCCCATCAAGCCCTTGGTTTCGACACTTGCTTCGAGATCAAACTTCGTCCCGTCCTTGTCCCAAACAGGATGCCTCTTGACTTTGAGGGCCTTGAAAAGTTGAGCAAACGCCGGGGCGAAGCGCTCATCTGCCGCGACAACGTCCTTTCCGTCGACCGCACCGTAGTCGATTTGGTTCTCGCCGGGCTCACGCTGCTTGAAAATGCCAGGCACAATGCTCTGGCCAACAATGCGCCTGCCGAGGTAGTCAACAACAACTGTTGCAGGGGCGAAGAGGCCATCAATGTCGAGCTGATTGACCAGCCTCACGCCGGCAACATCCTTGCCTGTCGCAACGCGCGCGGCCTCGTCACCCCCCTCCGACGTGAAGGTACCCACTCCGTCAGCGCCAAACGAGAAGAAGATGTTGTTGGAGACGAAAATCTGGGCATCTCGGCACTCGGTTGGGTTGAGCGGAGCAATCTCGCCGCGCGCGACCATGACTGCGCCTTTTGTCGCTGCGTCATTGTAATCGGCAAAGAGCTTCGACAGCAGACGCTCGCGAAACACCCTGTCCTGAACCGTGTCTTTGGGGAGTTCCTTGGCTGACTGAAACTCCTCGTTCCAGTCCCGCAAGCTGTCGAGGTTTTCCACGCCGGATAACAAGAAGGTCTCTTGAGGGCGCGTGGCGTCGGGAACATGGGCACAGAGAGTAGAGCTGGGTGATGGCACGACCCAGGGGGCGGCGGGAACTGCATTGGTGATTTGAAAAGTGGCCAAAGGGTCCCGTTGCATGTTGTGGTCCTGGAGCTGTGTAAAAGACTTGGAGAAGGAAGGCGAGATAAGGGCGAGGAGTTCGAGGAGAGAGTGGGAAAAATGACCCTTTGGCGCCTGGCGAGGGAAAGGATCAAACTTGGCGTTGGAGGATTTATTGACGAAGAAGCCGGATACGTGAGAGGTGATTTGGAACTGCTCGCCCTCGTTGGTCGTGACGACGATGTAAAGCAGGTGACCGCGCTGCCTCAGATGACAGGGAGGTGGGTTCCAGGACGACAGGGCTATCGACTTGACTGTCTTTGGCGGGGGGCTGACGGGTTCGGGGATGAGACTCGTGAGGGACGGCAGCACTTGAAACTCGTAGTCCTTGACCGGAAGCTGGTCTGCGCCGTCGGCAGTAGACGCAGAGCTCAGAGAGAGGTTCTCGAAGAGCGAGAGACCCGGGAGAACACCTTGGGAGATGTCCACTCGGTCACCGGCCGCGCCTATGAGCTCCCGGACCCTGACGAGGTGGATCCGCGCCTCCTTCTCGGTGTAAGGGTCCTGAACCAAATAGAACTCGGGGTCGGCGTCGAGGCCTTGGATCTCGGAGAGAGGGATGAAATCGTTGATTTTCTGGCCGGCATGTTCAAGGTGGAAGCAGGTGAAGCGGAAAGCGGCGGGCAGCTCGATGATGGATTGGCGGACCTCGTGGACCTGCTCTTGGGACGACACCTAGGATGCCCCGTAAGCACACTGTTGAGACGTCAATTGACGAGGCATTTCTACCATTATTTGAATCTTTTGGACCTCGGGATCGGGAAGAGCGACGGTCAGGTTTATTAAAGCTGCAACATGGTCAGAGGCGGATCTACTGCAACGGCCGGCAAGGGGCGATCATACAGTCGGTTCCGGCATCTGCCTCGGCGTCCGCTTCAGCCGGGGCGGCCACGGCATGGTTGGTCCCACGAGTGACATCTTCTGCAGAGAATGAACGTCCGTTGTCAGCGAGGAGCGCGGGCGCGGCATGGTTGGGATCATGCCCGGAGAGAGGCAAGGGAAAAGAATACCTTTGTCAGAAGACGTCGGAGTGGAAGTCTGTGCTTGTGATTGAGCAGCCATGTTTATACAAGGGGGGAAATCAGGAAGTAAAGCATAAACGGAAATACAAGACGGCACAAGGAGGGAAAGATGCCAGTCACGGAGCAGCCGCAGGCGGTATCAGGACAGAGACGCAAGAAATTGGGTTGACCGCGGAAGACGATGGCAATGAGACGAAGCTGTCTCGCGGGTAAGAGAAAAAAAAATTCGAGATAGCGGCCTAGCGGCTCGAAGCTCCAGGCTACATCAAGATACTTCCGAAAGCCCGGGAGCCGTTGGCAGTTTCTGCGTAGTGCGCGGGTACCGCGGCATTCTCTGAGTGGAGGTCCCTGTCTGTGGAGTACGTACCTGCCTAGCTAGCCTGCAAGAGGAACAAAGTAAACAGATCCATTCTACTGTCCGGAGTTATCGAAGAGTCAACAGCAACATTGCTTTCGCGCCGTCTTTGCTTTGTACTACAGAGCCAGGCCGGTATTTCAACTAATTCCTTTGCTCCATCATGGCTAACTAAATCTTTTCCACATCCTTACGGAATGCATCAATTTGACGAGCGCTCGACCCGTGCGGCCGCAATCCCGAACTCCCTCGCCATGTCGTCCGCCCCTAGCTGCCGGTCCGGGACAGGACACGACTCACAGCCCTGGACGGCGGCTCGTTGCCATCGCCTGCTCCGCCAGCTGCAGTCGCGGCTGGCGGGATTGCGCAAGCTCGCCATCGAGGAAAAAGCCGTGCCGTCGCGTCAAACCAAACGACCATGCCCGGCGGGCGACCTGCCACGAGCATCGAAACGTGTGCGCTTCACCTATGGACGGAAACGCCCAGATCCAGCGCCCAGCGCCCAGCCAGGGGACGCGGTCACACCGCCGCGGGCCACGCGCACTCTGGGAGCCATGGAACTCGGCGTTTCGTCCCCGGTCTGCGGCCTAGTCGACCTTTCCACCCCGGTGTGGCGCAAGATCTCCGAGCAGCCGGATACGCCTCACAACACGGAGCCAGGCGCGTTGGAAGTCCTGCAGGTCGGGACGTCCGAGATCGCCTCGGCGGATCTCGTGTGCGGCCTGCGCTCCCTTCGCCGAGCGATTTCCGAAGACCGATATCGAAGCTACGAGGCCATCTTGGGCTGGCTGAATGGTCTACTACGGTCGACCATGGCAGAGAATCAAGACCCCCATCGAAAATCGCTCTTGGGCCTTTGTTTGCGAAGGATGCCGACATGCATCGCCAACATCGAGGCGTATGAGAGACAGGCGGCTCGCGAACGGGGCTGCCAGACCATGTGGGACGCATCGAATGTCTCCTTCGACCTATACGAGCAACTCGAAGCCCTCGGGTCCCCCGGCTCGGGCTGGCGTCCCATGAAGCTGGCCGTACGGGCTCATGCAATGGCCTTGCTTACAGAGGCTGTCTCAGACGGGCTACTCGAGCCAGAGTATGTCTGCCTGCTGGTCCGGCTCTGTCTGCAACTCAACTGCAGGGCAGAAGCCGGCAAGCTGGCTGCCTCAGTCGAGATGCCGCTGCTGGCGCCACGCAGCTTGCTGAATGGCCTTACTGAGAGCAGACAGCTTCTGCCGCTGCGCGAGATGCTGCAGTCGTTCAAGGGTAGAACAACCTCCGCAGTACCGTTGCAGTGGCTATCGTCACTTTTCAAGCGAGGCCTCTTGCCCGTGAGCTGTCTCTCTACTCAAGCATTTTCCGCCGTGTTGGAGTCGAGCCTCGAATTCATCACGACAAGCAGATCGGGGTCCTCGGTTGCCGCATTCTTGTCGACGTGCTTGCCACTTCTCGCAATGGCCAGGCCAGATGAATCGACGAGCCAACGCGGAAACACGGAGCAGACGCTGATCAGCGTTGTCGCTGGTGTGGTGGCAGCTGCCACGGCAATGACAGGCGCCCGCGGTGTCGGTAAAGCGCAGAAGAGGCGGCGAGCGTGGAGGCGAGTGCTTTTTATGCTGGACTACTGCTTATCCGAGGTTCGTCGTCATGGGCGGCGGCGGCGGCAGTTAGGACACGACAACGGAATATTCATCTTTGCTTTGGCACGTCATCTCACGGTGGCCAAGTCGCCAGTTGCAGACACAGCTCTTCAACGACAGGCAGCGGCGGAGCTCAAGGAAGTGGCAAGAGGGGCCGAGGGTAGTGCCACGATTCGACTATACTACTGCCAGGCAACAACCCTTCTCTGTTGGCTGGCGCAGTACCGCAGCAAAAGCTGTGCGATGTCGATGCGGGAAAGCGTGACAGAGCTATGTTCCAAGCTAGATGGCCTTGACCTGGGTGACTGCTTCGGGCCCGGCTTACGGACCGATGTTGCTTTTGTTCTCGCCCAAAAGACCAAAGACTTGAGAGACCTGGCGTTTGCGGAAAGCCTCCGAGGCGCCGAAGGATCGGCAAGGGTCAGTACCATGTTTTCTGGATGGCGTTGGGAGGAGGGTATCAGTGAGTGGGTGCTCCCCGATCAAGGGTCTGACAAGACGGAAAAGCTGCCTCGGGATGCTGGCCGGCCAGGCGCCCTTGACTGGCACGCGACAAATGCCCTGGCCGTTGGAGTAGCAGTGTCGCAGAGGAAGCAGAGGGACAGCGCCGGCTTGAGCATGCGCCACCGGGACAGGGACAAAGAAGCACTGTTCAAGGGGAGCCAGCCGACGACATGGTCATCAAGGCTCGTGAAGATTGGACGGAAATCGGTTCGACTGCCGAGGCCTCTGCTTGGCTCAGACGATTGGGACGACTTGGTCTGACCATGGGCCCTAACCCAGGTTGCTTTGACGTAGTGGAGATGGAATCTTGGATGGGTGCTTGGAGATGGTGCCATTTCCGCGGGTTTGGATGGTCCTTGATGCTGTGCTGGATAACAGGCACGGAGCGAGCACATGTCAAAGTTGAAGGCGAGTTGGGGCCGGAAAGTAATACCTAGCGCCTTCCCCAGACAGATAGATAGGTACCTACCTAGGTACCTTGGCAAGACAAGGTTCTCCGTATCTTATGCATCTAATGAAGCACCACGCGCCCCCGGGTCTCGTGCTGCTCCCGCCCTCAATCCACATCCCCCGATCACGGGACAGAAAGCCTCGAGCCGCCGACGAGGACCAAAACCATCTTATCTTGCACGCGCCGACCCAGGGTGCTTGAGCTCTCTTCATCGGCCCCGTAGGCACATCCACAATCCAACTCGCTCACCATGGCCTCCCGCGCCGCCATTCCGTTCCTTGTCGGCATGATGCTGCTCACCGGCGTCTGCAACACGCTGTTAACCAAATACCAGGCAAGTCCGCCCGCGGACGTCGTCTGCGCAAGACGGTGAGCTGACCGTCGCCAGGATAACCAATGCGTCCGGCACTGCGGGCCCGACGACGTGGAACGGCCCGTCCTTTTCGAGCAGCCGGTGCTGCAGACGGCCCAGATGTTTGTCGGCGAAATGGGCTGCTGGCTCGTCGTCGGCCTGCTATCCCTATATCGCAGGCTCACCTCTCGCTTGTCGCCCGCTGGGCGTGGGTACCAGACTGTCAACACCGCGGATGGGGCCGATGGGCACGTCGACGGCTGTCCGAAGCCCGATGCCGATGGCCCTTCGGTTCTTCGGGGCCTGCGAGTTATGCTCCTTGCGCTTCCGGCCATCTGCGACATTTGCGGCACCACTCTCATGAACGCCGGCCTGCTTCTCGTTGCGGCTTCCATCTACCAAATGACGCGAGGCGCGCTTGTCCTGTTTGTCGGCCTCTTCAGCGTCGTCTTCCTGCACAGGCACCTCCGCCTGTTCCAGTGGCTTTCCTTGGCCGGTGTCGTCCTGGGCGTGGCCGTCGTGGGCTTGGCTGGGGCCATTTGGCCCGACGAACAAAAGTCACCGCAGCTTGGCATCGAGTCATCGGGTGCTGCCATGTCCGACGCCGCGAGGGCCGTCGTCGGGGTCCTGCTGATTGCCGG
Source organism: Hirsutella rhossiliensis (assembly GCF_020360975.1). Classification (NCBI taxonomy): domain Eukaryota; kingdom Fungi; phylum Ascomycota; class Sordariomycetes; order Hypocreales; family Ophiocordycipitaceae; genus Hirsutella; species Hirsutella rhossiliensis. The sequence goes on along the minus strand of NW_025408676.1, from coordinate 2,736,758 downwards.
AGCGCAAATATTCACAGCCACCCAATTCGTGCTGGAGGAGTGGATGCTGGAGAACTCCTCCATCGAGCCAATCAAAGTCGTTGGCTGGGAAGGCATCTTTGGCTTCCTCGTCACTCTCCTCGTCATGGTGATCATGCATGTGACCGTTGGTCGAACCGACGCCGGCCGCTACGGATATTTCGACATGGAGGAGGGCTTGCGTCAAATGATGCAGAGGCGCATCTGGACTTCGAGTGTTCTCATCATGATAAGCATTGGGTAGGGAGCAACCCGGCATACTCTTGGTGGCATCTCACTGACCGCTCATTTCTCTCCAGTGGCTTCAACTACTTTGGGCTGTCGGTAACACGCAGTGTTAGTGCGACGTCGAGGTCGACCATTGATACATGCAGGACCTTGTTCATCTGGATCGTATCTCTGGGTCTCGGCTGGGAGTCTTTCAAGATGTTGCAGATTGTCGGCTTTGCCCTGTTGGTCTACTCAACGTTTGTCTTCAACGGCATTGTGCGGCCGCCTCTGAGCAGCCTACGACACGGCGAAGAGGTGGAGGAGCTACTTCCGGAGGAGCCGATTGAGCATCAGTAAGGCGTTTAGAATCGCATCCAGCATGTTTTCTCTGGGCTGATTTTGGCTATTCGTACTTTTGATCTGGTTGAGGATATATATACATACAGAAGATAGCGCACATGGACTGCGACTTTTGCACCGAACTGGTCTTTGAACAACACGTTGATTGCCGAGCTGGGACGTTTGCCGCGTGTATGGCGTTGGGCCCGGAACAGTTATCCTTTCCTGTTTAAACCCATGCCCAGACCTCAGATACGCCGCCGAAAGCTGCCATCAGCAGGAAGAAATGTGGAAAAGAATCAAGTTCAAACCATAACTATGCCTTCAAGTCGAGTTGCACCTTTAAAACGCCCTCTTTCAGAAAATGCTATACGCCAAGTAGTCCTGTCTCCCTGATCGCTCCTAGCACAGCGTCAACGAGCTCTCCGTCATATCTGCCTTGGCACGCTGCGCTGCAAATGTGGGTCACGCGACGTTGCAGAGAAGCTCCGCTTCGAGGATGAACTTGCCCTCCTTGTACTTTTCCGAGTTCTCGTATGCCTTGTCGTACTTCCAGCCGACCGTCTCTTTGCATTGGCGGCAGGTGATGTCGCGGACGACGTGGCGGCCCGTCGTCATGTTGCGCTCGTTGGGCTCGCCGGCATCGACGTTGACGACGTTGTGGAAGAGGTAGGCTTTGCCATGCTGGCCGCGAAAGTTCTGCTCTGAGCTGTTAGCAGGCCATATAGAATCGACGAGGCTTACTGTGCTGGTGGAGGCAGGGAGGAGCAAGAGTGGGAGGAGACAAAAAGGTCGTCTTGGCGCACTCTACTGATAATGTCCTCGTGGTTGGCGAGGTGAGTCTTGCACGTTTTGCAGCCGTAGATTTTATTGCTGTTGAGATAGGTGTTGTATGCGAGCCCCATGGTGGGCGGCGGGAGGCAAGGCCGTCTTGCGCCGCAGTCCGATTGTCCGCTGGTAGGTAGCTGCTGGGAACCAACAATATGGCCCTCATGCGATCAAAAAGAAAACGGATGGGTATCGACAAACTACGGCTGCCGCGACGGGGATCTGATAAAATAGACGTTGCGGCGAGGGGCAGAGCCGTGGTGTCCCCCTCTCTCCCCTCTCTCTGGGTGGCGTCAAGCAAACGCCGCTTTGTGACGGAGGCGACGTATGGATGGAGGTGCAAGGCGTCTTGCGCTCGTCGGTTGGTCGGTTGGCCGGCTCTGCGTTGGCAAGGTGAGACGAGGAGGATGAGCAGAGGCAGGGGTGTCGGGCAACATGTGTGTGTAGCTGGCGAAGCAGGTCAGAGACGTGACGAGAACGGACTGAGAGGCTCGATAAGGTCAGCTGCTCGCTAGCGGAGGCTCGGTGGGGGGGGGGGGGGGGCTTCGGGGAGTGACCGAAACATGGCCTGGCCTCGTTATACGGAGTACAGGCCGGGCAGGTACAAACTACAAGAGTATCGACGAGTTGAGTCCATGGTAGGCACTGTATTCCCGCGCACGCTCTACAAGATCCAATACAAGGAAAAGCGTGTTTTTCTTGGGCTCAATATATAATCGACACCCACCTTTACCTGAACCCTTTCTTGCAAGATCGAGTCTATTCGTCGGCGGATAGAGTCCTTCAGGCAGCGGCTCGGGCGTCGACGCACACGGCGACGTGACCCAGGCACGAGGTTTCAAAGGCCATGTGCGCATAGTCCCTTGCAAAATCTTGAATAATAAGAGTTTAAGCTAGCCACTGACGCAACGGCTATCCATGGCCATCCTCCCCCGACGGTGAGACGCTCCCTAAACTCCGTTAAATGGCCAGTTGACACTCTTCCCCGTCACCAGCGACATCAACCACCTCCTGATCCCTTTGCTCCAATTTCTTTGGCCTTGATATTGTTGTAGTGCCAGATGCCTTGTTCCCGGTCCCGCTTCAGCCGCTCCTTATCCTTCTCGCTTACGACAATTCCCTCGATACTCCGTACTGCCCGACCCTCACGATACATCATGATCCCGCCAACGGCTGCGACGCCGCAACCGAGTCCGACAAACAGGCCTGTGGCCCAGCTAGGGCGGTTGAAGCGGTCCATTCCCCACATAAACCCACACAGGCAGCACTGGAAAAACGTATTCCACACCATCAGCCAGATGACGAGGTCAAGCTTCCAAACCTTTGTGGCTTGGGCTCGCATCCCAGTCAGAGGGGGATCGGGAATCTTCTTCTCGGGATGCGGGATTGCCGACTGCGGAACAGCCTGAGGCGACTCGTCGTGGATGTTCTGCGGTCCGAGATGGACCGGCAGCTGGTCAGAGTTCGCTAGCCGAAACCACCCTCTGTGTATCCCGGCGAGCTGACGCAGGCCTCTTTCCTTCTTCAAAAGCCGATATTGCAATAAGAAGTATAGGTCCCTAAACCGCCATGGAGCCAGCCCGAAGCCTGTGACACAGAAGAGAGCGTTGAGGATTTGAGAGTCGTATTCGACCCATTTTCGCCTTGGTGATTCGATGTCGTTGCAAGTTGGGTAACACATGGCCGGCGCTGTGGCAATTGGTTATTTCTGGTTGCAAATGTGCATGCAGTGTGGGGGAGACGGGACCTACAGGCATTACAGAGAAGCAGGAACAGCATCCCACCCCAGGCAACCACGTTGAGACCGTATATCGTAACCAGAAACCCTACTGGCGTGAGGGAGTAATTATAAAGGGCTAGAGTGCCCAGCTTGACGGACTCGCCGAGCGTATGCTTGGGAGGAAAGTGGTAGCCGTTGGGGAAAGGGGCGGCGCCAGGAGGCTCCCCCGGCAGTGCGGTCGTCGTTTGCGAGGCGGTGCTGACGTCGCTCTTGGGTCCTCGTGAGATTTGTTGCAAGGCTATATCACCCGGCTTTGGCGGCTGAACGGCCGAGGCGCCCATCGAGGATGCGCCTGGCTGCCGTGCGGCCTGGCCTGACAGCAGGGACGAAGCCAAGTCTCCGGCCGCGGCAAAGCATCCCTCGGGTGGATCGGATTGTTCAAAGCTCTTCGAGGCACGGCGCAGGCCTCGGCTCAGCGGCGACGAGGCGGCCGGGCCGTTGGCGGCTGCGTTGGCGGAAGCCTCGGCGTCGAGTGGCCGGAACGGATCGACGACAGCGGGGAAAGGCTCCGTATTGGAGCTATTGGCAGGCGTCTGCATCGCCGACGGTCGCTAGGGCCGTTGACGCAGCGCGCTTGGGCTTGTGGCCTGGGCGGCTGCTTGTTGACGGCACCCTTTGCCGGAGAAGTATCAGATGCAGGCTCGTGAGATGGAAATGCAGCCGGGGTGCACGAGAATGGTGGCCCCGGTTCGAATGTTGCCGGTTGTGAGAAAACCCCCCCAAAAAAACAATGGATGAAGTTGGAGTCAGGTAGGAAAGGAATGTCTTTCCCAAACTCGTCGATGAAGGATCCTGGGTCAAGGGACCCTCGAAGTACCTTCTTGGATGTACCTGCCCTGCATCAGCCTGACGGGTATTCCGTACGGAAGTTGCCTTGGTTGAACAAGTGCGAGAGGCTTAGGCCGGCAGTCTGGGCGGGACAGCCTCCGTTTTTAAAGAGCCCGCATCAGCGGCCCAACGCTCGGCCCAGCCTCAGTAAGCCATACGTGGTGGCGGCTCTGTGCTATTATTGTTTGGTGCATGTCGACGCCATTTCCCGGCTGATACCCAAGATAAGGTATTACTAGTCGGTACCGGAGGTAGCCGGTACCTGCGGACAGGCCGCCCGCCAGACACTGGCGGTGGTAGCGGATCAGCAAGGTACACTGGCCAGGTAGCCAGAGGGGAAAAGTCACGAGGCAAGAGAAGTGTTAGTCGTCAGCCGCGGACAAAGTCAGTTTCTCATCAACAGGTTCAACCGAAAAGGCGCCTCGTCGCCGACACCACGCTGCCCGGCTTCTCGACGAGACACGCCGCAAGATGGAGGATTCTACGCCGCTGTCCAATACCCTTCGCGCCATCAACAACGTCGCGCGCACAATCCTGAGCAACCTCGAGCATCAGCATGACTGGACAGCGCTGGAGCTCCGTGACGGGCCGGATCAGCCAAGGCCCTTGATCAGAGGTCTCCCGCCAAAGCGCCTCTACCTGCATCCTGACGATCAGGTGGCTGCTCTCGCCCATGAGCGCAGCACAGGCAAGAAGCTGTACCAGAGTCCCGAGCTCGAGTGGGTTCTGCCCGTGCACCTGGCTGAACAGTGGTCGCTCGCCAACTTCGCCGCCGTTTTTGACTCGATTGACGACGAGCCAGGTGTCCGGGCCAAGAGGATCCTCGTGGCCGCGCTGCACAACGACTCGACTGTTGTCTACTACCTCATGCACCAAGGCATGGTGAAGCCTCGCCAGAACTAGCCTCGTCCAATTCTCTCTATGAAACCAAGACGCGCCAGAGAGTCAATGTCATGCAACACGGAGCGCCCGAAGACGAGTTACTGTCGATGGGCGAAGCCTGCCGCGGTCGAGAGAGAGGTCATGGAGTGGCTCACGGGCCAACACGCAACTACGGCGACTTTGTCGACAGGCACGGTCAGAGGCATGGCCTGGACGACGCCAAATCAGCCGGGAGAAGCGAGGCCCGTTCAAACATGGTTGCAGATGTCCTCAAGACTGTACCCTGACCAAAGGAACCTGCAGGTGCTCGGCGCAGCAACCATCGAAGCCCTGAATCAAACAATAAGCCTTTGCCTCAGTAGGCGGCGGTCTTATCGTCCAATTGGGCTTACACCAGTAGGCTAACGACGCTGCCAGTGAGAATCATGGCTTCCTGTATCTGTTTCGCGCCTACAACGTGGATGAAGCTCACCAACGCATTGGCGGCAGCTCTTAGTGCCGGGGATCATCCAAGGAACGGGCCTGAAGGAGGGAACATTTGCGTGTCGCCTTATGCGGTGACTTGGACTCGTTGATGGCGTCCGCGTTTTTGTCTACTGCATCCACCTCCACGACACGATTGATGCGACGGGCTAGGTGGACTAGGTCGCACGTCGAGCAGCTGCAAGGCACTGCAAGGGAGTTTGACAAAGAAAGAGGTGAATCTGGGGCATGTCTTGGGCTGGCGATGACTGATGAACGTCCACGTGTAGGTAAGCTGCGTCGAAACGGGGTCTTCCCTGCCGCCACTCAAAATTGTGGAACCAGGTCTGGCTGTTGCGTCCCCTACTGTACTACCTATGTACGAAGTACTTTGTGGATGATGATGTTGACGCGCGATGTCGGGACCGAGGACACTGTCCTGGTCTCAAGCTCAGAACGGGGCTCGAGACAAGCGACGGCACGACGCCGAGTTGGCCGTCGAGCAGGGTGCCCAAGCCCCGTCGAGCTTCCAGCATCGGAAGCTGCGGGGAAACAAGTTCGAGGGGCACCCACGTAGTCAAGACTTGGGCGAAGCTTTGTCGGAGCCCAAGAGCCTCCTAGTGCTGTCCAAAGCAGGAACAGTCGTCGGGAACAGGCCTGCTAGCCCGGATCGAACCAGGTGGTCGGCAACGACCCATTGGCCTATGGATCCATGGATGGGCGACGTTTGTGCGGGGAGTGTTGCTTTGGACCCCGGCACCTGCAGCCACTACACCCATGTACGCAGTCAGTTGAAGAAGGAAACAAGCCGGTCGCACGTAGCATGTAGCTTGTACTGTACCGTACCTTGATATTGCCTACCTACCTAGGTATGAAGATTGGGGGAATGACGGGTGGTTCTGCCCTGGAGCTCGCCCGGGAGACGACGACGACGACGAGCGGCTGGCGTTGAGAGCGCATGCGCCCGATGGGAGAGCGCGAATACTGGCGTAGCCGAGGGCGCCTACCTACTTCCCTACGGTAGGTACTGTTCCGAGGTCTCAGTTCGTACCTGCTCGGTACCTCACGTCCCCAGTCAGCCCCCATGCCACAACCCTCATCTCCCGTGCTTGCGCACGCCAAGCGAAGCGAGGCTCTGGGCCTTGGACGATCTGCACCGGCAGATTGAGGCTTAGACGGCCTGCTCGTCACTGTGCCGTACTGTGCAAAAAGGTCATGTCGGCGTATCTCTACACGAGGATACAACGGCCCTGGAGCTGAGCAAGCGGCGGAGAGCCTCCGCCGTCACCCAGATGGCCTGTCATGGTCGTGCGTGTCGTGTGCGACGCTTCCGGGGCATTGGCAAAGAGTCGGACTTCCTCCATGACATGTCGTCGTTGGCGAGCCGGCACGAGGCTCGGTCCGCCGAGAGGGGTAGCTGCCTGGTGGACGAATGCTTGCAGGGCAAGCAACGGGGACATGTTGATTCTTGTTTCTCGCGTCGTTACTTTTTCCTTGTCAGTCCACTGTCGGTGAGACGGGTTGAGCGCCGAACGTCTCTTGCAAGCATCAGTAGGTAAACAGCCTCGGCGGCACTGCTACCGAGCGCTGCAGTAGCGGGCACCTCACGCCCAGGTTTCTGCCCACCTGGTCGCAGGTACCGCAACACCTCGACCCCAGAGGCAGCTCTATGGACGCCAAGGCTCGGGTCCATGTGCGTGCTGTACTGTGCACAACACACCTGGTGCTGTAGTACATGCACGTATCTACACATCTACACTTGCCAATGGTATCCGTAGCCTGTAGGAACCTGTCAAAAGGCGACCCTCTCTGTTCCTTCTGCTCTGCACTCTTGCACTCTTGTTCTTGTCCCTCCAGTCCTCCACTGTACCTGCCCGCCGTTCTTGCTGCCCCGCCCTCTACAGCCGTCTGATCTGGTCCTTGTTCCCCTCCCCGTCCATCACCTTGCAGCCATCATCCACCCACCCACCCATCATCCTCCAAAGGGCCCCCAAAAACGAGGGCTCGAATGGCACCCGTCTTGACTTCATAACGTCGCCCGTCCACACGCTCTACCTTTACCTGCCGCCGAGCTCATCTCCTACCTACCTTAACCTACTGACCCACTGTGCGCGCGCCCCGGCGCTCACACGCGGGCCTCTCTCTACCTTAGACGAAGACTCTCTTTCTCCTTCTCCCTCTCTCTTCCCTCTCTCTTCCCTCTCTCTGCCTCTCTCGTGCCTTCCCCCCCCCCCTCCCCCATCCAAGAGCTTCCCCTTCTTCCATCGCCGCCGACGACGAGGGCGCTTCTCTTGCGCCCCAAGGCTGCGCTGTACACTACAGTCTGTGTACTACCTACGAGGTACATAAACGTACGAGTACATACACACACATTCGCTTGCTCCGGTCCCCGCGGCACGCAGCCATCGGCACTTCCCGGCCTTCCCCCACGCCGATCCGCCGCCCACAACAACACGACCCCTTCTCCCCAAGCTCAACCTCCTCCTCGTTCGACCCGCAAAGGGGCGCCATTCGATTGCGCATTGCTGCGAGCCGCGTCCGGTCTTTTAGGGCCCTTGCTGCTGCTGGCTTCGCTTCTGAGCGCACATCGCCGCCCCGACGCAGCTCCATCACCTCTCAGCGGAGAGAGCGTCCGTCCCAAGAGAAATCAGCCGTCGCGCCCCGACGCAAAGTGTCCAAGCCTCGCACTCTGCCGTTAACCTTGGTCTCCTCCTCCGTCTCCATCCGTACCTGCTCGCGCGCCCCTCGCCGCTCCGCCTCCGCACGCCTGCTACTACCAATATTGCAGACCACGGAGCCTCCAACCACTGGGCAAGGACCCCGCGGGCCATGGCGGACTGAGAAGCCACAGTCCAATTCCTAAGCTATGACGACGGCCGCTCGACAGCAGCAGCAGCCTCAAACCCTCTTGGCTGCCGACACGTTTGATCCAGATGAAGTAGTCCCCCGGGACAGCCCCCTCATGCAAGCCTTACGTCCTAAACTCGAGCCATCCCCGAGCCCCTCGCCGGACATTCCCCTGGCCCAAGTCAGTCTGAGCCCTCCTCCCACTGACGGCTTCATCAACTCTAATCGATCAAAGATCCGCCCCAGCTCTGGTGACGCCGTGCTTGTTTCCTACCTGGACAATGGCCGCCATCCGGACATTGCCCGTGCCGCAGGCGCCCAGGCCTTGCCCGGCGTCGATGAAGACGACCAAGGCCAACTTCACCATCCCCGCCCATGCTCCGCCAAAGACGCCGCATCCGTCCCCGCTGCGCGTAGTCGCGCTCTCCCAGCCTCGTCCAACATGGCCATGACGACGCCCATCCTGCAGCACTTGGCTGCAGACGCTCTTCAAGCCGTCTCCGCGGAGTCTTCGCTCATTCCCTTGCTCAGGGAGGTGCCAGACATCTCGACGTCGACGCGCCAACTGTCCATCAGCGACGAGCGTCACAAGAACATCTCCGACTATTCTGCGTCCATGCAGCCTTCCGGGCCTTCTGTCCAGCTTAAGACGAGTGCCAAGTCGCCCGCGTCGACGTTGAACTCGGCCAGTGGCGAACTTCCCCCTCTTCAAATGGACTCACCTCAGTCCGAGTCGAATGGCCATAGCCTGCCATCCATCCGCTCCACCCTCGGTGATATCAAACACATGCCCGCTGAAAAGGAAATGGCTCCCATCCACGGCAGCGCACCGGCCTTTGCACGCTCCCCTCCCCTCGGTAGGCCGCGGCTACCCCCAATATCCGCCTCACATGTCTCGCCCCCTATTTCGCCCAGTGAGGCTTATCAGCGGAGCCTCCCGTCGCCGCATTCCCTGCCAGCGTCGAGCCCCTATAGCTACTATCAAACGAACGGCCTTGGCCATCGGCCTAGCGTCGAGCTCAGCACCAGCGCCGCCGGCGAAACGCCCAGCACGGATCACTCTGCCTCTACCCCGGCCACTTCGGCATCTGTCGCTGATCGAATGAGCATCGACGGCATCACCAACCCGCAGGTCGGCGTTTATATTTGCAACTTCTCGGGATGTAATGCGCCCCCGTTTCAGACTCAGTATCTCCTCAACTCCCATGCCAACGTACACTCGTCGGCACGTCCGCACTATTGTCCGGTCAAGGGTTGTCCCCGAAGCGAGGGGGGCAAGGGTTTCAAGCGCAAGAATGAGATGATTAGGCACGGGCTCGTTCATGACTCGCCGGGCTACGTGTGCCCCTTTTGCCCGGACAGAGAGCACAAATACCCTCGACCAGATAACCTGCAAAGGTGTGAAAAGATTTGTACGTACTCTGCAGGGGCAGAACATGCTGACGCTGTATACTCAGACACGTTCGAGTTCACCACATCGATAAGGACAAGGACGATCCCATGCTGCGGGACGTCCTGTCGCAAAGACCAGACGGGCCAAGCCGAGGTCGTCGAAGGAGGGGAGTGCCCCCCTAAGCCGAACCTGTTGGCCGCCCACGTTGTCATCCTCGTCTTGTTCTACGCCCCCACGGAGCGTCAACCTCCCAACAACGTGGCTCCGGCAATGGAGCGGGGCTGTACCTTTTTCGATCCGTGGGCGATCACGGTCGAGTCGGGTTTTTTTTATGATTTTGAACCTGTTGAGATGGCTCTTTGTCCTCGTCTGCGCGTCTTGGAGATCTGGCGTTCTTTTTTCGGGTTCGTTCTTATACCAGGCTACCAGGGGCCACCATTAGTACTTCGTCTTCTTGTTCCATCTTCTACAATGTTTTCCACATCTTCGCGAAAAGCTGGGCTACGTATGTTGCGCGGGTTGCGTGCCAAGCGAGAGCTCAGCGCGCCGACAAAAGTCGTCGCACGGCCTTGCCGAGACACTGGCTGGAGAAGTGTAATTGGCGACGCCATGTCATTGCTTAATAGTGAATCGCCACGGCCACATAGGAAGGGGCCACCACATAAGCAAGTCTCACACGGCTCTTGCACGTTGCCAACAAGAGCCTCGCCTGGCTTTTCTTGGCGTCTCGGCCGTAACCGCCGCTATAGCGGCTCCCATGCACCGACTTGGACAGGCGAGTCGCTGAGGATCTCGCCGTCAATGGCCCACACTACGTGGTGCGACCCTATGCACTCGATTACAAGCCACAAGCCCTCTCGGTGTATGCGGGCCGGTTCCATGTCGAAATCGGCAGTCCGCAAGTCGGCTGCAGGTTCTAGGAATTGGCCTTCACCCGAGGCTGCGATGGTGACTTGCTCCGGGCCCCGGCCATGTACAACGGAGACTCGGATCAAGAGGGACGATGCCTGCCGTCCGCCGTCTTCTGCATCGGGCAACAAGATGCCATGTATCGAAACGCTTGCGCGCGTCAACCACGACGCCTTTAACGGGGCCCGCCTCTTTCCCCCTCCCTGGGCAAGGTTCAATGTCGTGAGGGGCGTCCGAAGCATGCCCGCGGCGTTAGCCGGGAGGGCATCCAACGTGACGGGTGCCATGGACGACACTCTCACCGCAAAGGCAGCCAACTGGCCCGCCTCGAACGTCGAGCAGACTAATGTGTAGTGTCCAGGCTCCAACGTGAGCACCTCGGCCATGGCGCATCCTCGACGGTACTCGCCAGACGAGGCAACCAAGTTTCTGGCTCGTAGTGCCGTCACCCGTCCCCCACGAGCCCAGACAAGATCGACGTGGACGTGGACGTCACGGTTGTCCGTGGACAAAAGGACGGACAGGGGGGTAGACTTGCTGATGGACAATCTGTACTGAGGGTTCTGGTAGTAGGTCGAACACGAGGAGCTCCCACCAGCGGTGCGGCGGCTCCAGGAGCCCGACTGCTCCTGAAACTGCGACATTTTCTCCTCCGCTGCCTTGATTTCAAGCGGTGCGTGTGAGAAAAAGGACACTGTAAAGGTATAGCTAGCCAGGGGCAATTCTTGTTGGTCGACAACAATGGTGAAGCGCTGCCTGGGGCCGGCTTCAAGGCGTGCAAGCGTTTGCAGCGAGTCAACATACGGTCCGCGGTAACTCTCCCCGCCACTGACTTGGACTCTGTTGCCTTGGTTTTCAAAGACGAGGATGCTCATGAAGCCGAGCTCGCTCGCCACGGCCGCCATGGAGCCCCGCCTTTTGCGAGCTATGTCGAGCTCCGCGTCCACGAAATGACGGCTGACTAGAACCCAAACCGGCCCCTTGGCAGTGGACACGAGTGTGTATTGAGGATTTCGCACCAGGGATGCACACAGGTTCTTGGGAGGCATCTCCCACGCGAAGTGGTGATCCTGCCGATGTGAAAATAAACCTGGGTTCCAGTTGAGATACATTGACTCAAAGTGCTGAGCTACGTCCTCGAGTGCCATCCACGTAGTGCTTGAAAGTGAGTGTCAGAGTAAGAGGCTGCGAACTGGGCAAGGGCGGCTCACTTGTGGACATTGGAGCCTCGGGGTTCAAGCCGTTCCGTTCCCATCACCAGGGGTGCGTCGCACCAAGGATTCTTGATGAGCAGACGACGCGCACCACCGTCGGACAGGCTGAGATCCTCGACAGCATAGTCATGTTCACCGATGAGACCCATGAGGCGTTCCTCTTCGGCCGATATTCGCCCGGTACCCAGTGTCACAACGACATCGTGGGATTCGTGGGCTGCCTTGACTCTGGCCCACGTCTCGTCGACATCAAGATCTTCACTTTCCGCGATTGTCAATCTTGGGCTTCCCCGATGTTATGTTCCACGGAGTCGAGGGAGAGGACAATGCATACCGTTGCAGAAAGAGCTGCTCCGGGATCCAGCCTGTCAGCACCCACAAGTCCGTCCCTGAGTTGCTTCCAGGGAAGTCGTAACCGCCCCTGACTTTCAGGTAGGCCTTTTCAAGAAGCGCGGGCCAAAGCAAGCAAGGATTTCGCCGGTCGACGACGAAGAGGGTGCGATCGGTCCGGGAGGCCGGGAGCCGATCGTCTACCACAACGCGCCTTGCACAGCCATTGAAATTCATGCGTAGCACGTATTTGCCTGAAGCAGAGAGCCTCGGGCGTCCTTTGACGTGGTCAAACGGGTACATGACGGAGGAGAGGACCTGGGACAGCCGCAGTCAGAAGCAGCCTTGTATGCCGTGGGGGCTTGGGACAATGAGGTCATAACGTACGGCATGTCGTCCAACCAAAACCTTTGCGGCGGCCGAGAGACTGGCGACGACAGAGCAGTCGGTCGTGATATCTTGAACGAGGTCACAGCAATCACTGAGCTGCATCATGACGTCCTCGTCCTTCGTCTTGTCGCGTCCAGGGTCCAGCCCGAAAAGCTTGGCTGGGCGAGTCCACGCTGCAAAATTGTCGGCCTGGGTCGCCGAGAGAGTGAAGGTAGCGGCGTCTCTTGGTAGGCCGTGGCAAGCCAAATCAGCCAGCTGAACACGTTGGAGTCGCTGGAAGAGAGGAGCTCACGTGTAGAGGTCCGCACCGGGCCGCAACTCGAACTCGGCGTCGTGGGGTTCCGCGGTCCAAGGTGGGAAGTCGTTCCCGTGCAGGCGCGAGGCGCGGACAAGGATACCGGGCTGGACAATAAACTGGGATAGCGTCGCTTGCTGCGACTTGAGCTTCTCGGCATAGACAATGAGCTCGTGGCATCGACGCCTCAGCCGGGCGGCATGGGCCTTAGTTGAAGCCTCGCCGGCGGCGGCCATGTACAATTCGGCGGCTTGGATAGCATGGCCGAGGGCCGTCTTGCCGCTTGAGCGGGCGAGCAGAGCCTCGACGGCCTAGCCGTCTGTCAGTAGTCCGAGGCGTGCTCCTTGTGCGGCGGGCTTGCTCACCTGCGCTCTGCTCTCCATGCCTGGCGGGGCGTAGATGAGGAGGGTGCAGGTGCCTCGATTATGTCAGTCTACTGATACCATAGCGCCGATGAACGGCCAGGGGGAGTCGTCGGTCGCAACCAGCAACTGGGGGAGACTGGTGTGTTGCGAAGATAATGGGTACCACAGCCACGCAGGCGCACCGCAATGCGACGCAGGGGTGAGAGAGTCAAGGCAATGGTGGAAGTGTAAGGTGAGGGAGCCGCCAAGGTACGGACGGATACACCTTGGTAAGAGATGCTGGACGTCTGAGGTAAATCCCGAACTTGTAGATACCTACCTAGGTAGGTACCGACCTAAGATACCTACCTAGGTACAGACCTAGGTCCAGGTAGGTAGGTAGGTGTTAAACCAGTCATATTATCCTCTAACAAAATTGGAGGCACCTCCGTTAGAGATGACTGGTTGGTATTGTGGTAGTTATATGTTTCTCTACAGTAGGCAGGTACTCCATTAAGCTACTGTGGATAAGATACATACAGCCTAGAGCCGTTTTCGACGCTCTCGAGGTATCTATGTACATACCTAGATAATACCTACCTACCTACTTTAAAAGGTACTGTGGACAGACCCGGCACCGCCCCCTCCTGCTCCGGGCTAGGTAGGTAATTACAGAACCGTACAGTAGCGCTGGTGGGCGTGCCGAGGTCCAAAGCAGCCGCTCGCCGATCGGCCATGGCCGGGCCTCCGGGCTCGACATCTCCCGCACGCCCATCGAGCCCATCCTTCGTTCTCATGGCCATCAAGCGGGCCAATCTTTCCATATCATTCGCAATCTCCGCGTCGCCCCTCTCCTCACCCCTTCTGCTCGCTGGCTTCTCCTCCATAAGTCCATAATCACAAGCACCTCGGGGCTCCGAACCAGTCGCTCGCACTCGTCATCCTACCTTCTGAGGTGCTTGGTGCTCGCCACTCACCATGGGCGCGCAGTCAAAGCCAGAGATCCCGCCCTGGGGCCGCGCTGCTGCCGGGGCCGCGGGAGCCGTGTTGGCCAATGCCCTCGTGTATCCGCTCGACATGTGAGGCCCCATCTCCTTTGCTGCATCGCCCTCTTGCCCCCTTTGCTTTCAGCTAACTGCCCCCTGCACTTCGCCGCAGTGTCAAGACGCGCCTCCAAGTTCAAGTTCGCCTCGATGAGTCGGCGCCGGGCGCCGACGACGAGCCACACTACGCCTCGACGTGGGATGCAGTTAAGCGGATCGTGGCCGACGACGGCATCAGAGGTCTCTACATGGGCATGAATGGATCTCTCATCGGAGTCGCTTCCACCAACTTTGCATACTTCTATTGGTATACCCTGGCGAGGTCTTTCTACCTCAAGTCGTCCAGCCTGCCGGCTCTTTCGCCCTCCACCGCCGTGGAGCTCTCGCTCGGCGCTGTTGCGGGTGCACTGGCACAGCTCTTTACCATTCCCGTGGCCGTCGTCACAACTCGGCAGCAGACTGCCAAAGGCAATGAGTGCAAAAGCCTCATGGCGACGGCTCGTGAAGTTGTGGACGGGCCCGACGGCGTGACGGGCCTGTGGAGGGGTCTGAAAGCCAGCCTGGTCCTTGTCGTGAATCCAGCCATCACGTACGGGGCATATGAGCGGCTGAGCAGCATCTTTTTCCCAGTCGAATCAAAGCTGAAGCCTTGGCAAGCCTTTTGTGAGTAGGCCCAGATCTCCCCTTCAAGTTTCGGCCAATCATTCGCCTCTAACACGCCTGCAGTACTAGGGGCCTTGTCAAAAGCCTTGGCCACCATCGTCACACAGCCACTGATCGTGGCCAAGGTCGGCCTGCAATCCAAGCCACCGCGCACGAGGAGCGGGAAGCCTTTCAAAAGTTTCATCGAGGTGATGAAATTCATCGTGAAGCATGAGGGTGCCTTGGGCTTGTTCAAGGGGATCGGACCCCAGATCTTCAAGGGCTTCTTGGTGCAGGGCATCCTCATGATGACCAAGGAGAGGTGGGCATCTCTGCTTCTGTTCCTGCTCTTCGGAAGATGTCTTTTGCTAATACGAGCTACAGAGTCGAGCTCCTCCTCATTCTTTTCCTGCGATATCTCCAGGCGACCAGGAGAGCGCAGCTGCAAAGAGTGGCTGGCCTCGCCTCGACGGTGTCCCAAAAGGCGCTCGCCTCGACACGGCCGGGCTTGTAGCGGCACTTTGGCGGGCCAACGTGTCATTTGATGGGAGGGATGTCGTTTGATGCACTGGGGAGTAAACGGAAGCGTAGCAGAGGAGTTATTTGGGCTGTTCTGTTGGTATATCTCGATCCTTGCAGCCCGTCTCGGTGACGAGCCGTCTGAGCCAGCCTCAACTTTGCTTCTAGTACAGTAAAATGCTCGACATTTCCCGTCTGCTGTATTCGCACACCCTGCTGGCTTTGCTCGCCCGCCTCGTTCGGTAATCACTGCATTGCTACAGGTGAGGGCAAGCCGTCTACATAAGCTGCTGAAGGCCGGGAAAGGAACCTCTTTACTCGTGCGTGGATTGGGGACGTGATTTGCCACACAAGCCCACTTCGGTACCATATTCCTCCGTCGGCCTAGGTAGGTACTTATCCAAGGTACCTTACACTAAGGTACAGTACCTAGGTATCTAGGTAATTCGTACTCTAAGTACATGTACTGATGGTACGCTGCTGGCTTATGTCAGCCACTCGTCCTGCTCCCGGCATTGCCTAGGGCTCAAATCGGCTTCGGGCGCACACAATTTCGCCTTCCCCCAGGAACCCGTCGCGAGAACTCGTCCGGACAGCGAAAACATCAGCAGCCATGGCCAGTGAGTCGAGATGATTATACCCCCCGCGGAGATCTCCATCTTCTGACGAGCCACGCCACAGAGTCCAAGAACTCCTCGCAGCACAACCAGTGGCGCAAAGCGCACCGTAACGGGTGAGTGAGCAGCAACGCGTGCCACGAGCCGAATCCGCTCACGCAACGACAGGATCAAAAAGCCCAAGACGTCGAGATACCCTTCGCTGAAGGGAACCGACCCCAAATTCCGCCGGAACCATCGACATGCTCTCCATGGCACTGCCAAGGCTCTGGTAGGAACCGATCGAGCATACCCTGGCAACAAGACGGACATTAACCCATACAACAGAAAGAAGCCAAGGAAGGCAAGCGTGAAACAGTATGAGGGAATCTATGTCGATTTTGATCCGGTGGAAGAAAGTTGGACAGGTCATGATGGAGGTCTTGTCCAGTCTGGACGACGTTGTCAGGCCGGCATCGATGGGCGCTACGTGAAACGAACTGCCAGTGCGATCACAGGACATGGCGGAAAGACCAAGTCAATAAGGAAGCCGCCGCTGGGAATCGGTGGCTATCTCGCAATTTCGCGCAGTATTTGAAACTTGTGGCCCTGAACTCTACAGAATCAGCCTTGATGATTGAACGTTCCCATGGAGTTCCCGGGAAGCGGCGTCACGGCGCGGGACTGTCTCTGCCCTGCCGTTCTTTCGTGAAATATGATGGCTAACCCACCTGAGCATCAGATGAAGCACGGCTCGTTCTACGGTGCCCGCTGCTCTGAGGCATATGACGCCGCGGTCAGCCATTTTGTCCCATCATCTCACCGGGACGAGGCTACCGGCGAATCTTGCCTTGAAAGAGCTGAAACCTACCCAATGACGGAGTTGTCAAGGTTCAGTACGAGCGAGTACCTAGCTGCGTTCCACTCGGGCACACGTCGCTCGCGGCGACAACTTTTCTCGTTTAGCTGGACACGAATAGCCGTAGCGCCCCTGGCTTTGCCCCTGTCTCTCGGATCAGATCGCGCCTGTCCTCTCATGAAACGCTGCACGACCCTGAACCAGGTTCACTAGGCACGGTGCCTTGCCCAACGCCGTGTGGAGGCGCGGCGCCCGGCTGGTTACGCGTCTCCTCCTAGAGAGTTGGTCGACGATGGGGAAGCAATGTGGAAGCAACCGATTTACAGAAACGATGGACTCGGGCCCAGACACCTGTCCCTCTTTGTTCCCTTCTTCACGAGCCCTAGGTATCCTGAAATAGTTACATAAAAACTGGCTCCCACTGAAGCCCACTGGTTTTTTTTTTTTTTTTCAGGGTTCGACAAGAAAACACCCCACCCCCCCGTCTGCGACCGCAAAGGCCCTGTCTGCAATTGTTTCGGCAGCTGAATCGTACCTAGCGTCGAGTAATTACCTCCTCGTCGTGAAGTCGGCCATATCTCAACTCTTCCTCGTAGGTACATTGTACAGTACTCGGGTCTCCTGTGATCTTCCTGCATGACGTGCGATGCCAGAGGACCTTAGTCAGATCCTCATCTCTAGGACATTTTTAGGTGCCGCGGCGTGCTTCGCACCTAAATCAAAGCACTTTGGTGGGCAAGGGCGGCAAGGCAGCAAGTGCCCCATGACAGGCACGTTAGGGACGCAGTGTTCGGTAAGTTACTTCGTACAGGGGAGTAAAGTGGGGGTGAGGCACCCACTGCTGCGGCGCTCTCCTATCAAGTACCTTAGACACTTTACCCAAGTACCTGCCCACCACCTTATGAGCTGTAAAGGTACCTACCACCTAGGTATCGAATGTATTTGGTGCATTTCTCGCCTATCACGGAATAACCGCAAAAGCCGCTCCCAAGGGCTCGATTATTCATTCGTATGGCGGCCCCGACGTATCGGCCCCCGTCTTCTGACCTCTCCAGCATCACCAACAGGACACCCAGGTCCGCACTTGCCGCGGCGGAATCCATCCATCAACGCGTTAGTCGCCTGCCTGGAAGCAGACCTCGTACCTTCGTTATCGAATTTGCGGTCCTCGTCCCGGGGTAAGTTGGTCGTCGATCCACGCCCCGCCAGCTGGTCTCTCCAACCCTTCCCCTCTCCTCGCAAACCGTCTCCCAAGAATCGCCTTGTCCGCTGACGCATCTCCAGCTCCATCCTCATCTCTGTCCTTGCTTTTGCCTAGAACATGGGATAGTCTGCTGCCCATCATCTTGTCGAAACTCCTTTGAGGTCAGCCGGTCACTGCAGGAGTCGACAGGATAAGCCTCGTCTTCTCCCTCGGTTCCCCCGTATCGCCACCATCGCAAGTCACGCCCCCGACGCTTACCCCCTCTCTACTTCGTCCGATCAGGTTTAGAAGACAAAAAGCCTCTGGGAATATCATGCTGAAAATGTCCGGAAATCACGCCATTGGAAATCGCAATAGCACCCCAGAGGCCAATAGCGCGTCTTCCCTCCGCCCGCCATCCTCTCGCGCTGTCGGAGCCGGCAGTTCCCTCCGCGCCTCCGCCGACATGAGTACCCTCCAGGGTCCCTCTTCTTCAAATCGCATTCGACCATCGTCAGACTTCTACGGCCAGTCCCAGCAAGCCCATGGTCAAGCGAACCTGGACCATGACGCACAGGATAAGATTGCCCAGCAATGGATCGCCGACATCGATCAGTATGAGACGACCTTGGAGGAAATGGCTGCAGCAACCCTGGACCAAGACTTCAAGGATGAACTTAGTGCCATCGAACAATGGTTCCGCGTTTTGAGCGAGGCCGAGCGCACGGCTGCCCTTTACGCTCTTCTGCAGCAGACCACCCAGGTCCAGATCCGATTCTTCATACAGGTTCTGCAGCAAATGGGCAAAAACCACCCCATGTCAGGTGTTTTGTCGCCCGCAAACTTCGATAAAGGTTCGTCTTGATGGAGGCGGGCGGCGGCGCCTCCACTCGATTGTCAGCTCGGTACTGACCAACTGCTAGATCCAATGTCGAACCGCCTCAACGATGCAATGAACAAGCTGAATGTAGACTCGGCCCGCAACTCTTACTCACGCAGCTCGGCCATGTCGTCATCGAAGCGCCACTCGGGATTGGATCCGTCAACCATCACTGCCATGTTCCCAGATGCCGCAGCGGCGATTGCCACGGAAAAGGCAAAGTTCACACAGCAGACGGGCAACTCACCCGCCTCGAACCGGAACAGCGTGGCCATCGATTCGCGAGCCCCAATCGCCGCCCCTGGTATCTCTGGTCCTCAAGAACCTCGAGAAGGCACCGTTGCGAGTTCCACATCGCCGTGGGGATCTGGCGGCGGCGGTGATCAGGTCAATAACAAGGTTTCTACTTCGCAGGCACCGATGGGCCAGTTCGTGCAGCCGCCTTCCTCTGCTGGACTCAGATCTCCCCGGCCCCAGATGGGCAGCTCGGCCATTCAAAACACCACAGTGTCGGTGCCAGAGAAAAGTCCCGCGGACTTGCCTCTTCTCTCCCCTTACAACGCTGGCAGTGGCAATTGGGCGTCCATGGTGAACACACCAATGGCGCCTTCCTTCAACACGAGCAGCTCCAGCGGCAACCAGGCCGACATGGTTGCTAATGCAACCGCAATGAAACTCGCGGCGCTGTCGACGGTTAACAACCGCTTCGCGCTGGATGATGTGCGCAAGTACCGCCGCGCCCGTTCCAACGACGCGCCAGGAGGTGGTGGCCACAATCAGATGTCCCCCCCTGCGCAGAACATCAATATGCCAGGCGCCAACGTGGTCATGATCAACGAGCATGGGCAGGTTCTAAGCCGTGAACAAGTCTTGGCAATGCAGGCGCAGCAAGGCCTCGGTCTGGGCGGCCAGAGATCCCGTCCGAGCTCGCCAGGCATTGCCATGCAGTCAGGGATGGGCGCGCTGCCGCATTTCACGTCACCTCGGCACAACGGTTTCCTCAGCGCCTACGACGGCCCATCGGCATTGATAAACAATAGCATGCCTTCCGTCAACCTGGGCCAGCTAGGAGTCGGGGGTCATGAAGGCTATCTCTCGGACCACTCTGACATGGTGCGAGGACGCTCGCCAAGGGGCCGAAGGGGTAGCTCCAAGCCACCCGAGGACCCGACCGATCCGACCCTGCTCCAGGACATACCCAGCTGGCTCCGAAGTCTGCGATTACACAAGTATACAGAGAATTTGAAGGACATGAAGTGGACTGAGCTTGTCGAGCTGGATGATAAGGCGCTCGAGGAACGCGGGGTTAATGCTCTCGGCGCCCGCAGGAAGATGTTGAAGGTATTCGAGCAAGTCAAAGGTCAGCCTTCTCCCGCCTCTGACATTTATCAAGATCTAACGGACGGTGCAGATGCCAAAGCGGAGGGCAAGCTAGGATAGAAAGAGCCAACGAACCTCGGGGTCCGTCGGCGTTGAATCTGCACCAATCTTGCCCAAGGGTCTAGATGTTTACGCTCAATGAAATAGGAGACGGCTGATGTTGTACCAATTACCCCGGGAACAGTTTGCTATTAAGCGGCAAAGGTGTGGGAAGGCGAGGCCTGTTTGAGACTGTAAACTGGAGATGTGTACATTGGTTTCAACCTTCCAGGAGTCGAATTTGCACTTGTTGTTCGCTACAAGGACGAAATAGCGTGCTGTTGCCATCTTTCGAGCCCACGCGTTCCGCGATCGCACAGCGGGTGTACGCCATTTGTGGGAGGCTTATCTGTCAATACCACGCGCACTCTGACGCGTCACGCCCCAGCCTTTGTAGAAAGGGCCCGTCCTCCGAGACAGGCGCCCTTGCCGAGACATAATGCCGCGCTCAGAACTGTCGAATGGGTTACACAACCATTTGTACCAATGGTCCAGCCGCTCGTCCTACCTGAATTTACCGAGTGCATACGTATTCGTAGATGTCTGTTCGTTGTTTGGCTTTTCAAGAAGTGACAAGCTCTCGGCTTACTAAGCAGAGTCGAGCGACTCACTGAACTCGGCTCCCCTACTCAACCCTGCAGCCTATCGATGCAAACCGTGTACGCGATTCCACTGCATGCAGAGACTTGTCCGGCTACGAAACTATCTAAGGCGCATCTATTGCATGCTCTGCGGCTTTCTGGCCTCGCAGTGACCAGGTGCATCGCCCAGTTTCTGGTTGATCGAAAGCATAACACCCGCTTTAGGCCGACGCTCGGCGTGTCAGGCCCATTGCTAGACTCAGTGGGACAGTGGCATCGATGAGCCGATTCCAAGATGAGCCGCTCCATAGGTAAGCCGCTTCTTTCCAGGCTTTTCATTGCTGCCGACACTAACGAGGAAGCGTTTCAAGAAATCCTGGCGATGCGTCTGACTCCGACTCCGACCTGGAAGAGCTCCAGGGCGACATCGCCAAGTTTGACGAGTCTGTACGGGAGTTTCTCGCTTCTCATCATGGGTCCGCAGAGTTGAGACACAGCTTTCGCGGAGGTTCCCGGGGCCGAGGAGCGCGTGGCCCTCGCAAGGCTGCCAAGCCGAGGGGAGACATTACGGCGCGCCTCTCCAAGGTCAACCAAGCATTTCTCAGCGGCGATTACGACCAGGCGTTGGATCTCGCCTTTGAGGTGATCAGGATCAATGCCGAAACCCACCAAGCCTGGACCACACTGTCTTCCATTTTTCGAGAGCGCCATGAGCTTGATCGGGCGCTCTCGGCCATGGTTTATGCCGCCCACCTTCGGCCCAAGGATGTGTCTGGCTGGCTAAAGTGTGCGACCTTTGCTCTGGACACAATAGAGGACGACGAGGATCGCAATCTTCACACAGCCCGCCTCTGCTACTCGGCTGCCCTGAGGACTGACACCTCACATATAGAAGCAAGGCTCGGCAAGGCCGCTGTATGTCATCGCCAGGGCCATCTTGCTGCGGCCATTTCCGAATACAAGTACGTCCTCAAGCGCCGGCCGCACGATCTCGACCTAGTGAGGAAGCTGGCCGAAGCCTGTGTCGACAGCAAGAACGCCACTGCGGCTGTCCCCTCAGCCATCCAGGCTTATGGACAATTCTTTGACTTCGAGATGAGCTCTCGGCCGCAGCGTGGCCGAGACGACTTGTGGCACGATGTTGGCATCTTTGTAGAACTGTTTGCATCAATTGGTCAACATCAAGAAGCCATCCGCCAGCTCAAAGCCCTCTCGCGGTGGCTCATCGGGCGCGCCATAGAGCAGTTTTGGGACGACTGGCAGGGCGACGATCGAGAATGGGACGTTGACGCGCTACGCCGATCAGCAGTTTGCGACTTTGACGGGCCCAGCTCCAACCCAGGACTTTACGGTAACGCTCTGCCTGAGGATCTGCGCGTACGGCTGGCTACGTATCGGTTCAAGCTTGGGCATGAGGCAGAAGCCTTGGTACGCCGCCTCCCTATTTTGACGCGCTCGTAGTCGCTGCTGACCTCTCGGGACATGTCCCCGCGAACCTGTGTAGACGCACCTGAACATCCTGGGTTGGGATGAGGGCCACATGCAGGAGTTCATCAACGATTTCCCCCTCCTCGCTTACGAACTGGCAAACGAGCTCGTCCGGTGCGGACGGCAATCTCTTGCTGTCCATTATTATCGAGAGTTGCGACGGCTCCCGGGCGACGCAGACCCTGCCGTCTTGCTGCAATTGGGACGTTGTTACCTTGCCCTAGGAGAACAGCCGGGCGCCGAGGAATGCTTTCTAGGAGCAATTGATGCAGACGAAGATAGCATCGAGGCTCGGATCGAACTTGCAAACATGTACGAGAAGGCCAGGGAAGGCGAGGAGGCCCTCATTCTCGCCGCCGAGGCCATGGCTCTGCGCGAAGCCCGTGTTCAGTCGTCTTCAGGCGACCCGGGATTCAAGGACTCCTCGGCTCCCAGCCAACGGGCTAAACTTGGTGGCGGGCCAGCAAGGCGGCGCAAACTTCGTGCACAAACGGGTGAAAAACCATCCGGATCATCCAAAGATGCTTCACAGAAGCCTGTTGTTCCGAGAAGATACCGCCCAAGGAGGCTTGCTGCGCCCGACAAGCGTCTTCAAGAAGAGAGGGCCCGTGCTTTCAAGCTGTCGAGCCAATACGAGGCTGTTCGCGATCTGAAGCAACAGATTGCGGCGGGTCGCCATGATCTTGTCCCAGCCTGGATGGCCACTTCAAAGGAACTGGTAGATGACTTCAGATCGCTCAAGAGGTTCTACACCTGGGACAAATACCTGTACTTCCTCGGCTCGAAGCATCATGTGCCAGCTCCGGATGCTGAACCAGAAGATTCCGAGCTATCGCAGATGTACGAACGCCTATCACGCTGTCGGTTTGTCCCAGATCCGGGCTGTCGCGTGGCTCTCTGCTGACGTTGCGCGCTAGCTATTGCTCCCCATGCGGATCAACTCGGGCGCGAGGCTGCATCTGCGAATCCGAATGCGCATCGAGGCATCTCGTTCGAGGACTGGCTAGATTTGTTCCTCGACTACGCCGTTGGGTTGGCGGTTGCGCATCGACGGGTCGAAGCGTATCAGATCTGCCAAGCGGCAAAGGACTCGACTGTCTTTCAGTCCTCTGAACATGGCTTCAGTATATATGTCGCTTGGAGCGGTAAGGACCAAGAGCCGAGAATATGCGCAACTTTGTCACTCTGACCTGCCTAGTATGCGCCATATATAACAACGACGAAGAGCGATGTGTAACCGTAGCTCGGCATCTGATGCGAGACGGTGCGACTACGGATTCATACCGGATGTT
Organism: Hirsutella rhossiliensis; assembly: GCF_020360975.1. Taxonomy (NCBI): domain Eukaryota; kingdom Fungi; phylum Ascomycota; class Sordariomycetes; order Hypocreales; family Ophiocordycipitaceae; genus Hirsutella; species Hirsutella rhossiliensis. The sequence goes on along the minus strand of NW_025408676.1, from coordinate 2,713,187 downwards.
TGCGCTGCTGTCGAGACTTTGCCAGTCCCCCATTGCATGGTATACGTCAGGGCCAGCTCAAAAGTTCATACTGCGTCAGATCAAGGCCATCGATGCCAGCCATGCGAGTGTATGGATGCAGCGCCAAGGCCACGCCGAGCTCAGCAGTAGTACAAGTGCAGCGAACAATTCGCCAGGCACCAGCGTCGACGTATGCTTGCTGATGCTATACGGCCATATTCTTTTCACATCCACCAGCTACGCATACTCGTTAGGTAGGTTTATATGCGTGCTCCGAACTGACCTGAGCTCTAACGACTCTGAGTAGGTTACTTCTTGCGGGCCCGGTCGCTTGACCCAACAAACCCCATGATCAATTTGAGCCTGGGGTTGGCCTACGTGCACTACGGTTTGAAGAGGCAATCTGCAAACCGGCAGTATCTTCTCCTGCAGGGCCAGGCATTTCTGTCTCGGTACCTTGAACTGGGCCAGAAAGGACAAGGCGGCTCCATGGCCGAGCGATTCTACAATGTCGGTCGACTGTTTCAGCTACTAGGCATCGGCTCCCTGGGCTCAAGGTACTACAACAATGCGATGGAGGCTTGCGAGAAGGAGGGTGGCAACAGGGACATGGCAACCTGTATTTTGGTGAACAGCGTTTCGTCCTTGCTATCCGTGAAGAATAATCGGGTAGCTTTCTCTCTACTAAAGAAAAACCTATACCTTTAAAGAATAAATTAGTAAGAGATAAATACTTTAGAAGCTATATAATTAGAAGTAAGTATAAGCTATTCTAGATATATATATATACTTTATAGTAGTAGTAGCTATAAAAGTATATATATTATTATTATTATTAAGATTATACTAAGGACTTAGTTAAAGGTATTTAGAACTTTAATATTAAATAAGAAGGAAAAACTAAAGTACTTAAGGGAAAACCCTCCCCTTTTTTAGTATAGGTCTACCTTAAATAAGGTCTTAGTAGTAGTATATAAGAAATTTACGCTAGCTACTATAGGCTTCTCCTATGCGTTTATATTTTAATATAGGCCCTCTTAGGCTATAGCCGCTTTAATCTTAAGCGGCCGCGGCCTAGGCTTACTAGCCTAAGCCTAGAGTTATAAGTAGTAGTCTCTTTTTAAGGGCTTAACTTATAGGCGCCTTTATTCCTTATAGCTCTTATATTACTACTATATAGCTATAGCTACGTTAGCTTATTAGTCTATTAATTAGTAAGGTAGGTAATATCTAGTTATTAGGCTAGGCGCTAGTATAGGTCGCTCTTAGGTAGGGCTAGCTAATTAAAATTTAGTTAGCTAGCTTTATTAATTAAAAATCGGTTTTTATTTAGCTATATAACTTTTTAATTAAGGGTATAGTAGCTTATATTTACTATTTATTATATAGTTATTAATTATATACGTTTAACTTATATATATATATACCTACCTCCCTTTCTTAGTTTTATTCTTACTTTTTCTTACCTCTTTATTTATTATTTCTCTTATAAGCTTTAATTTCTACTTACTTTATTTTTATATCCTTAGATCTCTTTAATACTATACTTAAATCGCTTACTATTACTTTATAATATTTAACTAAGAAGCTAGCTTAAGTAATAGCGGCTCGCTTTCTTTTAAGCCCTTTCCTTATAAAAAGGTTACTACTATAATAGGTTTAAAGCGCTTTATCTTATATTTTATATATATTAATTAAGATTATACTAATAACTTATTTAAAGGTATCTAGAACTTTAGTATTAAATAAAAGGGAAAAACTAAAGTACTTAAAGAAAACCCTTTCTTTTTTTATAGCTAGTTTACTTTTATACTAAGTTATAGTTATAATATATAAGAATCTTATACTAGCTATTATAGGTATTATTTTTAGTTAGTTAGAATTATATTAGCCTTATTATAAAGTAACCTTAAAAAGTAACTCTTTTATATATATAGGGTTTATAGCGTTAATTAGTAATATAAGCGTTTTTTTAGTTAATAGTTAATTATATAATTATCCTTAACCTTAAGATAAAAAACTTCTTATAAAACTAATATATACTTATAGTAGGTATATATTATAACTAAAATACTAACTAATATTAGGAATTAATTTAATAGTATTAATTACCCTTAGTAATAATACTATACTAAGGCTAAAAGGTAGGTAGACGTAGTAGCGGCTATTAACGTACTAAGCTTAATTAAAGCGTATAGCGTAAAGAGACGCTACTTAAATTTATATACCTTAATAAAGCGAGTTAATAAACCTAAAGTAGTAATATAATACTAGCTTAAGTACTAAGTAACCTTATAGAAAAAGTAGTATATAATAAACTTATAGGCTTTATCCTAAGTATATAGTTTAGTAAGGTATAAGTAGTAGTTAAATAGCTCTCTAAGGTAAAGAGCTATATTAGTAGCGCGTTATTAGTAGTACTTTATATAGATAAAAGCTTTAAGATAATAATATAGGAAGTAATTAAAGAGGTAATTAAGGAAGAACTCCGCCTAGGTATTACTTTAGGCTTAGGGGGCCTTAAGCGAACCTAGGCTATAGTAGTAGCTAATACTAAGGGACTAACTTAATATAAAGCTATAGTAAAATAAGTCTTATTATATTATAAATATAAGATTATTATAGTCCTTATTAAGGTATTACTTAAAATCTTAAACCGCGAACTAAAAGATATAGTAAAGATAGTAAATATAGCCTTAAAAGCTATAAGCGCTATAATAGTAAGGCGCCTTTAAAGTAAAAATATTATAGTTATATTTAATACTATAGCGAGAGCTTACTAAAGGGACTAAGGCTAGGTTAAGGCTATACTTAGACTAAAGGCTATAATTACTTACTATATATATATAGTAGTCGCTATAAATATCCCTTTAAAGGTAGCGATAATAAATAAAGAGCGATTATTTTATAAGATTATAAAGGTAAATAAAGTTAAGGTCCTTTAAGCCTAAGCGCTATACCTTTAATTTAAGATATTAATAGTAATAACTATACTTATTAAGGTTAGTAGCTTAAAAAATACTAATAGGCTTTATAACCTAAGCTTAGTCCTTAAAGTATAAATCTTTTAATATAAACCTTATAATAAGTCGATTTAACTATAAAAATACTATAATTACTATAAGTATAGCTATATTACTAAATAATATATATTAATATAACTTTATAGCTAATATAAGAGTATAATATATAATAAAGGTAAGGATAAATATAAAGCTAAAAAGGGCGAAATCCCTTATAACTATATTTTATACTAAGGGGACTACTTATTATAAACCTAAACTTACCTTATAATAAATAAAGCTTAAGAAAAGGTAAGGGAAAACTACTTACGATAACCTTAATAGTTCGCAAATACCTAAATATATACTAAGTAATAAGTACTCCTTACTATTAAAACTAAAGGTATTCTTAAATCGACTATAGTTTAAAAGTAAGGACTAAGTAAACCGCGCTAAGATAAGAGGTTAAGCTTAAGATACCCTTTAGCTAATAAGGCTAAGGAGGCTAAACTAAGTATAAATAATATTTATAAGTATAATAGATAGAGAAGCGCTAAGAGATAAAGCGCCTCTTTTCTTATATAGATAATACCCTTTTTACCTTAACCCTACTTATATATAACTAAAAGTACTATTTTAAAATATATAAAAGAAATATAAGCTAGCTTAGTTAGCGCTTTACTACTAAGCTAGCTTTAACTTAATAGTATTATAAAAAGTAAAGGCTATACTAAAAAGCGCCCCCCCCCCCCCTTAAAGTAGCGCTTTATAGCTTAGTTTATAAAAAGGGGAGGTATACGCTATATATATATAAAAGGCTTAAGCTAAGGACTTAGTTACCTTAGTTTAAGCTAAACTAAAGTAAGGTAATTTTTAAGGATAGTATTAAACTATAAGTAATTTACTTACTACTAAGGGCTATAAGGGCTAGAGTATTATATAACTTAAGTATAATTAAACTAAAGTACCTTATATTAATAGTAAGGGACTTTAATATTTATTACTTACTTTAAGATAAATATAATAAAACCTTAGATAACGTAATATAACTTATATAAAAGGTAATAAGATTATAACTTAAACTTATTACTTTAAAAGGGAAGTATATAAGATTTTTCTATAGCTAAAAGGGTAGTATTATCGACTTAGCTTAGGTAATATTTATAAGAATATACCCTTATATTCCTATTTTACTATTATAAAGAAATAATAGGCATAGGGAGGCTTTATAAAATAAAGCTAGTAAAAAGAGGCTCTATAATATAGTCTAAAGGAATAACCTTTAAAGATAAAGACCTTTACTAGATATCTATACCTTCCTCTAGGAAAAGCGGGTTAGGATAAGCCTATCCTAATAAAATAAAATATATATAAAATGCATAAGTTAATTATAAGCAGAAATGATACCCTATTATATATTTTAGCCTAGCGGTTCCGAAGATATCCGCGATACGAGAATAGGTAGGGCATAGAATATTCTAGTTAAATCCACTACTTATACTAGAACCTATAGTCTTACGTTAACCATCACGCTATAATTAGACCACCTACTAAGTTAGGAAGATATACTATAGATAGAGCTTTTTAAGCACTATAGAATATACTAGAAAGCTAACTAATTAGTCTACTAATAAGCGAGCAATAGTCTATAAAAGACAAAGGATTTCCCTAGGAGTAGTAGATAGTATAAGTAAGTTTATAAGTATCCTTTATAACGCTATTCTTTTAATATATTATTTAGCCCCTTATATGCTCGTTATAAATTCCGGACGAAATCCTACCCTATACTCCTTTAACCGATCTTTCTACTTACGTTATTAATTACCCGATTCTACGCTTATTACTTATACCTTCTTATAATATTAAAGACTAAGATATAGTATACTAAGCTTAACCTAAACTTAACTAAGTTAAACTATATCCCTTAAACTATTATACTATAAGTTAATACTTAGGCTTAAGTACTTAAACTAACCTTAAGGTAAAAAAAAGTAAAAGTAAAGCTAGTTAAAGCTAAAACTATATTTTAGCTAGGACTATACTAGCTAATACTTTAAACGCCTAAGGATATTAACTAAGACTTAGACTATATCTTCGCTACTTTAATATAGATCGTAATAGCTATAGTTTTATACTAAAAGTAAATATTACTTAAGGGTAATATATAGTTTACCTTAAAGGTAAAGAGGGTAATAAGGGAGGCTAAGAAGGTAAGAAGGAAGTATAAGTAGGAAAGGAGTAAGGTAAACTAAGAAGACTTATATAAAGCGTTTATAGCTTAAAAGTAAACTATTTATAAAGTAAAGAGGGCCTATTAGTATAAGTTCTTCAAGGAATTTAGCGCTAATAATACTAAGCTTTAAAATATAAAGAGGTAAGTTAAACTTTATAATAAGCTACTATTAAAACCGACTTATATCCCGCTATTATTTAAGGAGGGTAAGGACTAACTAATAGAAACCTTTAAAGTAAAGGCTTAGTTACTAGCCGCTAAGTTCTTTTTATTAAAAGCTAGTATAACCTAAGGGCTACTTTAGCTTATAGCTAAGGCGACCTTTATAGTTAATTAATAGATCTAGCTAGCTAATATTATAGCGGCGCTAAGTAAGATAGTAAGCTAGAAAGTAATAAGTCTAAATAGCGTCCCTTTAAGGTTTATTAAGAAGTATAAACTAGCCTTAGTCTAGTAACTAGCTATAATCCTTAACGCTTATACCTAGCTTTTATATTTCTTAAAATAAGTTTATAGTATAAATATAATAGTAATTTAAAAGCTAAGTAAGAGGCTAGAGGCTTACTATATAGTAAGGGGATAAAGACTAATTTCCCTTTTACTTATAGTAAGGAAAGTACTTAAGTAAATACTAGCTTAAAAGATTATAAGAGCTATAAAGGTAAATAGTATTTTATTAAATAAATAAATAAGGAATAAAAAGGAGCGCTTTATAAAGGTAGCGATCCTATTAGTAATAAAACTAATATACGCGACCTAAGCTTAAAAGGGTATTATATTATTCTTATAGCTAAATATTAAGGGCGTATTTAATATAGTTAACTATAATAAGCTTATAAAGGAAATAAAGCTTTAAGGATACTTTAGATAGCTTATAAGCTTAATATAAAGCTTTATAAGTAATAAAAGATTAACCTTTTACTTTAATAAAAGGACTTTAAAGCTAACGTAAGTATTAATAAAAGTCCTTTAAAGCTTCTTTTTATCCTTAATCTTATTTTTATACTATATAACCCCTTTATATAAGAAACTTAGTATAATATATAGTATTTATACTATTAGCTTTACTAATAATATAAATATAGTTAGTATTAAACCTAATAAGGCTATAATAATAATACGCTTAAAAAAAGCTTAAAAGGTATATATAAAGTAAGCGGCTAAGTTTATAGTTACTTTTATACTATTAAAAAGTAAGTTAATATACTTTATATAAAGGAAATAAGTAATAATAACGCTAGTTTACTTTAAGACTAATATAGTAATATTAGTTTAAGAGGCCTACTTACTAAGAGTTTAAGTATACTAGAAACTATATTAAAAGGTATACTTAAAATAGCTTTAAGTAAAGATAAAGTACTAGACTATAGCCCTAACTAAGCTTATATTATTTATATAAAGCTATACCTTACTATACGCTAAGAATATCTATAATAAAGTAATCTAGTCCTTAATCTTTTATACTATAGTTATATTTTATAAGATAATACTTATAAAAGGGAAACTATATATATCGCGAAGCGTAGCCTAATTTCGTAGTTCTCGGAGATATCCCTTAGCACGAGGGACTAAGGAAGCTAAAAACACCTAGTATAGAAGAAGGAAGAAGGAGCTAAAAAGAGGTATAGAAAGGAGGGTAGGGGCATAAGGGGAAGTAAAAGTAGCGATAGCTTCCTATAGAGGTAGCGAGAGATAAGATAGATAGGCCGGCAACGGCTAGAAAGGAGGGGAAAAACTAGTAAAAAGCTTAGTAGTCGAAAGGATATTAGTAGCTTCTTTAAGTAGGATCTTCTTTATTAATTAAGATGCTAGATAGGTATAAAGAAGGGCGTTAGATAAAGGAAAAAAGGACAATTAAGGCAATATAATAATTACTCCCCTACTATAATTACTGCCCCCGTAAGATTTAAATATCTCTGCCCTGCTTATCCGACCCCTTACTTTTACTTTTACCTTCGTGCATTTTATATATACTTCTCGTATCTCTCTACGCGAGAGTTATAAGCCCGGGAGGAATAGTATTCTTATACCTTCCGGCTACTATAAAAGACACCTTTCTTATATCCCTCGTAGCTTCCTTTTACCCCTCTTACTAGAAAAGCCGATTTTTAACCGACTTTTCTACCTTTCCCTATAATAATAACGAAAATCGACTCCTCTACCGTCCCTACGGTCTATAGGACGATTCTTATAGAGCCCTAAGATTAGGATAAGTAGGTAAAGGAGCTATAGGCTTAGGTAGATAGAACTATCTATAATTTAGTCTTCTCTAATAAGCAGGACCCTCTCGAGCCCCCTCTTCGACCTAGGGCAACGGACTTTATAGAGGGAGCTACCCTCTTCTCCGAGCTAACCTCTATATAATAGAGAGCTTTTTCTACTACCTTAGGCGACTACGAGAGTTACCGTAAGGAATACCTTTACGAGACGAAGCTACTAACTACTATATGCACGGCGATAATAGAATCCGTTAGTACCGTAAAGCTAATCTCTCTTTAAGAGGAAGAGACTCCTAGGTAGTAGCTTTTAAAGCTCGAGACCTTAATAGCTCCCTCGAGAGGATATATAACTAACCGTATTAGGAAGACCTATACGGCCTACCTAGGAGCTTTTTCTACTAGGAACCTACTAGCTTCTTCGTAGCTAGCTAAGTAAGAAGAAATCCTCGAGGAAGCTAACTAATACTTCCTTATAGAAGCTCTTTCCGGCTAGTAGCTACGGGATATATCTCTACTAATAAAGCCTATTAGTAACGGTTACTCGACTATCTTTCGAGAGGCTAGCCGGGAACTAGACGAAGAGGCTACTAGAGTATAATAGCAAGCAGTCTTATTCCTTCGTAGCTAGCACTCGATATAGATAGCACGACCTATAGCTGCTGTAGCCCCTATTGCTGCGGCCCCCGCTGCTGCTGCTGCGGCTGTTGCTCCTTCGGCTCCTCCTCCCTCGAGAGCCTTAACCCCGTCTTTAATAGCTGCTCTAGTCCCGGCCCCGGCTTCGCCTTTTGCACCGGGCCCGGTCCCGTCTATTAGACCGGCCCGACTAGTCCCCTAATAGACCTTTTAGTCCGTTAGTCGAAAAATTAGGGAACTAGTCGAAATCGAACCTCTTCGTTAAAATTAGCAATAAAGGGTAAAAAGGGGGGGTTTTTAAGCAGACCTTCTAGACTAGGACAAGGATTCCTCGAAGAAATAACGTATAAGGAGGAATCGACCTACCTACTAAGCGTGTAAAAAGCCCTATCGGCTAGAGGACTGCTAGTAGGTCTTCGAGGAAAACCGACCTAAAGGAATTAACCCTTTAAAGAGGCTACGAGAAATAGTATAACAGTCTCTTAAGGAGGACCCCTCGTTATAGAAGAAGATAGACGAGATTTAGGTTGCTAAGAAATAGCAACTAACGCCGCTACCGTAAATTCAAGGAAAAATCGTTAGTATAGTAAATCCGGCCTTTATCTTCCCTATAGATTAATAAGGCTAAGACTAACTATTAGGACCCTCCGACTATCCCCTACGAAAATTAGCTATCCTTAACTCTAGTACTTCCCTCGATATCTATAATATACTCTTACGATTCTAGTCTTTTAAGAAGGCACGAAAGGAATATCTTATTACCGGGGAATTAACCGTATAGATAGAGGGATATAGAAGGGTAAATTTTACGATAAAATTACCTAACGGATCTATATAAATTCTTCGAAGAAAAAGGGTAGCTTTTTGCCCTCGATTTTTAACGAGCCTAATTTCCTTCCGCCTTCTTTAAGAGGAAGGAATCTTCTAGGATACGACGTCTAAGCCTATAAGGCTAGTCTAGAAGAATTAGACTATTAGGCTTATCGAGGAGAAATTCGGTTAATTTATTCTCGAATTCCGACCTATCCTTAGGAAGGAATCTCTTAAGAAGTTAGCTTTCCCTACTAGGAGGAATAGGTCTACTATAAAGGACCCTCTTCCGGTAGCCTAAGGAGACGGTATTCTTTAGTACGTATAACTTAGTTACCCGGGCCCCCTAGCTTTATATAAGCTAGGTTAATAATAAGGCATACGAATAAGGGGCCTAAAGACCGTCGAATACGAATACTACGGCTAAGGGAAGACTAGGAGACGAATTTCTAGACGGACCCTAATACGGCCGGACCAGCCGTATAAGGAAATTTAGGTCGACTAGACCGACGTCTCTAGGGATTAGGAAAGCTTCGTTAGGGTAATGTTTTTTATAGACGCTTTTTTAGGGATAGTTTTCCCCTATTTCTTATAGACCTACCTAAGTAAGTATAACTAGTTTGCCCTCCGGGACTTCGTTAACTAAATAAAATCCTACTTTAGCTACGAGGTAAAGAAGATACGGTCTAACGGAGAGCTATTTACGAAGGATATCTTAAATTAGCTTTAAAAAAGGGGCATTTTACCCCTTCCGTTAGCACTAAATACCTAGGCCTAGAACGGAGGGGCAGAAAGATTAGGGGGTACTATAATAGAAAGGGCCTATACGATAAGACTTACTATAAAGCTTCTATACGACCTTTAGAGGGAAGTCGTTAAGACCGCCTATTACCTTAAGAACCGGACCCTAAGGGACCCTAGGGGACTAAGGGACCCTAGGGGACTAAGGGACTATAGGGACCTAGAGACCCTTTTTAAGACCTAAGGAATAGACTAGAAATCCCCCCTCGATCTCTTTATAAAGAAGAGGGCCTCGCTAGCCTACCTTCGTGCCTATAGCTATAAGGTATACGCTATAACTACCGATATATAGCTAAAAAGGAAGAAGAAAAGAAAGCTTAATCCTAGAGCCTTTATTAGTTACCTTATTAGGTATAATTCTATAAATATCTTCCGGATCTAGATTCCTCTTCTATAGAAGGTTATTTCGACTAGGGATATAATTTTCGACGAATCTAGCTTCTTCGACGAAAAGAGGGATTAATAGCCCCTCTTACTCTCTTAACGTTAGCTAATTTAGAAGATCTAAATTCCCTCTTCTTAATAGTCTTAAGAAGAGGCCCTAAACGAGGAAATAGAAAAAGAAACTAACGTCGAAGTAGTTAAGGATAACGCTAACTTCGAAGAAGAAGAAGAGGAAGCTGCTAGATTAGATAATCTAGACGAAGAAGGAGACTATAGGAAAGCGGTAAAGCTAGAATACGCCTACCTCCCTACGCCTCCTCTTATAGAATAAGAAGAAGATCTAGAAGCAGCTTTTTTAGTTAGTCTTCCTATCTCGGCCCCTAAAGGGGTAGGAAAGGCACCTCTCTTAAAGGATTATCTAGCTGCCTTTTTATCCCTACTTCGAGAAGCAAAGGAAGGTATAGGGCCCGATATAAAAGAAGACTAACCTCTCCCTTATTTCGATCGTTTTTTCGACTTCTACCTAACGCTAATAGAAGACGGTTCCTACGAAGCGTTTATAGTAGGCTAGCTCTTTAAGCTATAGCTATTAGCAAGGAAGGTATATAAAAGAGACCTCCTAGACCTACTAGTAAACTAGAAGCAGCTAGAAAAACACCCCTTTAGAGACTAGTTTTTCTAGGCCTAGAAAGACTACCTAGCCTTATACGAAGAGATAGGGTCTTTTAAAGAGGTCCTTAAGGAAAAGGCAAGAGGAAAACAGGTCCTTAGCTATAAGTAGGTCTTTATCTATAAGACTAATAAACACGGCTTCCTTTAAAAGTATAAAGCCCGGCTAGTTATCTACGGGAACTAGTAAGAAAAAGGGGATTTACTTACTAGGGCAACTACCCTAGCAGGGATATCTTTTCGGACCCTTATAGCTATAGTAGTAGAATTCGACCTCGAGCTCGATTAAATAGATATAGTTAACGCCTTTATTAACTACCTACTTAAGGAAGAAGAAGTTATCTATATACGCCTTCTACTAAGCTTCTAATAGCTAGGAAAGGTTCTATAGCTTAGGAAAGCTCTATATAGACTACGAAGATTACCCCTTCTTTAGCAATAGCATTTAATAGGTTCCCTCGAAGCCCTAGGCTTTATAAAAGTCCCTTAGGAACTATATATAATATAAAAGGGTAAAATCACGGTCTTCTTCTACGTCGATAATATTATCTAGGCATACCTAAAAGAGGAAGAAGCTACTATAAGGGAGGCTATACGTGGCCTGCAATAAAGGTATAAGATAACCCGGCTAGGAGAGCTAAAGTGGTTCCTAGGGATACGAATCCTTTAGAATAGGTCCTAACGGACTATCTAGCTTACCTAGGATGCCTATATCGATAAGGTCGCTTATAAATTCCTCCCTAATTCCCTTAAGAAAAAGCTTCCCTCTACGCCTATATTAAACGAAGAGCTTTTACCTAATCCGTCCTTTTAAGCTAGGGAGCAAGAGAAACACTAATATTAATAGAAGGTAGGCTCCCTACCTTTTTTAGCTATTTCTATTAGACTAGATATCTCTTTTACGGTCTCCCGGCTAGCTAAGTATAACTAGAATCCTAGCCCTAGGTATTAAGAAGTAGCAGATAGAGCTATCCTTTATCTCTATTTAACGAGATTATACGGTCTATGCTTAAGAGGGCAGGGAAGGAAAATAGCTACCGAAATCTTCCTTTATTTAAGCGATTTGTCCTTTACGGATAATTCCTTAAATAGAAAGAGCTTATAAGGGTATATTATATCCCTTTTTAGAGGAACTATTACTTAGAGAGCTTCGAAGTAGGCTACCGTTATAACTTTAAGTATAGAGGCAGAGCTACTAGCTCTTTTAGAAGCGTTAAAAGAAGCGATTTTCCTTAGCCGGCTACTAATATCTCTACGACTATAAATCCCGACCCCGTTAGCTATAGAATACGATAATATATAGACTATACGGATTCTTATAGAGGAAAATAGTAAGCTATTAACCCGGCTACGGTATATCGATATCTACTAGTATTAGTTACGCTAAGAGGTCTAAAGGGGACTTATTTCTATCTATTAGGTTCTAACAGCATTAATAAAAGCTAACGGTCTTACGAAGCCTATGCCGAAGTAGAAGCTAGCTGCCTTTTTATAGTAAATTAGGCTAGAAGACGTTCGAGAGAAGCTATCCTTAAAAGCCAGCCTTAAGAGTCTACGAGAGGAGCTAATAGCACGTACGAGAAGATAACGTCTATAGCCGAAGAAAAGGAAGAGGCTTTTCCCTTTAAAGGGCCCCCTATTTTAATCGGGTTTTTTACCCTTTCTTATAGGACTTTCCCCTCTTTAGGCCCCTTTTTCCTTAAGTAGGTCTAAAAGAGCCTAGGGACCCGAAAGGGCCCCTGCTTTCCTTAAGTAAAGGGAGAAGTATAGAACTAAGAACCTCCTCTATACGCTTACTAGCCCGAAGCCGTATTAGCTATGCCCTTAAGGGGTAGGCTATAGCTAAGGGGGTGTGTCGCGAAGCGTGGCCTAATTTCGTAGTTCTCGGAGATATCCCTTAGCACGAGGGACTAAAGAAGCTAAAAACACCCGGTATAGAAGAAGGAAGAAGGAGCTAAAAAGAGGTATAGAAAGGAGGGTAGGGGTATAAGGGGAAGTAGAAGTAGCGATAGCTTCCTATAGAGGTAGCGAGAGATGAGATAGATAGGCCGGTAACGGCTAGAAAGGAGGGGAAAAACCGGTAAAAAGCTTAGTAGTCAAAAGGATATTAATAGCTTCGTTAAGTAGGATCTTCTTTATTAATTAAGATGCTAGATAGGTATAAAGAGGGGCGTTAGATAAAGGAAAAAAGGATAATTAAGGTAATATAATAATTACTCCCCTATTATAATTATTGCCCCTATAAGATTTAAATATCTCTGCCCTGCCTATCCGACCCCTTACTTTTACTTTTACCTTTATATATTTTATATATACTTCTCGTATCTCTCTACGCGAGAATATAAGATTATATAGGACCTAATATAAGATTAGTTAGCTTACCTTTAAGTAGTAATAAGCGCTTACTACGCGACCTTAGTTTACTAAGTAAAGGTAAAAGTATAAGTACCTTTAATTAACCTTTACTTAAATTAAAGAATAATAAATACCTTTTAAAGGTTAAAGGATTTAGGGCTCTTAAGCTAAATCTAATATATATTTAATATAGTTATAGGTATACTTAAAAGGAGGTAATACTAAAGAGAGAGTAGGCTCTTAGTAGTACTACTACTTAGTAGGCCCTTTCTTATAAAGGAGATAAAGGGGGTCTAAAGCTAGATAAGATTAAACGACCTCTTAAATAAAGCTTAGTTACTTAAAAGGCTAAATAAGGAATAAGCCGCTTAATAGAATACTAAGAAAGATATAATTTAATAATACTAAACTACCTTTTACCTTACTAACTTCTTACTATAGTTTAATAAAGTAATAATACTAGACTATTATAAGGGCCTCCTTAAGTATATTAATATATTATTAAGATTATACTAAGGACTTAGCTAGAGGTATTTAGAACTTTAATATTAAATAAAAGGGAAAAACTAAAGTACTTAAGGGAAAACCCTCCCTTCTTTTAATATAGGTCTACCTTAAATAAGGTTATAGTAATAGTATATAGTAAATTTACGCTAGCTACTATAGGCTCCTCCTACGCTATTATATCTTAGTATAGGCCCTTTTAGGCTATAGCCGCTATTATCTTAAGCGGCCGCGGCCTAGGCTCGCTAGCCTAGGCCTAGGGTTATAGGTAGTAGTCTCTCTTTAAGGGCCTAACTCGCGGGCGCCTCTATTTACTATAGCTCCTACGTTATAGCTACGTAGCTATAGTCGCGTCGGCTTATTAGTCTATTAGTTAGTAAGGTAGGTAATATCTAGTTACTAAGCTAGGCGCTAGTATAGGTCGCTCTTAGGTAGGGCCTATTAATTAAAATTTAGTTAGCTAGCTCTATTAATTATAAATCGGTTCCTATCTAGCTATACGACTTCTTAATTAAGGGCGCGGCGGCCTATATTTACCTTTTATCTTATAGTTACTAATTACGCGCGCCTAGCTTATTATATAATACCCTATAGTCGATAATCTAAGTACTTATAATAATATTAGCCTCTCTTAAGGAAGTTACCCCTAACTCCCTAAGGCTCCCCGCGAAAGAAGGAACCTAGAAGCTACTAGGTAAACTCTAGGAAATTACTTAGAAATCCTAGAAATAATAACTAAGCGGATTATATAGATATTTTATAGAGATTTCTCTTAGGGATATATTATATAGGGAATATACTATAATTTCCTAAGTAATAATAGTTCCTTAAGGATTATACTAATATTTCCCTAAGAAGTTACTATAAGAATATAGCGGGGAAATTATAAAGAAATACCTATACTTACCTAAGGAAAATACTATAAAATACCGCTAATACGCTATACTACTATCGTATAATTATAAGGTTAAGATATTACTTAGTTAAAGCCCTAAGTAAGGTCCTATACTTACTATAGTATATATAAAAGATAGAGAACCTATTAAATCTTAGGCGGGTAAAGAAGAATATAGATAGTTATTACTACTTTTACTTTAACTTATAAGACTAATAGCTAGTTTATATTTAACGCGCGTAATAATATATAGTAGCTAGTTTATATAATATATTTAATTATATATAGTAGCTAGTTTATTTAATTACCTATTAGACCTATACTAGATTTAGGTAAATAGTAAGGTTAACGTACTAGCCCTATACTAAGGGACTAGTATATAATAAATAGTAGTAATTTTAATTCTCTTAACTATTTATTCTCTTAAAGTTTATATTTAGTAGAATAGAAGATAAAGAATAAGGAAAGGGATAAGTTAACCTTAACCTATAAACCTTAATATCTTCTTAAGAAGAAAGCTCTTACTTATATATTAATAAATACTAGCTTCTTAATCTCTTTTTATAAAAGAAATACTTAGGGAACTTTAGATAAAGGTAGAACTTTAATATATTAAAGCTTAAGTATTATAGAGCTTTTATTAGCGGTTAGAAAGATACTTATTTCTAGGATATTTCCTATTAAGTGCCTATAGAAATAAAAGATAGCTAGATCGCTTACCTTAGCGGTAGGAATAACGCTTAGAAGAATTAAAAGCAGAACTTTTATAATACGACTTACTAGCCTACCTAGCTAATCGTTAAAGCTTATAAGAACGAATTAATAACCTAGAATACGTTCTAGTAATAAGGTAATATTAGCTATAAGTAACGGAGCTATATAGAAATCGGTATAGTATAGCTTCCCCCGCCCTACCCTAACTACCTTTATTAAAAGGATAAAGCCTTAGAAGTTTACTAAGAAGTTTACTAAACTATAATAAATAAAATAAGTAAGAACCTCTAAATAATACTACCCTTAGTAGCACGTTCGCGATAATAACCCTAGTAAACTAGCTAGTAAGTTTAATTATAAAAGAAGCTCTTATAAGACTACTAGTAAAAGCTATAGTAAGAGAAACTAAGGATAATACTACTATAAACCCTTCTTAAGTACCCTTAGTATATATTAGACTAAAAGATATAGGGAAGTTTAACCTTACTAGCCCTTTTAATATAACGTTTAACGTCCTCGAAGAAACTAAGAAAATAATTATATATAAAAGCGTCGATCGATTTATCGATTCCCTAAAATAGGTAGCTATCCGCGGACCGGAATACGCTAATAAACTAGTAATACTAATCCCTAGCTTACTTTATAGAACCGCTATTAAATAGTATTCTAGCAATCTTAGTAAATCTAACTAAGCTATACTTTATACCCTAGACTAGGGATATACCGCTTAGTATACTAAACTATAAAAATACTTTACTATTTAGCTAAAAGTAGCTTTAAGATTATTATAAATAAAACGATTTACTATTTTAGATATTATAAACGGAGCTAACTTCTATAAATAAATATTAAAGCTCCGCTAAAAAGCAAAAGTAATACTATACTTAAAAAAGTACCTTACTATACTAGTCTATTAATAACTAAACGTATTACTATAAGAATTATTCTACTAACTTATTAGTTTAGAATTATTTAATACTTAGATTAATAACTATAAGTAACTTATCCTATAGTTAGAAACTAAGCTAACGGTTAGGTTATAGGGGAAGATAAGTAATATAGTAAAAGAACGTATATAAAGTAGGTTACGCGAAACTAAGAATAAGACTACGGTAAACTCTATCTTATTTATAGCTAAACTAACCGGCTAGAAACCCTAGGAATAAGGATAATTCTAATAAAAAGGAAATATAATAACTATATTAAGATAGAATAATCTATATTAAGTAAACGTAGGCTTAGTACTAAACTAGTTAACTAGTTCCTAAACCGGACTATAGCCTTAGGATTCGAAACTAAAGGAGGGCTCTTACAAAAACCTAATTATTATTAACCTCGCCTATTAGCTTTAAGCAGCACTAACTAATAACTAGGGCAGGATCTATCTTTCTAAGGAAATATAAAACTAGATCCTATTTACCTAGGATAAAGGGCTAGAAAATAGTAATACTACCGCCGATATAAGAAAAGAAACTAAAGAAATAAAAAATAAGATCCTATTTATTCTTAATATAATAGAAGTAGAACCTATAGGACTAAGCTATTCGCTTAGAATACTAAGGAACTAGCTAACTATAAAAGCGGCGCTATAAACCGAAATATTAAATCTATTAAAGCCGTCCTAGTTTATATACGCTTAGATATCCGTCTTTAAAACTAAAGGCCTAGACTAGCTATTAAACGTATATATAGACTTTAGTATAGCCCGCTTTATAATTAAGGAAGACTAGCTTAACTACTTTAATAATATAACCCTCGATATAACCTAGTAGGTCCTATTATTTAGTATAAGGAAAAGCTAAACTAAGGGTTAAGTAACCTTAATAATAAATATCCTAGGGAAATAAAGAATAGGATTTAAGGTTAGATAATTTACTATCGGCGCCTAGGTAGTTTAAACCTTATCTATAGGATTATTACTTAGATAAGATTTCTTAGTACTAAATAAAGTCGATATCCTAAATTCTAAGGGAATAATATCTATTAGCTTATATAATAACCTAATAGTTATAGCTTGCTCGACTTAATAAGGCTACGCGATCTATTATTAGGTTATATACTAAGCTAATATTAACGTCCCTATATATAAGATAGAACGCTTACTAGCGTAAATTAAGGATATATTAAGGGATCGTAACTTAGTATTCTTTCTAAGAGACCTATTATTAGCCTATAACCTAATCTAAGGTATAACTTTAGTTATAGCGGTTAATACTACCGCTTGCTATATTAGATTTAAGAAAGGATAGTACTTAGGAATACTAATAGACCTTAGCGACGAAATATAGTTTTTATAGATCGACCTACCTAAGGAAACCCTAGCTAGGGTAACTCTAACTAAAGAGCTAGCTATATAGAAAACTATAGAATATAGCGACCTATACTAGGTTACTAACCTATTAGTAAAAACCCTAGAGGAAGGGAGCCTTAAGTCTATTAAAAGGAAACTCCCTTTATAGATATATAGATAGACTCCGAACTATAAGATCGGGATTTTATAAGACTATAGCCTCTTAGAAATAACTACTTTAAAGGTCGTTAAAATCTATAATTAGGACCCCGCGTTTATAAAAAAGATCTAATATATAGTCGCTTCCTTCCTAACCCTATAAAAGGACTAAGGTACTATTAAGGTCTACCTAAACTATTATATATATATTCCGCTAATAGAAAATTAATACCTATATAAACTAGCGTCTAAGGCTTACCTACTTAGCTAGAAGGATAAGGTACTAATCGACTAGACCTATAAGGACCTATACTAAAAAGGGCGTATAAAATAGGCTATAAAGGTAACCCTATTTACTTACCTTATATTCGTAGTTTAGAAAACTATATATAGTAATAAAAAGGGCCGAATAGTAATAAACCTATACGCTCTTAATAGCGTAGCTATAACGCTTACTTAATACCGCTTTAAGGAGATATAATCTAGAAGCTATAAGGGAAACGCTTTATTTCTATTATAAACGCTCGGTCTTTCTTTTATTAGTTCCTTATCTATAAGGAGTATTAAAAAAGGTTTATAGTAATTAGCTATAGAGGCTTAAAATAACTAACGGTAGCCTTAATAGGATATAAGAACTTACCTACTTATATTTAAAGATTTATAGACTAAATCCTTTAAGAATATATAGAATATTCCTTTATATATATCGATAATATTATAATATACTTAAATATAAAAGACGACTATATTTATTACCTTTAAGCTATCTTCTAACTCTTTATAGATTATAACCTAGCCTTAACTAAATTAAAATTATTTTTAAGCTACCTATTTATAAAACTATTAAGATTTTAAGTTAATAGTATTAGCTTAATAAATACTAAAGAATAAGTATAGGCATTATAAGACGTAGAGTTTCTAAATACCCTATAAGTATTAAAAAAGTAGCTTAGCTTAGTTAACTTACTATAGTACTTAGTAGCTTACTTCTCTTAAAGGGTAGAGGCGCTCTAGGTTTAGAAAATAGTAATACTTAAGGAAGTATAAGATAGTTAAGCGCTACTTAAAGGATTAGTAAGAAATAGATATACCTTTAAGGCAATATACTAACCTTCCTTAGTAGAGGAATAAGCCTTCTAAGATATTATAAACGCTCTTATAGAACTAATATAGCTATATTATTTTAACCTATAATAGCTATTATTCTTATAAATCGATGCTAGCTATAAGCTAGGCTTTATAGTAGTAGCCTTCTACCTTATACTAAGGGTAGACTAGAACCTAAGAAGGACCTTACCTTAGATAAGTATCTAGCTAATCCTTTACCTTAGTAAACGCTTAACTAGTAAAGAACCTAGATACTAGCTTACTAAACTTAAAGTCGCTTATCTTTCCTAGGTATATTAAAAGCTCTAGTTATATATTATCTCTACCTTACTACTAAAGGTTATTATACTAACTAACTACGCTACTACTAGCGTAATCTTAAAGTAAATATCGCTATTTACTATTAGTATAAAGACTAATAATTAGCTTATACTTACTTTATAGTACCTTAGCTAGTTTCCCTTAAAGGTCTACTATATTCCTAGAACTATAAATATCCTTACTAATATATTATCTTAACTACTATCTATAATACCTAGGAAATATAAACCTAGGGAATTAAACCGCGTTTAAGAAGATAAAGCGCTAGTTAAATATATATATATAGTTATAAAATCCTTTATCTAACTTAACCTATGCTAGAAGATCTAAGGAGTATACACGGAAGAACCTAGGTAGGCCGGTATACTAAAGTAGCTTAGAAATAATAAGTCTTAGGTCGGTCTCCTATTTATTTAGCGGAATAAGTTACTTTACTTAGTTAAGTTTAAAGGTCGTTATTAGCTTTATATCCCTACTATCTACGCTAAGGAAATTATCGCTAATAACTATACGCGTAAATTTTACCTTAGATAGTAAAGGATATAAAAGGAGTTATCTTCTATGTTTACTATTACTAGCCTTAAGAAACTTATTAATAGCTTTATTAATAAGTATAACGCTTACTATAAGAACTAAACTAACTAGTTAAAAGCCTTTAGTAAGTAAGTTCTAATTACGTCCTTAGCCTTACCTTTTTATACGATCGCTATAGATTTTATTATAAGACTCTTAGATATTCTTATAAACTAAACTCTATAGATACTACCTATTAGGGTCTACTATAATATACTATTAATAGTAACCGATAAGTTCTTAAAAATAAAGCTCCTTATCTTAAGCTATAACTAGTTTACTATAGAAGACTAAGCTAAGGTACTATTTACTAAGTTAATACGCTATAATTAAGAGATTCCCGCTTAGATTATCTCCGACTAAGACCTTAAGTTCCTTTTAGCGTTTTAGAAAGAACTATATATAGTATATAGGTCTAAGTTACTAATATCTATAGCTTAGTATCCTTAGACTAATAGCTTATTAAAACGATATAACTAGGTAGTTAAAACCGCGCTTTAGTTCTTTATAACTAACTATTACGACTACGGCTACTAGGCCGCTAACGGTCGACCGCGTTAAGTATATAATACGGTCTAATAGATAAATAGTTAGTATAACTATCTAATAAATATAGGATCGAGGGGATTATAGAGATCTAAGTAATCTAGGATTAATAGGATTACTATACTCTATACGATCTAACGTTAAGGATTATAGCTAGGCCTATAATCTAAGGATAGTCTTTATAAGTATATATAGCTACCTACTTTTACTCCTTTAAATAGATAGCTCTTTAGCTTTTAATATAAATCTTTATTATAATTCTATCTTTAATTCTAATTACCTAGTTATAGTCTACGGTCTATAACCTCTAACTTATTACTAACGTAATATACTTACTATTACTTAGACCACGCCCTATTATATCTACTAATATAAACCCCTTAATAGGTTTATCCCTTAAGAATAATACCGGTCGTTATACGTTAAAAGCTCTTATTTAGTATAATACTATATTACTTTAAGTAATATCGTAACTATTAATATACCTATATAGTAAGCTAGATTAACTAACTCTAGAGCTACTATATCGCCTTAGGATATAATACGCGAAATTATCGCCCTTTAATATAAGGTATAGTTACTTAAGAACGGAGGAGGTAATAGATAAGTTAGGGACCTTAGAGAAGTAGTTAAACTAAAATAGCTAGGACTATTCGATAGTACTTATAGCACGCTTTAAGACTTTCTTACTTAACTTAAGGCCTACTACTAGTTTTACCCTACTAAACTCTTAGACTTAGTCGAAAAGGTACTTTATATAGGAAATTATTTATTTAAAATAGTACTCGCTTAGTTTAGACCTATTATAAGGGATTTTCTTAATAACTAATTAGCGTAATAAGATAATAAGATAGATAAAGTCTTTACTAGTTTCTAAGGATTTAAAGAAGCTATTATAAAGGTATTTAAAATAACTAACGAGGAATAAAAAGCTAAATAAAAACTTTAAGAACTTTAATAAAGGATCTTAGTATTAAATTATACTATAAAGTTCTATTAAGTTACCTTAAAGCTTAATTAGGATAACGAACCTCTTATATTACGATTCTATAATAGGCTTTAAAAAGAAGTTAAGGACGAACTCTATAAGGAAAATTAACTTAATAACCTCTTAGACTATATTACTATAGTAGTATAAATTAACGATAGATAGTATACGCGACGCTAAGAAAAGAAGTAAGGAAGAGGAAACTAAAACCCTTCTTATAAGAATAACTTTAACCGACGCGCTAACTATAAAAAGAAGCGTAAAACTCCTATTACCTATACCTATATAATTAACTTAAGTAAGATAGATCTAAACGTAATATAAAAAAGTAAAGGAAAGTATTTTAACTATAGGAAACTTAAATATTACTTTAAAGAATATAAATAACCTTATAAGGAGAAGAAAACCTACTAAGTACTAGCCTTAAAAGGTAAGAAATACTTAAACGCTACTAATAAATAAGAACTAAAGTATAAACTCCTTAGTTAAACTATATATTATAACGACGAATATATAGTATACTTAAGCGATAAGAACGGTATTAAATAGTTCTTAAAGCTATTAAAGAAAACCCTTATAATAATATAATAAAGGGATCTTAAAATATAGAAATAAGTTAAATTTATAGAACTAAAATACCCTTATCTTAAAAGAGTCTCTTAAGACTAAATTAAAAAGAACGGTAACCGATTTTAAGAGGATATATAAAATAAAAATCTATAATAATAATAGGTAGTTTATAAGTAATATAATAAAAAAGATATAAATATAGCCCTTATACTTATAAAACTTAGATAATAACTTAAATAAGAATAATAAAGTATCGACGATATAAGCTCTAAAAAATAAGAAATACTTAGAGAAATAAAAGATAAGAACGAACTTATACTACTACCCTTACTATTAAGGGAAAATACTATAATTAAAGAATACGCTTTATACTTCGAAGAATTTAAAGAAATACTTAAAATTAAAACCTAATAAATACCTTAAATTCTTATAAAAAACTAATAAGCTATATTAATTCGATATTAACCGGTACTATATAAAGGAAACTATACTATAGCTATTACTATAGTTAATACTTTTATAGCTCTATAATAAGAATAGTAACTATAAGGAGAATTTAAAGATAATCTATAAATACTACTTACTTATAAGTACTATAAGTATATTTTATAGATATTATACGTCTACCTAGATTATATAATATACTTTTAGATAAAGGTATAATATAACGCTTTCTTAGTTAGGTTTAAAGGATAAGTACTTTCGAAACCCTACTTAAGTATAAAACTAAACTACTAGAAAATCGATTAACGCTACCTAAACGACTAAGTTATATTATTAGAACCTAATTACGGTATACTACTTAAATACCGCGATAATTACGGTTTATTAATAAGATATCTTTTAAAGATATATAAAATCTATAAATATACTAAAATAAAGAAATAGTATAACGCTACTTACTTTAAAGTATTTAAACTATTAATCTTTTAAAGACTTATATAATAAGTTAAATATAATAAAGAAGATTATAACGAATATATATACCTAAACTATAGAGTTTATAAATATAAAAAAGTATAAGTATAGTATAAACTATATAATAATATACTAAAAGATTATTAGTAATATATATAAAGGCTATAAGCTATATTCGACTAAGGAAAAATCGATATAAAAATACTATATAGAAAATAGAAAGATATAGAACGAAAACTTAACCTTTAATATAAAAATAAATAGAATTATAAAGTATAGTACGTAATTAACTATAAAGTAATATAATATAAATAATATAGCGTTAAGAAATAAGAAATCTTTAATTAGCTATAAGAAATTAATCTCTTAAGCCCTAATATAGTACTATATAATAAAAATATAAAGAAACGATATTAATAATAAATTAAAGAAGAATACTTAAATAAAATAAATAAGAACTAAGTAAAAAATAAGGTATACTATCTATAAAAGGGCTATAAACTAGTATAATATAATAAGATCTAAGGACCCTATATATAGTAATAGTAAGCTATAGTAACTAAATAGTATTAGATATCTAAATCGCGGGATATTATATATATATACGTTTAGACTATAGCGTAATAGGTAATTACGTTTTACTTAAAGTTATTAATCGTTACTAACTTATATAGAGATATAAAATAGATTTATATAAACTTATAAATATTAAAAGAGAGGCCTTTAACTATAATAACGGAATTATTAATATAGAAATTAATTACCTTAATATTAATATCTAGGGCTATAATAAATAAGTTAACTTTAATATTATAGATATTAAAGAATATAACCTTATATTAGGGCTTCTATAGCTATAAGAGAGCAACCTATTAATTAAATAGAAAACTAGCTAGCTATATTAAAATAAAGATATAAGTTTCTAAGACTAGTAGATTTAAAAGAAAGTAAAATTTTACGATAATTTAGCTACTAAATAAGATAAAAGGGATAACCGTTTAAGTAAATTATTATAGGCTTTAGTAATATAAACGAAAATAGTAACCGAACTAGTAAATATAAAATTAACTAATAAGACCTACGTACTAACTAATATAGCTATATAACCTAGTATCTAATATAAATAAAATAAAGGATATAATATAAAGATTTAAAGAGTTATTACTACTTTAAGGAAAGACCTTAAATAAATTAATAAAGAGCTTAAGTTAAGAGAAACTAGCTCTTAAAAAAAAGAATAAAGCCTATAAGATAAAATAAAAAATATCCTTTAAGAATACCGGAAATATAATAAACTCTTTAAAGAAGAACTTAAGATAGGGTTACTTAAATATAGCTAATAAAACCACGAAATTTATCTTAAGGATAGAATAACGCTAATATTTTATAAGATCTATAACTTAAACGAAAAGTAACTATAAACGCTACGCGACTACCTTAACGAAAATCTATAAAAGGGATATATATAAATATTAATATCTAAAGTAGGCTATCTAGTTATATTTATTTTAAAGAAAAATAGTAAGCTATAATTAGTTATTAACTATAGACGCTTAAACGATATTATAATAAAGGACTAAATACTATTACCGCTTATATTAAAACTATAAGATCGACTATATAGTAAAAAATAGTTTATAGCCCTCGATCTTAAAGGCGCCTATAACTTAATATATATAAAAAGGGATATAAATAAATAATAGCCTTTAAAATAAAATTCAGACTATTTAAATATCTAGTAATACTATTTAGACTTATAAATATACTAGCTACCTTTTAATAGATAATTAATAATATCCTATATAAATACTTAGATATCTTTATAGTAGTATACTTAGATAATATCTTAATCTTCTTAAATACCTTAGAAGAATATAAGGAATATATCTATAAGGTACTTTACGTACTTTAAAATATAAAGTTATTAGTTAAACTAAAGAAAAGTAAGTTCTATATATAAGAAGTAGACTTCCTTAGATATATAATCTTACTAAGAGAGATATAAATATAATAAGATAAGATTAACTTAGTTAAAGAATAGCTAACGCTAAAGAATATTAAGGACGTTTAAAGTTTCCTAGGATTTATAAATTACTACTAACGATTTATTAAAGATTTCGGAAAGATTATAGTATTACTATATAACTTAATAAAGAAAGAAAAAGGATTTATATAGGACGATAAAACTAACGAAGCTTTTAAATATATTAAGACTATAATTATATAAGAACTAGTCTTAATTACCTTTAATCTAAAATAATAAATTAAACTTAAAACTAATATATTAAACTTTACTCTATAAGTATAAATCGGATAAAAAGATAATAAAGGAAGATTATAACTAATTATATTTTACTTAAAAAAGCTATATAGTATAGAACTTAATTACCTTATCTATAATAAAGAATTCCTTATAATTATTTAAGCTTTTAAGGAATTTTAATACTACCTTCTTAAAAGTAAATATAAAGTTAAGGTCTATATAGATTATAAGAATATCTTATATTTTATAACGATATAATAGTTAAATAGATAATAGATTTAATAGGCCGAATACTTATTAGAATTCGACTATAAAATAATCTATAGAAAAGGAATAGAAAATAGTTAAGTTAATACCCTTAGTTAATAAATTAACTACGATATAGGAGTACCTATAGTAAAAGGATAGCTCTTAGAAATTAATAAAAACGGGAACTACTAGTAATAATAGCTAAATATAATATTTAAAGTATAACTTAACGACTTAATATACTAAAAGATCCTAAAATAGATAAAAGAATATAAAGTACTAAATAAATATAATATAGAATATTTAGAAGTTCTAATATATAAAAATAAAATCTAGATACTATTAGTATTATAAGATAAAGTTATATAAGATATATATAAATATTTAATATATAGATATTAAGGAATCTAAAAAATAATAAAACGGATTAAATAATAATATAACTTCTTATAGCTTAAGGAAGTAGTATAATAAGTTATTAAAGAATATAAACTTTAAAAAAAAACTTCTCGCGAAACTAATATATACCTATAGTAGGTATATATCGCGACTAAAACACTAACTAATACTAAGAATTAATTTAGTAGTATTAATTACCCTTAGTAACGATATTATACTAAGGCCGAGGGGTAGGTAAATATAGTAGCGGCCCTTAACGTACTAGGCTCGATTAGAGCGCGTAGCGCGAAGAGACGCTACCCGAATTTATATACCCTAATAAAGCGAGTTAATAAACCTAAAGTAGCGATACGATACCGGCCTAGGCGCCGAGCGACCCTATAAAAAAAGTAGTATACGACGAACTCGCGGGCTTTATCCTAAGCGTATAGTTCGGTAGGGTATAGGTAGTAGTTAAACGGCTCTTTAGGGCGAAGAGCCGCGCTAGTAGCGCGTTATTAGCGGTACTCCGCGCGGACGAGAGCTTTAAGATAATAATCCGGGATATAATTAAGGAGGTAGTTAAGGAAGAACTCCGCCTAAAATCCTAAGCCGCGAACTAAAGGATATAGTAAAGGCGGTAAATACGGCCCTAAAAGCTACGAGCGCTATAGCGGCGAGGCGCCTCTAAAGCGGAGATATCGCGGTTATATTTAATACCGCGGCGAGAGCCTATTAGAGGGACTAAGGCTAGGTTAAGGCCGTGTTCGGACTAGAGGCTACGATCTCCCGCCGCGCGTATACGGTAGTCGTAAAGAACGTCCCCTTAAGGGTAGCGATAGTAGATAGGGAGCGATTGCTTTATAAGATTATAGAGGCGAATAAAGTCGAGGTCCTTTAGGCCCGGGCGCTATGCCCCCGATCTAAGATATTAACGGCGATAACTATACTTATTAAGGTCGGTAGCTTAGAGGAGGCTAATAGGCTCTACGACCTAGGCCTAGTCCTTAAAGTATAGATCTTTTAATACGAACCCTACGATAAGTCGGTCCGACTATAAAGGTACTATAACTACTATAGATATAGCTATATCGCTAGGCGATATATATCGATATAACTCTATAGCCGATATAGGAGCACGGTATATAAATTTAAAGGTATATAAGTAAAAGCGGAATTTTAGGAAATTAAGGAATTACGTAAGACTATATAATAAAGGGCAATTAAGTATAAGGTAGGATTTTCAACGGAATTTATTAGTAGTATATTAGTATATAAAAGAGGTGTTAAAGTTAATAATTCTCTATCTATCTACTAGCGGATATACTATCTTATATAGATAATTATAGCTAAACGGAAGAACCTTTCGGGACTAGATTTGGCTACTATATAGCCCTAAGACTAGGGAATTCCGTAATATCTTAAGTGAATCTAGAAGTATCTTAGTTCTACTAATATTCGTGTTTAGAGGAGGTTAGTCGTGCCGGTATTCTTAAGAGGTCTTAGTTAGTATTCTAAGCTAGCTCTATTCCTTCGATTCCCGATTATACGATAACCGGCAACCCGTTTAATGCATAATAACATATAAAATAATAAGCGATTCTTGCTCTATAGGATGAGATTTTATTTATAATTAATATACTATATATTAGCTTATATAATCGGGAGAGTATATTATAGCTGCTTTATTTATAGTAGGAACACTATTCCTTATAGCCTCCCTTAAAGAGTAGATTTATATACTCTTTACTAATTTATTTATAGTAGTATATATATAGGGTAAAAACCTAATATAGGAAAACCATTCTTATACCTTAATAGGATATATAAAAACCTATTCTTTCTTAGGAAAAAAAATCCTTAGGTATATACTAATAGAAAAACCTATAGTAGGAAAAATCTATAGTTATAATAATTATTTATAGGATAACCTTATATAAGGTAGAACCTATTATTACTAGGAAAATCTTAATAGATAAAAACCTAGTAAATATTTCTCTAGGAAACCTAAAAAAGGAAAAACCTAGTAGGGGAAAGATATAGAAAGTATAAGAAATATCTAAAAACCCCTTTTAATTGCTTAGGAACTTATATTAAGGATAGACCGTCTCTAAATTTATAGAGTAATCTAGGTCTTAATTCCTTCGTAAAAATATTAGCTATATTATCTTTTAATTTAATATAAAAAACTCTAATTTCCCCTTCTCTTATACTAGTTCTAGTATAGTAATAGCTAATCTTATATACTTAGACCTTTTATAAAATTCCGGATTTTCTGCTAATTTAATAGCAGTAGTATTATCCGTTAAAATAGGAGGTATAGTATTAGGAATCTTAATAGATAGATCCTTAGTAATATTTTTCAAAAGTATATTTAAATAAATAGCTTCTTTATTTACCTCCCTAAGGCTAATATACTCTGCTTCGTAGGTAGAAAGGGCAATAGCTTTCTACTTAGAGTAAGCCTAGCTTATTATATTATTATATATATAAAAATAGTAACCGGAAAAGGATTTTCCGTCCGTTAAATCCGACGCCTAGCTAGAGTCGGTAAACCCCTTTATATATAAATAGGCAAAAGGGATATTATAATTATATTTAATCTTTAGGCTAGGGAATTTATTTAAATATTTCTAAATTATATTTAAAGCCTTAAAATACGTCTAGTTAGGCTTAGCCGTAAATCTAGCGTAGGAAATTATAGAATATAAGATATCTAGCCTAGTAAATAAGGCTAAGTATAATAGAGATCCTATTTCTTTTTAAAATTATAATATATCTTCCTTAAAAGGTAATTCCTTTGCTTTTATAAGCTTAAAGCCTACTATAGCGGGTAAATTTAAAGTTCCTAAACCTTCTTTATTAAATTCCTTTAATTTATTTAAGGTATAATTTTCTTAGGATATATATAGCTCTTTATTTTCTCGGTTTATTATAATATTTAGACCTAAGAAGTCTTTTATATCTCTTAAGATAGTAAAATCTAGGAATTTAGATAATTCTTTAAATAATCTTTCTTTTATTATAGATTTAGAGGGCCCTACTATAAGAAAGTCGTCGACGTAAATTGCTAAGGCTATACTATAGTCCTTATTACGGAGTAGGTAAAGGCGTACGCGTAGGTACTATCTATAGGATAATATTAATAAGCTATATAGAGCTCTTCTATACGCGGCTAGCCCGCCCCTATACTTATAGGATCCGGCCCTCTATATATAACTATATAGCTTAGGCCGCGGCCTAAGCCTATTACCTATAATAGTTAAAGACTCTTATATAATACCCTCCCTTAAGCGCGGCGTAGCGCTGCCCTATTAACGGCTCCCGTATAATTAAGCCTATACCGCGGGCTCTTCCTTGCCCTTTCCTATTAATAGGGCCGGCCCTACTAGCCCTATTATCCCCGCGCCCGTTAGCCCGGGCAGCTAGGACCCGGCTCTATACTTATCGGCCGGCTAGCCGTTTAAATAGGGGCGTAACCTATTATATACGCCCCTAAGTAGCCGGCGGCTAGTCTAGACCTACGTAAGCCTTAGGTTACCCGTCCCCTCTACCTTAGGTAGTATCCTCTACTAAGGGGTATATAAGGCGGTATCCCCCCCTTCTCCCTTCCCTTCCTTCTCTCCTTTCTTTAACTATAGTAGTAGTATTAATAGGTAAGTTCCGCTCTACTTAAGGCGTTAGTCCGTTCCTAGCTATATAGGCCGCTCTATTAACGTATGCTTATAGTAGTAGCGGTAGTAGCAATAATAGCCCTAATAATAATAATAACTCTAACTAATAAGTTCCGCGCTTTATAGAGCGGGAGGCCGTATTCCGTTATACTAACTTCCGCGATAGATATATCTGCCTCTCCCTCTCCTACCTCCTCCTTCTCGGAGCGTATAGAGTCGTTCGTCGACGCTATGCTAGCCGCGGCCGACGATAACTCCGCCGCTACCGCCGCTCCTACCCGCGCCGCTGCCACCGCTCCTACCGCCGCCGCCGCCGCCTCTACTATACTATTCGCTCTTACGTCGCCCCTTAGGGTAACGACGCCGTCCCCGCCGCTACCTATAACGCCCGGCCCCTCGGCCCCTACCTCTATCTCCGCTACCCCCGTAAGTCTATAGTTAAGTAAGCGTAATAAACGTTATCCGCTAACCTCCTATAGTATAAGCGCTAAGTATAGGCCGGCGCCGCCTACTCGGCCCCCTATATACGTTATACGTCGTAGGAGCTCGACTACTCTAACTAGGCCGGGCGCCGCCGCGGAGGTAGCTACTACTAGTACGCGCGAGCCGGCCGCGCCTATAAGGCGGCGCCTCCCGTCCTACTCGCTACGGCGTTGGCTTAGAAGGCCGGCTCGTATAGGCAGGCGCGGGGGGCTACTAAGAAGCGCCTTACCGCCGCCGCCGCCGCCTACCGTAACCTCCGCGCCCTCGAGTAATAGGGCCTTATACCTAAGTAAATCCTACTCCTCCGCTCCCTTATTTCTGCCTCTAACGTACCCGGCGCTAGGGATACTACCTCCGTCGCCCTATCGGCGGTCCCCTTAGCTATACCCGCCTCCGCTACCGCCGCTACCCCTACCGCCGCTGCTAGCCGCCGCCCCTCTACCTCTAGAGCCGCCGCCGCCGCTAACTAGCTTACGGGCTTAGAGGGCCGCCTTAGCGCCTTAGAGACCGCCGCCGCCGCTAATAAAAAGGAGGAGGCTAATAAGGATAACGATAACGAAGATAATAATAATAATAATAATAAGGAATAGGCCTAGGTAGTTTAAGGGCTTTACCTTATAATAAATACTATTTTTATCTCCGCCTATACTATTACGCTTATATTGCCTATATTACCGTAACTACCCCCTCTACTATACCTACTTCGTAGTCTTAGCCTAGGCTACTATCGGTAGTCCGCTAGTCTATTATTCTCGTTTACTATTCCGAATAAGGCTTCGAACTTATTAAGGGCTATAGTTCCTATAAACTTATATATAGGTTCCTACGTAGGGTTAAGATACCCGCGCTACTTAACGAGGACCTCCTAGCGTTTCCCTTTACCGACCTTTTTCTAGCGCGCGGCCTATATCTCTTTAACCTCGAACTCGTCCTTTCCCTCTACCTCGATTATAGGCGGTTAAGCATCCGCTACTTCTTATCTAGGTAGCGGGTTAAAGGAGGCTCTATAAAGGAGGTCTACGTTAATCTTATTATAGACCCCTATTAGGAGACTATCGAGCTCTATAACCTACGGGCTAATAACCCTCTATACCGTAAACTTCGCGTATAGCTAGTTAAGCTTCTTCTTTAGTCGTGCCGACCTATAGTTACGGAGGTCTAGCTATACCTTATCTCTTACCGCGAACCTATCTACTAAGGCCTTAGTCTTATTAGCGTGCTGCTCTTAATCTTACGCCGCGGCGGCTATCGCGGATTAGTAATAATCCGTGGTCTCCTATAGCTTTTATATAAACGTAGAGGCGCGGCCCTTTAATAACGCGTTACTATACTACTCCGCTACTACGTCTACGGTAAAGGGAACTAGTAAGGGTAGTTTAAAGCTATACGTCGTAAAGAAAAGGGCTATCTTAATAGAGGTATATAGTTTACTATTTAACGTAAGTTAGGCCGCGGGGAGCTACCGGTCTTAGTCTACTTAGTTACGGGCTACGATAGCCTATAGGTAAGCCTACGCCTCCTAGTTAACCCTCTCGGGCCCTCTATTAGTCTATAGGTAATATACTATACTAAGTAGCTACGTAATCTAAAGTAGCTAGTATAGGTACTATTAAAAGCGGCTAGTTTAATTCGATCCCTTATCGCTTATAATAAAGGCTAGCTAGCTATATAAGCGGGCCTAGTACTATAGGAAGCGCTCTATATAAGACTCTATATCTATAGATAGTATCGGCTTTAATACTATAGACTTACTAAGTCGGTCCTTAATTACCTATATATAGCGGTTGCCGCCTTCTATAAGTAGGAGGTCCGTTATAAAGTCTATCTATATATATATATAGAACCGGTCGGGCACCGGAAGCTACTTAAGTAGCCCCTTAAGCTATACCCTTTAGATCTTTATATAGCTATAGATATTATAGTTATAGAGGAAGCGACGAACGTAGTACTATAAGAGGGGCTAGTAAAAGTCCCTCGTAAGGCCTACTACTATACCCTATCTACCTAGGTAACCTACGACGCTAGAGTTATAGATAAGTTAGACTAGCCTCCCTTAGAGCTTATTCCGTTCGTCTAGCTCTAGTAGTCCCTCCTTCTCCTTAGCTTCCGTAGTATATAGTACGCCCGGTACTTATAGTCTCCCCCGCTAGCGTAGATGCCCCTATAGGTCGATATAGTAGTCGGCTACCTATACCTTTAGCTTTAGCTTCGGATCTAGGCATCGAGCGCCGGACTTAACGGCGCGGCGCACGCCCTCGTAGGTATAGTCTAGAGCCGCTATCCTATCCTATAAGCGTTATAGGGCCTTATCTTAGAACACTCTCGCCGCGCGCGCCCCTAGGCCGGTCTATCCCTCCTCGCTAGACCGAGGTAAGGGCGTAGGGGGAAGCTTATTCGCTAGCACCGCGTCTTCCTTTACTAAGGAAGCTCCTATATAAGTCTATAGTACTTCCTACGGGATAAGCTATAGATCCTAGGCCTCGATGTCCGCTCCCGTCGGCTGGTCTTAATCCCTTTAGGAAAGCGCGTTTAAGACCGCGGAGTCCCGCCTAGGGCGGTACTTAATCGAGAAGTTAAAGCGTAAGAGATACTCCGCTTAGCGGGCTTACCGCTCCGAGAGGTACTAGCGAGTTATAAAGTACTTAAGGTTCCTATAGTCTATAAGAACCTCGAAGCTCTTATAGCTCCGGAGCTCCGCTTACTATTACTTAAGGTAGCTAATAATTACTAGTATCTCCTTATCGTAAATAGCGTAATTCCGCTCCGCTAGGGTTAGCTTATAGGAGTAGAACGCTATTAGTTACTTCCGCTTATCTACCTATTAGGAGAGCGTTCCTCTAAGTGCCTAGCCGCTATAGTCCGCTTTAACTAACGTAGACCGGTCGAAGTCCTACTAGAGTAGTACCGGGGCTTAAGAGAATAGGTCCTTAAGCGTATAAAACGCTCCTTCCTATACGGGCCCCTAGCGAAAGGCGGTCTACTTCCTAGTAATCTCGTTTAAGGGCATTATAATATAGGAGAAGCCCTTAATAAATATCCTATAATAGTTTGCGAACCTAAGGAAGCTTTATATGCCTATCTATATAGTTAGGGCAGCTTAGTCCCGAATCGCTTAGATCTTTATAGGGTCCGCCTATATACCTACGCTTATATAGATAATAAAGCCTAAGTACTTAACCCTCTTAACCCTAAATTCGCACTTATCTAGGTCGAGGTAGAGCCTATAAAGTTAGAGGCGCTCTAGGACCCTTTATACTTTCCGTATATAGTCCTTATAGGAGCCGCTCGTATAGATAAGGATATTATCTATATATATAGAGGCGAACTTATCGAGGAAGTCTTAAAGTACGTTATTAATATAACGTTAAAAGGTAGCGGGCGCTCTTAAGAGGCTAAAGGGCGTTATAAGCTACTTAAATAAGCTATAGCGTATATAGAACGCTATCTTCTACTTATTACCCTCTAAGATCTATACCTTATAGAACGCCTATTTTATATCTAGCTTTATAAACTACTTTACCTTTAAAAGGTTATAGAGCGTATTTAAGATTAGGGGTAAGGGGTAGCGGTCCGGCCTTATAATTACGTTTAGGGCCCTATAGTCGTAATAGAACTATATCCCGCCCCTTAGTTTACGTATAAATAAGACTAGCGCTCTTACTTCGGAGCTACTTACTTAAATAAAACCCTTATCTAAGAGGTCCCTTAGCGTCTTCTTTAGTACTAGTAGCTCCGCGTATAATATACTATATAGCGGTCTAAATAGTGCGGGTAGTTCCTACCCCTTCTTATTAGTATAGAGTACGATCCTATAGTCTACCCCTAGCTTATATAGGTTAAGCTTATCTACTTCCTAAGACTCGAATAGCGGTAGGAGGTCGTAAAAGCGCTCCGGTATCTATTACCGTAGCTTAAAGGGCGACTTTAGCTTTTTTATCTAGAGGGCCTTATCGATATCCGCTAGGCTAACTACGTAGACCGCTACGTTAGCCGCTACCTAGCCTTGCCCCCGCTTTACCTATCGTATAGTTCCTACGAAGATAGAGGCAAGGACTTCTTATACCGAGTATAAAGCTTACACGCTTAGTCCTACGCCTATAAAACTATCGTCGTAGCGGACCTACTATTACGTAGGCCTAAACTATAGCTTCCTTTAGTACGGAACTAAGTATAACTCTATATATAATAACTAAGGTTTCCCGAGGATTAAGGGAAACTCTAGTTAGGGGATTATATAGGCTACGATAAGCTTATAGTAACCGTTAACCTCTATAGCTAGCTACGTAATACCCCTAATTACCGTACCCTCTATCGCGCCTAAGGCGCCCTTTACTTACCTTAAGGCGATCTTTTCTACCGGCACTTATATCTCTCGCGTAAGCGCCTCGTTAACTATAGCGTAGCACTAGTAGCCCTTATCTATAAGGGCGGTAACGGGTAAGGAGTTATTAATTATAACCTATATTAAAGTAGGCTCCTCTTCTATATAGGCGGATAATTCTTCTTTCTCCTTTACTAGTGCTAGTAATTAAGGCTCTAGAGCCCGTCTTTACTCCGGAGCTACTCTTTTTCCTCTAGGCCTAAGGGGGCGGAGTCCTCCTTATCGTCTAAGGCGAGGAGTAGTTCTATCTTCGCTACTCGAACCGCTATAGGCCGCTTAGCTAAAAGGAAGGGGCATTTTAATATAAAGTACGTAGATACTCCGTAATATAGGCAGCGGCCGTTAGCCTTCCTCTTCCCGATTTCCTTGCTCGTTACCTACTTCGCCCGCTACTTAAAGTATAGGGCGGTATAGGGGGTAGTCGACGGCGTCTTCTTACCGCGTTTAGCCTAGTCTATATAGGTAGCCGATATTAGGGTATCCCCGTCTATATCGATAGCCGGTTATTTATCTTACGGAGGGGCGGTAATCCCGTCGCCGCTATACGGCGTACGCTTATAAAGCTTTTAAAAACGCGGCGTCTACTTATAGCCCTAAGCTACCTTTATTAACTAGCTTATATACTTACCGTAGTTAGTAAGTATAATTATAGGGATAAGTAGCTCCTATAGGGCTAGTATAATCGAATTCTATAGCTATATAAGCTTCGCGCTATCTTCCTATACTATAGTCCCCGCTACCTATAAGAGCGTCTCTTTAAAATCGGGAAGGAATTCGCTAAAGGTTTATCTATCTCTCTACTTAAGGGTCTATAGCCTATCTTACGCCTTCTCCCGCTCCTATACGTTGCCGAACGTATATATAAGGTATTAGAAGAAGTCTTATAGGTCGCGTCTGCCCCTAAGGCCGCCCTTATCCTAGAATCTAAAGATCCGCCGTATCTAGGGCTCCGGCAGCGTATAAAGGAGCGAATACTACGCTATATCGCGATAGCTATTTAGGCCCTATTTCTCGTCGGTTATAAACTTCGTCTATAGCCGGCTAAGGAAGAAGTAAAAGGACTCCGGCTTACTATCCTAAGTCGGCTAAGGGAGCGGCTTCCTCGTCGGTAGTATCGCCGCCGTAACCGGCGTTACGGAGGCCGTAGGGGTTAAAGCCGGTCTCGTAGACGGCTCCCTTAGTATAGCGAGAACCTCGTCCTTCTCGCTAGCCGTCGCGCTTTTAATCGCTTCTAGGATAGCTACGATACTTCCTATCTATCTAGGGAGGGGCGGAGTGCTTCCTCGAGGGGGAGGCGCCCTCTCTAGAGAGATATCTATTAGATCTATTAATTAATAGCTTATACTATTACGGAGTAGGCAGAGGCGTACGCGTAGGTGCCGTTTATAGGATAATATTAATAAGCTATATAGAGCTCTTCTATACGTAGCTAGCCCGCCCTTATACTTATAGGATCCGGCCCTCCGTATATAACTATACGGCTTAGGCCGCGGCCTAAGCTTATTACCTATAATAGTTAAAGACTCTTATAGTCCTTATTTATAAATAC
The DNA here is from genome assembly GCF_020360975.1 of Hirsutella rhossiliensis. Lineage (NCBI taxonomy): Eukaryota > Fungi > Ascomycota > Sordariomycetes > Hypocreales > Ophiocordycipitaceae > Hirsutella > Hirsutella rhossiliensis. The sequence goes on along the minus strand of NW_025408676.1, from coordinate 2,677,519 downwards.
TCCTTTATTTATTAAAAGAGGAAGAAATCCGAGATTATTTAGTATAATTTTTAAATAATTATACTAGAGCTTAGGACTTTATTTTAGGCTATATAATACTTTCTTTAGCTTTGCTTTAATTTAACCGGTTTTATATAGGTCTAGGAATTTAGTTAATTTAATTCCTTTAGCTCTATAAGCTAATCTATATTTTAAATAATATTCTTTAAGAGCGTATTCTTCGTAGCTTATAGGAAGATCGATATATACTTCGCTATCTATATCGGTATATATAAAGGCATTTATTATATCTATTTATAAAGCTTTAAATTCGTAGATAATAGCTAAAATAAGTAGAATTCTAATAGATTCGGGTCTAGCCGTAGTCGAGAAGGTATCTAGGAAATCTAAGCTATAGATCTACTTAAATCCCTATATTACGAAACGGGCTTTATATTTTATTATATTATTTTAACTATCCTTCTTAATAGTATAGACCTAGCGGCCTCCTATAGCCTCCCTATCCTTAGGGAGGTAGGAAAATTCCTAAGTTTTATATTTAATTAGCTAGATAATTTCCTTAATTATAGTATCTTTCTAAAATGCTATTTTAGGGCTATTTATTGCCTATTTATAGGTCTTTAGAATTTTTAGATCCTAATTTTCTATACTAGCTAGAATTAACTCTATAAAATCGTAGTTTAAAAATAAATTAACGTTAAGGTATTCGATATAGTTAGAATCGAACCCTTCTAGCTTCTTAGGTAATTCTACTACTATTTTACTAGTAGTAGGAATAGGATCGTTATTTAGAGACTCTTCTTCTATAGAGGGCGAGGGACTTTTATCTCTAGGTTCTTTAGTAGCTTCCTTTATAGGGATATAGCTTTCTAGCTTATCTTTATTCGGAATAGAATTAAAATCAAAGGTATTATTACTACTAGAGATTTCTAGATTTTTTATAAATTTATTTTCTAGTATAGTAATATCTCTAGAGATAGTAATCTTTCTCTTAGAAAAATCCTAGATTTTATATATATTTTCTAAATAGCCTACTATTATTCCCTTAAAAGCTCTATTATCTAGCTTATCTTTAAGGTCTTTATTCTTATAATATATAAGGCTTCCGAAGGTCTTAATTTTATTTAAGGTCTCGAAGAGTAGTATTATATTATCCCTCTTTTCTATAGGACTTTTAAATCCTATTATAGAATGCGGTGATCTATTATATAAATAGGTAGCTATTAAAACAGCTTCTCCCTATAGATATTTAGGAAGCCTAGTAGTAAATAAAAGAGCTCGTACTTTTTCTAATATAGTACGATTTATTCTTTTTATTCTACCGTTAGATTCCGGCGTCCTAGGAGGACTAGAATTAAAGGTAATTCCTTCTTTTTCGTAATAGAGCTTTATTTTATATATAAATTCTTTAGTATTATTAGAAAATGCTTTTCTAATCTTAGTATTTTTAGGGTTATTTTCTACCCTATTTTTAAATTCTAGGAACCTATCTAGAGCTTCTCCCTTTTTTCAAAGAAGGTATATTTCTAGATATTAGGTTCCTATATCTAGGAAAGAAATATAATAGTAATATTTATTATAAGTAGGCACTTTAATTAGCCCTTAAATATCTAATACTATTTTTTCTAAATAAGAATAAGACTTATACGAAGGTTGTTTATTAACCTTATTCGTTGCTTTAGCTCTAATATATTATTATTAAGATTATACTAGTAACCTATCTAAAGGTATCTAGAACTTCGACGTTAAATAGGAGGGAAAAACTAAAGTGCCTAGGGGAAAACCCTCCCCTCTTTCGTAGCTAGTCCGCCCTTATACCGGGTCGCGGTTATAATACGTAGGAATCTTACGCCGGCTATCTTAGGTATCGTTATAGTTAGTCGGAATCGCATTAGCCCCGCTATAAAGTAACCTTAGAAAGTAACTCCTTTACGTACGCGGGGTATATAGCGTTAATCGGTAGTACGAGCGTTTTTTTAGTTAACGGTTAATAGTTAATTATATAATTATCTCCGACCTTATCCTATAACGATATCTTCCCGGGCTCTGCCTTGTTTTTCCGCCGTAAGGCTTAGCGGGCTATTTTTTATTAATGCCGGCCTTTAGCCGGGCCGGTAGTCGGGTTATCGTACCGGCTTCGCGCCGTACTTATCGAGTTACTAGTATCGGCCCTGGGTTTTTTGTTTTCCCGGTCGGGGGGCCTAGACCGGGGTTAGGGGGAGGTCCTAACGAATTCGTCGCTAGGTCCGGGTAGGCGAGGTCCGGGCCGGCCTACTTATAGCGGGGCTAGACTGCTAGTATATTTATAAGCGCTTCTAGAAGCGCTGATTAGCTAATTAATAAGTAGGTTAGCGTAGTCTACTAGTCCGACTAAAAATTAATCGTGCCCCCGGCCGGATTCGAACCGACTCTAGCGTTATAGCTAGCAGGCTTCCTAGGTATATAACTACTATACTACGAGGGTTAGCTTTAATATATATTTCGTATTACTTTATTTTATTTTCCTCTTTTAAAGGCATTTTTATATCCTTATTATATCTTTTTAATATTTCTAAAATAGCCCTACTATTTATATACCTTAAGCGTAAGTGCTAAGTATAAAAATCTATATCCTTTGCTTTTAAAAACGTAATAAGGATTAATTAGCTTTCTAATAAAGGTTCTATAGGAATATAATATAATTTATTTCTAAGAAATCCTTTAGTAAGGACCTTAGCCTTATTATCTAATAAAAGGACTTTATTTCCTCCTATTAAGGCATAGGTATTATTAAAATAAGATTAGGATAGTATATTTACCCTTAATTGGTATATAAAAGCAGTCTCGAAGGATATACCTTTTCTACTATACGGAACTTAAATACTAAGTCCCCTTTCCTTTTACTAATATAAAGGAAGCTTTTCCTAGTAAACTTTAGACTTAATTTCTTTATAGTTAATAAGGAAATTCTTATTAGATACTATATACCTAGTAGCTCCGGTATTATATATAAAATTAAAGATCCTTTTATTCTTATAACTAGAAATCCTCCTTCTCTTACCTTTAAGACTAATTCCTTTATTCTAGGAATCGAGGCTTCTAGAGGTCCTAAAAGAGAGTCTTTATTAGCTTCTATTATAGGGGTATTTATAGAGGTTAAAATTACCTCTAAATCCTTGACGTTTATATAGGGGTCAGCCCTAGAAAGGTCTATAAGGTCGATATCTAGGTCTATATTTTCTTATAAAGCTATATTTAAGACCTTATTACTATCTTCTAAATCGGACTCTAGCTCGGTAATTCGAGCCTTCCTTCTTTTATTAGTAGTAGAAATGCTATTAAAAGGGGATTTCTTCCTAGAGGAAGAAGAAGAAGAAGATTTTCTCTTCTTAGAAATTTAAGTCCTATCGTCACTTTTTCCTTTATTTAATACCTAATAAGCGGGAGCCTTATTTAGGTATAATTTATAGCAATTTACTATAAAATGCCTTGGTTTTTTGCATTCCTTATAATAAGGAGTATCTATAGAATTTCTATAGGATTTCTAAGGCTTCCTTTATATTAAGAAGGCTTTCTCCGAAGATTTATCTATATCCTTTATTCTTCTAGCTTCGTCTAAAAGACTAGCTGTTAGGGATTCGAGGGTAAACGCTATAGAATTATACCTAAGGCTCTACGTAATATTTATAATATAGCTTCTAAATTCCTTATTAAGGCAATTAAGAATCTATGCTATAAGGATAACTTCTAGAATTTCTATATTACGGGATTTTAAATCCTTATAGATTTCTTTTACCTTATAAAGGTATTTCTTTAAATTAGAGCTTAAGGGACTAAGATTAAAGAGCTACTTTATAAGTAAATAATTTAATAAGAAATTCGACGGATTATATAGCTTTATAAGCTTATCCTAAGTAGCTTTAGTATTTATTAAATGCTTAATTTATATTAAAGGGCTATCTTCGACTTAAAGAAAAATCTAGGATAAAGCTTCTATAGTCTTTATATAATTTTCTTACTTTAAGGTAGCGATAAGCTTTTCCTTAGTAAGGATAGCTCTTATCCTCGTAGTTTAAAGAGTATAATTTAAATTTCCCTTAAGTCTAGAGAATTTATATTCTTTCTATCTACCTATTTTATATAAATTCGGCATTATTTCGTTCGTAGGGATCGAGAAGTTTAGGCGGGAGTTTAAGAGCGTAGGAAGGTAGAAAAAGTCGTTAAGGGGATTTTCGAAAGGAATTTTAATCGGGTATTTCGACAAGGAATTTTAAAGGTATAAGTAGTTAATTTCCTAGCTTAAAGGGAGTAAGCTAGGCTTATAACCTCTAAAGGTATATAAGCAAAAGCGGAATTTTAAGAAATTAAGGAATTACGTAAGACTACGTAATAGAGGGAAAAAAGGAGTATAAGGTAGGATTTTCAACGGAATTTATTAGTAGTATATTAGTATATAGAAGAGGTATTAAAGTTAATAATTCTCTATCTATCTACTAGCGGACATACTATCTTATATAGATAATTATAGCTAAACGGAAGAACCTTTCGGGGCTAGATTTAAGCTGCTATATAGCCCTAAGACTAGGGAATTCCGTGATATCTTACGTAAATCTAGAAGTATCTTAGTTCTACTAATATTTATATTTAGAGGAGGTTAGTCGTGCCGGTGTTCTTAAGAGGTCTTAGCTAGTATTCTAAGCTAGCTCTATTCCTTCGATTCCCGATTATACGATAACCGGCAACCCGTTTAATATATAATAATATGCAAAATAATAGGCGATTCTTACTCTATAGGATAAGATTTTATCTATAATTAATATACTACGTATTAGCTTATATAATCGGGAGAGTATATTATAGCTACTTTATTTATAGTAAGAATACCGTTCCTTATAATAACGGAGGCGAGGACGAATATAGGGCTAAGAAGGGCGAAATCCCCTATAACTATATCTTATACTAAGGGGACTACCTATCGTAGACCCGGACCTACCCTATAGCGAATAAAGCCTAGGAAAAGGCGAGGGAAAACTACCCGCGTCGACCTTAACGGTTCGCGAATACCTAGATATACGCCGAGCAACGGGTACTCCCTACCGTCGAAACCTAGGGCGTTCCTAAATCGACCGTAGTCCGGAAGCGGGGACTAGGTAGACCGCGCCGGGATAAGAGGTCGAGCTTAAGATACCCGCCGGCTAGTAGGGCTAGGAAGGCCGAACTAAGTACGAACGATATTTATAGGTATAGTAGATAGAGAAGCGCTAGGAGATAGAGCGCCTCCCTCCTTATATAAACGACCCCTTTTACCTTAACCCTACCTATATATAACTAAAAGTATTATTCTAGAATATATAGAAGAGATATAAGCTAGCTCGGTTAGCGCTTTACTACTAGGCCGGCTTTAACCTAATAGCGCTATAGGAAGTAAAAGCTATACTAGGAGGCGGCCCCCCCCCCCCTAAAGCGGCGCCTTATAGCTTAGTCTATAGGGAGGGGAGGTGCGCGCTATATATATATAAAAGGCTTAGGCTAGGGACTTAGTTGCCTTAGTTTAGATTAGACTAAAGCGAGGTAATTTTCGGGGATAGTACTAGACTATAGGCGATTTACTTACTACTAAGGGCCGCGAGGGTTGGAGCGCTACGCGACCTAAGTATAATCGAACTAAAGCACCTTATAGTAATAGTAAAGGACTTTAATATCTATTACCCGCTCTAAGATAGATATAATAGAACCTTAGATAGCGCGATATAACTTATATAGGAGGCGATAAGGCTATAACTTAAACTTACTACCTTAAGAGGGGAGTATATAAGATTCTTTTATAGCTAAAGGGATAGTACTATCGACCTAGCTTAGGTAACGCTAAAGATTAAAATATAGTATACTAGGCCCGACTTAGACCTAAATAAGTTAGATTATATCCCTTAAACTATTATACTATAAGTTAATACCTAGGCTAGGGTACCTAAACCGGCCTTAAGGTAAAAAGAAGTAAAAGTAAAGCTAGTTAAAGCTAAGACTATATCTTAGCTAAGACTATACTAGCTAATACTTTAAATACTTAAGGATATCGATAAGGACCTAAACTATATCTTCGCTACTCTAGTATAGATCGTAATAGCTATAGTTCTACGCTAAGGGCGAGTATTACCTAAGGGCAACGTATAGTTTACCCTAGAGGTAAGGAGGGCGATAAGAGAGGCTAAGAGGGTTCCTGAAGGTCGCTGGACGCAAAATACAATAATAATAATAATAATAAGAGGCTAAGAGGGCGAGGAGGAAGTATAGGTAGGAAAGGAATAAGGTAAACTAAGAAGACCTATATAAGGCGTCTATAGCTTAGAAGCGGACCGTCTATAAGGCGAGGAGGGCCTACTAGCGCGAGTTCTTAGAGGAATTTAGCGCCGATAATACTAAGCTTTAAAATATAAAGAGGTAGGTAAGACTCCGTAGTAGGCTACTACCGAAACCAACCTATATCCTACCGCTAGTTAAGGAAGGTAAGGACTAACTAATAAAAACCTTTAAAGGGAAGGCTTAGCTACTAGCCGCTAAGTTCTTCCTATTAGAGGCCGGCACGACCTAAGGGCTACCCCGGCCTATAGCCGAGGCGACCCTTATAGTTAACTAATAGATCTAGCTAGATAACGTTATAAGGGCGCTAAGTAAGATAGTAAGCTAAAAAGCGGCGGGCTTAAATAACGTCCCCTTAAGGTTTATTAAGAAGTACGGCCTAGCCTTAGTCTAGCGACTAGCTACGATCTTTAACGCCTATACCTAACTCTTATATTTCCTAGGTTAGTTTTATAGCGCGAATATAGTAGTTATCTAGAAGCTAGGTAAGAGGCTAGACGCTTACTATATAGTAGGGGGTTAAAAACTAATCTCCCTCCTACCTATAATAGGAAAAGTACTTAAGTAGATATTAGCTTAGAGGATCGCGGGAGTAGCGGAGGTAAATAGTATCTTACTAAACGGATAAATAGGGAATAAGAGGGAACGCTCTATAGAGGCGGCGATCTTACTAATAACGGAATTAGTATACGTAATATAGGCCTAAAGGGGTATTATATTATTCCTATAGCTAGATATTAAGGGCGTATTTAATATAGTTAACTATAATAAGCTTATAAGGGAACTAGAGCTTAGGGGATACCCTAGGTAGCTTATAAGCCTAATACTAAGCTTTATAAGCGATAGGAGATTAACCCTTTACTTTAATAAGAGGACCTTAGAGCTAACTTAAGTGCTAATAGGAGTCCCTTAGGGCTCCCCCCTATCCCCGATCCTATTTTTATACTATATAACCCCTCTATATAAAAGGCTTAGTATAATATATAGTATTTATACCGTTAGCTTTACTAATAATATAAATATAGTTAGTATCGGACCTAATAAGGCTATTATAGTAGTATACTTAGAGGAAGCTTAGAGGGTATACGTAGAATAGGCGACTAAGTTCGCGGTTACTTTTAAACTATTAAAAAGTAAATTACTATACTTTATATAAAGGAGATAAGCGATAACGACGCTAGTCCGCTTTAGGGCTAATATAGTAACCCCGGTCTAAGAGGCCCGCCTACTAAGGGTTTAGGTATACTAGAAACTACGCTAGAAGGCGTACTTAAAATAACTCTAAGCGAAGTTAAAGCGCTAGACTATAGCCCTAACTAGGCTCGCGGCGTCTACGTAAGGCTATACCCTACTACGCGCTAGGGAAGTCTATAGTAAGGTAATCTAGTCCTTAATCTCCTACGCTATAGTTATATTCTATAAGATAACGCCCGCGGGGGGGAAACTATATAGAATCGCGCGGGACCTTACCTAAGACTAGTTAGCTTACCTCTAGGTAGTAACGGGTGCCTACCGCGCGACCTTAGTCTACTAAGTTAAAGTAAAGGTATAGGTACCCTTAATCGACCTCTACTTAAACTAGAGAATAATAGATACCCTTTAAAGGCTAAAAGACTTAGGGCTCCTAGGCTAAATCTAACGCGCGTTTAACGCGGTCGCGGGTATACTTAAAAAGAGGCAACGCTAAAGAGAGGGTAGACCCTTAGCGGCACTACCTCTAGGTAGACCCCCCCTCGCGAAGGAGATAAGGGGGGTCTAGAGCTAGATAGGAATAGATAACCTTTTAAATAAAGCTAAGTCGCTTAAAAGGCTAAATAAGGAATAGGCCGCTTAATAGAACGCTAAGGAAGACGCGATCTAATAATACTAAACTACCCTTTACCCCGCCGACTTCCCGCCTTAGTTTAATAAAGTAATAATACTAGACCGTTATAAGGGCCTCCCTAAGTATATTAGTATAGTAATTACTTAGATATATATAGGAAAGATTAAGCTTAACGACTTTCTCTTCGACTAATAGGTCCTTAGTATAGTTTCGCTAATATATACCTATAGATAAAGATAGGATACTATTTATTATACGATAATTAACTATCTACTAATAGTAAAGGTAAAGGAGTCCTTCTTAATATAAGCTTAGGACGTAGGTAATATAAGAGTAGGCCTTTAAGGGAAAAGGACTATAGCGCTACTAGCGTAATAGTTCCTCCGCTTAAGTAAGCTTTATTAGTTCGACCTAGCTTAGAGGCTATATATAAATATACTAGATAATAGAACTAAGGTCGCGCTAAGGATAGAGCGGCCTTAATTAAGACTACCTTAGCTAACTACCTCCCTTACTAAGGCGACTTAGAAAAGAAGAGGACTTACGATTATAAGACTATAGCTTTAACCGAACTAGACTTAAACTAAGCGTAAACCTCGCTAATTAAACTATAGACTAAATAGAATTAATATAACCTAACTAAACTAACCTTAATAGCTATAGAATAAGACCTACTATTAAAAGACTATAATTAAATAAGACTTAACTTAGAACTAAACTAAGACGGAGCTAATAACTAGCCCCCTTTAAACTATAACCTTAGCCTAGCTTATTAGTAGTAACGTCTACCTTATTATCGCGGCGGGAATAATAAGACCCCCTTAGGGTAGTACGTAAAGTATAGGAGGGAGTAACCTAAGGCTTATAAGGAGTATAAGGACTACTACCGCTACGAGAACCCTAATAATAACTAAACGGACCTAACCTTAAACCTAAACTAGAGCTAGCCTAGATAGCTAGCGTGCGAGATAGAGTAACGACTAAGGTCTATACTAAGGTAGGACCTATACCGGCGGCGGTATAAAAGCGTTCGCTATAGCTTATACTATAACTATAGATTTAATCGAGGTTAAGACTAATAATAATCTTAGCTAAGACCGAACCGCGACGGCTATAAAGACGCTACTAAACGAAGTCGGGAGCGTTAGTAAGATCGGTAGGCGATATAAGATAAGGACGCTTTAGGGCGGGCTCGGCGCTAAGAGAACTACTAAGCTATAGCTCGGCGTTAGAGGGAGACGCGGTTAGCTCCTAAGCTAGCTCCGCGACGGCCGCGGGCATAGATACCTTAGCCTTAGCCTTAAATAGGGCCTTAAACGCGGCTACCGCCTTACCCTTACCTTTACCCTTCCTTTTATCGATAGGGATTAAGGCTAGAACGGGCTTAGTAAGACTAGTAAGATTAAAGCTACTATCCTCTATATTAGGGCTATTACTAGTAATAGGATAGAAATAGTTAGCGAGATCGTTAACCGCTATAAGAGTCTTTTAAGCGACTAAGAGCGACTTAAGCCCGACTTAGGCTAGGGTCTTAATAGCGTTGCTAAACTTACCTAAGTGCTTTTCTAAGGACTTATATATATAATAGGTATTATCTACGAAATAGGTAAAAGCTAATATAAGCGTCTTTATATTCTTAGCGACTATAGCTAAACTAGGGGTAGACTCGCTTAATACGCCCTTACCCTTAGTAGTAAGGGCCTTCTAACTAACGCGAATATAAGTTTCTAGAATAATATAATAAAGGCGCTCTTATACTAAACCCTTAATAAGGGAAGGGCTATCGACCTTAGACTATACTTAGTAAAAGGTACTAGCGGCTTCCTCGCTTTTAAAGGTAATCTAGAACTTAGATTAGTATTAAACTTAGATAGTATTATAGCGGGAAAGGGTTACTTACTTAATAATAAGACTAGTTAAAGTTAGTATAAGCGATATACGCTTTAGCCTTTATAGCTATTAAAGTTAGTAAAAATACTAAAGGTAGGACTAACTTAGGATAAAGCTAGGATTAATATATATAAAACTAGTTTTAATAGCCGGTAAAGGACTTATAGGTAAGCTTACTAATAAGACGCCTAATATATATAAAATATAGGATAGAGCGCTTTAATCCCGCTACTATAATAACTTTCTTATAAAGAGGGGGTTTTAAAGGAGGCGAGCCGCTACTACCTAAGTTAGCTTCTTAGTTAGATATTATAACGTAACGACGAGCGAACTAAATATAGAATTAAAGAGACCTAAAGTTATAGAAATAAGGTAGGCGAGGTAGTAGTTAGGCCTATAAAAGAGATAGATAATAAAGGGATAGGAGGAGGTATATATAGAACTAAGGGGGGAGGGTAGGTATATATAAGCGCGAGCTAGGCGCGCGTAATTAGTAACTACGAGATAGAGGGTAAATATAGGCCGCCGCGCCCTTAATCGGGAAGTCGCGTAGCTAGACGGGAACCGATTTACGATTAGCGGAGCTAGCTAACCGAATTTCGATTAGCCGGCCCTACCTAGGAGCGACCTATACTAGCGCCTAGCCCGGTAACCGGATATTACCTACCCTACTAACTAATAGACCGATAAGCTAACGTAACCGCGGCTACGCGGCTATAATATAGGAGCTAGGGTAAATAGAGGCGCCCGCGAGTTAGGCCCTTAGAGAGAGACTACTGCCTATAACCCTAGGCCCGGGCTAGCGAGCCTAGGCCGCGGCCGCTTAGGATAGTAGCGGCTATAGCCTAAGAGGGCCTATGCCGAGACGCGATTTTATAGGAGGAGCCCGCGGTAGCTAGCGTAAATTTCCTATATATTACTACTATAACCTTATTTAAGGCGGACCTATACTAAAAGAAGGGAGGGTTTTCCCTTAGGTACTTTAGTTTTTCCCTCCTATTTAATATTAAAGTTCTAGATACCTCTAGCTAGGTCCCTAGCGTAATCTTAATAATAATAATATAAACTTTATATATAAAGTAAAGCTAAATAATATAAGCTATATAGAGAATTATAACTGCTACTAGTACTAGAGAAACTATAGGATTTAATAGCTTTTAACTATATTATAAAACTACTACTATTAAAAGAACCTATAACTAATATTAAGTATAATAGTATATTTATTATTACTAATAGATTAATAAAGTATAAATACTTTTTACTATATAAAGAAGTAAGTAATATAAAAGAGCTAGTATATATATTCCTATAAGCTATTATTAGTAATTATAGACTATTAAATAAGATTATCTTTAATAAAGGAAGTATATTTATAGCTAAGTTTTAGTAAGCTCTTATAGTATAATTAAGGACGAAATATAAGCTTAGTATAGCTTATTACCTATAAATAGATAGGTAAATAAAACGACTTAACTAAACGCTTAAATAATATTTATAATACTATATTAGCTATAAATAAAACGATTAAGTTAAATAGCTATTAATAGTATAACTAGCTTATAATAGCTTAGTTATAAAAATAACTAAGCTCTTACTAATATACGCTAATTATAAATATAACTTAAAAGTATTTAAGGTTACTTAATAAGGACTATAAGTAAAACGAGCGATACTATAAGTAGATTAGCTATAAAAATTATATAAAGAAATATAATAAGAACTTAAATTTATTAAAGAACGAATATCTACTTACTATAATCGGAAAAGATTATAAGGACTAATCTTTTAAGAGGGAAATATAGTCTACCTTATATAATAAAATATTAAAATAAAACGACTAAGTAATAAATTAGATTTTAAGAAACTTAGACCGTTTAAGGTTAAGAAAACTATTTTAAAAGTTAACTATAAACTTTCGCTACTAATAATAATACGGATATACCTAATATTTTATATCTTATTATTAAAACTAGCCCTATAAAACGCTAAACTATAAGGAAAAATTAAAGTTAACGATAATTAAGAATATAAAGTAGAATAAATACTAAATATAAGAAAATAAAGTTAGTAATAAAAGTACCTTATTAAGTAAAAGGGATATAGACTAGAGGAAAATACTTAGGAACTACTTAAGTACTTAACCTATTATAGCTCTTTACTTTAATAATTTTACTAAAAGGTTTAAGAGGGATTAAAAGACTAAGATCTATAAACTCCTTACTAATACTAAACGAGGACTAATTTGCTTTATTAAGAACGCTTAATAATTATAAGTTATTTACTACCTAATACTTATATATATTAAGCGTAGGTAAAACGCTATCCTTAGTATCTACTTCTTAGATACTATAATAAAATAACTTAGAACTCTTTTCCTTTATACGATTCTAAATCTTCTAGGTATAAGCTAAATAATTAACGGCGATAGATATTTACGACTAAAGGTTTATAAGCTATACCTAAAGCTTTAATAAGGCTTCCTTAGCTTCCTTCTCTTTAAAATATAGCCTATACTACTCCGCTAATAATTTAATTACTAAAAGAAATACGTTAGCTACTATATATAAAAAGAATTAAAAGATACCTATAAAAAGAGGCTACTAAAATACTATTATAATAGGGACGACTACTAGTAATATAATTATTATAGCGCGAAGAATTTTTAGCTATCTAATAATTTATCTTCTTTACCTTAAAGTATTAAGTGCATAGTATATTAATAGGATCTCTACTTAAGTTAATATATTTAGTAAGAGTAGCGCGCTTAAAGGCTTTTTAGGAACGATTTTTTAGTATACGACTAAATATACTATTAGTAGTATATCTTAAAAGGATTAAGAAATAAAGAACGATATACTTACGTATAACGTAATAAGGGTATATTTATATATAGCGGCTAAGGTAGCTATAGTAAGTCTTATAGATAAGACTAAAAGGAAGGGAGATATCGTATTATAACTATAGCTACTAAGCCGCTAATAGTCGACTATATTAAGTATATAATATAGTTTAATAGATAAATAGTTAGTATAACTATTTAATAGATATAGGATTAAGGGGATCGTAGAGATTTAAGTAATCTAGGATTAATAGGATTACTACGCTCTATATAATCTAATATTAAGGATTATAGCTAGGCCTATAATCTAAGGATAGTCTCTATAGGTATATATAGCTACCTACTTTTACTCCTTTAAATAGATAGCTTTCTAGCTTTTAATATAAATCTTTATTACGATTCTATCTTTAATTCTAATTACCTAGTTATAGTCTATAGTCTATAACCTCTAACTTATTACTAACGTAATATACTTACTATTACTTAGACCACGCCTTATTATATCTATTAATATAAACCCCTTAATAGGTTTATCCCTTAGGAATAATACCGGTCGTTATACTAACTTCCTATCTTATTAATAGGTTAACGTATTACTATTACTTTAATTTACCTTTAATAACTCTTACTCCTTAGTAATTAATACCTTTTTAAGCGAGCTACTAACTAAGATATAAATAGATAATAGTAGGCGATACCTTAGAAAAGGCCCCTTATAGATAGATAGGGAGATACTTTAGGACTAGGCTAGGATCTCGATCGCTCTAGCTTAAGTAGGAATAAAAAAGTAGTATAATATAAAGTACTAAGTATTAAAGTTTAAACCTAGAGACTAGGTATAGCTTTAGTTAGGGAAAGGATATAGTATAGCTAATAGATAGGTAGTAAAGTGAAAGGAACGCTATATAGGACTATTTAAAGTCCTTAAGTAAATCGGCTATCTAGCTTACTACCTTAACCTAGCTAGATCCTTAAATATCTATAATATTATTTCTATTATATAGCTATAGCTAGCTAAATAACTAAACGCCTAACTTAGCCTAGAACCTAATACTAACTACTAGGAAGTTAAAAGAATCCTTAACTTTAGAACTTATAGATATAGCTAAGGGACCGCTTATATAAAATACCTTATTAGCTAGAAAGGCTAGCTAAGTAGCTATAACTCTTAGGTAGCCGCTAAGGATATTATCGCTAAAGACCTTATTAAAGAATTTACTATATAGTAAGGAGTATTATAAGGTTATATTACCTATACTTAAAAGCTCTATACGCGCGCTATATAATAGTATAAGTTACTATAGCTAAGGGAGAAATAATAGTATATAGTATATACCGTTACTATTCGTTCTCTTAAAAGTCTAAGGATAGGTTAACTAGCTAATAAGTATTAATAGGCTGCTTATAGTAAACGGTAACCTAATTCTATATTTTAGTACTTATATTTATTTTTATTTTAGGAACTTAATTTCCTTATCTTTTTACGCTCCCTTTTCTATATTAAACCGCGCCCTTTTTATACCTATATTTAAGGTTCCCGCTATCTAAGGCTATAAGTATTATAGTAAAGACCTAGTATTTTCTTAGTATTTCTCTAACTAAATCTACCGCTAACCGCCGCGCTTAAGCCTTAAAGGACTCCGCTAAGTAGTTTAATTATATAGGAATAAAGCGGAGCTCTTTTATAACCTTAAGTCTAATATAGCTATATTTACTAAGTAGAAATAGGATAATTATAGTATATATATTAACTACCGCGACCTCCTTACTAAACAAGGGTATAATCTTAACGTAGGCTTAGTAAAAAACGGTATATACTATACCCCTCTATCTCTTCTTTTAGCTAAAGCCTATAATTTATATAAACGTAACTAGCTATACTTCTTTATACTTTATAGTATCGCCGCTTATTATATTACTACTATAACTCTTATAACTACTTAAACTAATAGAAACGCAATATTAATAATCTAACTATAGTAGGTCGGCGCTTTTTATAGCCCTATTCCTAGCACTCCGTTATATATTATAAGGAACGGTATTCCTACTATAAATAAAGTAGCTATAATATACTCTCCCGATTATATAAGCTAATAAGTAGTATATTAATTATAGATAAAATCTTATCCTATAGAGTAAGAATCGCTCGTTATTTTATATATTATTCTATATTAAACGGGTTATAGGTTATCGTATAATCGGGAATCGAAGGAATAGAGCTAGCTTAGAATACTAGCTAAGACCTCTTAAGAATACCGGCATAACTAACCTCCTTTAAATATAAATATTAGTAGAACTAAGATACTTCTAGATTTACTTAAGGTATTACGGAATTCCCTAGTCTTAGGGCTATATAGCAGCCTAAATCTAGTCCTAAAAGGTTCTTCCGTTTAGCTATAATTATCTATATAAGATAGTATATCTACTAGTAAATAGATAGAAAATTATTAACTTTAATACCTCTTTTATATACTAATATACTACTAATAAATTCCGTTGAAAATCCTACCTTATACTCCTTCTTCCCCTCTATTACGTAGTATTACGTAATTCCTTAATTTCCTAAAATTCCGCTTTTACTTATATACCTTTAAATATATTCGCTTTAATAACTATACCTTATTACTATTAAGCTTTAGTAATTTATTTAGTAACTCGCTACCCTTAGTTTTAGGTATTATAGGGAAAACCCCTAGTACCCCTTAAAACGCCTATAGGTAGTTTACCTTATTATTTAATAAGGATAAGCTTAAATACTATATTATAAAAAAACTTCTCGCGAAACCGATATATACCTATAGCGGGTACGTATCGCGACTAAAACACTAACTAATACTAGGAATTAATTTAGTAATATTAATTACCCTTAGTAACGATACTACGCTAAGGCCGAGGGGTAGGTAGACGTAGTAGCGGCCCTTAACGCACCGGGCTCGATTAAAGCGCGTAGCGCGAAGAGACGCTACCCGAATTTATATACCCCGATAGAGCGAGTTAATAAACCTAAAGTAGCGATATAATACTAGCCTAGGCGCCGAGCGACCCTATAGAAAAAGCAGTATACAACGAACTCGCGGGCTTTATCCTAAGCGTATAGTTCGGTAGGGTATAGGCAGTAGTCGAACGGCTCTCTAAGGCAAAGAGCCGCGCCGGTAGCGCGTTATTAGCGGTGCTCCGCGCGGACGAGAGCTTTAAGACGATAATCCGGGATATAATTAAGGAGGCAGTTAAGGAAGAACTCCGCCTAGGCATCGCTTTAGGCCCGGGGGGCCCTAAGCGAACCTAGGCTATAGTCGTAGCTAAGACTAAGGGACCGACCCGATATAAAGCTATAGTAAAATAGGTCCTACCGCGCTATAAACGCGAGATTATTATAGTCCCTACTAGGGCACCGCCCGAAATCCTAAGCTATAAACTAAAGGATATAGTAAAGGCGGTAAATATAGCCTTAAAAGCTATAAGCGCTATAGCGGCGAGGCGCCTTTAAAGTAAAGATATCGCGGTTATATTTAATACCGCGGTAAGAGCCTATTAAAGGGACTAAGGCTAGGTTAAGGCCGTGTTCGGACTAAAGGCTATAATCTCTTACCGTATATACACGGTAGTCGTAAAGAACGTCCCCTTAAGGGTAGCAATAGTAGATAAGGAGCGATTGCTCTATAAGATTATAGAGGCGAATAAAGTTAAGGTCCTTTAGGCCTAGGCGCTACGCCCTTAATTTAAGATATCGACGGCGACGACTATACTTATTAAGGTCGGTAGCCTAAAGGAGGCTAATAGGCTCTATAACCTAGGCCTAGTCCTTAAAGTATAGATCTTTTAATATAAACCCTACGATAAGTCGGTCCGACTATAGAGGTGCTATAACTACTATAGATATAGCTATATCGCTAAGCGATATATATCGATATAACTCTATAGCCGATATAAGAGTATAGTATACGATAGAGGTAAGGATAAATATAGGGCTAAGAAGGGCGAAATCCCTTATAACTATATCTTATACTAAGGGGACTACTTATTATAGACCTAGACCTACCCTATAGCGAATAAAGCCTAGGAAAAGGTAAGGGAAAACTACCTACGACGACCTTAACGGTTCGCGAATACCTAGACGTACGCTAAGTAATAGGTGCTCCCTACCGTTAAAACCTAGGGCGTTCCTAAATCGACTATAGTTTAGAAGCGGGGACTAGGTAGACCGCGCCGGGATAAGAGGTCGAGCTCGAAATACCCGCAGGCTAGTAGGGCTAGGGAGGCCGAACTAAGTACGAACGATATTTATAGGTATAGTAGATAGAGAAGCGCTAAGAGATAAAGCGCCTCCCTCCCTATATAGACGACCTCTTTTACCCCGACCTTACCTATATATAACTAAAAGTACTATTCTAGAATATATAAAAGAGATATAAGCTAGCTTAGTTAGCGCTTTACTACTAGGCTAGCTTCGACCTAATAGTACTATAGGAAGTAGAAGCTATACTAGGAAGCGGCCCCCCCCCCCTTAGAGCGGCGCCCTATAGCCTAGTCTATAAGGAGGGGAGGTGCGCGCTATATATATATAAAAGGCTCGGGCTAAGGACTTAGTCGCCCCGGTCTAGACTAAACTAAAGCGAGGTGATTTTCGGGGATAGTACTAAACTATAGGCGATTTACTTACTACCGGGGGCTACGAGGGTAGGAGCGCTATACGACCTAAGCGTAATCGAACTAAAGCACCCTATAGTAATAGTAGGGGACTTTAATATCTATTACCCGCTCTAGGATAGATATAATAGAACCTTAGATAGCGCAATATAACTTATATAGGAGGCGATAAGGCTCGCTACTTAAAGAGAGTATAAGATTATTATAGCTAAAGGGATAGTACTATCGACCTAGCTTAAGTAATACTAGAGACCGGAATATAGTATACTAGGCCTAACCTAGACCTAACTAGGTTAGACTATATCCCTTAAACTATTATACTATAGGTCGATACCTAGGCCTAGGTACCTAAACCGGCCCTAAGGTAGAAAGAAGCGGAAGTAAAGCTAGTTAAAGCCGAGACTATATCCCGGCTAAGACTATACTAGCTAATACTCTAGACGCTTAAGGATATTAATAAAGACCTAAACTATATCTTTACTACTTTAGTATAGATCGCGATAGCTACGGTTCCGCGCTAGGAGCGAGCATTACCTAAGGGCAACGTATAGTTTACCCTAAAAGTAAGGAGGGCAACGAGGGAGGCTAAGAGGGCAAGGAGGAAGTATAGGCGGGAAAGGAATAAGGTAAACTAGGAAGACTTATATAAGGCGTCTATAGCTTAGAAGTAGACCGTCCGCGAGGTAAGGAGGGCCTACTAGCGCGAGTTCCTAGAGGAATTTAGCGCTAATAATACTAAGCTCTAAAATATAAAGAGGTAGGTAAGACTCTATAATAAGCTACTACTAGAACCGACCTATATCCTACCGCTAGTTAAGGAAAGCGAGGACTAATTAATAGAAACCTTCGAAGGGAAAGCTTAGCTACTAGCCGCTAAGTTCTTCCTACTAAAGGCCGGCACGACCTAAGGGCTACCCTAGCCTATAGCCGAGGCGACCCTTATAGTTAACTAATAGATCCGGCTAGCCGACGTTATAGGGGCGCTAAGTAAGATAGTAAGCTAGAAAGCAGCGGGTCTAGATAGCGTCCCCTTAGGGTTTATTAAGAAGTACGGCCTAGCCTTAGTCTAGCGACTAGCTATAATCTTTAACGCCTATACCTAACTCTTATATTTCCTAGGTTAGTTCTATAGCGCGAATATAGTAGTTATCTAGAAGCTAGGTAAGAGGCTAGACGCCTACCGTATAGTAAGGGGTTAGAGACTAATCTCCTTCCTACCTATAGTAGGAAAAGTACTTAAGTAGATACTAGCTTAGAGGATCGCGGGAGTAGCGGAGGCGAACGGTATCTTACCAGACGGATAAATAGGGAATAGGAGGGAACGCTTTACGGAAGCGGCGATCCTACTAGTAACGGAACTAGTACGCGTAATATAGGCCTAGAAGGGCATCGTATTATTCCTATAGCTAGATATTAAGGGCGTATTTAATATAGTTAACTATAATAAGCTTATAAAGGAACTAGAGCTTAAGGGATACCCTAGGTAGCTTATAAGCCTAATATAGAGCTTTATAAGCGATAGGAGATCGACCCTTTACTTTAATAGGAGGACCTTAGAGCTAACTTAAGTGCTAATAAGAGTCCCTTAAGGCTCCCCCTTATCCCCGATCCTATTTCTATACTATATAACCCCCTTATATAAAAGGCTTAGTACGATATATAGTATTTATACTATTAGCTTCGCCGACGATATAAATATAGTTAGTATTAGACCTAACGAGGCTACTATAGTAGTACGCTTAGAGGAAGCCTAGAGGGTATATATAGAATAAGTAACTAAGTTCGCGGTTACTTTCGAACTATTAAAGAGCGAATTAATATACTTTATATAAAGGAGATAAGCGATAATAACGCTAGTTTGCCTTAAGGCTAACGTAGTAACCCCGGTCTAAGAGGCCCGCTTACTAAGGGTTTAGGTATACTAGAAACTACGCTAAAAAGCGCACCTAAAATAACTCTAAGCGAAGTTAAAGCGCTAGACTATAGCCTTAACCGGGCTCGCAGCGTCTACGTAAGGCTATACCTTACTATACGCTAGGGAAGTCTATAGTAAGGTAATCTAGTCCTTAATCTCCTACGCTATGGTTATATTCTATAAAATAACGCCCGCGGGGGGGAAACTACGCGGAATTACGCGGGACCTTACCTAAGACTAGTTAGCCTACCTCTAGGTAGTAATAGGTGCCTACCGCGCGACCTTAGTCTATTAAGTTAAAGCAGAGGCGTAGGTGCCCTTAATTAACCTCTACTTAAACTAAAGAATAACGGATACCCTTTAGAGGCTAAAAGACTTAGGGCTCCTAGGCTAAATCTAACGCGCGTTTAACGTAGTCGCGGGTATACTTAAGAGGAGGCGATGCTAGAGAGAGGGCAGACCCTTAGTAGCACTACCTCTAGGTAAACCCCCCCTCGCGGAGGAGATAAGGGGGGTCTAGAGCTAGATAGGAACGGACGACCTCCTAGATAAAGCTAAGTCGCTTAAAAGGCTAAATAAGGAATAGGCCGCTTGATAGAACGCTAAGGAAGACGCGATCCAATAATACTAGACTACCCTTTACCCTACTAACTTCCCGCCTTAGTTTAATAAAGCGATAACGCTAGACCGTTATAAGGGCCTCCTTAAGTATATTAGTATAGTAATTACCTAGATATATATAGGAAAGATCGGGCTTAACGACTTCCTCTTTAACCGATAGGTCCCTAGTATAGTTTCGCTAATATATACCTATAGATAAAGATAGGATACTATCTACTATATAATAATCGACTATCTATTAACGGTAGAGGTAAGGGAGTCCCTCTTAATATAGGCCTAGGATATAGGTAACGTAAAAGCGGGCCTTTAAGGGAAAAGGACTACGGCGCCGCTAGCGTAATAGTTCCTCCGCTTAGGTAAGCTCCGTTAGTTCGACCTAGCTTAAAGGCTATATATAGATATACCGGATAATAGAACTAAGGTTATACTAAGGACGGAGCGGCCCTAACTAAGACTACCTTAGCTAACTACCTCCCCTATTAAGGCGACCTAGAAAGGGAGAAGACTTATAATTATAGGACTATAGCTTCGACTAAACTTAACCTAGACTAAGCGTAAACCTCGCCGATTAAACTATAGACCGAATAGAACTAATATAACCTAACTAAACTAACCTTAATAGCTATAGAATAAGACCTACTACTAAAAGATTATAACCGAATAAGACCTAACCTAGAACTAAACTAAGATAGAGCTAATAACTAGCCCCCCCTTAAACTACGACCTTAGCCTAGCTCGTCGGTAGTAACGTCTACTTTATTATCGCGGCGGGAATAATAAGACCCCCTTAAGGTAATACGCAGAGCATAGGAGGGAGTAACCTAAGGCTTATAAGGAGTATAGAGACTACTACCGCTATAAGAACCTTAACGATAACTAAATAGACCTAACCCTAAACCTAAACTAGAGCTAGCCTAGACGGCTAGCTTATAAGATAAAGTAACGACCGGGGTCTCTATTAAGGTAGGACCTATACTAGCGGCGGTATAAAGGCGTTCGCTATAGCCTATATTATAACTATAGATCTAATCGAGGTTAAAACTAGTAATAATCTTAGCTAGGACTAAACCGCGATAGCTATAAAAACGCTACTAGATAAAGTTAGGAGCGTTAGTAGGATCGGTAGGCAACGTAAGACGGGGACGCTTTAGGGCGGGCTCGGCGCTAAGAGAACTACCGGGCTATAGCTTAGCGTTAGAGGGAGACGCGGTTAGCTCCTAAGCTAGCTCCGCGACGGCCGCGGGTATAGATACCTTAGCCTTAGCCTTAGATAGGGCCTTAGACACGGCTACCGCCTTACCCTTACCTTTACCCTTCCCTTTATCGATAGGGATTAAGGCTAGAATAAGCCTAGTAAGACTAATAAGATTAAAGCCGCTATCCTCTACGTTAAGGCCGTCGCTAGTAATAAGATAGAAATAGTTAGCGAGATCGTTAACCGCTATAAGAGTCTTCTAAGCGACTAAGAGCGACTTAGGCCTAACCTAGGCTAGGGTCTTAATAGCGTCGCTAAACTTACTTAGGTACTTCTCTAAGGACTTATATATATAGCGGGTATTATCTACGAAATAAGTAAAGGCTAACGCGAGCGTTTTTATATTCTTAGCGACTATAGCTAGACTAGGGGCGGACTCGCTTAACGCGCCCTTACCTTTAGCGGCGGGGGCCTTTTAACTAGCGCGAATATAAGTTTCTAGAGTAGCACGATAAAGGCGCTCTTATACCGAACCCTTAATAAGGGAAGGGCTATTAACCTCGGACTATACTTAGTAGAGGGCACTAGCGGCTTCCTTACTTTCGGAGGTAATCTAGAACTTAGATTAGCACCGAACTTAGATAGTACTATAGCGGGAAGGGGTTACTTACTTAGTAATAAGACTAGTTAAAGTCGGCGTAAGCAATATACGCTTTAGCCTTTATAGCTATTAAAGTTAGTAAAAATACTAGAGGTAGGACTAACCTAAGATAAAGCTAGGATTAATACGTATAAGACTAGTTTTAATAGCCGGCGAAGGACTTATAAGTAAGCTTACTAGTAAGACGCCTAATATATATA
Organism: Hirsutella rhossiliensis; assembly: GCF_020360975.1. Classification (NCBI taxonomy): domain Eukaryota; kingdom Fungi; phylum Ascomycota; class Sordariomycetes; order Hypocreales; family Ophiocordycipitaceae; genus Hirsutella; species Hirsutella rhossiliensis. The sequence continues at coordinate 2,655,387 of NW_025408676.1, read as the reverse complement.
AAATATAGGATAGAGCGCTCCGATCCTACTACTATAGCGACTTTCTTATAAGGAGGGGGTTTTAAAAGAGGTAAGCCGCTACTACCTAAGTCGGCTTCTTAGTTAGATATTATAACGCGATAACGAGCGAACTAAATATAGTATTAAGGAGACCTAGAGTTATAGAAATAAGGTAGGCGAGGTAGTAACTAGGCCTACGAAAGAGATAGATAATAGAGGGATAGGAGGAAGTACGTATAGAACTAAGGGGGGAGGGCAGGTATATATAGGCGCGAGCTAGGCGCGCGTAATTAATAACTATAAGATAGAGGGTAAATATAGGCCGCCGCGCCCTTAATCGGGAAGTCGCGTAGCTAGATAGGAACCGATTTACGATTAGCGGAGCCGGCTAACCGAATTTCGATTAGCTAGCCCTACCTAGGAGCGACCTATACTAGCGCCTGGCCTAGTAACTAGATATTACCTACCCTACTAACTAACGGACCGATAAGCTAACGTAACCGCGGCTACGCGGCTATAACGCGGGAGCTAGGGTAAATAGAGGCGCCCGCGAGTTAGGCCCTTAGAAAGAGACTACTACCTATAACCTTAGGCCTAGGCTAGCGAGCCCGGGCTACGGCCGCTTAAGATAGTAGCGGCTATAGCCTAAGAGGGCCTACGCTAAGACGCGATTTCGCGGGAGTAGCCTACGGTAGCTAGCGTAAATTTCCTACGTACTACTACTACGACCTCGTTTAAGGCGGACCCGTACTAAAAGAGGGGAGGGTTTTCCCTTAAGCACTTTAGTTTTTCCCTTCTATTTAATATTAAAGTTTTAGATACTTCTAGCTAGGTCCCTAGCGTAATCTTAATAATAATAATAAGGATAAGCTTCTTTCCTTATTACTATATAACCTAAATAGAGCTATCTTCCCCGATAAAACTAAGATAATAACTAGTGCTTTTAGAACCGCGTAGATTACTATTATCTTAGCTAACGTCGTTAATAAGCTCCTATTTAAATAAGTAGCCTTTATAGACGCCGAGATACTTAAGATTATCGCTACCGTTACTAGTATAAAGTACCTCCCTACCTATCTAAAGATATTTAAGGCCGCTGCTATAAAGGAATATAAGGCCTTTAGTATACTAAGAACTTATAAGTTTAAAGAAACCCTTAAGCGTACCCTAGCTAAGACCGGAGGATCTAGTATAGTAAACTTTATATTTAACGAGCTATTAAAGAACCTATTCGCTAAACGCTTACTCGCTACTACCGCGGCCCTACCTTTTACTCCTTTTAAGTAAGCTAACTTATTCGCTAAAGAATAAGCCCTAATACTAATCTAATAAAAGCTTAACCCTTTCTAAGTTCTAAGCTACGGAAAGCCTAAACTATTCCTTATTATACCTTTTATAGTATATTATAATAACCTAAGTAATATAGATAGCTATATAGGTATCGTTTACTTTAGGCTAGAAGCGCTAGTTTATAGAGCCCTAGATATAGCTATAATTTAAGTAAATCTATTCGCCGCTATCTATAAAGAGGCCGACGCTAACCTCTTACTTAGCTAGTACGCCGCCCTTACTAAAGTGCCCGCTAGCTTTATCTATCGGTTTACGTTTACCGCTTACCTCTTAAACGACTTACTTAAGCTTACTATAGCTTACTAGAAAGCTACTTATATTAGCCCCCTATATACGCTAGCCGCGGCCCGCCTTTATATAGCTAATATAATAGCTTATTTTAACTTATTAAACTAAAAGTTTACTAATATATACTTAGGTAGATTCTAGAACCTAGGCCTAACTATATAGGTATTAATAGTAGTAATCTATAACTAAATTCTAGCCTCTCGTAATAGACTAGCTATAATACTCTTAGTAGAACCGGCCTTAAATAACGCTTATAGTATGCCTATTTATAGAGCCTTTAATATATAGGATACCTTAGCTAATATACTAATAGGCCCTAAGGAACTAATAAAGAAGGAAGCTAAGGAGGAGATCCCTTACCTTACCCTTACCCCCGCGGCGTAAGATAGTTAGTTACTAAGTTAGCCTTATAATATCCCTAGCCTTATTCGTTTTATTACTAGCTTAGCTATAGAGCGCCCTTAGTTATAATTAGTTTTCCTTAGCTTAGCTATACTACGCCCTTAGCCCTACTTATTTATTACCTTAGTTTAGCTACTTAGCGCCCTTAGTCTTAGTAGTATTTTACTCTTAGCTTAGCTACCTCGCGCCCTTAATATTAGTTATACTAAGTTATATTTTAGATAAGAGATAAGTTATTCCCTATACTAACCTTAAAAATCCGCGTAACTTTATTATAATTCCTTATTAGTATAACTCCTACTTAAATACTATAGGAGACTAATAAGGACGTTAGTTAATACTTTTATCTTAAGTATTTATTATAAGACACCCTATAGTCGATAATCTAGGTACCTATAATAATATTAGCCTTCCTTAGGGAAGTTACCTATAACTCCTTAAGTGTCAGGGCCCTACCTGGGACCCCTGGGTTACCGTGACACACCTGGGGACTACTACGGAAACCGCGGACGGGCAGCTCCGGGCACGGGCAGCTCCGGGCACGGGCAGCTCCGACGGTAGGTACGGGCAGCCCCGTCATCCAGGTCCGAAGCGACAGGGAGGATATGAGGAGGTCACGGCGTTAGGAGTTATGTGGTTTTCTTTCCTCTTCATCTTAGTATTCTTTCGTTACAGAGTATCTTGCTAGCTTTGTCTGCAGTCCTTCCGCTCGCCGTGACATAATACTAAGATCGCCCTTACCGACCCCAATACCCATTTGCGTTAATTGCTCTGCCAATTGCGCTAAGTGGTTATTGCCGCCGGTCACGCACACCGGCACCTTACCCTACGTGGAAGATTCCAAAGATATCAGTTAGAAACTGATCTTCCGTCCGCTAGTACGCGTACGATGGCTCCTACGACGAGCGAGACTCCGGCCAGCCTAGACGGGCCCGCCGACGACCACGACTGCATCGAAGTACAGATGGCTAGTCAGAAGAACGAGAGACAACCTGATCCCCTACTTGAGGACGAACGACAATGCAGAGACCGTTAGAAGAGACGGCTAGAGTGGGCCGCGACTTCAGGTCCCCAGAAACTGACAACAGACTTGCACGAGCTCCTCCTTACGGATTCCGACCAGGACCTCGTCCAGCAGTTCGCACACACCGTCCTTGCCGCGCAGGAGAACCCTACCCCCTTTACAGCAAAGACAGGCCGCACGAGCGGGACCCTAGACGCGGCCTGGGTGAAAAGCGTCATCGCGAATGCGAAACATGAGGGCCTTGCTGGGAACTGCAACACTTAGTCAACGAACGTAACGCGGCGTTACAGTTACTTCGTTGGACGGTCGAACGGTCCAGCACCCGAGAGAAGGTTGCCCGTCAGATCCTCGAACGAGCCCTCGCGAACCAGAAGGAGCTAGGCCGTCAGGCTAGAGCTCGCCAGCAAGATCTTATGGATTACACGGACCAGATCCGTGCGATCGAGGCGAGCTATGCAGGCATCAAAGACTCTGGGGCGCTCCGACAGGATACCCCGGGCCCCCTCAGGAGCACCACACACCCACGACCTCACGCCATCTCCCCGTCTGAAGAACGAACCCCTCGCAGGCGCCATCGTCGACTACGTCCACAGCCCGGACCCGGCACAATACAATCAAGATCAGGACCCGGAGCCCTTGGACAATGGATCGAATCCGCGTTACGCTGACTGGAAGGCAGCAGTGGAGCGGAAGATGGAATTAAACGCCTACTTCTTTCCCGACGAATTCGCTGGGATTACGTGGATCGCGACCCTTATCAGGGACAAGCGCACGAGGTCCTAGCGCCCTACCTCGCGAAACAGGACGACCTCGAGATCAGATCCGTGGGTCAGATCTTCGAGCTCCTTGGTCAGTTTACGATAACAAGAGCCACAAGTGGGAGGCGAGGCAGCGGCTGGATAGCCTGAAAATGAAACAAGGGAGTCCTTTATCGACTTCGCAGCGAAGTTCGTAACCCTTGCGACAAAAGCAGGACTCCATGACCGAGACCGGATCACAGAGCTTCACAAGAAGCTCACCGGTCAGATCCGCCTAAACAGCCAAGATATCTACGAGCGGTACGAGGAGCTTACGTTTGCTCAATATCGTGACCGGATGACTGCCCGGTATCTTGTTCAGGTTGACGCGTTAGAGGACTGAAGGAGGACCGAGAGGAGGTTGCGAAGACTAGGATACCGACCCCAGACCGAGGAATAATCCGCCTCCCTCGGTCAAAGGCAGTCCGATTCGCTCCCCAAACCGAGTTACGGGCCCAGCGACCCTCGACCCGCCGACTACCACGTTGCCGTCTGATGGTACCTTTAAGGGAACTGTTTCGTTTGCAAAAGACCGGGCCATCAGGCTGCCGTCTGTCCGACAAAGGATCCCCACGAGTGGCCGCACTTGTGGCGGCAGTGGGGACGGTAAACGACCAACTGAGAGCGTTATTGGAAGGGTCGGACAGCGAAGGTAGCGAGTCGCAGGACGATCAAGATGAGGAGTTCGAGGTGGCGGAAATGCCATAGCCTGAGCAAAGGCTCCGCACAGGCTATATCTAAGTATTCGCAAGCTTACTGAGAACCTGAACTTATCGACAATTGATCATAATTGGCGGTCCTAGTTTGTGATTAATAGCACGATTCGCAAACATGGTCTCGCTATCTCAGTACGCATCCTTGTGGATACCGGAGCACAAACGTGGCTATTAGGCAACTCACGCCTAACAAAGCCAGCAGCTAAACGACTCGACCTCCCTAGACGCAGCTATACAGCGCCGCGTTATATTAAGGAATTGATGGTCGTGCTCAGTGTATCACTTCTTCTATCAAGCAGACTTCCAGCTCCAGGGCGGACTTTCCGCGATCAACCGATCCTTGAGGCCGACCTAGGGACGAGGAACGATTTCCACCTGATCGTAGGACTTATGTTCTTGAGCCATTTCGATATCCGTCTCGACTGCCGCCGTCGTCGCCTTATCTTCCCTCCTGAGCTGGAAGCCCAGAGGGACTGGATCCCGGATATTGCACTTAAGGCTTCTCGTCTTATGTACCCGAAGCCAGTTTCCCTACGAGTTCAGGCCGACGTAGAGCGGCGAGACCACCTTTGGGAAGAAGCAGAAAGACAGGACCAGGAAGAAGACGGCGCGGCCCATATCATCCAGATCTCTCCCGCGATACAGGAACCAACAGGGGCCACGAGCACCATCGGCCCACGGCAACATCGTCCACGGTACTCTACTCATCGAGGGGATGACCTGGGAAGATGAACCGAGCACTGGCGGGCATCGAGTGGAGAGACCCTGCCAGAAGGATATCAGGCCACGGTACCAACGGAGGGCGCAGGATCTCGATATACTGATGATTTCGGCACCAGCATTCCACGCAGGTATCCGTCGCAGGAAGGACCATCGGCATGCCTACGAAGATGTGACTTTCCTCAACCTTCACATGATCGATAAGGCGCTCGGGGAAAGGGGCGAGCAGGATAACCAACAGGACGAGGACGACCGTTTCCTCGCAGAAAAGCTACCTCCAGAGCTCGCAGACCTAGCCGACGTGTTCTCCCGCGAGGACAGCAATAGGATGCCTCCGTCCCGCCAGGGTAGACCATAAGATCGAACTAACAGGGCCTGCTGCGTTACGAACGCACCCATTGTACAGCCTTAACCGCGAACAGCTGGAGACTATGAAGGAGTATTTACAGGATAGTCTCAGAAGGGCTTCATTGAGCCAAGCAGCGCACAGTTCGGATCCCCAGGATCGGTACCTATCCTCTTATTAGCGAGACCCTAGACCGCATTGCGAAGGCGAAGATATTTACGAAGCTAGATATTAGGCAGGCGTTCCACCGGATCCGGCTCGAACCGGATTCAGTCGAACTAACCGCCTTCCGCACGCGTTACGGCCAGTTCCACTACAAGGTCCTTCCCTTCGGGTTATGCAACGGGCCTAGTACGTTCCAACGGTTTATTAACACGACCCTTTGGGACTACCTCGACTCTTTCTGTACGGCCTACCTCGATGATATCCTCGTGTTCTCCGAAGATAAGAAGGAACATATGCGACACGTACGGCTCGTTCTAGAGCGACTTCGGGAAGCGGGTCTTCAAGTAGACATCAAGAAATGCGAATTCGGTGTCACAAAGACGGATTTCCTTGGGTTTATTATTAGTACGGATGGTATCTCCGTCGACCCTAGGAAAGTCTCGGCTATCCTGACCTGGCAGACCCCACGATGCAAAAAAGAGCTGCAGTCCTTCCTCGGATTCTGCAACTTCTACCGTCGGTTTATCCGTAACTACGGTAGAATCTGCCGACCCTAAACCGCTTGACAGGGAGAGTAGGTGGGATTTCGACGACCGGTGCCTTGAGGCCTTCGAGACCCTAAAGACAGCTCTAACTACCGCGCCAGTCCTCGTCCACTTCATAGAGGACCGCGAGACGAAGCTAGAGACTGACGCGTCGGATGGGGTTATCGCGGGCGTGCTCACAACTAGCGGACGATGGACAATGGCACCCGGTCTCGTTCCTTACGAAAACGATGAACGCAGCGGAGTGTAACTATGAGATACGATAAGGAGCTCCTGGCTATTATCGTGTGCCTGAAGGAATGGATGCCTTGTATCCCTAGTCGCTCCCGGAGTCATCAAGATCTTCACCGACCACCAAGCCCTCCAGTACTTCGCTACAAAGAGGATGCTAAACGCACGGCAAGCTCGATGGATCGAGACCCTTGCTATGGTTGGATTCGAAATCCACTATCGCCCGGGCAAGCAAAACGTCGTCGCCGACGCTCTTTCCCGCAAGGCCCAGGACGTGCAGTTACAGAAGGCGCTCAAGGAGTTGAACCGCTCGCAGATCCTAATCCCAGCAACTCAGTTTGCAGGGGCACGACAGGAGGGCTGCTATAGCCGCAGGCGCCGCAGGCGGAGACGACCCTACTATTGCCATATATACCCCGGTTCCGCAAGACAAGCCGAGACCCCAAACTCTAGAGATGGGTGCCTACTGGAAGGATTCGAGCTTATCGAAGCGATCCTCCAGGCAAACCGGGCTTCACCCTCGCTACGCTCCGAGGAGCAAGCAGAGATACCAGACTCCCGGTTCCAAGTCCAGAGTGGCCTCCTCTGTTACGATGGACGACTAGTCGTCCCCGACGAGGCGAACCTACGGACTGCCCTTTGTCACGAGGCGCACCGTCCGCGAAGTCAGGCACATCCCGGCCGGAATAAGATGAGGAAGATCTTAACGAGACGGTACTACTGGCTCGGGATAGGAGGTTTTATTGACCGTTACTGCGCGAACTGCGCGGACTGCAAGCAGTCCCAAGACTCCGCCTCCGACCAGCGGGACTACTCCAGCCACTGCCAATTCCGGAGCGCCCTGGCAGCACATCTCTATGGACTTTAAGACAATGCCACGAGACAAGAAGGGGTATACGGCGGTCTTCGTTACGGTCTGTCGGTTGAGCAAGAGGACGTTCTCCCTACCGACATATACGACCTGTACCGCGCAGGATATGGCCTGGCTTTTCTACGAGCATATCTGGAGGACCTACGGCGCACCGGAGACCATTACGTCAGATCGCGGGCCGCAGTTTATTTCGAGCTTTGGAACGAACTTTGTCGCCTCGTGGGGACGAAGATGAAGCTATCTACGGCCGAACATCCTCAGACGGACGGTCAGACCGAGATAATAAACCAGTTCCTACAGACAAAGCTCCGTCCTATCTAGACTACTACCAGGATAACTGGTCCGAAATGCTCCCCTGCTTGGATTTCGCACTCAACCCACCCACACGAGAGCATCGGTCTAGCACCTGCGGAGCTTGAGATGGGATACTTACCCCGAATGTCGTTCGACTGGTCCGTGGCGCCACCACAGCGACGGCCCCCAGAGAGCAGCTAGGGCGAACAGCGGCGCAGCAGTTCGCCTCCCGGGCCGCCGAGGGGTCCGGTGGGCGAGAAACCCTACTCACCAAGCAGGCGGAATACAAGCGGCAGGCGGATAAACGCCGTAGGGAGGTCGACTGGGAGGTAGGCGACCTGGTATACCTGAAAAAGGGACACTGGTCAACGGGACGCCCGAGTGACGGCTTGGATCAACCCTACCTAGGCCCGTTTCGGGTCTTATCGGCTAAGGGGCCAAACGCTTTCGAATTGGACCTACCACCAACGATGAAAATCCACCGGGTTATTAACGCTAGCCGACTACTTAAAGCGCCCTCGGATCCGGTACCAGGACAGACCTACGAACCGCCCCGCCGGTAGTCATACAGGGGAATCCGAGTGGGAGATCGACCAAGTCCTTGCATCCAGGATTGCCAGGGAAAGCTGCAATACCAGGTTAGTTGGAAGGTTGGGACCCGGACCCAGATTGGTATCTAGCGAGTAACTTCAAAACGCTCCGCTAGCCCTACAACACTTCCACAACGCCCACCCCGATAAGCCTGGCCCTCCGGGCCGCTTAGCTGCATGGATCAAGCAGCGGCGACGGACCAAGTCGCCCTAGACACACCAGATGACGACCTCCCGACTCAACGGCAAGACAACACAAAAATGAGGCGACGGCGGGTAACGAAGTAGGTATGTCTCTGGGTATTGGCATTACGGCATTGGTCAGGCTCGGGCGAGCTCTCCGGAAGGAGGGGTAGTGTCAGGGCCCTACCTGGGACCCCTGGGTTACCGTGACACACCTGGGGACTACGGAAACCGCGGACGGGCAGCTCCGGGCACGGGCAGCTCCGGGCACGGGCAGCTCCGACGGTAGGTACGGGCAGCCCCGTCATCCAGGTCGAAGCGACAGGGAGGATATGAGGAGGTCACGGCGTTAGGAGTTATGTGGTTTTCTTTCCTCTTCATCTTAGTATTCTTTCGTTACAGAGTATCTTGCTAGCTTTGTCTGCAGTCCCCTTTCGCTCGCCGTGACATTAAGGCTCCCTATAAAAGAAGGAACCTAAAAGCTACTAAGTAAACTCTAGGAAATTACCTAGAAATCCTAGAAACGATAACTAAGCGGATTATATAGATATTTTATAGAGATTTCCCTTAGGGATATATTATATAGGGAATATACTACGATTTCCTAAGTAATAATAGTTCCTTAGGGATTATATTAATATTTCCTTAAGAAGTTATAATAAGAATATAGTAGGGAAATTATAGAGAAATACCTATACCTACCTAAGGAAAATACTATAAAATACCGCTAATACGCTATATTACTATTATACGATTATAAGGTTAAGATATTACTTAGTTAAAGCCCTAAGTAAGGTCCTATACTTACTATAGTATATATAAAAAATAGAAAACTTACTAAATCTTAGGTAGGTAGAGAAAAATATAAATAGTTATTACTACTTTTACTTTAACTTATAAGACTAGTAGCTAGTCTATATTTAATACGCGTAATAATATATAGTAGCTAGTTTATATAATATATTTAATTATATATAGTAGCTAGTCCGTTTAATTACCTATTAAACCTATACTAGATCTAGGTAAATAGTAAGGTTAATATACTAGCCCTATACTAAGGGACTAGTATATAATATATCTCGCGCTTATATATACCTACCTTCCCCCCTTAGTTTTATATATACTTCTTTCTATCTCTTTATTATTTATCTCTTTTATAAGCCTAACTACTACCTCGCCCGCTTTATTTCTATAACTATAGGTCTCCCTAGTACTATATTTAGTTCGCTCGTCGCTATATTATAATATTTAACTAGGAAGCCGACTTAAGTAGTAGCGGCTTACTTTCTTTAAAACCCCTTCCTTATAAGAAAGTCGCTATAGTAGCGGGATCGGAGCGCTTTATTTTATATTTTATATATATTAAGTATCTTACTAATAAGCTTACCTATAAGTCCTTTACTAGCTATTAAAACTAGTCTTATAAGTATTAATCCTAGCTTTATCTTAGGTCGGTCTTACTTTTAGTATTTTTAGCTAACTTTAATACCTATAAAAGCTAAAGCGTATATTACTTACGCTAACTTTAATTAGTTTTCTTACTAAGTAAGTAACCCCTTCCTACTATAGTACTATTTAAGTTCGGTATTAATCTATATTCTAGATTACCTTTAAAGGTAAAGAGGCCGCTTATACTTTTTACTAAGTATAGTTTAAGGTTAATAGCCCTTCCTTTATTAAGGGTTTAATATAGGAGCGCCTTTATTATACTACTTTAAAAACTTATATTCGCGCTAGTTAAAAGGCCCTTACTACTAAAGGTAAGGGCGCGTTAAGTAAGTCCGCTCTTAGTTTAGCTATAGTCGCTAAGAATATTAAAACGCTTATATTAGCTTTTACTTATTTTATAAATAATACTTACTATATATATAAGTCCTTAGAGAAATACCTAGGTAAGTTTAGTAATACTATTAAGACCCTAGCCTAGGTTAAGCTTAAGTTACTCTTAGTTACTTAAAAGACTCTTATAGTAGTTAACGATCTTACTAATTATTTCTATCTTATTACTAGCGATAGCCTTAATAGTAAGGATAGCGGTTTTAATCTTATTAGTTTTACTAAGCTCGTTCTAGCCTTAGTCCCTTTTAATAAAAAGAAGGGTAAAGGTAAAGGTAAGGCGGTAGCTATATCTAAGGCCTTATCTAAGGCTAAGGCTAAGAAGTCTATTATTATCGTTATACCTACGGCCGTTATAAAGCTAGCTTAAGAGCTTACTATATCTCCCTTTAACGCTAAGCTATAGCCTAGTAGTTCTCTTAGCGCTAAGCCCGCCTTAAAGCGTCCCTATCTTATATTACTTATTAATCTTATTAGCGCTCTTAACTTTATTTAGTAGCGTCTTTATAGCTATTATAGTTTAGTCTTAGCTAAGATTATTACTAATCTTAACCTTAATTAAATCTAAGGTTATAGCATAAGCTATAGCGAACGCTTTTATACCGCTGCTAGTATAGGTCTTACCTTAATATAGACCTTAGTTACTACTCTATCTTATAAGCTAGCCGTCTAAGCTAGCTTTAGTTTAGGTTTAAGGTTAAGTTTATCTAGTTATTATTAAGCTTCTTATAGTAGTAGTAGTCCTTATACTTCTTATAAGCCTTAGGTTACTCCTTCTTATACCCTATATACTACCTTAAGGGAGTCTTATTATTCTTACCGTAATAATAAAGTAAACGTTATTACTAATAAGCTAAGCTAAGGTTATAGTTTAAAGGTAAAGGCTAGTTATTAGCTCTATCTTAGTTTAGTTTTAAGTTAGGTCTTATTTAGTTATAGTCTTTTAGTAGTAAGTCTTATTTTATAGCTATTAAGGTTAGTTTAGTTAAGTTATATTAGTTCTATTTAGTTTATAGTTTAATTAGCGAGGTTTATACTTTATTTAAGTTTAGTTTAATTAAAGCTATTATCTTATTATTATAAGTCCTCTCCTTTCTTAGATCGCTTTAATAAGGGAAGTAGTTAGCTAAGGTAGTCTTAGTTAAGGCCGCTCTATCCTTAGCGCGACCCTAGTCTTATTATCTAGTATATCTATATATAGCCTTTAAGCTAAGTTAAACTAATAAAGCCTACTTAAGTAAAGGAACTATTATACTAGCGGCGCCGCTATCCTTTTCTTTTAAAGGCTTACTCTTATATTACTTATATCCTAGGCCTATATTAAGAGGGACTCCTTTACCTTTACTATTAATAAGTAGTTAATTATTATATAATAGATAGTATCCTATCTTTATTTATAGGTATATATTAGCGAAACTATACTAAGGACTTATTAGTTAAAAAAGAAGTTATTAAGCTTAATCTTTCTTATATATATCTAAGTAATTACTATACTAATATACTTAAGGAGGCTCTTATAATAGTTTAATATTATTGCTTTATTAAACTAAGGTAGGAAGTTAGTAAGGTAAAGGGTAGTTTAGTATTATTAAATTATATCTTTCCTAGCGTTTTATTAAGCGGTTTATTCTTTATTTAGCCTTTTAAGCGACTTAGCTTTATCTAAGAGGTCGTTTAATCCTATCTAGCCTTAGACCCCCCTTATCTCTTTTATAAGGGGGGGTCTACTTAAAGGTAGCGCTATTAAAGGTCTATTCTTTCTTTAGCGTTACTTCCTTTTAAGTATACCTACGATTACGTTAAACGCGTATTAGATTTAGCTTAGGAGCCTTAAGTCCTTTAGCCTTTAAAGGGTATCTATTATTCTTTAGTTTAAGTAAAGGTCGATTAAGGGTACCTATACCTTTACTTTAACTTAGTAAACTAAGGTTATATAGTAAGCGCTTATTATTACTTAAAGGTAGGCTAACTAGTCTTAGGTAAGGTCCTACGCGATTTTATATAGTTTCCTTCTTATAAGCGTTATCTTATAAAATATAACTATAGTATAGGAGATTAAGGACTAAATTACCTTACTATAGACTTTCTTAGTATATAGTAAGGTATAGCCCTATATAAACGCCGCGAGCTTAGTTAAGGCTATAGTTTAGTACTTTAACTTTACTTAAAGCTATTTTAAGTATGCCTTTTAATATAGTTTCTAGTATACCTAAACCCTTAGTAAGTAGGCTTCTTAAACTAAAGTTACTATATTAGGCCTAAGGTAAACTAACGTCGTTATCGCTTATCTCCTTTATATAAAGTATAGTAATTTACTTTTTAATAGTTTAAAAGTAACTATAAACTTAGTCGATTACTTTATATATACCTTTTAGGCTTCCTTTAAGCATACTATTATAATAGCCTTATTAGGTCTAATACTAACTATATTTCTATTATTAGTAAAGCTAATAGTATAAATACTATATATTATACTAAGCCTTTTATATAAGGGGGTTATATAGTATAGAAATAGGATTAAGGATAAAAGGGAGCTTTAATAAACTCTTATTAATACTTAAGTTTACTTTAAGGTCTTTTTATTAAAGTAAAAGGTCGATCTTTTAATACTTATAAAGCTTTATATTAAGCTTATAAGCTGTCTAAGGTATCCTATAAGCTTTAGTTCCTTTATAAGCTTATTATAGTTAACTATATTAAATACGCCCTTAATATCTAGTTATAAGAATAATATAATACCCTTTTAGGCTTATATTATATATATTAGTTTTATTATTAGTAGGATCGCTACCTTTATAAAGCGTTCCTTCTTATTCTTTATTTATTTATTTAATAAGATACTATTTACCTTTACTACTCTTATAATCTTTTAAGCTAATATCTACTTAAGTACTTTTCTTATTATAAGTAAAAGGGAAATTAGTCTTTATCCTCTTACTATATAATAGGCTTCTAGCCTCTTACCTAGCTTTTAAATAACTACTATATTTATACTATAAAACTAACCTAGGAAATATAAGAGTTAAGTATAAGTATTAAAGATTATAGCTAGTCGCTAAACTAAGGCTAGGCTATACTTCTTAATAAACTTTAAGGGGACGCTATCTAAACCTATTACTTTCTAGCTTACTATCTTACTTAGCGCCCTTATAACGTTAGCTAGCTAGATTTATTAGTTAACTATAAAGGTTACCTTAGCTATATACTAGCCTTTAGTAAAAAGAACTTAGCGGCTAATAGCTAAGCCTTCCCTTTAAAAGTTTCTATTAGTTAGTCCTTACCTTCCTTAACTAATAATAAAATATAGGTCGGTTTTAGTAATAGCTTACTATAAAGTCTAGCCTACCTTTTTATATTTTAAAGCTTAGTATTATTAACGCTAAATTCTTTTAAGAACTCGCGTTAGTAAGCCTTCCTTACTTTATAAATAGTTTACTTTTAAGCTATAAACGCTTTATATAGGTCTTTTTAGTTTACCTTATTCTTTTCTTACTTATACTTCCTTTTTACTTTCTTAGCTACCCTTATTACCCTCTTTACCTTTAAGGTAAACTATATATTACCCTTAGGTAATACTTACCCTTTAACGTAGAACTATAGCTATTACGATTTATACTAAAGTAATAAAGATATAGTTTAGGTCTTTATTAATATTTTTAAGCGTTTAAAGTATTAGCTAGTATAGTCCTAGCTAAGATATAGTCTTAGCTTTAACTTACTATACTTTTACTTCTTTTTACTTTAAGGCTAGTTTAGGTACCTAAGCTTAAGTATCGACTTATAGTATAATAGTTTAAGGGATATAGTTTAACTTAGTTAAGTCTAAGTTAAGCTTAGTATACTATATCTTAGTCTTTAGCGTTACCTAAGCTAGGTTAATAGTACTATCCCTTTAGCTATAGAAAAATCTTATATACTTTCTTCTTAAAGTAGTAAGTTTAAGTTATAGTTTTATTACTTTTTATATAAGTTATATCGCGCTATCTAAGGTTTTATTATATTTATCTTAAAGTAAGTAATAGATATTAAAGTCCCTTACTATTATTATAAGGTACTTTAGTTTAATTACGCTTAGGTTATATAGCGCTCTAGCTTTTATAGCCCTTAGTAGTAAGTAAATTACTTATAGTTTAGTATTATCCTTAAAAATTACCTTACTTTAGTTTAGTTTAAACTAAGGCGACTAGGTCCCTAGCCTAAGCTTTTTATATATATTTAGCGTATACCTCCCTTCTTTATAAACTAAGCTATAAGGCGCTACTTTATGGGGGGGGGGGCGCTTCTTAGTATAGCTTTTACTTTTTATAGTACTATTAAGTTAAAGCTAGCTTAATAGTAAAGCGCTAACTAAGCTAGCTTATATTTCTTTTATATATTCTAAAATAGTACTTTTAGTTATATATAAGTAAGGTTAAGGTAAAAGGGGTCGTTTATATAAAGAGGGAGGCGCTTTATCTCTTAGCGCTTCTTTATTTACTATACTTATAAATATCGTTTATACTTAGTTTAGCCTTCCTAGCCTTACTAGCTAATAAGTATCTTAAGCTTAACCTTTTATTTTAGCGTAGTTTACTTAGTTTCTACTTTTAGACCGCGGTCGATTTAAGAACGCCCTAGGTTTTAATAGTAAGGAGCACCTATTACTTAGTATATATCTAAGTATTTATAAACCGTTAAGGTTAATATAGGTAGTTTTCCTTACTTTTTCCTAGGCTTTATTTACTATAAAGTAAGCTTAGGTTTATAATAAGTAGTCCCTTTAATATAAGATATAGTTATAAGGGATTTCGCTTTTCTTAGCTTTATATTTATTTTTACCTTTATTATATATTATACTCTTATATTAGCTATAGAGTTATATCGATATATATCGCTTAGTAATATAGCTATATTTATAGTAGTTATAATACCTTTATAATTAAACTAACTTATTATAAGGTTTATATTAAAAGATTTATACTTTAAGGACTAAGCCTAAGTTATAAAGCTTATTAGCTTCCTTTAAGCTACTAACCCTAATAAGTATAGTTATTACTATTAATATCTTAGATTAAGAGTATAGCGCTTAAGCTTAAAGGACCTTAACTTTATTTACCTTTATAATCTTATAAAGTAATCGCTCTTAATTTACTATTACTACCCTTAAAAGGACGTTCTTAGCGACTACTATATATATATAGTAAGAGATTATAGCCTTTAGTTTAAATATAGCCTTAACCTAGCCTTAGTCCTTTTAATAAGCTCTTACTATAGTATTAAATATAACCGCGATATCTTTACTTTAAAAGTGCCTCGCTACTATAGTACTTATAGCTTTTAAGGCTATATTTACTACCCTTACTATATCCTTTAGTTCGTAGCTTAGGATTTTAAGCGGTGCTTTAGTAAGGACTATAATAATCTTACGTTTATAGTATAGTAGGACCTATTTTACTATAGCTTTATATTAAGTCGGTCCTTTAATCTTAGCTATAACTATAGCTTAAGTTCGCTTAGGGCCCCCTAGGCCTAAAGTAATACCTAGGCGGAGTTCTTCCTTAACTACCTCCTTAATTATATCCTAGATTATTATCTTAAAGCTCTTATTTATATAAAGTACCGCCGATAACGCGCTACTAGTATAGCTCTTTACCTTAAAGAGCTATTTAACTACTACTTATACCCTACTAAACTATATACTTAAGATAAAGCCTATAAGTTTATTATATACTACTTTTTTTATAAGGTCGCTTAGCGCTTAAGCTAATATTATATCGCTACTTTAGGTCTATTAACTCGCCTTATTAAGGTATATAAATTTAAGTAGCGTCTCTTTATACTATATACTTTAATTAAGCTTAGTATATTAAGGGCCGCTACTATATCTACCTACCTCTTAGCCTTAATATAGTATTATTACTAAGGGTAATTAATACTATTAAATTAATTCTTAGTATTAGTTAGTATTTTAGTTATAATATATACTTACTATAGGCGTATATTAGTTTTATAAGAAGTTTTATAGTATATTAATATAGTAATTACTTAGATATATATAAGAAAGATTAAGCTTAATAACTTCCTTTTTAATTAATAGGTCCTTAGTATAGTCTTACTAATATATACTTATAAATAAAAATAAAATACTATTTATTATATAATAATTAACTACTTATTAATAAAGAAGGTAAGGGAGTCCCTTTTAATATAAGCTTAGGATATAAGTAATATAAAAGTAAGCTTTTAAGGGAAAAAGATAGTAGCGCCGCTAGTATAATAGTTCTTTTACTTAAGTAAGCTTTATTAGTTTAACTTAGCTTAGAGGCTATATATAGATATATTAAATAATAAGACTAAAGTCGCGCTAATAATAAAGTAGCTTTAACTAAAACTACCTTAGCTAACTACTTTCTTTATTAAAGCGATTTAAGAAAGGAGAGGACTTATAATAATAAAACTATAGTATTAACTAAACTAAACCTAAACTAAGTATAAACCTTACTAATTAAACTATAGACTAAATAAAACTAATATAACTTAACTAAACTAGCCTTAATAGCTATAAAATAAGACTTATTATTAAAAGACTATAATTAAATATAACCTAACTTAGAACTAAACTAAGATAGAGCTAGTAACTAGCCCCTTAAACTATAACCTTAGCTTAACTTATTAGTAGTAATATCTACCTTATTATTATAGTAAGAATAATAAGACCCCTTTAAGGTAATATATAAAGTATAAGAGGAAGTAACTTAAAGCTTATAAGGAGTATAAGGACTACTACTACTATAAGAAGCTTAATAATAACTAGTTAAGCTTAACCTTAAACTTAAACTAAAGCTAGCTTAGATAGCTAGCTTATAAAATAAAGTAATAACTAAGGTTTATATTAAAGTAAGACCTATATTAATAGTAGTATAGAGGCGTTTACTATAGCTTATACTATAACCTTAGATCTAATTAAGGTTAAGACTAATAATAATCTTAGCTAAGACTAAACTATAATAGCTATAAAGACGCTATTAAATAAAGTTAAGAGCGCTAGTAAGATTAATAGGTAATATAAGATAAGGATACTTTAAGGCGGGCTTAGTACTAAGAGAACTACTAAGCTATAGCTTAGTATTAAAACTAATAAAAGGAGATATAGTAGGTTCTTAAGCTAGCTTCGCGATAACTATAAGTATATTAATAATAGTAGACTCCTTAGCCTTAGCCTTAAATAAAGCCTTAAGCGTAGTAGCCGCCTTACTTTTACTTTTACCTTTCCCTTTATTAAAAGGGACTAAGGCTAAACTAAGCTTAGTAAGATTAAAACCGCTATTCTTACTATTAAGGTTATTATTAGTAATTAAATAAAAATAGTTAATAAGATTATTAACTACTATATAAGTCTTTTAAGTAACTAAGAGTAACTTAGGCCTAACTTAAGCTAAGGTCTTAATAGTATTACTAAACTTACTTAAGTACTTTTCTAAGGACTTATATATATAGTAGGTATTATTTATAAAATAAGTAAAAGCTAATATAAGTATTTTAATATTCTTAATAACTATAGCTAAACTAAGGGTAAACTTACTTAATATACCTTTACTTTTAATAGTAAGGGCTTTTTAACTAGCATAAATATAAGTTTCTAAAATAGTATAGTAAAAGCGCTTTTATACTAAACCTTTAATAAGGGAAGGGCTATTAACCTTAGACTATACTTAGTAAAAGGTATATATAGCCTCTTTACCTTTAAAGGTAATCTAAAATATAGATTAGTATTAAACTTAGATAGTACTATAGTAAGATAAGGTTACTTACTTAATAATAAAACTAGTTAAAGTTAGTATAAGCGATATATACTTTAGCCTTTATAGTTATTAAAGTTAGCTAAAAATATTAAAGGTAAGACTAACCTAAGATAAAACTAAGATTAATACTTATAAGATTAGTTTTAATAGCTAGTAAAGGACTTATAAGTAAGCTTATTAATAAGATACTTAATATATATAAAATATAAAATAGAGCGCTTTAATCTTACTATAGTAATAACTTTCTTATAAGGAGGGGGTTTTAAAGGAAGCGAGCTATTATTACCTAAGTTAGCTTCTTAGTTAAATATTATAATATAGCGATAAGTAAACTAAATATAATACTAAAGAGGCCTAAAGTTATAAAAATAAAGTAAGTAAGGTAATAGTAAGGCTTATAAAAGAGATAGCTAATAAAGAGATAGGAGGAGGTATAAATAAAACTAAGGGGGGAGGGTAGGTATATACATATATAAGCTAAGCGCGCGTAATTAATAACTATATAATAAAAGGTAAATATAAGCTACCGCGCCCTTAATTAAAAAGTTATATAGCTAGATAAGAACCGATTTATAATTAATAAAGCTAGCTAACTAAATTTTAATTAACTAGCCCTACTTAAGAGCGACCTATACTAGCGCCTAGCTTAGTAACTAAATATTACTTATTATATTAATTAATAGACTAATAAGCTAATATAACTATAGCTATATAGCTATAATATAAGAGCTATAGTAAATAGAGGCGCTTATAAGTTAGGCCTTTAAAGAGAGACTACTACTTATAACCCTAGGCCTAAGCTAGCGAGCTTAAGCTATAGCCGCTTAAGATAGTAGCGGCTATAGTTTAAAAGGGCTTATACTAAGATATAATAGTATAAGAAGAGCCTATAGTAGCTAGTATAAATTTCCTATATATTACTATTATAACCTTATTTAATATAGACCTATATTAAAAGAGGGAATAGTTTTCCCTTAAGTACTTTAGTTTTTTCCTTTTATTTAATATTAAAGTTTTAAATACCTTTAGCTAAGTCCTTAGTATAATCTTAATAATAATAATATCCTTAACCTTATCTTATAATAATATCTTTCTAGGCTTTACTTTATTTTTTTACTATAAAGCTTAGTAAGCTAATAGTTAAGTTATTATACTAGCTTTATACTATACTTATTAAGTTATTAGTATTAGCCCTAGGTTTTTATTTTCTTAGTTAAGGGGCCTAGACTAAGGTTAAAGGGAGGTCTTAATAAATTTATTATTAAGTTTAAGTAAGTAAAGTCTAAGCTAGCTTACTTATAGTAGGGCTAGACTACTAGTATATTTATAAGCGCTTTTAAAAGCGCTAATTAGCTAATTAATAAGTAAGTTAGTATAGTTTATTAGTTTAATTAAAAATTAATTATACCCTTAACTAGATTTAAACTAACTTTAATATTATAGCTAGTAAACTTCTTAGGTATATAACTACTATATTATAAGGGTCCTACTATTATTATTTTATTATTATTAAGATTATACTAATAACTTATTTAAAAGTATTTAAAACTTTAGTATTAAATAAAAAGGAAAAACTAAAGTACTTAAAAGAAAACCCTCCTTTCCTTTATAGCTAGTTTACTTTTAAACTAAGTTATAGTTATAATATATAGGAATCTTATATTAGCTATTATAAGTATTATTTTAGTTAGTTAAAATTATATTAGCTTTACTATAAAGTAACCTTAGAAAGTAACTCTTTTATATATATAAGGTATATAGCGTTAATTAATAGTATAAGCGTTTTTAGTTAATAGTTAATTATATAATTATCCTTAACCTTATCTTATAATAATATCTTTTAAGCTTTACTTTATTTTCTATTATAAGGCTTAATAAGCTATTTTTTATTAATACTAGCTTTTAGCTAAGCTAGTAATTAAATTATTATACTAGCTTTATACTATACTTATTAAGTTATTAGTATTAGCCCTTAGTTTTTATATTCTTAGTTATAGGGCTTAGACTAAGGTTAAAAAGAGGTCTTAATAAATTTATTACTAGGTTTGGGTAAGTAAGGTCTAAGCTAGCTTACTTATAATAAAGCTAAACTATTAATATATTTATAAGCGCTTTTAAAAACGCTAATTAGCTAATTAATAAATAGGTTAATATAACCCTTATAGTATAATAGTTATATACCTAAGAAGCTTACTAGCTATAATATTAAAGTTAGTTTAAATCTAGCTAAGGGTATAATTAATTTTTAATTATACTAGTAAACTACGCTAACTTACTTATTAATTAGCTAATTAATACTTTTAAAAGCGCTTATAAATATACTAGTAGTCTAGCCCCGCTATAAGTAAGCTAGCCTAGACCTCGCTTACTTAAACCTAGTAATAAATTTATTAAGACCTTCTTTTAACCTTAGTCTAAGCCCCTTAACTAAGAAAATAAAAACCTAGGGCTAATACTAGTAACTTAATAAGTATAGCGCGAAGCTAGTATAATAACCTAACTACTAGCTTAGTTAAAAGCTAGTATTAATAAAAAAATAGCTTACTAAGCTTTATAATAAAAAAAGGTAGAGCTTAAAAAGATATTATTATAAGATAAGGTTAAAAATAATTATATAATTAACTATTAACTATTAACTAAAAACGCTTATACTACTAATTAATACTATATACCTTATATATATAAAGAAGTTACTTTCTAAGGTTACTTTATAGTAAGGCTAATATAATTCTAACTAACTATAATAATACCTAAGATAGCTAGTATAAGATTCTTATATATTATAATTATAACTTAGTATAAAAGTAAACTAGCTATAAAAGAAAGGAGGGTTTTCTTTTAAGTACTTTAGTTTTTCCTTCCTATTTAACGCTAAAGTTCTAAATACCTTTAAATAAGTTACTAGTATAATCTTAATAATAATAAGTTAATATAGTTTACTAGTTTAACTAAAGAATAATTATACCCTTAGCTAGATTTAAACTAACTTTAGTATTATAGTTAGTAGTTCTCTTAGGAATACTTACTATATATATAAGTCCTTAAAAAAGTACTTAAGTAAGTTTAGTAATACTATTAAGACCTTAGCTTAAGTTAAGCTTAAGTTACTTTTAGTTACTTAAAAGACTTTTATAATAATTAATAATCTTACTAACTATTTCTATTTTATTATTAGTAATAACTATAATAATAAGAATAATAAGAATAATTATACTAAGCTTAGTTTAGCCTTAGCTTCTTTTAATAAAAAGAAAGGTAAAAGTAAAAGTAAAGTAACTATTATATTTAAGGCTTTATTTAAAGCTAAGGCTAAGAAGTCTACTACTATCTTTATACTTATAGTTATCTTAAAGTTAGTTTATATAAAAAGGTATAAGTAATAAGCATAGGATTAAGTAATTAATACTATAAGTAGAAAGATTAATTAAAGAAGTATAAGATAGGATTTCGTTTAGAATTTATAATAAGTATATAAGGGGCTAAATAATATATTAAAAGAATAGTATTATAAAAGATACTTATAAACTTACTTATTATATCTACTACTCTTAGGGAAATCCTTTATCTTTTATAGAATATTACTTACTTATTAGTAGACTATTTAGTTAGCTTTTTAGTATATTTTATAGTACTTAAAAAGCTCTATCTATAGTATATCTTCCTAACTTAGTAAGTAGTTTAATTATAATATAATAGTTAACGTAAAACTATAGGTTCTAGTATAAGTAGTAAATTTAACTAGAATATTCTATGCTCTACCTATTCTTATATCGTAGATATCTTTAGAACCGCTAAGCTAAAATAGGTAATAGAGTATCCGTTCTACTTATAATTAACTTATATATTTTATATATATTTTATTTTATTAGGATAAGCTTATCTTAACTTACTTTTCTTAAAGGAAGGTATAGATATTTAATAAAGGTCTTTATCTTTAAGGGTTATTCCCTTAAACTATATTATAGAGCCTCTTTTTACTAGCTTATTTTATAGAGCCTCCTTATACCTATTATTTCTTTATAATAGTAAAATAAGAATATAAGGGTATATTTTTATAGTTTAAAATCTTATTATATCTCTTTTTATTAGCTTTAATACTAAACTATAGCTTAGTAGTTCTTTTTATAAAAGTCTTTAACTATTATAAGTTATAAGCTTAAGCTATAGCCTAAGCTATATAGTTATATATAAAAGGCTAGATCTTATATATATATATATAAGCTAGCTATATATAAATAAGCTTTATATAACTTATTAATATTATCTTATAAATAGTACTTATATATATACTTTTACTTACTTTATAATAATATAAGCTATTAACTAATAGATTTAATAAAATAAACTATATATATTAATTAATAAACTTCCTATAAAACTAATATATACTTATAGTAAGTATATATCGCGACTAAAATACTAACTAATACTAAGAATTAATTTAATAGTATTAATTACCTTTAGTAATAATACTATACTAAAGCTAAAAAGTAAGTAAATATAGTAATAGCCTTTAATTTATTAAGCTTAATTAAAGTATATAGCTTAAAAAGACGCTACTTAAATTTATATACCTTAATAAAGTAAGTTAATAAACCTAAAGTAGTAATATAATACCTACTTAAGCGCTAAGCGACCTTATAAAAAAAGTAGTATATAATAAACTTATAAGCTTTATCTTAAGTATATAGTTTAATAAGGTATAAATAGTAATTAAATAGCCCTTTAAGGTAAAAAGCTATATTAATAGCGCGTTATTAATAGTACTTTATATAGATAAGAGCTTTAAGATAATAATCTAAGAAGTAATTAAAGAAGTAGTTAAAAAAGAACTCTACCTAAGTATTACTTTAAGCTTAAAGGGCTTAAAGTAAACTTAAGCTATAGTTATAGCTAAGACTAAGGGACCGACTTAATATAAAGCTATAGTAAAATAGGTCTTACTATATTATAAACGTAATATTATTATAGTCCTTATTAAGGCACTACTTAAAATCCTAAGCTATAAACTAAAGGATATAGTAAAGGTAGTAAATATAGCCTTAAAAGCTATAAGCGCTATAGTAGTAAGGCGCCTTAAAAGTAAGGATATTATAATTATATTTAATACCTTAGTAAGAGCCTATTAAAAGGACTAAAGCTAGGTTAAGGCTATATTTATTTTAAAGGCTATAATTATTTACTATATATATATAATAGTCGCTAAGAATATCCTTTTAAAGGTAGTAATAGTAAATAAAGAGTAATTACTTTATAAGATTATAAAGGTAAATAAAGTTAAGGTCTTTTAAGCCTAAGTACTATACCTTTAACTTAGGATATTAATAGTAATAATTATACTTATTAAGGTTAGTACTTTAAAGAAAGCTAATAAGCTTTATAACTTAAGCTTAGTCCTTAAAGTATAAATCTCTTAATATAAACCTTATAATAAGGTAGTTTAACTATATAAATACTATAATTATTATAAGTATAGCTATATTACTAAGTAATATATATTAATATAACTTTATAGCTAATATAAAAGTATAGTATATAATAAGAGTAAGGATAATTATAAGGCTAAGAAAGGTAAAATCTCTTATAACTATATTTTATATTAAAAGAACTACTTATTATAAACTTAAACTTACTTTATAGTAAATAAAGCCTAGGAAAAAGTAAGGGAAAATTACTTATAATAACCTTAATAGTTTATAAATACTTAGATATATACTAAGTAATAGGTACTACCTACTATTAAAACTTAAGGTATTCTTAGCTTAACCGCGGTCTAAAAGTAAGGACTAAGTAAACCGCGCTAAGATAAAAGGTTAAGTTTAAAATACCTACTAGCTAGTAAGGCTAAGGAGGCTAAACTAAGTATAAATAATATTTATAAGTATAATAAATAAAGAAGCGCTAAGAGATAAAGCGCCTCCCTCTTTATATAATTAACTCTTTTTACCTTAACCTTACTTATATATAACTAAGAATACTATTTTAGAATATATAAAAGAAATATAAGCTAGCTTAATTAGCGCTTTACTACTAAGCTAGCTTTAACTTAATAGTACTATAAAAAGTAAAAGCTATACTAAGAAGTAAGGCCTTACCTTTTAAAGTAGCGCTTTATAGCTTAGTTTATAAAAAAAGGAGGTATATACTATATATATATAAAAGGCTTAAGCTAAGGACTTAGTCGCCTTAGTTTAAACTAAATTAAGGTAAGGTAGTTTTTAAAGATAATATTAAACTATAAACGATTTACTTACTACTAAGGGCTATAAAGGCTAAAGCGTTATAAGACCTAAGTTTTATTAAACTAAAGTACCTTATAGTAATAATAAACGACTTTAATATTTATTACTTACTTTAAGATAAATATAATAAAACCTTAGATAGTATAATATAACTTATATAAAAGGTAATAAAACTATAACTTAAACTTACTACCTTAAGAAAGAAGTATATAAGATTCTTTTATAGTTAAAAGGATAGTATTATTAACCTAGCTTAAGTAATACTAAAAACTAAAATATAGTATATTAAGCTTAACTTAAACCTAATTAAGTTAAACTCTATCTCTTAAACTATTACTTTATATATTAACTCTTAGGCTTAAGTACTTAAGCTAGCTATAAGGTAAAAAAAAGTAAAAGTTAAGCTAGTTAAAGCTAAGATTATATCTTAGCTAAGACTATACTAGCTAATACTTTAAATACTAAAAGATATTAACTAAGACCTAAACTATATCTTTACTATATTAATATAAATTATAATAGCTATAGGTTTATATTAAGAGTAAGTATTACTTAAGGGTAATATATAATTTACTTTAAAGGTAGGAAGGGTAATAAGGGAGGCTAAGAGGGTAAAGAAGAAGTATAAGTAAGAAAAGAGTAAAGTAAACTAAGAAGACCTATATAAGGTAATAGTAGCTTAAAAGTAAACTATTTATAAAGTAAGGAGGGATTATTAATATAAGGTTTTAAAGGAATTTAATACTAATAATACTAAGCTTTAAAATATAAAGAGATAAGCTAGACTTTATAATAAGCTATTATTAAAACTAACTTATATTTTATTACTAGTTAAAAAAGGTAAGGACTAACTAATAAAAACTTTTAATAAAAAGGCCTAGATATTAATAGCTAAGTTCTTCTTATTAAAAGCTAGTATAACTTAAGGGCTACCTTAGCTTATAGCTAAAGCGACCCTTATAATTAACTAATAAATCTAGCTAGCTAATATTATAGTAGCGCTAAGTAAGATAATAAGCTAGAAAGTAGTAAGCTTAAATAGTATCTTCTTAAAGTTTATTAAGAAGTATAAACTAACCTTAGTTTAGTAACTAGCTATAATTTTTAATACTTATACTTCACTTTTATATTTCTTAAAATAGTTCTATAATATAAATATAATAGTAATTTAAAAGCTAGGTAAGAGGCTAGAAGCTTACTATATAATAAAGGGATAAAGATTAATTTCCCTTTTACTTATAGTAAGGAAAGTACTTAAGTAAATACTAGCTTAAAAGATTATAAGAGCTATAAAAGTAAATAGTATTTTATTAAATAAATAAATAAAAAATAAAAAAGAGCGCTTTATAAAAGTAATAATCTTATTAATAATAAAATAAATATACGCGACCTAAGCTTAAAAGGGTATTATATTATTTTTATAGCTAAATATTAAGGGTATATTTAATATAGTTAACTAACTAATAAAAACTTAAATAGAAACTTCTTATAAAACTAATATACGCTTATAATAAGTATATATTATAACTAAAATACTATCTAATACTAAGAATTAATTTAGTAGTATTAATTACCCTTAGTAATAATACTATACTAAGGCTAAGGGGTAGGTAAATATAGTAGTAGCTATTAATATACTAGACTTAATTAAAGTATATAGCGTAAAGATATACTACTTAAATTTATATACCTTAATAAAGTAAGTTAATAAACCTAAAGTAGCGATATAATACTAGCTTAAGCGCCGAGTAACCTTATAGAAAAAGTAATATATAATAAACTCGCGGGCTTTATCTTAAGTATATAGTTTAGTAAGGTATAAGTAGTAGTTAAATAGCTCTCTAAGGTAAAAATCCGCGTTAGTAGTATATCGTTAGTAGTACTTTATATAGATAAGAGCTTTAAGATAACGATCTAAGAAGTAATTAAGGAAGTAGTTAAGGAAGAACTTTAAGTTAGTACCCCTAGCTTTTAGTACCCCCTACTTCTAGCACCTCCTTATATTACTATCGCGTTAACTACCTACTATATTATAACTGCGTTTTCTAATATATCTCTTATTTAATAATTATGAAATAAATATTATTCGAATTAGCAATACCTTATCTTTTTAAATATACTAAAAACCAGCTCTAAGAAGCGCTTAAAGCTATTAATAATAGTATACCTTAGCTTTAAGCTAGTTATAAGTAGGGTATTCTAAAAATAAACCTTTAAACGTATCTTAAAGGAGCCCTACCTATAAAGGAAGTAAAAGAAGTATCTTAAAGGCTTAGTCGAGAGTAGGAAAAACACCTCTATAAATAGGTTCTTACCTAAGTAGCTCTTAGGCTGCCTCTAACGTATTATTAACTTAGGGAATTCGCTAGCTATATTATCGTAGCTAGTAGAGACCCCCGCTTACTTAGAAAATACTAGGTTTCGAGCTTTTTAGCCTAAAACCTAGAGATTAGTATAATTAAAGGTAAATCTCTTAATTCTACTTATATTAATAGCGCCTTTATTAGCGGGATTAAGGAATAGTTTTAATTACTTAAGCTACTAGCTATATAAGTAATCCTATTAAAATCACGCTTTAATATAAACGAAATAAGTATCCTTAAGGGCCTTAGCTATAACGGGCTAGTACTAAGGAGCTTAGAGAAGAAGGAGGCTATTAAGAAGTAGCTTAGATCGCGTTATTAGACTATAATTGTTAAATACGTCTCTATAACGGGCTAGGCCTTAACCCCCCTTATAATCTTTAAGGGCTAGGACCTTTAATAGTAATAGTTCCTTAACGAACTTAATTTTCTAAAGGATTAGGACTTTATTACTTCCTTAAAGGGCTAGATAAGCGATTCTATCGCTATTTAATAGCTTAAGTAGGTATTTATCCCTTAAATAAGGCGCTACCTATAAGGGAACGTTCTCCTTATCGTTAATAGCTACGGGAGCTATTAGACCGACGATTTTATATATAAATACTTTAAGAATTATATTTATCTTCTTTTTCTACTAGTATACTCCTCCTATATCCTTTAACCTCTTAATATCTTAGTTTTCTTACTAATTAAGGCTGCCTACTAACGTTAACTTAAAAAAATCGTATCTTTCGACGATATAGCGCTAATTAGTAAGGCTACCTTCCTCTAAGTATATTATTAAGCTTAGTAGGCCGGTCTAACTAAAAAGAATATTAAGGGCGGGTAGCGTAGGTTAGGACTATAGCTAGTTAATATAGTAAAGCCCTTACTAAGCTAGTTTATCTTACTATAGCTATTAACGCCGTTAACGCTATTAAAAAGAAAGAATTCTAGTACCCTAGCTATTTATAATGCCCTTAAAACGCTTAAACGATTATAAGAAGTCTATCGCCTTATTATAGGGCTAGAAAACCGCAGTTAAGTTAACCGTACGATCTAACTACTCTTTAATAAGGTTAGCTATAGCCTTAATAAGCAAAATTAGTAGCTTATAGCTTCCTAACTTCGAATATAGTAGCTAGAGTATTAATTATATTATCTACGGCCTTAAAAATAGAAAAAGGTCCCTTAGGACCTTAATAGGCGGTTCGTATAAATTAAATAAGTTACAAAGATAAAGAAATAGCTCGAGTATACGCTTAAGCCGGCTGCCGCCGCTATAGCTAATTAGAACGTAGGATTTAAAGCTCTTTATAATAGCTAGTAACTAAAGTAGCTAGAAACACTAAATTTAATTATTATAATATTAAAATACGGCTTTAATTACGTTTAGAATATACCTACCTTAGTACTACGAAGGGTACTAAAAGTAAAGGGTGCCGGAAGCTAAGGGTACTAACTTACTTAAGTATCGCTTTAAGCCTAAGGGGCCCTAAGTAAACCTAGGCCGCGGTTATAGCTAAGACTAAAAGACCGACCTAATATAAAGCTATAGTAAAATAGGTCTTACTACGCTATAAACGCGAGATTATTATAGTCCTTATTAAGGCGCCGCTTAAAATCCTAAGCTATAAATTAAAAGATATAGTAAAGGCGGTAAATATAGCCTTAAAAGCTATAAGCGCTATAGTAGTAAGGCGCCTTTAAAGTAAAGATATTATAGTTATATTTAATACTATAGCGAGAGCTTATTAAAGGGACTAAGGCTAGGTTAAGGCTATATTTAAATTAAAGGCTATAATTACTTACTATATATATATAGTAGTCGCTAAGAATATCCCTTTAAGGGTAGTAATAGTAAATAAAGAGTAATTACTTTATAAGATTATAAAAGTAAATAAAGTTAAGGTCCTTTAAGCTTAAGCGCTATACCCTTAATTTAAGATATCTATAATAATAACTATACTTATTAAGATTAATAGCTTAAAAGAGGCTAATAAGCTTTATAACCTTAGCTTAGTCCTTAAAGTATAAATCTTTTAATATAAACCTTATAATAAGTTAATTTAACTATAAAAGTAATATAATTACTATAAGTATAACTATATAGCTAGATAGTATATATTAATATAACTTTATAGCTAATATAAGAATATAGTATATAATAAAGGTAAGGATAAATATAAAGCTAAAAAAGGTAAAATCCCTTATAACTATATCTTATACTAAGGGGACTACTTATTATAAACTTAGACTTACTTTATAGTAAATAAAGCTTAGGAAAAGGTAAGGGAAAAATACTTATAATAACCTTAATAGTTCGCGAATACTTAGATATACGCTAAGTAATAAGTACTTTTTACTATTAAAACCTAGGGCGTTCTTAAACTAACCGCGGTCTAAAAGTAAGGACTAAGTAAACCGCGCTAAAATAAAAGGTTAAGCTTAAAATACCTACTAGCTAGTAAGGCTAGGGAGGCTAAACTAAGTATAAATAATATTTATAAGTATAGTAAATAAAGAAGCGCTAAGAGATAGAGCGCTTTTCTTTTTATATAAATAACCCTTTTTACCTTAACCCTACCTATATATAACTAAAAGTATTATTTTAAAATATATAAAAAAGATATAAGTTAGCTTAGTTAGCGCTTTACTACTAAGCTAGCTTTAACCTAATAGTACTATAGGAAGTAAAAGCTATACTAAGAAGTAGCCCTTCCCCTTTTAAAGTAGCGCTTTATAGCTTAGTCTATAAGAAGGGAAGGTATATATTATATATATATAAAAGGCTTAAGCTAAAAACTTAGTTACCTTAGTTTAAACTAAACTAAAGTAAGGTAATTTTTAAGGATAGTATTAAACTATAAGTAATATACTTATTATTAAGGGCTATAAGGGCTAGTATATTATATAACCTAAGTATAATTAAACTAAAGTACTTTATAGTAATAATAAAGGACTTTAATATTTATTACTTATTTTAAAATAAATATAATAAAACCTTAGATAGCGCGATATAACTTATATAAGAAGTAATAAGATTATAACTTAAACTTACTACTTTAAGAAAGAAGTATATAAGATTTTTCTATAGCTAAAGGGATAGTACTATTAATCTAGCTTAGGTAATACTAAAGACTAAGATATAGTATACTAAGCTTAACCTAAACTTAATTAAGTTAGACTATATCCCTTAAACTATTATATTATAGGTTAATACTTAAGCCTAAGTACTTAAACTAGCCTTAAGGTAAAAAAAAGTAGAAATAAAGCTAGTTAAAGCTAAGACTATATTTTAGCTAAGACTATATTAACTAATACTTTAAATACCTAAGAATATTAACTAAGACCTAGACTATATCTTTATTACTTTAGTATAGATCGCGATAGCTATAGTTCTATACTAAGGGCGAGTATTACTTAAGGGTAATATATAGTTTACCTTAAAAGTAAGGAGGGTAATAAAGGAGGCTAAGAAAGTAAGGAGGAAGTATAAGTAAGAAAAGAGTAAGGCGAACTAAGTAGACTTATATAAAGCGTTTATAGCTTAAAAGTAAACTATTTATAAAGTAAGGAAGGCTTATTAGCGCGAGTTCTTAAAGGAATTTAGCGCTAATAATACTAAGCTCTAAAATATAAAGAGGTAAGCTAGACTTTATAGTAAGCTACTATTAAAACCGACTTATATCTTATTATTAGTTAAGGAGGGTAAGGACTAACTAATAAAAACCTTTAAAAGAAAGGCTTAGATATTAGCTATTAAGTTCTTCTTATTAAAGGTAGGCACGACTTAAAGGCTACCTTAGCCTATAGCTAAAGCGACCCTTATAGTTAATTAATAAATCTAGCTAGCTAATATTATAGTAGCGCTAAGTAAAATAATAAGCTAGAAAGTAATAGGTTTAAATAGTATCCTCTTAAGGTTTATTAAAAAGTATAAACTAGCTTTAGTTTAATAACTAGCTATAATTTTTAATGCCTATACTTAACTCTTATATTTCTTAGAATAGTTTTATAGCGCGAATATAATAGTAATTTAAAAGCTAGGTAAGAGGCTAGAGGCCTACTATATAGTAAAGGGATAGAAATAAATTTCCCTTTTACTTATAATAAGGAAAGTACTTAAGTAAATACTAGCTTAAAGGATTATAAGAGTAGTAAAAGTAAATAATATCTTATTAAATAGATAAATAAGGAATAAAAGGGAGCGCTTTATAAAAGCGGTAATCTTATTAATAATAAAACTAGTATATATAACCTAAGCTTAGAAAGGTATTATATTATTCTTATAGCTAAATATTAAGAGGGTATTTAATATAGTTAACTATAATAAGCTTATAAAGAAACTAGTACTTTAAGGATACTTTAGATAGCTTATAAGCTTAATATAAAGCTTTATAAGTAATAGAAAATCGACCCTTTACTTTAATAGGAGGACCTTAAAGCTAACTTAAGTATTAATAAAAGTCCTTTAAAGCTCCTTTTTATCCTTAATCTTATTTTTATACTATATAACCCCTTTATATAAGAGGCTTACTATAATTTATAGTATTTATATTATTAGCTTTACTAATAATATAAATATAGTTAGTATTAGACTTAATAAGGCTATAATAATAGTATACTTAAAAGAGGCTTAAAAGGTATATATAAAGTAAATAGCTAAGTTCGCGGTGACTTTAAACCGTTAAAGAGTAAGTTAATATACTTTATATAAAGGAAATAAGTAATAATAACGCTAGTCCGCCTTAAGACTAATATAGTAATACCGGTCTAAGAGGCCCGCTTATTAAGGGTTTAAGTATACTAGAAACTATATTAAAAGGTATACTTAAAATAGCTCTAAGTAAAGATAAAGCGCTAGACTATAGCCTTAACTAAGCTTACGTTATTTATATAAGGCTATACCTTACTATATATTAAGGAAGTCTATAATAAGGTAATTTAGTCCTTAATCTCTTATACTATAGTTATATTTTATAAGATAATACCTATAAAAGAGAAACT
This sequence comes from Hirsutella rhossiliensis, assembly GCF_020360975.1. NCBI lineage: Eukaryota > Fungi > Ascomycota > Sordariomycetes > Hypocreales > Ophiocordycipitaceae > Hirsutella > Hirsutella rhossiliensis. The sequence goes on along the minus strand of NW_025408676.1, from coordinate 2,623,654 downwards.
ATATAAGATCGCGCGGGACTTAGTATAAGACTAGTTAGCTTACCTTTAAGTAGTAACGGGCGCTTACTATACGACCTTAGTCTATTAAGTAAAAGTAAAGGTATAGGTACCCTTAATTAACCTTTACTTAAACTAAAGAATAATAGATACCCTTTAAAGGTTAAAAGATTTAAGGCTCCTAAGTTAAATTTAATATATATTTAACGCGGTCGCGGGCTTACTTAAGAAAAGGCGATACTAGAAAGTAAGTAGGCCCTTAGTAGCGCTACTACCTAGTAGGCCCCCCCTTATAAAGGAAATAAGGGGGGTCTAGAGCTAGATAAGATTAAACGACCTCTTAGATAAAGCTAGGTTACTTAAAAGGCTAAATAAAGAATAAGCCGCTTAATAGAACGCTAAGAAAGACGCGATTTAATAATACTAAACTACCTTTTACCCTACTAACTTCTTACTTTAGTTCGATAAAGCGATAACGCTAAACTATTATAAGGGCCTTCCTAAGTTTATTAATATAGTAATTACTTAGATATATATAAGAAAGATCGGGCTTAATAACTTCTTCTTTTACTAATAGGTCCTTAGTATAGTCTCGCTAGTATATACTTATAAATAAAAATAAAATACTATTTACTATATAATAATCGACTACTTATTAATAAAGGAGGTAAGAAAGTCCTTTTTAATATAAGCTTAAGATATAGGTAATATATATAAGAATATACCCTTATATTCCTATTTTATTATTATAAAGAAATAATAGGTATAAGGAGGATCTATAGAGTAAGCTAGTAAAAAGACGTTCTATAATATAGTCTAAGAGAATAACCCTTAAAGACAAAGACCTTTACTAGATATCTATACCTTCCTCTAGGAAAAGCGGGTTAGGATAAGCCTATCCTTATAAATAAAAATATATATAAAATATATAAGTTAATTACGAGTAGAACGGATACCCTATTGCCTATTTTAGCCTAGTAGTTCTAAAGATATCCGCTATACGAGAATAGGTAGGGCATAGAATATTCTAGTTAAATCTACTACTTATACTAGAACCTATAGTCTTACGTTAACTATTACGCTATAATTAAACTACTTACTAAGTTAGGAAGATATATTATAGATAGAGCTTTTTAAGCACTATAGAATATACTAGAAACCTAACTAATTAGTCTATTAGTAGGCGAGCAATAGTCTATAAAAGATAAAGGATTTCCCTAAGAGTAGTAGATAGAATAAGTAAGTTTATAAGTATCCTTTATAACGCTATTCTTTTAATATATTATTTAGCTCCTTATATACTCGTTATAAATTCCGGACGAAATCCTACCCTATACTTATTCGACCGATCTTTCCGCTTACGTTATCGATTACCCGATTCTACGCTTATTGCTTATACCTTCTTATAGGTTATAAGCCTAGCTTCTCTATAAGTTAGGTAATAACTTTAAAAATTCTTTAAAATTCTAATACTAACTATACGACCTTAAATTATCTAAAATAAGCTCTAAGGATAAGTTCGAATTTACTAAACTTAAAAGTAGTTCTAATTATACTTTCTAGGCTACTTAAATATAGGCTCTTTTAGTTAGGGAGAAGCTTTCTACTACTATATAATAAGAAAATTACTTAAAGATAGAAGAAGCACTTACTTTAATTTTTCTTTATATTAAAGATAGTCCTTTAACCTAAATAAAGTATATAATAAATACTAAAGAGGCATAGGATAGGTTAAAAAACCTATATAACCCTATTTCCTTTACTTTAAATTACCTACTTATAAAGGAGCTTTTTAATACTTCGGTAAGGGATTTCGAATCCCTATAAGGCTACTTAAATAAGGTAAAAGAGGTATTTAAGGAGCTAAAAGCACGGAATATTATAATTCTAAAAGTAGTTATTATAGCTTAGATTTTAAATAGCCTTTCGGGCTCGTTTTCTAGCTATATAACTAATATAACGTAAGCTCTTCGAAATAACTTAGAGGCTTTTAATTAAAAGTCTCTCTCTAGTAGTCTTATAAATAAATCTAAGAGGACTAAGTTTTTAGAAAATCCCCTTAAGTAGGCTTTCTTTACTAAGAAGCCCTAGAAAAAGATAAAAATTATATTATAATATACTTACTATAAGAAGAAAGGGTATCTAGTTAAAGATTACTACTATCTTTACTTAGAAAAGGCCCTTAAAGGCTTTTCTAAAAATAAAAAAAATAAAAATAAAGGAATACCTTTTAAGAGGCCTAGAAAACCTTCTATAGAAGGAAATCCTATTAAATTAGACTCTTACGTCGATAAGAAAACGAAAAAACCCTCTTCTTTATATATATCGAAAGTAAAAAGAATAAAAATCGATAATTAATTAAACGAAGAACTAGAAATCGATTTTTCTATTCCTCCTCTTACCCTTAAAGGTTATAAAAGCTTTAAAGAAGAAGCAAAGGTATATATCTCTTTAAATATCCTTAAAAAAGCTATATTTAATAATAGGTAAATAGGACCTTTAAATTCCTCTTAAATTAAAGACCTTATATATAAGGTAAAAGAGAAGGAAATCCCTTATAAAACCTTAGAGAATAGAAATTTCTATAATTTTATATACGATACTAGTACTATTAGGTATATAGTATCGGAAAAGAAATTCCTTATTAATTTTCGAACTATCTCTACTAAGGTTAATTAAGGAAAGGCATCTTATATAGTTATTAAAGGCTACGGAGATCTTCTTTTTAGATTTCTAAATAATAAAAAGCTATTTATCTTAAGAAACTGCTTTTTTATACCTAAATTAAAGGTTAATATTATAAGCTAATCGTATTTTAAAAATACTTATACCTTTATTAATAGTAAGGAAATTTTCCTACTAAATAACTAAGCTAATATTATATCTAAAGGAAAATAGTAAGATAACCTTTATATCTTCTTTTTAGAAATTCCTTTCTTAAAGAAGAAGACATTCCTATATAATATTAATAATATAAGGAATAATATAAAGGACCTTAACTTTTATTTATAGCATTTAAGGCTAGGATATATAAGTCTTAAAGCCTTACTAGAAACCTTTAAAAGATATAATAAAGATATAACTATCCTTAAGAAGGATATTATAAAAATAAAAAAATATAAGGCTTATATTAAAGTAAAGGTAACTAATAAGAGGAATAAATCCCTATTTAATAAGGTATATAATTACCTTAATAGAGTTACTATTAATATTTAAGGACCTATAAAGACCCTTACTTATAATAAATATACCTCCTTTATATCCTTTTAAGATAGAGGGATAAGATATTTAGAAATATCTTTAATATAATTTAAGGTAGAAGCCCTAGATAAATTCTTAGAATATAACGCCTTAGTTAAAAATAACTAGGATAATATTACTATAAAGGAAGTCTTTTTAGATAACGTAAAAGAATTCCTATATAAAATAAAACCTTGCTACTTAAGAAAGGGAATTAAATATTATACTAGCCCTCCTAAGACTCCCGAATTAAACGGAGTAATAAAGAGGATTAATAGGTCTATTTTAAATAAAGTCCGAGCTATTTTATTTATAGTAAAACTACCTAAATATCTATAGGGAGACGCTGTTTTAATAGCAGCCTATTTATATAATAGGACCCCTTACTTACGAATAGGCTTTTAAACTCCTATAAAGAAGAAGGAAAATAAATCTCTAGCCTTAAAAGACTTAGAGAAAATTAAGACCTTTAGAAGTACTATTTATTATAAAAATAAAGACCCCTTAGATAAGCTAGAGATAAGAGCTTATAAGGGTATTATTATAGGCTATACTAAAAATGCTTATAAAATATATAACTTTTCGAAAAGAAAGGTAATAATTTCTAGAGATATTATTATCCTAGAAAGTAAATTTATAGAAAATTAAAAAGAAGAAGACCTTAAGGACTTCGACTTTAATACCTTACCTTCTATAAATAAGGTCCCGGATAATTATTTATAAAGGGAACCTATATATAAAGAAGGTAATAACTCTTCTTTAAATAAAGAGGAAAATAACCCTCTTATAGAAAAGGAAGATAACCCTCTTATAAAGAAAGAAGATAACCCTCTTATAGAAAAGGAAGATAACCCTTTTATAGAGAAGGAAGATAACCCTTTTATAAAAAAGGGAAATAATCCTCTTTTAAAAAAGGGATTAAATAAGGATCTAAAAATCCGTATTAATATACCTAAGAAGCTAAACGGATTTTATAAAGACTATATCGTATACCCGAAATAAATACTATATTAAATAGTAAAAGTAAAGAGATTATTCTATCTTTACTAGAAAATAAGGATCCTATAGAGCCTAAAACATTTAAATAGGCTATAAATAGCTTAGAAGCTATAGAATAGAAAAGAGCTATATTTTTAAAAATAGAAGAGCTCTTAAACTAAAATATATAGGAATTAAAGCTTCTTCCTAGTAATAAGGAGGCCCTAGGCGGCCGTTAGGTCTATAAAATAAAGCAGGATAATAATAATAATATTATTAAATATAAAGCCCGCTACGTAGTATAAGGATTTAATTAGGTCTATAGCCTAGATTATTTAGAAACCTTTTCTACGATAGTAAGACCTAAATCTATTAGAATGCTACTTATAATAGCTATTTCTAATAATTATACTCTACTATAATACGATATAAAAAATGCCTTTATATATACCGAAATAGATATAGATATTTATATAAAAATCCCTATAAGCTATAAAGAGCTAATACTTAAAGACTAGTTTAATAAAAACTAGTATAAGTATAATATTAGCTATTTATAGTTTCTAGAGCTATATAAAAAGAAAAGGCTAGTAGTAAAATTAAAGAAAGTATTATACGGCCTTAAATAAAGCTTAAAGCTCTAGTATAACTATCTTAGCTTTATATTAGCTAAGATAGGATTTTCGGCCCTCCTTATAAATAAAGGGGTATTTATAAATATATAATATAAAATTGCGATAGTAATCTACGTAGATAACCTCTTAATAATAAGGCCTAATAGATATATAATAAATAGCTTGCTTAAAAAAGTAGTAGATTATATAAAGGTTTAGCCTTTAGGCGAACTAAAAGACTTCTTAGGAATATATATAATTATAAACTAAAGTAGAAAGGAGATATTTATATCCTAGGAAAAATATACTTATAATAAAATATAAGAATATAATAAAGAAGACTTAGGGACTTTTAATACGCTTACTATAGTAAGAGTAAAGCTTAAAAAGGCTACTATAACGCCTTTATAAAAAGAAATCCTTATTTACTAAAGGGAAATAAGGGCTCTATTATATCTAGCTATAATAAGTAGGCTAAATATTTTATATACTATTATTTCCTATACTAGATTTACTTTTAAACTAAATAATATATATTTTAAAGCATTAAATACTATCTAGAAATATTTAAATAAATATCCTAACCTAAGGATAATTTATTATTATAATATCCCTTATACTTATAATTTTATAAAAGGTTATTCCGACGCTAGCTAGGCGTTTAACCTTATAGATAGAAAATCTATTTTTAGATACTATTTCTATATTTATAAAAATATTATAAGTTAGGCCTACTAAAAGTAAAAATCTATAGCCTTATTAACCTACGAAGCTAAATTTGTTGCCTTTAAGGAGGCTAATAAAGAAGCTTTATATCTAAATCGGCTATTTTATATAATAAATAATAGCTTATCTATTAAAATTCCTAATACTATACCTCCTATCTTAACGGATAACGAGGTAGCTATTAAATTAGCTAAAATTCCGGAATTTTATAAAAAGATAAAGTATATAGATATTACTTACTTCTATACCTAAGAAAATATTAGGGAAAAGAAGATTCGGATTTTCTATATTAAATCCAAAGATAATATTACCGATATATTTACTAAGGAACTAAGAAAAGAAAAATTCTTTAAGTTCTAAGAGCTTCTTTCCCTTAGGGAATTAAAAGAGCCTTAAAAAAGAAAAGCTTATATCCCTTTAATAGAGGTTTTTTAGCTATCTTTCGCTTTCTTAGCTTTTCCTTTATATATAACTAATAGGTTTTTTCCTTTAAAAAGGTTTCTTATTAGTAAAAACTAACTTATAAAAATAGGGTTTTTCCTTATTAAAGGTTTCCTATAATAACTTTATAAGGCTTTTTCCTTATAAAGGTTTACTTAAAAAGAAGAGAAAAAATTATAATTATAACTAGGATTTTTCCTACTAAGGGTTTTTCCTAGAAAGGGTTTTAAAATTTTCCCTTATATTCCTATTATATACCTTATTCTTAATAAGGATAATTCTACTATAAAAGAAATAACTAGTAAAGAGTACTATTTACTTAGTACTCTTTAAGGGAGGCTATAAGAATATACCCTTATATTCTTATTTTACTATTATTAAGAAATAATAAGTATAAGGAGGCTTTATAAAATAAGCTAGTAAAAAAAGGCTCTATAATATAGTTTAAGAGAATAACCCTTAAAGATAAAGACCTTTACTAGATATCTATACCTTCCTTTAGGAAAAGCGGGTTAAGATAAGCCTATCCTAATAAAATAAAATATATATTTTATATATAAGTTAATTATAAGTAGAACGGATACCCTATTACCTATTTTAGCCTAGTAGTTCTAAAGATATCCGCGATATAAGAATAGGTAGGGCATAGAATATTCTAGTTAAATCTACTACTTATACTAGAACCTATAGTCTTACGTTAACTATTACGTTATAATTAGACCACCTACTAAGTTAGGAAGATATACTATAAATAAAGCTTTTTAAGTACTATAGAAAGTACTAGAGAGCTAACTAATTAGTCTATTAATAGGCGAGCAATAGTCTATAAAAGATAAAGGATTTCCCTAAGAGTAGTAGATAGAATAAGTAAGTTTATAAGCATCCTTTATAACGCTATTCTTTTAATATATTATTTAGCCCCTTATATACTTATTATAAATTCCGGACGAAATCCTACCCTATACTCCTTTAACCGATCTTTCCGCTTACGTTATCTATTACTTAATTCTACGCTTATTACTTATACCTTCTTATAATATAAAAGTAGGCCTTTAAAGGAAAAGAATAATAGTACTACTAGCGTAATAGTTCCTTTACTTAAGTAAGCTTTACTAGTTTAACTTAGCTTAAAGGCTATATATAAATATACTAGATAATAAGGCTAGGGTCGCGCTAAAGATAAAGTAGCCTTAACTAAGACTACCTTAGCTAACTACCTCTTTTATTAAGGTAATCTTAAAAAGGGAAAGGACTTATAATAATAAGTTTATATTATTAACTAAATTAAACCTAAACTAAGCGTAAACCTTATTACTTAAACTATAGACTAAATAGAACTAATATAACTTAACTAAGCTAGCTTTAATAGCTATAGAACGTAACCTACTATTAAAAGACTATAACTAAATAAAACCTAACCTAAAACTAAACTAAGATAGAGCTAGTAACTAGCCCTTAAACTATAACCTTAGCTTAACTTATCGGTAGTAATATCTACCTTAGTATTACGGCGGGAATAATAAGACCCCCCTAAGGTAGTACGCGGGGTATAAGAGGGAGTAACCTAAGACTTATAAGGAGTATAGGGACTACTACCGCTATAAGAAGCTTAATAATAACTAGCTAAGCTTAACCTTAAACCTAAACTAAAGCTAGTTTAAATAGCTAGCTTATAAAATAAAGTAATAACTAAGGTTTATACTAAGGTAAGACTTATATTAGCGGCGGTATAGAGGCGTTTACTATAGCTTATACTATAACTATAAATTTAATTAAGGTTAAAACTAATAATAATCTTGGCTAAGATTAAACTATAATAACTATAAAGATACTATTAAATAAAGTTAAGAGCGTTAATAAGGTTAGTAAGTAATATAAAATAAGGATACTTTAAAGTAAGCTTAGCGCTAAGAGAACTATTAAGCTATAACTTAGCGTTAAAGCTAATAAAGGGTAATATAGTAAGCTCTTATATTAGCTTTAAGATAACTATAAGTATAGTAATAGTAGCGGACTCCTTAGCCTTAGCCTTAAATAGACCCTTAAATATAATAGCCGCCTTACCTTTACTTTTACCTTTACCCTTCCCCTTATTAAAAGGGGCTAGGGCTAGACTAAGCTTAGTAAGGTTAAAACCGCTACCTTTATTATTATAGTTATTATTAGTAATAAGATAAAAATAATTAATAAGATTATTAACTGCTATAAAAGTCTTTTAAGTAACTAAGAGTAACTTAGGCCTAACTTAAGATAAGGTCTTAATAGTATTACTAAACTTACTTAAGTGCTTTTCTAAGGACTTATATATATAGTAGGTATTATCTATAGAATAAGTAAAAGCTAAGGCGAGCGTCTTAATATTTTCGGCGACTATAGCTAAATTAAGGGTAAACTTACTTAATATACCTTTACCTTTAGCGGTAGGGGCCTTTTAACTAGTATATATATAAGTTTTTAAAATAGTCTTAAAGTATATAAGTAAAAGTAGAATTTTAGGAAATTAAGGAATTATATAAGACTATATAATAAAAGGGAAGAAAGAGTATAAGGTAGGATTTTTAATAGAATTTATTAGTAATATATTAGTATATAAAAAAGGTATTAAAGTTAATAATCCTTTATTTATTTACTAGCGGATATACTATCTTATATAGATAATTATAGCTAAATAAAAGAACTTTTTAAGACTAGATTTAATCTACTATATAGCCCTAAAACTAAGGAATTTAGTAATACCTTAAGTATATTAAGAAGTATCTTAGTTCTATTAATATTTATATTTAAAGGAGGTTAGTCGTGCTAGTATTCTTAAGAGGTCTTAGCTAGTATTTTAAGCTAGCTCTATTTCTTCGATTCCTAATTATATAATAACTAGTAACCCGTTTAATATATAATAATATATAAAATAACGAGCGATTCTTACTCTATAATATAGGATTTTATCTATAATTAATATACTACTTATTAGCTTATATAATTAAGAGAGTATATTATAGCTACTTTATTTATAGTAGGAATACTACTTCTTATAAGTAGTATAGTAAAAGCGCTCTTATACTAAGCCCTTAATAAAGGAGAGGCTATTAACCTTAGACTAAGCTTAGTAAAGGGTATAAGCGGCCTCCTTACCTTTAAAGGTAATTTAAAACTTAGATTAATACTAAACTTAGACTATACTATAGTAAAGTAGGGTTACTTACCTAGTAATAAGACTAGTTAAAGTTAGCGTAAGCGATATACGCTTTAGCTTTTACGGCTAGTAAAGTTAGCGAAAAGTACTAAAGGTAAGACTAACTTTAGATAAAACTAAGACTAATACTTATAAGACTAGTTTTAATAGCTATCGAAGGACTTATAGGTAAGCTCGCTAGTAAAGCGCCCGATATATATAAAATAAGGGATAGAGCGTTTTAATCCCGCTATAGTAGCGACTTTCTTATAAGGAGGGGGCTTTAAAGGAGGCGAGCCGCTACTACCTAAGTTAGCTTCTTAGTTAAATATAATAATATAATAGCGAACGAACTAAAAGTAGTACTAAGGAGAACTAAGGATATAGTAATAATATAAGTAAAGAACTAAGGCCTATAAAAAAGATAATAAATAAAAAGGTAGGAGGAGATAAAAATAAAATTATAAGAAGAGGGTAAGTATATATATACGCGAGCTAAGCGTATATAATTAATAACTATATAACCGATAGTAAATATAAGCCGCTATACCCTTAATTAAGAAGTTATATAGCTAGATAAGAACCGATTTTTTATTAGCGGAGCTAGCTAATTAAATTTTAATTAGCCGGCCTTACTTAAGAGCGACCTATACCTACGCCCGGCTTAGTAACTAGATATTACCTACCTTATTAATTAATAAACTAATAAGCTAATATAGCTACCGCTATAGCTATATAGTAGTAATATAAGAGCTATAAAAAAGAGAAGCGCTTATAAGTTAGGCCCTTAAAAAGAAATTATTACTTATAACCTTAAGCTTAAGCTAGTAAGCTTAGGCCGCGGCCGCTTAAGATAGTAGTAGCTATAGCTTAAGAGGGCTTATACTAAGATACTATAGTATAAAAGGAGCTTATAATAGCTAGCGTAAATTTCTTATATACTACTATTACGACCTTATTTAAAGTAAACCTATATTAAAAAAAGGGAGGGTTTCCTTTAAGTACTTTAGTTTTTCCCTCTTATTTAATATTAAAGTTCTAGATACCTTTAGCTAGGTCCTTAGTATAATCTTAATAATAATAATAATATAATTAACTATAATAAGCTTATATTATTATTAAGATTATACTAAGGACCTAGCTAGAAATATCTAGAACTTTAATATTAAATAGAAAGGAAAAACTAAAGTACTTAAGGGAAAACCCTCCCTTCTTTTAATATAGGTCTACTTTAAATAAGGTTATAATAGTAGTATATAAGAAATTTACGCTAGCTACTATAGGCTCCTTTTATACTATAGTATCTTAGTATAAGCCCTCTTAAGCTATAGCCGCTATTATCTTAAGCGGCCGTGGCCTAAGCTTACTAGCCTAAGCTTAAGGTTATAAGTAATAGTTTCTTTTTAAGGGCCTAACTTATAAGCGCTTCTATTTACTATAGCTCTTATATTACTATTATATAGCCGCGGTTACGTTAGCTTATTAGTCTATTAATTAGTAAGGTAGGTAATATTTAGTTACTAAGCTAGGCGCTAATATAAGTTACTCTTAAATAAAGCTAGCTAATTAAAATTCGGTTAGCTAGCTCTATTAATTATAAATCGGTTCCTATCTAGCTATATAACTTCTTAATTAAGGGCGCGGTAGCTTATATTTACCTACCTTCCCCCCTTAGTTCTATTTATACCTCCTTTTATCTCTTTATTATCTATTTCTTTTATAGGCCTAACTACTACCTTACCTACCTTATTTTTATAACTCTAGGTCTCCTTAGTACTATATTTAGTTTACTTATCGCTATATTATAATATCTAACTAAGAAGCTAACTTAGGTAATAGTAGTTTACTTTCTTTAAAACCCCCTCTTTATAAAAAAGTCGCTACTATAGTAAGGTTAAAGCGCTCTATTTTATATTTTATATATATTAAGCGTCTTACTAGTAAGCTTACTTATAAGTCCTTCGCTAGCTATTAAAACTAGTTTTATAAGTATTAATCTTAGTTTTATCTTAAGTTAGTTTTACCTTTAGTATTTTTAGCTAACTTTAATAGCTATAAAGGCTAAAGTATATATCGCTTATACTAGCTTTAACTAGTCTTATTACTAAGTAAGTAACCCTTTCTTACTATAGTACTATTTAAGTTTAGTACTAATTTATATTTTAAATTACCTTTAAGGGTAAAGAAGCTACTTATACCCTTTACTAAGTATAGTCTAAGGTTAATAGCCCTTTCTTTATTAAAGGTTTAGTATAAAAGCGCTTTTATTATATTACTTTAGAAACTTATATTTATATTAATTAAAAGGCCCTTACTATTAAAAGTAAGGGTATATTAAGTAAGTCTACCTTTAGTTTAGCTATACTTACTAAGAATATTAAAACGCTTATATTAACTTTAACCTATTTTATAAATAATACTTACTATATATATAAGTCCTTAAAAAAGTACTTAAGTAAGTTTAGTAATACTATTAAGACCTTAGCTTAGGTTAAGCTTAAGTCGCTCTTAGTTACTTAAAAGACTCTTATAGCTATTAATAATCTTACTAACTATTTCTATTTTATTACTAGCGATAGCCTTAATAGTAAAAATAGTAGTTTTAATCTTACTAAGCTTAGTTTAGCCTTAGTCCCTTTTAATAAAGGGAAGGGTAAAGGTAAAAGTAAGGTAGTAGCTATATCTAAGGCCCCTTTTAAAGCTAAGGCTAAGGAGTTTATTATTATCGCTATACTTATAGTTATTATAAAGCTAGCTTAGGAGCTTACTATATTTCCCTTTATTAGTTCCGACGCTAAGCTATAGCTTAGTAGTTCTCTTAGTGCTAAGCTTACCTTAAAGCGTCCTTATCTTATATTACCTATTAATCTTACTAGCGCTCTTAACTTCGTTTAATAGTATCTTTATAGCTATTATAGTTTAGTTTTAGCTAAGATTATCGCTAGTCTTAGCCTTAATTAAATCTAAGGTTATAGTATAAGCTATAGTAAACGCTTTTATACCGCTACTAGTATAAGTCTTACCTTAGTATAGGCCTTAGTCGTTAATTTATCTTATAAGCTAGCCGTTTAAGCTAGCTTTAGTTTAGGTTTAAGGTTAGGTTTATCTAGTTATTATTAAGCTTCTTATAGTAGTAGTAGTAGTCCTTATACTCCTTATAAGCCTTAGGTTACTCCCTCTTATACCCTACGTACTACCTTAAGAGGGTCTTATTATTCTTACTATAATAACGAGGTAAACGTTACTATTAATAAGCTAGGCTAAGATTATAGTTTAAAGGGGGCTAGTTATTAGCTCTATCTTAGTTTAGTTTTAGGTTAAGTCTTATTTAGTTATAGTCTTTTAATAATAGGTTTTATTCTATAGTTATTAAGGTCGGTTTAATTAAGTTATATTAATTTTATTTAGTTTATAGTTTAATCGGCGAGGTTTATACTTAGTTTAGGTTTAGTTTAGTTTAAAGCTATAGTCTTATTATTATAGGTCCTCTTCTTTTTTAGATCGCCTTAGTAAGGGAAGTAGTTAGCTAAGGTAGTTTTAGTTAAGGCTACTTTATTTTTAGCGCGACCTTAGTCTTATTATTTAATATATTTATATATAGCCTTTAAGCTAGGTCGAACTAATAAAGCTTACTTAAGTAAAGGAACTATTACGCTAGTAGCGCTACTATCCTTTTCCTTTAAAGGCCCGCTCTTATATTACTTATATCCTAGGCCTATATTAAAAGGGACTCCCTTACCTTTACTATTAATAAATAGTTAATTATTATATAGTAAATAGTATCTTATTTTTATTTATAGGTATATATTTATAAACTATACTAAGGACCTATTAGTTAAAGAGAAAGTTATTAAGCCCGATCTTTCCTATATATATCTAAGTAAATATCGTACTAATATACTTAAGAAGGCCTTTATAATAGTCTAGCGTTATTGCCTTATTAAACTAAGGTAGGAAGTTAGTAAGGTAAAAGGTAGTTTAGTATTATTAGATTATATTTTCCTTAGTATTTTATTAAGCGGCTTATTTCTTATTTAGCCTTTTAAGCGACTTAGCTTTATTTAAGAAGTCGTTTAATCCTATCTAGCCCTAGACACTTTTTATCTCCTTTATAAGGGGGGGGTTTACCTAGAAGTAGCGCTACTAAGGGCTTACTCTCTCCTTAGCGTTACCTCCTTTTAAGTATACCCGCGATTATATTAAACGCGCGTTAGATTTAGCTTAAGAGCCCTAAGTCCTTTAGCCTTTAAAGGGTATTTATTATTCTTTAGTTTAAGTAAAGGTTAATTAAAGGTACTTATACCTTTACTTTAACTTAATAAACTAAGGTTATATAGTAAGCGCTTATTACTACTTAAAGGTAAGCTAACTAGTCTTAGGTAAGGTCTTATATAATCCTATATAGTTTCTCTCTTATAAGTATTATCTTATAAAATATAACTATAGTATAAGAGATTAATAACTAAATTACTTTATTATAGACTTCCTTAGCGTATAGTAAGGTATAGCTTTATATAAATACCGCGAGCTTAGTTAAAGCTATAGTTTAGCGCTTTAACTTTACTTAAAGCTATTTTAAGTATACCTTTTAATATAGTTTTCGATATACTAAGACCCTTAATAAGCGGGCCTCTTAGACTAAAGTTATTATATTAGCCTTAAAGTAAACTAGTATTATTATCGCTTATCTCCTTTATATAAAGTATATTAACTTACTCTTTAATAGTTTAAAAGTAACTATAAACTTAGTCGCTTACTTTATATATACCCTTTAAGCTTCTTTTAAGTATACTACTATAATAGATTTATTAAGTTTAATACTAACTATATTTATATTATTAATAAAGCTAATAGTATAAATACTATATATTATACTAAGCCTTTTATATAAAAGGGTTATATAGTATAGAAATAAGATTAAGGATAAAGGGGAGCTTTAAAGGACTCTTATTAATACTTAAGTTAGCTTTAAAGTCCTTTTATTAAAGTAAAAGGTTAATCTTTTATTACTTATAAAGCTTTATATTAAGCTTATAAGCTATCTAAGGTATCTCTTAAGCTTTAGTTCTTTTATAAGCTTATTATAGTTAACTATATTAAATACGCCTTTAATATCTAGCTATAAAAACGATATAATACCCTTTTAAGCCTAGGTTATATATATTAGTTTTATTACTAATAAGATTACTACTTTTATAAAACGTTCTTTTTTATTCCCTATTTATCTATTTAGTAAAATACTATTTACCTTTATTACTCTTATAATCCTTTAAGTTAGTATCTACTTAAGTACTTTTCTTATTATAAGTAAGATAGAAATTAATCTTAATCCCCTTACTATATAATAAGCTTCTAGCCTCTTACCTAGCTTTTAAATAACTATTATATTTACGCTATAAAACTAACCTAAGAAATATAAGAGTTAGGTATAAGTATTAAAGATTATAGCTAGTTACTAAACTAAAGCTAAGCTATACTTCTTAATAAACTTTAAAGGGACGCTATTTAAACTTACCGCTTTCTAGCTTACTATCTTACTTAGCGTAACTATAATATTAGCTAGCTAGATCTATTAGTTAACTATAAGGGTCGCTTTAGCTATAAGCTAAGGTAGCCCTAAGTTATACTAGCTTTTAATAAGAAGAACTTAGCGGCTAATATTTAAGCCTTTCTTTTAAAGGTTTCTATTAGTTAGTCCTTACTTTCCTTAACTAGCAGTAGGATATAAGTTAGTTTTAGTAGTAGCTTATTATAAAGTCTAGCTTACTTTTTTATATTTTAAAGCTTAGTATTATTAGCGCTAAATTCCTTTAAGAACTTATATTAATAAGCCCTCCTTACCTCGCGGATAGTTTACTTTTAAGCTATAAACGCTTTATATAGGTTTTCTTAGTTCGCCTTACTTCTTTCTTACTTATACTTCCTTCTTACCCTCTTAGCTTCTTTTATTACCCTCCCTACCTTTAAGGTAAACTATATATTACCCTTAAGTAATACGTACCCTTAAAGTAGAACTATAGCTATTATAATTTACGCTAAAGTAATAAAGATATAGTCTAGGTCTTAGTTAATATCCTTAAGCGTTTACAGCGTTAGTTAGTATAGTCCTAGCTAGGATATAGTCTTAGCTTTAACTAGCTTTACTTTTACTTTTTTTTACTTTAGGGCTAGTTTAAGTACTTAGGCCTAGGTATTAACTTATATTATAATAGTTTAAAAGATATAGTTTAACTTAAGTAAGTTTAGGTCGGGCCTTATATACTATATCTTAGTCTTTAGCGTTACTTAAGCTAGGTTAATAGTACTATCTTTTAGCTATAGAAAAATCTTATATACTTCCCTTTTAAAGTAATAAGTTTAAGTTATAGTCTTATTACCTTTTATATAAGTTATATCGCGCTATCTAAGGTTTTATTATATCTATCTTAAAGTAAGTAATAAATATTAAAGTCCCTTACTATTACTATAAAGTACTTTAATTCGATTATACTTAGGTTATATAATACTCTAGCCTTTATAGCCCTTAGTAGTAAGTAAATCGCTTATAGTTTAGTACTATCCTTAAATATTACCTTACTTTAATTTAGTTTAAACTAAGGTAACTAAGTCCTTAGCCTAAGCCTTTTATATATATATAGTATATACCTTCCCTTTTTATAAACTAAGCTATAAAGCGCTACTTTAAGGGGGGGGGCCGCCTCTTAGTATAGCTTTTACTTCTTATAATACTATTAAGTTAAAGCTAGCTTAGTAATAAAGCACTAATTAAGCTAGCTTATATCTCTTTTATATATTTTAAAATAGTGCTTTTAGTTATATATAGGTAAGGTTAAGGTAAAAAGGGTTATTTATATAAAGAGGGAGGCGCTCTATCTCTTAGCGCTTCTTTATTTACTATACCTATAAATATTATATATACTTAGTTTAGCCTCCCTAGCCTTACTAGCTAGTAGGTATTTTAAGCTTAACCTTTTATCTTAGCGCGGTTTACTTAGTCCTTACTTTTAAACGTAGTCGATTTAAGAGCTCCTTAGGTTTTAATAGTAAAGAGTATTTACTACTTAGTATACGTTTAAGTATTTATAAACTATTAAGGTTATCGTAAGTATTTTTCCCTTACTTTTTCCTAGGCTTTATTTACTATAAGGTAAGTTTAAGTCTATAATAAGTAGTCCCTTTAATATAAGATATAGTTATAAGGGATTTTACCTTTCTTAGCTTTATATTTATCCTTACCTTTATTATATACTATACTTTTATATTAGCTATAAAGTTATATTAATATATACTACTTAGCGATATAGCTATATCTATAATAGTTATAGTACCTTTATAATTAAACTAACGTATTATAAGGTTTATATTAAAAGATTTATACTTTAAAGACTAAGCTTAAGTTATAAAGCTTATTAGCCTCCTTTAAGCTATTAACCTTAATAAGTATAGTTATTACTATCGATATCTTAGATTAAGGGTATAGCGCTTAAGCTTAAAGGACCTTAACTTTATTTACCTCTATAATCTTATAGAGTAATCGCTCCTTATTTACTATTACTATCCTTAAAAAGATATTCTTAGTAACTATTATATATATATAGTAAGTAATTATAGCCTTTAGTTTAAATACGGCCTTAACTTAGCCTTAGTCTCTTTAATAAGCTCTTACTATAGTATTAAATATAACCGCGATATCTTTACTTTAAAGACGCTTTACTATTATAGCGCTTATAGCTTTTAAGGCTATATTTACTAACTTTACTATATCCTTTAGTTCGCGGCTTAGGATTTTAAGCGGTGCCCTTATAAGGACTATAATAATCTTATATTTATAGTATAGTAAGACCTATTTTACTATAGCTTTATATTAAGTTAGTCCCTTAGTTTTAGCTATAACCGCGGCTTAAGTTTACTTAGGGCCCCTTAAGCTTAAAGCGATACTTAGGTAGGGTTATTCCTTAACTACCTCCTTAATAGTATCTTAAATTATCGTCTTAAAGCTTTTATCTATATAAAGCACCGCTAATAACGCGCTATTAGTATAGCTCTTTACCTTAAAGAGTTATTTAACTATTACTTATACCCTACTAAACTATATACTTAGGATAAAGCTTATAAGTTCGTTATATACTACTTTTTCTATAAGGTTACTTAGTGCTTAAGCTAGTATTATATCGCTACTTTAGGTTTATTAACTTACTTTATTAAGGTATATAAATTTAAGTAGTATCTCTTTATACTATACGCTTTAATTAAGCTTAGTATATCGAGGGCCGCTACTACGTTTACCTACCCCTTAGCCTTAGTATAGTATTATTACTAAGGGTAATTAATATTACTAAATTAATTCTTAGTATTAGTTAGTATTTTAATTATAATATATACCTACTATAAGCGTATATTAGTTTTATAAGAAGTTTTACTATTATCCCTTATATAAAGTAGTATTAAGTAGTTTATACTTAGTTTATAAAGGTTTAACTTATTAGCCTTACTCTTTTAAAAGAGTAGTAATAAGTTATAAAACTATAGTAAGATAGCTTACTATAGCTCTTCTTTTAATATAAGGCGCTTTAGTTATAGTACTTTCTTAATATTTATTAAGCTAACTATATAAATTAATACTATAGCTATAGCTAGCCCTTTTTACTTATAGATTTACTATAATATACTTATAAATACTAAGGCTAAGACTTCTTAAGTATCTTATAAGTTAAGTAAAGTATTTAGTACTCTTTTCTCCTTACTATTATATTAGACCTAGGACTATATAAGGCTAAACTATAGCCTCCCTTTATATAGTATTAAATATAACTTTATATATATTAATTATAGCTTCTTAAGAATTAAGAGAAACTTAAGCTAAGGGACTATATATACTATTAATAGCTATAAGAAGCTATTAACCTTTTATTATAACTATAGTTTAGTAAACCGCGGGGACTAGTATATATTATAAGGATATATAATATAAGGAGTAAGGAATATTAAATAAACTAATAGGCTAATTAAGTTTAAAGCGATAGGTTACTTTAGCGCTTTAACGCTCTATAGCTAGGATTATAAGATCGCTTTAGCGCTCTAGCGCTCTTAAGCTATAGGATTACTTAGTACTCTCGACGATCTAAGGAAGCTCTTAAGATATATAAGGAAGGAACGGAATACTCCTTTAAATAAATAGCTCGATAGCTTTTAATATAGATCTTTATTATAATTCTATCTTTAATTCTAATTACTTAGTTATAGTTTATAGTCTATAACTTTTAACTTATTACTAACGTAATATATATATTATTACTTAGACTACGCCTTATTATATCTATTAATATAAACCCCTTAATAGGTTTATCCTTTAAGAATAATACTAGTTATTATATATTAAAAGCTCTTATTTAATATAATACTACGTTACTTTAAGTAATATTATAACTATTAATATACCTATATAGTAAACTAGATTAACTAACTCTAGAGCTATTATATTGCCTTAGGATATAATACGCGAGATTATTACCCTTTAATATAAGGTATAGTTACTTAGGAATAAATAAGGTAATAGATAAGTTAAGGACCTTAGAGAAATAGTTAAACTAAAATAGCTAGGACTATTTAATAGTACTTATAGTATACTTTAAGACTTTCTTACTTAACTTAAGGCTTATTATTAGTTTTACTTTATTAAACTCTTAGACCTAGTCGAAAAAGTACTTTATATAAGAACTTATTTATCTAAAATAGCACTTACTTAGTTTAGACCTATTATAAGGGATTTTCTTAATAACTAACTAGCGTAATAAGATAATAAGATAAACAAAGTCTTTATTAGTTTCTAAGGATTTAAAGAAGCTATTATAAAAGTATTTAGAATAACTAATAAGGAATAAGAAGCTAAATAAAAACTTTAAGAACTTTAATAAAGGATCTTAGTATTAAATTATATTATAAAGTTCTATTAAGTTACTTTAAAGCTTAATTAAAATAATAAACCTCTTATATTATAATTCTATAATAGGCTTAAAGAAGAAGTTAAGGATAAGCTTTATAAGGAAAATTAACTTAATACCCTCTTAAACTATATTACTATAGTAGTATAAATCGATAATAGATAGTATATATAACGCTAAGAAAAGAAATAAGGAAGAGGAAACTAGAACCCTTTTTATAGGAATAACTTTAACTAATACGCTAACTATAAAAAGAAGCGCGAAACTCTTATTATATACGCTTATATAACTAACCTAAGTAAAATAAATCTAAATATAATATAGAAAAGTAAAAGAAAGTATTTTAATTATAGGAAACTTAGATATTGCTTTAAAGAATATAAATAACTTTATAAGGAGAAGAAAGCCTACTAAGTACTAGCCTTAAAAGGTAAGGAATACTTAAACGCTATTAATAAATAAGAACTAAAGTATAAACTCTTTAGTTAGACTATATACTATAATAATAAATATATAGTATACTTAAGCTATAAGAATAGTATTATATAGTTCTTAAAGCTATTAAAGAAGACCCTTATAATAATATAATAAAGGGATCTTAAAATATAGAAATAAGTTAAATTTATAAAACTAAAATACCTTTATTTTAAAGGAGTCTCTTAAGACTAAATTAAGAAAAATAGTAAACGATTTTAGGAAGATATATAAAATAAAAATTAATAATAATAATGAGTAGTTTATAAATAATATAATAAAGAAGATATAAATATAGCCCTTATACTTATAAAACTTAAATAATAACTTAAAGAGGAATAATAAAGTATCGACGATATAAGCTTTAAAGAATAAGAAATACTTAAAGAAATAAAAGATAAGAACGAACTTATACTACTACCCTTACTATTAAAGGAAAATACTACAATTAAAAAATACGCTTTATACTTTAAAGAATTTAAAGAAATACTTAAAATTAAAACCTAATAAATACCTTAAATTCTTATAAAAAACTAATAAGCTATATAAATTCGATATTAACTAGTACTATATAAAGGAGACTATATTATAGCTATTACTATAGTTAATACCTTTATAGCTTTATAATAAGAATAGTAACTATAAGGAGATTTTAAAGATAATTTATAAATACTACTTACTTATAAGTACTATAAGTATATTTTATAGATATTATACGTTTACTTAGATTATATAATATACTTTTAAATAAAAGTATAATATAATACCTTCTTAGTTAGGTTTAAAGGATAAGTACTTTTAAAACCTTACTTAAGTATAAAACTAAACTACTAGAAAATTAATTAAGGCTACTTAAACGACTAAGTTATATTATTAAAACCTAATTATAGTATACTACTTAAATACCGCGATAATTACGGTTTATTAATAAGATATTATCTAAAGATATATAAAATCTATAAATATATTAAAATAAAAGAATAATATAACGCTACTTACTTTAAAGTATTTAAACCTTTAATCTTTTAAAGACTTATATAATAAGTTAAATATATTAAAGAAGATTATAATAAATATATATACTTAAACTATAGAGTTTATAAATATAAAAAGTATAAGTATAGTATAAATAATAAAATAGTATACTAAAGGATTATTAGTAATATATATAAAGGCTATAAGCTATATTTCTTATAAAGAGAGATATAAGAAGTATATATAAAATATATAAAGGTAAAAGTAAAAGTAAGGGGTTAGATAGGTAGGGCAGAGATATTTAAATCTTATAGGGGCAGTAATTATAGTAAGGGAGTAATTATTATATTGCCTTAATTTTCCTTCTTTCCTCTATCTAACGCCCCTCTTTATACCTATCTAGCATCTCGATTAATAAAGAAGATCCTACTTAAAGAAGCTATTAGTATCCTTTTAACTACCGAGCTTTTTACTAGTTTTTCCCCTCCTTTCTAGCCGTTGCCGGCCTATCCATCTTATCTCTCGCTACCTCTATAGGAAGCTATCGCTACTTCTACTTCCCCTTATACCCTTACCCTCCTTTCTATACCTCTTTTTAGCTCCTTCTTCCTTCTTCTATACCGGGTGTTTTTAGCTTCCTTAGTCCCTCGTGCTAAGGGATATCTCTAAGAACTACGAAATTAGGCTACGCTTCGCGATACACCCCCTTAGCTATAGCCTGCCCCTTAAAGGCATAGCTAATACGGCTTCGGGCTAGTAAGCGTATAGAGGAGGTTCTTAGCTCTATACTTCTCCCTTTACTCGAGGAAAGCAGGGGCCCTTTTAGGTCCCTAGGCTCTTTTAGACCTACTTAAGGAAAAGGGGCTTAAAGAGGGGAAAGTCCTATAAGAATAGGGGGCCTTCTTAGAAGGGAAAAACCTAATTAAAATAGGGGGCCCTTTAAAGGGAAAAACCTCTTCCTTTTCTTCGGCTATAGATATTACCTTCTTATACGTACTATTAGCTCCTCTTATAGACTCTTAAGGCGGGCCTCTAAGGATAGCTTCTCTCGAACGTCTTTTAGCCCTATTTACTATAAAAAGATAGCTAGCTTCTACTTCGGTAAGGGCTTCGTAAGACCGTCGGCTTTTATCGATGCCGTTAAAACCTAACGGATAGAAATTAGTCCCCTTTAAACCTCTTAGCGTAACTAATACTAGTAGATATCGATATACTATAGCTAGGTCGATAGCTTACTATTTTCCTCTATAAGAATTCGTATAGTCTATATATTATTGCATTCTATAGCTAATAGGGACGGAATTTATAGTTATAAAGATATTAGTAGCTAGCTTAGGAAAATCGCTTCTTTTAACGCTTTTAAAAGAGCTAGTAGCTCTGCCTCTATATTAAAAGTCGTAACGGTAGCCTGCTTTAGAGCTTTCTAAGTAATAGTTCCTCTAAAAAGGGATATAATATACCCTTATAAGCTCTTTCTATCTAAGGAATTATCCGTAAAGGACGAATCGCTTAAATAAAGGAAGATTTCGGTAGCTTATTTCCTTCCCTACCCTCTTAGGCGTAAACTATATAATCTCGTTAAATAGAGATAAAGGATAGCTCTATCTACTACTTCTTAATACCTAGGGCTAGGATTCTAATTATACCTAGCTAGCTAGGAGACCGTAAAAGAGATATCCGGTCTAGTAGAAATAGCTAAAAAAAGCAGGGAGCCTACCTTCTATTAATATTAGTGTTTCTTACTCCCTAGCTTAAAAGGACGGATTAGGTAAAAGCTCTTTATCTAATATAGGCGTAGAGGGAAGCTTCTTATCGAGGGAATTAGGGAGGAATTTATAAGCGACCTTATCGATATAGGCGTCTTAGGTAAGCTAGATAGTCCGTTAGGACCTATTCTAAAGGATTCGTATCCCTAGGAACTACTTTAGCTCCCTTAGCCTAGTTATCTTATACCTTTATTATAGGCCTCGTATAGCCTCCCTAGTAGTAGCCTCTTCCTCTTTTAGGTAGGCTTAGATAATATCGTCGACGTAAAAGAAGACCGTGATTTTACCTTTTTATATTATATACGGTTCCTAAGGGACTTTCTTAAAGCCTAGGGCTTCGAGGGAACCTATTAAATACTATTACTAAAGAAGGGGTAATCTTTATAGTCCGTATAGAGCTTTCCTAAGCTATAGAACCTTTCCTAGCTATTAAAAGCTTAGTAGAAGGCGTATATAGATAACTTCTTCTTCTTCCTTAAGTAGATAGTTAATAAAGGCGTTAACTATATCTATCTATTCGAGCTTAAGGTCGAATTCTACTACTATAGCTATAAGGGTCTAAAAAGATATCCCTACTAAGGTGGTTGCCCTAGTAAGTAGATCCCCTTTTTCCTATTAATTCCTATAGATAACTAGCCGGGCTTTATACTTTTAAAGGAAGCTATATTTATTAGTCTTATAGATAAAGACCTACTTATAGCTAAGGACCTATTTTCCTCTTACCTTTTCCTTAAGGACCTCTTTAAAAGACCCTATCTCTTTATATAAGGCTAGGTAGTCTTTCTAGGCCTAGAAAAACTAGTCTTTAAAGGGGTGTTTTTCTAGCTGCTTCTAGTTTACTAGTAGGTCCGGGAGGTCTCTTTTATATACCTTCCTTACTAATAGCTATAGCTTAAAGAGCCGGCCTACTATAAACGCTCTATAGGAACCGTCTTCTATTAGCGTTAAGTAGAAGTCGAAAAAACGATCGAAATAAGGGAGAGGTTAGTCTTCTTTTATATCGGGCCCTATACCTTCCTTTGCTTCTCGAAGTAGGGATAAAAAGGCAGCTAGATAATCCTTTAAGAGAGGTGCCTTTCCTACCCCCTTAAGGGCCGAGATAGGAAGACTAACTAAAAAAGCTGCTTCTAGATCTTCTTCTTATTTTATAAGAGGAGGCGTAGGGAGGTAGGCGTATTCTAGCTCTACTACTTTCCTATAGTCTCCTTCTTCGTCTAGATTATCTAATCTAATAGCTTCCTTTTTTTCTTCTTCGAAGTCGGCGTTATCCTCGACTACTTCGATATTAGTTTCTTTTTCTATTTCCTTATCTAAGGCCTCTTCTTAAGACTATTAAGAAGGGGGAATTTAGATCTTTTAAATTAGCTAACGTTAAGAGAGTAAGAGGGGCTATTAATCCCTCTTTCCGTCGAAGAAGCTAGATTTATTAAAAATTATATCCCTAGTCGAAATAACCTTTTATAGAAGAGGAATCTAGATCCGGAAGATATTTATAGAATTATACTTAACGAGGTAACTAATAAAGGCTCTAGGATTAAGCTTTCTTTTCTTCTTCCTTTTTAGCTATATATCGGCAGTTATAGCGTATGCCTTATAGCTATAGGCACGAAGGTAGGCTAGCGAGGCCCTCTTCTTCGTAAAGAGCTTAAGGGGGGATTTCTAGTCTATTTCTTAGGTAGTCCCTCTAAGGGTCCGGTTCTATAAGTAATAAGCGGTCTTAACGACTTCCCTTTAAAGGTTATAGGGAAGCCTTATAGTAAGTCTTATCGTATAGGCCCTTTTTATTATAGCACCCCTTAATCTTTCTGCCCCTCCGTTCTAGGCCTAGGTATTCGGTGCTAATAGGAAGGGTAAAATACCCCTTTTTCGAAGCTAATTTAAGATATCCTTCGTAAATAGCTCTCCGTTAAACCGTATCTTCTTTACCTCGTAGCTAAAGTAGGATTTTATCTAGTTAACGAAGACTTAAAGGGCAAACTAGTTATACTTACTTAGGTAGGTCCGTAAGAAATAGGGGAAAACTATCCCTAAAAAAGCGTCTATAAAAAATATTACCCTAACGAAGCTTTCTTAATCCCTAGAGACGTTAGTCTAGTCGACTTAAATTTCCTTATATAGCTAGTCCGGTTATATTAAGGTCCGTCTAGAAATTTATCTCTTAGTCTTCCCTTAGCTATAGTATTCGTATTTAACGGTCTTTAGGCCCCTTATTCGTACGCCCTATTATTAGCCTAGCTTATATAAAGCTAGGGGGCCTAGGTAACTAAGTTATACGTGCTAAAGAAGACCGTCTCCTTAGGCTACTAAAAGAGGGTCCTTAGATCCTACCCTCTTAGTAGGGAAAGCTAACTTCTTAAGTAGTTCCTTCCTAAGGATAGGTCGGAATTCGAGAATAAATTAACCGAATTTTTCCTCGATAAGCCCGATAGTCTAATTCTTTTAGACTAGCCTCGTAGGCTTAGATATCGTATCCTAGAAGATTCCTTCCTCTTAAAGAAAGTAAAAGGAAATTAGGCTCGTTAAAAATCGAGGGTAAAAAGCTACCCTTTTTCTTCGAAGAATTTATATAGACCTATTAGGTAATTTCATCGTAAAATTCACCCTTCTATATCCCTCTATCCGTATAGTTAATTCCCCGGCAATAAGATATTCCTTTCGTGCCTTTTTAAAGGACCGGAATTATAAGAGTATATTATAGATATTAAGGGAAGTACTAAAGTTAAGGATAGCTGATTTTCTTAGGGGATAGTCGGAGGGTCCTAACGGTTAGTCTTACTAATCTATAGGGAAGACGAATGCCGGATTTACTATACTAATGATTTTTCCTCGAATTTATAGCTCGAATAAGGGCAGCGGCGTTAGTTACTATTTCTTAGTAACCCGAATCTCGTCTATCTTCTTCTATAATAAGGGGTCCTCCTTAAGAGACTATTATACTATTTCTCGTAGCCTCTTTAAAGGGTTAATTCCTTTAGGTCGGTTTTCCTCGAAGACCTACTAGTAGTCTTCTAGCCGATAGGGCTTTTTATACGCTTAGTAGGTAGGTCGATTCCTCCTCGTACGTTATTTCTTCGAGGAATCCTCGTCCCGGTCTAGAAGGTCTGCTTAAAAACCCCCCCTTTTTACCCCTTATTGCTGATTTTAATAAAGAGGTTCGATTTCGACTAGTTCCCTGATTTTTCGACTAACGGACTAAAAGGTCTATTAGGGGACTAGTCGGGCCGGTCTAACTAATAGGACCGGGGCCGGGCCCGGAGCAAGATACGGAGCCGGGGCCGGGCCTAGGGCCGTAGCTATAGTTAACGACGGCGTTAAGGCTCTTAAGGGAGGAGGAGCCGGAGGGGCAATAGCCGTAGTAGCAGTAGTAGGAGCCGCAGCAATAGGGGCTGCAGCAGCTATAGGGGCAGCAGGTCGAGCCGTCTAGGTCGAGTGCTAGCTATAAAGGAATAAGACTG
Source organism: Hirsutella rhossiliensis (assembly GCF_020360975.1). Lineage (NCBI taxonomy): Eukaryota > Fungi > Ascomycota > Sordariomycetes > Hypocreales > Ophiocordycipitaceae > Hirsutella > Hirsutella rhossiliensis. The sequence goes on along the minus strand of NW_025408676.1, from coordinate 2,597,878 downwards.
CTTACTATTATACTCTAGCAGCCTCTTCGTCTAGTTCCCGGCTAGCTTCTTAAAAGATAGTTAAGTAACCGTTACTAATAGGCTTTATTAGCAGAGATATATCCTATAGCTACTAGCCGGAAAGAGCTTTTATAAAGAAGTATTAGTTAGCTTCCTTAAGGATCTCTTCCTACTTAGCTAGCTACGAAGAAGCTAGTAGGTTCCTAGTAGAAAAGGCTCCTAGGTATACTATATAAGTCTTCCTAATACGGTTAGTTATATACCCTCTCGAGGGAGCTATCGAGGTCTCGAGCTTTAAAAGCTACTACCTAGGAGTCTCTTTTTCTCGAAGAGAGATTAGCTTTACGGCACTAACGGATTCCGTTATCGCTATATAAGCAGCCGTTAGTAGCTTTATTTTATAGAGGTATTCCTTCCGGTAACTCTTATAGTCGCCTAAGGTAGTAGAAAAAGCTTTTTATTATATAAAGGTTAGCTTAGAGAAGAGGGTAGCTCCCTCTATAAAGTCCGTCGCCTTAGGATAAAGAGGGGGCTTAAGAGGGTCTTACTTATTAAAGAAGACTAAATTATAGATTGTTCTATCTATATAAGCCTATAGCTCCTTTACCTACTTATCTTAATCTTAGGGCTTTATAAGAATCGTCTTATAGACTATAGGGATAGTAAAGGAGTCGTTTTTCGATATTATTATAGGGAAAGGTAGAAAAGTCGGTTAAAAATCGGCTTTTCTAGTAAAAGGGGTAAAAGGAAGCTACGAGGGATATAAGTAAGGTGCCTTTTATAGTAGCCGGAAGGTATAGGAATACTATTCCTCCTAGGCTTATAACTCTCGTAAAGAGAGATATAAGAAGTATATATAAAATATATAAAGGTAAAAGTAAAAGTAAGGGGTTAGATAGGTAGGGCAGAGATATTTAAATCTTATAGGGGTAGTAATTATAGTAAGGGAGTAATTATTATATTACCTTAATTTTCCTTCTTTCCTCTATCTAACGCCCCTCTTTATACTTATTTAGTATCTCGATTAATAAAGAAGACCCTACTTAAAGAAGCTATTAATATCCTTTTAACTACTAAGCTTTTTACTAGTTTTTCCCCTCCTTTCTAGCCGTTGCTAGCCTATCTATCTTATCTCTCGCTACTTTTATAGGAAGCTATCGCTACTTCTACTTCCCCTTATACCCCTACCCTCCTTTCTATACTTCTTTTTAGCTCCTTCTTCCTTCTTTTATACCGGGTGTTTTTAGCTTCCTTAGTCCCTCGTACTAAGGGATATCTCTAAGAACTATAAAATTAAGCTACGCTTTGCGATAATATTTAACTAAGGGAGAATCGATATAAAAATACTATATATAAAATAAAAAGATATAAAATAAAAACTTAACCTTTAGTATAAAAATAAATAAAATTATAAAGTATAGTATATAATTAACTATAAAGTAGTATAATATATTATTATTATTAAGATTACGCTAAGGACCTAGCTAGAGGTATCTAGAACTTTAATATTAAATAAGAGGGAAAAACTAAAGTGCTTAAGGGAAAACCCTCCCCTCTTTTAGTATAGGTCCGCCTTAAACGAGGTTATAGTAGTAGTATATAGGAAATTTACGCTAGCTACCGCGGGCTCCTCCTATAAAATCGCGTCTTAGCGCGGGCCCTCTTAGGCTATAGCCGCTACTATCTTAAGCGGCCGCGGCCTAGGCTCGCTAGCCCGGGCCTAGGGTTATAGGTAGTAGTCTCTCTCTAAGGGCTTAACTTACGGGCGCCTTTATTTACCCTAGCTCTTATATTATAGCCGCGTAGCCACGGTTACGTTAGCTTATTAGTCTATTAGTTAGTAGGGTAAGTAATATCCGGTTACTAGGCCGGGCGCTAGTATAGGTCGCTCCTAGGTAAGGCCGGCTAATCGAAATTTAGTTAGCCGGCTCCGCTAATTATAAATCGGTTCCTATCTAGCTACGCGACTTCCTAATTAAGGGCGCGGCGGCCTATATTTACCCTTTATCTCGTAGTTACTAATTACGCGCGCCCGGCTCGCGCTTATATATACCTACCCTCCCCCCTTAGTTCTATATATGCCTCCTCCTATCCCTTTATTATCTATCTCTTTTATAGGCCTAACTACTACCTCGCCTACCTTATTTCTATAACTTTAGGTCTCCTTAATACTATATCTAGTTCGCTTATCGTCGCGTTATAATATCTAACTAAGAAGCCGACTTAGGTAGTAGCGGCTCGCCTCCTTTAAAACCCCTTCCTTATAAGAAAGTCGCTATAGTAGCGGGATCGGAGCGCTCTATCTTATATTTTATATATATTAAGCGTCTTACTAGTAAGCTTACTTATAAGTCCTTCGCTAGCTATTAAAACTAGTCTTATATATATTAATCCTAGCTTTATCTTAGGTTAGTCCTACCTTTAATATTTTTACTAACTTTAATAGCCATAAAGGCTAAAGCGTATATTACTTACGCCGACTTTAACTAGTCTTATTATTAAGTAAGTAACCTCTTCCCGCTATAGTACTATCTAAGTTTAGTACTAATCTAAGTTCTAGATTACCTTTAAAAGTAAAGAGGCTACTAATACCTTCTATTAAGCATAGTCTAAGGTTAATAGCCCTTCCTTTATTAAGGGTTTAGTATAAGAGCGCCTTTATTATACTACTCTAGAAACTTATATTTGCGTTAGTTAGAAGGCCCCCGCCGCTAAGGGTAAGGGCGCGTTAGGCGAGTCTACCCTTAGTCTAGCTACGGTTACTAAGAATATAAAGATACTTATATTAGCTTTTACCTATTTCGTAGATAATACCCGCTATATATATAAGTCCCTAGAAAAGTACTTAGGTAAGTTTAGTAACGCTATTAAGACCTTAGCCTAAGTTAGGCCTAAGTTACTCTTAGTTACTTAAAAGACTCTTATAGCGGTTAACGATCTCGCTAACTATTTTTATCTTATTACTAGCGACGGCCTTAACATAAAGGATAGCGGCTTTAATCTTACTAGTCTTACTAGGCCTATTCTAGCCTTAATCCCTATTAATAAAGGGAAGGGTAAAGGTAAGGGTAAGGTAGTAGCCGCGTCTAAGGCCCTATCTAAGGCTAAGGCTAAGGTATCTATGCCCGCGGCTATCGCGGAGCCGGCTTAGGAGGTAACTACGTCTCCCTTTAATACCGAGCTATAGCTTAGTAGTTTTCTTAGCGCTAAGCCCGCCCTAAAGCGTCCCTATCTTACGTCGCCTACCGATCTTACTAACGCTCCTAACTTCGTTTAATAGCGTCTTTATAGCTATTATAGTTTAGTCTTAGCTAAGATTATTACTAGTCTTAACCTTAATTAGATCTATAGTTATAGTATAGGCTATAGCGAACGCCTCTATACCGCCGCCGGTATAGGTCTTACCTTAGTATAGACCCTAGTTATTACTTTATCTCGTAAGCTAGCTATCTAAGCTAGCTTTAGTTTAGGTTTAAGGTTAGGTCTATTTAGTTATTATTAGGGTTCTTATAGTAGTAGTAGTCCCTATACTCCTTATAAGCCTTAGGTTACTCCCTCTTATACTTTATATACTACCTTAAGGGGGTCTTATTATTCCTACTATAATAATAAGGCGGACGTTACTACTAATAAGCTAGGCTAGGGTTATAGTTTAAGGGGGGCTAGTTATTAGCTCTATCTTAATTTAGTTTTAGGTTAGGTCTTATTTAGTTATAGTCTTTCGGTAGTAGGTCTTATTCTATAGCTATTAAGGTCGGTTTAGTTAGGTTATATTAGTTTTATTTAGTTTATAGTTTAATCGGCGAGGTTTACGCTTAGTCTAGGTCTAGTTTAGTTAAAGCTATAGTCTTATAATTATAAGTCTTCTCTCTTTCTAGGTCGCCTTAGTAAGGGAGGTAGTTAGCTAGGGTAGTCTTAGTTAGGGCCGCTCTATCCCTAGCGTAACCCCGGTTCTATTATCTAGTATATCTACGTATAGCCTCTAAGCTAGGTCGAACTAGTAGAGCCTACCTAAGTAGAGGAACTATTATACTAGCGGCGCTATAGTCCTTTTCCCTTAAAGGCCCGCTTTTACGTTACCTATATCCTAGGCTTATATTAAAAGGGACTCCCTCGCCTCTACTATTAGTAGATAGTCGATTATCGTATAGTAAATAGTATCCTATCTTTATTTATAGGTATATATTAGCGAAACTACGCTAAGGACCTATTAGTTAAAGAGGAAGTTATTAAGCCTAATCTTTCTAATATGTATTTAGGTAATTACCGTACTAATATACTTAGGGAGGCCCTTATAATAGTCTAGCGTTATTGCTTTATCGAACTAAGGTAGGAAGTTAGCGGGGTAGAGGGTAGTCTAGTATTATTAGATTATATCTTTCTTAGCGTTCTATTAAGCGGCCTATTCCTTATTTAGCCTTTTAAGCGACTTAGCTTTATTTAGGAGGTCGTCTATTCTTATTTAGCTCTAGACCCCCCTTATCTCCTTCGTAAAGGGGGGTCTACTTATAGGTAGTACCGCTAAGGGTTTACCCTTTCTTTAGCGTCGCCTCCTTTTAAGTATACCTGCGACTACGTTAAACGCGCGTTAGATTTAGCCTAGGAGCCCTAAGTCTTTTAGCCTTTAAAGGGTATTTATTATTCTTTAGTTTAAGTAGAGGTCGATTAAGGGCACCTATACCTCTACTTTAACTTAATAGACTAAGGTCGCGTAGTAGGTACTTATTACTACTTAGAGGTAAGCTAACTAGTCCTAAGTAAGGTCCCGCGTAATTCCGCGTAGTTTCCTCCCTATAGGCGTTATCTTATAGAATATAACTATAGTATAAGAGATTAAGGACCGGATTACCTTACTATAGACTTCCTTAGCGCGTAGTAAGGTATAGCCCTACGTAGACGCCGCGAGCTTAGTTAGGGCTATAGTCTAGCGCTTTAACTTTACTCGGAGTTATTTTAAGTACGCTTTTTAGTATAGTTTCTAGTATACCTAAACCCTTAGTAGGCGGGCCTCTTAGACCGGGGTTACTACGTTAGCCTTAAAGTAAACCGGCGTCGTTATCGCTTATCTCCTTTATATAAAGTATAGTAATTTGCTCTTTAATAGTTTAAAAGTAACTACGAACTTAGTTACTTATTCCGCGTATACCCTCTAGGCTTCTTCTAGGTATACTACTATAGTAGCCTCGTTAGGTCTAATACTAACTATATTTATATCGTTAGTAAAGCTAATAGTATAAATACTATATATCGTATTAAGCCTTTTATATAAGGGGGTTATATAGTATAGAAATAGGATTAAGGATAAGGGGGAGCCTTAAAGGACTCTTATTAGTACTTAAGTTAGCTTTAAGGTCCTCCTATTAAAGTAAAGGGTCGATCTCCTATCGCTTATAAAGCTTAGTATTAGGCTTATAAGCTACCTAGGGTATCCCTTAAGCTTTAGTTCCCTTATAAGCTTATTATAGTTAACTATATTAAATACGCCCTTAATATCTAGCTATAAGAATAATATAATACCCTTTTAGGCCTACGTCGCGTATACTAGTTCCGTTACTAGTAAGATCGCTACCTTTATAGAGCGTTCCTTCTTATTCCCTATTTATTTATTTAGTAGGATACTATTCGCTTTTACTACTCCCGCGATCCTTTAAGCTAATATCTACTTAAGTACTTTTCTTACTATAAGTAGGAGGGAGATTAGTCTTTAACCCCTTATTATATAGTAGGCGTCTAGCCTCTTACCTAGCTTTTAAATAACTACTATATTCGCGCTATAGAACTAACCTAGGAAATATAAGAGTCGGGTATAGGCGTTAAAGATTATAGCTAGTTACTAGACTAGGGCTAAGCTATACTTCTTAATAAACCTTAAAAGGACGCCGTTTAAACCTACCGCTTTCTAGCTTACTATCTTACCTAGCGCCCTTATAACGTTAGCTAGCTAGATCTATTAGTTAACTATAAGGGTCGCCTTAACTATAAGCTAGGGTAGCCCTTAGGTCGTGCTAGCCTCTAATAAGAAAAACTTAGCGGCTAATAGCTAGGCCTTCCTTTTAAAGGTTTCTATTAGTTAGTCCTTACCTTCCTTAACTAGTAGTAGGATATAGGTCGGTTCCGGTAATAGCTTACTATAGAGTCTTACCTACCTCTTTATATTTTAAAGCTTAGTATTATTAGCGCTAAATTCCTCTAGGAACTCGCGCTAATAAGCCCTCCTTACCTTATAGACGGTCCGTATTTAAGCTATAAACGCTTTATATAGGTCTTCTTAGTTCGCCTTATTCCTTTCCCGCTTATACTTCCTCCTCGCCCTCTTAGCCTCCCTTATCGCCCTCCCTACCTCTAAGGTAAACTATACGTTGCCCTTAGGTAATACTTACCCTTAGCATAGAACTATAGCTATCGCGATCTATACTAAAGTAGCGAAGACGTAGTCTAGGTCCTTATCGATATCCTTAGGCGTTTAAAGTATTAGCTAGTATAGTCCTAGCTAGGATATAGTCTTAGCTTTAACTAGCTTTACTTTTACTTCTTTCTACCTTAAGGCTAGTTTAGGTACTTAGGCCTAGGTATCGACCTATAGTATAATAGTTTAAGGGATATAGTCTAACCTAGTTAGGTCTAGGTCGGGCCTAGTATACTATATTCTAGTCTCTAGCGTTACCTAAGCTAGGTCGATAATACTATCCCTTTAGCTATAAAAGAATCTTATATACTCCCCTCTTAAGGTAGCGAGTTTAAGTTATAGCCTTATCGCCTCTTATATAAGTTATATCGCGCTATCTAAGGTTCTATTATATTTATCTTAAAGTAGGTAATAAATATTAAAGTCCCTTACTATTACTATAAGGTACTTTAGTTCGATTACGCTTAAGTTACGTAGCGCTCTTACCCTCGCGGCCCTTAGTAGTTAGTAAATCGCCTATAGTTTAGTACTATCCCCGAAAATTACCTTACTTTAGTCTAGTCTAGACTAAGGCGACTAAGTCCCTAGCCTAAGCCTTTTATATATATATAGCGTATACCTGCCCTCCTTATAAACTAAGCTATAAGGCGCTACTCTAAGGGGGGGGGGGCCGCCTCCTAGTATAGCTTTTACTTTCTATAGTACTATTAGGTTAAAGCTAGCTTAGTAGTAAAGCGCTAACTAAGCTAGCTTATATCTCTTTTATATATTTTAAAATAGTACTTTTAGTTATATATAGGTAAGGTCGGGGTAAAAGGGGTTATCTATATAAGGAGGGAGGCGCTCTATCTCCTAGCGCTTCTTTATTTACTATACCTATAAATATCGTTTATACTTAGTTCGGCCTCCCTAGCCCTACTAGCTAGCGGGTATTTTAAGCTTAACCTCTTATCTTAGCGCGGTCTACCTAGTCCCTACTTCTAGACTATAGTCGATTTAGGAACGCCCTAGGTTTCGATAATAAAGAGTACCTATTACTCGGTATACGTCTAAGTATTCGCGAACTATTAAGGTTAATATAAGTAGTTTTCCCTTACCTTTTCCTAGGCTTTATTCGCTATAAGGTAGGTCTAGGTCTATAATAGGTAGTCCCCTTAGTATAAGATATAGTTATAGGGGATTTCGCCCTTCTTAGCCCTATATTTATCCTTACCTCTATTATATATTATGCTCTTATATTAGCTATAAAGTTATATTAATATATATCGCCTAGCGATATAGCTATATCTATAATAGTTATAGTACCTTTATAATTAAACTAACTTATTATAGGGTTTATATTAAAAGATCTATACTTTAAGGACTAAGCTTAGGTTATAGAGCCTATTAGCCTCCTTTAAGCTACTAACCTTAATAAGTATAGTCGTCGCCGTCGATATCTTAGATCGGGGGCGTAGCGCCTAGGCCTAGAGGACCTTAACTTTATTCGCCTTTATAATCTTATAGAGTAATTACTCCCTATCTACCGTCGCTACCCTTAAAGGGACGTTCTTTACGACTACTATATACGCGCGGTAGGAGATCGTAGCCTCTAGTCTAAACACGGCCTTAACCTAGCCTTAGTCCCTTTAATAAGCTCTCGCCGCGGTATTAAATATAACCGCGATATCTTTACTTTAAAGGCGCCTCGCCGCTATAGCGCTTATAGCTTTTAAGGCCGTATTTACCGCCTTTACTATATCCTTCGGTTCGCGGCTTAAGATTTTAGGCGGTGCCTTAGTAGGGACTACGATAATCTCGCGTTTATAGCGCGGTAGGACCTATTTTACTATAGCTTCGTATTAGGTCGGTCCCTTAGTCTCGGCTATAACCGCGGCCTAGGTTCGCTTAGGGCCCCCTAGGCCTAAAGCGATGCTTAGGTAGAGTTCTTCTTTAACTGCCTCCTTAATTATATCCTAGATTATCGTCTTAAAGCTCTTATCCGCGTAGAGTACCGCTAATAACGCGCTACCGGCGCGGCTCTTTACCCTAGAGAGCCGTTCGACTACTACCTATACCCTACTAAACTATACGCTTAAGATAAAGCCCGCGAGTTTATTATATACTACTTTTTCTATAAGGTCGCTTAGCGCTTAGGCTAGTATTATATTACTACTTTAGGTTTATTAACTCGCTCTATTAAGGTATATAAATTCGGGCGGCGTCTCTTCGCGCTATACGCTCTAATCGAGCCTAGTATATTAAGGGCCGCTACTACGTTTACCTACCCCTTAGCCTTAGCGTAGTATTATTACTAAGGGTAATTAATACTACTAAATTAATTCCTAGTATTAGTTAGTATTTTAGTCGCGATATATACTTATTATAGGCGTATATTAGTTTTATAAGAAGTTTTTCTTTTAAGATATATATAAATATTTAATATATAGATACTAAGGAATTTAAAGAATAATAAAATAGATTAAACGATAATATAACTTTTTATAGCTTAAAGAAGTAGTATAATAAGTTATTAAAGAATATAAACTTTATATATAAAGTAAAGCTAAATAATATAAACTATATAAAGAATTATAACCGCTACTAGTACTAGAAAAACTATAGGATTCGATAGCTTTTAACTATATTATAAAGCTACTACTATTAAAAGAACTTATAACTAATATTAAGTACGATAGTATATTTATTATTACCGATAAACTAATAAAGTATAGGTACTTCTTACTATATAAAGAAGTAAGTAATATAAAAGAGCTAGTATATATATTCTTATAAACTATTATTAGTAATTATAAACTATTAAATAAGATTATTTTTAATAAAAGAAGTATATTTATAGCTAAGTTTTAGTAAGCTTTTATAGTATAATTAAGGACGAAATATAAGCTTAGTATAGCTTATTACTTATAAATAGATAGATAAATAAAATAACTTAACTAAATACTTAAATAATATTTATAATACTATATTAGCTATAAATAAAATAATTAAGTTAAATAGCTACTAACGATATAACTAGCTTATAATAGCTTAGTAATAAAAATAACTAAGCTCTTACTAATATATACTAATTATAGATATAACCTAAAAGTATTTAAGGTTACTTAATAAAGATTATAAGCGGAACGAGCGATACTATAAATAGATTAGCTATAAAAATTATATAAATAGATATAATAAGAACTTTAATTTATTAAAGAACGAATATCTACTTACTATAATTAGAAAAGATTATAAGGACTAATCTTTTAAAAGAAAGATATAGTTTACCTTATATAACGAAATATTAAAATACAATAACTAAGTAATAAATTAGATTTTAAGAAACTTAGATTATTTAAGGTTAAGAAAACTATTTTAAAAGTTAACTATAAACTTTCGCTACTAATAATAATATAGATATACTTAATATTTTATATCTTATTATTAAAACTAGCGCTATAAAACGCTAAACTATAAGAAAAAATTAAAGTTAATAATAATTAAGAATATAAAGTAAAATAAATACTAAATATAAGAAAATAAGGTTAGTAATAAGAATACCTTAATAGAACTATTAAAGTAAAGAACTATAATAAGTTAAGTAAACCCTTACTTAGAAATATAGGGTTACTAAGAATAATATCTTAGTTTAATACGTTTAAGGTACTAAATAATTAAACCTCGCTAATAGTAATTATTTCCTTATTTAATAAACGAACTAATTCGTCTTAAGAAGAACGTATTATACTATTTTCTTTATTAATAGCTTATATACCCCGCTAAAATAACTTACTACCTTAGTCCTTTAAGAAACGCTTTTATTTCCTAATCTAAGCTAGGCGAGCTATTACTTTCTTTAACGCTTCTTTTACTTTTTATTTATCTAAATTAATCTTTTACTATTAATTTATAATATAATAAACTAAAAAAAGAAAGAATATTAGTAAAAAAGAATAATAAGGAAAGAAAGGGATAAAATAAATAGGCGGGCGCTATATTATACTTATTATAAGAACGGCCTATAAAGGTATATTTAAAATACTAATTAAAACGCTCGCTAACCTTATAAGTTAGGCCTAACCGAAAATAATAAGAGTAAAGTATAATTTTAATACTATAGATCTCGGTCTAGGATACTAGCTCCGATCGTTAACGCGATTTATTAGAATTATAAGAATAGGATTTTTAAATATAACTAAATATACTATTAGTAGTATATCTTAAAAGGATAAAAGAATAAGGAACGATATACTTATATATAATACGATAAAGGTATATTTATATATAGCGGCTAAGGTAGTAGGTCTTAAAGGTAAAACTAAAAAAAGAGGAGGTATCCTATTATAACTATAGTCTAGTAAACCGGGGGGACTAGTATATATTATAAGGATATATAATATAGGGAGTAAGGAATATTAAATAGACTAATAAGCTAATTAAGTTTAGAGCGATAGGTTACTTTAGCGCTTTAACGCTCTATAGCTAGGATTATAAAATCGCTTTAGCGCCTTAGCGCTCTTAAGCTATAAGATTACTTAGTACTCTTAACGATCTAAGAAAGCTCTTAAGATATATAAGAAAGGAATAGAATACTCCTTTAAATAAATAGCTTAATAGCTTTTAATATAGATCTTTATTATAATTCTATCTTTAATTCTAATTACTTAATTATAGTCTATAGTCTACGACCTCTAACTTATTACTAATATAATATATATATTATTACTTAGACTACGCCCTATTATATCTACTAATATAAACCCCTTAATAGGTTTATCCCTTAAGAATAATACTAGTTATTATACCTTTATAACTACTTAAGTAATACTTTTAATAACTATACCCTTTATTATAGCTAAGGCGCCCTTTATACGCTTAAGGTAAATCTTCTTTATTAGTAAGTATAGCTTAAGAGCTTTCGCTTTATTAATTATAGTATAATACTAATAACTTTTATTTATAAAAGTAAAGAGAAGGTAAGTTTAGTTAATAATAATTAGTATTAAAGTAGGTTCTTATTTAATATACTTTACTAAGTCCTCCTTAGCTAGTATTAGCTTACTAAGCTTTAAGGCCTATCTTTATATTAAAGCTAAGCTTTTCCTTTCGCTTTATATATAGTAAAGGTTCCTTTATCTCCTTTATTATTAGATTTTAATAAAGTATAAGTAACTTATATCTTTACTAGCTTCCTTACTAAGAGGTAAAAGTATAACCTAACTATATATAAACTTATACTATAATATATATAGCGGCCCTCTTTATATCGTTTACTAATTTCCTTATAAAGTACTTACTTAGCTATTTTATTAAGCTATACTACTAGTAAAGTAGCTAGGGTCTTATTATTACTATGCCCTTTAAGGTATATAGCTACTATCTAAACGTTACTATTTATATTAACTACTAACTTATAAGCGGGCCTAAGTATAAATAAGTTAAGTAAGGAGGAACTATCTAGCTTATTAATCTTAGTTAAGGCTAAGTACTTATATAGCTTTTAAAAGTATAGCGTTTACTTATATCTTTAAGCTACCTTTATAAAGCGGGCTATATAGCCCTTATAAGTAAAAGGTATTATAATAAAGATAAGTAGCTCTTAAAGTATTAAAGAGATTAAGTTTTATAGCTAGGTAAGCTTAGCGCTATCTTCTTAAGTAGTATTACCCGCTACCTAGGTTAAGGTCTCTTTAAATTCTAGTAAGAACTCTTTAAAGGACTACCCTTTTTACTAAGTAAGGGTCTATAGCCTATCCTATACCTTTCTTACTCCTATATATTATTAAAGGTATAGACTAAGTAGTTTAAAAATACTTAGGGGTCTTTTATCCTTTTAGGCCTACCTTACTCTTAAAAGCTTATTACTTACTATATCTAAGGCTTTAATAGCGTATAAAAGAGTAAGAACTAAGCTATCTCTTTATAGCTATTAAGGCTTTATTTCTTATTAATATAGTATTTTACTATTAAGTAGTTAAAAAAGAAGTAAAAGGTTTCTAACTTACTATCTTAAGTAAGCTATAGTAATAGCTCTTATTTATTAAGGGCCGCCTTATACTTTAACCTCTTAGTAATAAAAAGTATATTTATCTTATTACTACTAAGCTTCTTTTTATAAGTATTACTAGTATAACTCTTTTATTTATTACTATAGCTATTAATACTAAGCTTCTTTCTATAATAGCTACTATTACTACTATTACTTTTTTTAGTACTACTAAGGTTTTAATATTAAGTTTAATATATAAATAGCTTATATTATTATAAGGTAAGTAAAGGGTTATACTATAAGTACCTTATTTATACTATAATAATAAGCTATATAGGATTTAACTATATACCGCGCTTACTACTATTAAATATAAGTTTATATATATAGCTTACTTTACTTTATAGCGCTATTAGCTAAGGTCTAAGCTAATACCTAGACCTATACTAAGGGTAAATACCCTTATAATAATCTATAAAAAAGAAAAAAAAGAAAAGTATAGGCCTAGCTTATATAAGTATAAAGGCCGCTTATATATAGACTTAGCCTAGACCTTAGTCTAGGCTTATATAGGGTAAAAGCCCTTATATTAAATAGTAATAGTATTACTTATCTAGCTTTTTAATAAAAAAACTTCTTACGAAATCGATATACGCTTATAGTAGGTATATATTACGACTAAAATACTAACTAATACTAGGAATTAATTTAGCGGTATTAACTACCCTTAGTAATAATATTATACTAAGGCTAAGGGGTAGGTAAATATAGTAGCGGCTATTAATATACTAAGCTTAATTAAAGTATATAGGGCAAATAGACGCTACCTAAATTTATATACCTTAATAAAGTAAGTTAATAAACCTAAAGTAGCGATATAATACTAGCCTAAGCGCTAAGCGACTATATAAAAAAAGCGGTATATAATAAACTTATAGGTTTTATCCTAAGCGTATAGTTTAATAAGGTATAAGTAGTAGTCGAACGGCTCTTTAAGGTAAAGAGCTACGCTAATAGCGCGTTATTAATAGTACTCTACGTAGGTAAAAGCTTTAAAATAATAATCTAGGAAGTAATTAAGGAGGTAATTAAAGAAGAACTCTACCTAGGTATCGCTTTAGGCCTAGGGGGCCTTAAGTAAACCTAGGCTATAGTCGCGGCCGAGACTAAAAGACCGACTTAATTTAAAGCTATAGTAAAATAGGTCTTACTACGCTATAAACGCGAGATTATTATAGTCCCTACTAGGGCGCCGCTTAAAATCCTAAGCTATAAACTAAAGGATATAGTAAAGGCGGTAAATATAGCCCTAAAAGCTATAAGCGCTATAGCGGTAAAGCGGCTTTAAAATAAAGATATCGCGGTTATATTTAATACCGCGGTAAGAGCCTATTAAAGGGACTAAGGCTAGGTTAAGGCCGTATTTAAACCGGAGGCTATAATTACCTACCGCGTATATATAGTAGTTGCTAAGAATATCCCTTTAAAGGTAGCGATTATAGATAAGGAGCGATTACTTTATAAGATTATAAAAGTAAATAAAGTTAAGGTCCTTTAAGCTTAGGCGCTATACCTTTAATCTAAGATATTAATAGTAATAACTATACTTATTAAGGTTAATAGCTTAAAAGAAGCTAATAAGCTCTATAACCTAAGCTTAGTCCTTAAAGTATAAATCTTTTAATATAAACCTTATAATAAGTTAGTCTAACTATAAAAGTACTATAATTATTATAAGTATAGCTATATTACTAAACGGTATATATTAATATAACTTTATAGCTAATATAAGAGTATAGTATATAATAGAGGTAAGGATAAATATAAAGCTAAGAAGGGCGAAATCCCTTATAACTATATCTTATATTAAGGGGACTACTTATTATAGACCTAGACTTACCTTATAGCGAATAAAGCCTAGGAAAAGGTAAGGGAAAACTACTTATAATAACCTTAATAGTTTACGAATACTTAGATATACGCTAAGTAATAGGTGCTCCCTACTATCGAAACCTAGGGCGTTCTTAAATTAACTATAGTTTAAAAGTAAGGACTAAGTAAACCGCGCTAAGATATAAGGTTAAGCTTAAGATACCCGCCGGCTAGTAGGGCTAGGGAGGCTAAACTAACTATAAACGATATTTATAGGTATAGTAGATAAAGAAGCGCTAAGAGATAGAGCGCCTCCTTTCTTATATAAACGACCCCTTTTACCTTAACCTTACTTATATATAACTAAAAGTACTATTTTAGAATATATAAAAGAAATATAAGTTAGCTTAGTTAGTACTTTACTACTAAGCTAGCTTTAACTTAATAGTATTATAGGAAGTAAAAGCTATACTAAGAGGCGGCCCCCCCCCCTTTAAAGTAGCGCCTTATAGCTTAGTCTATAAGGAGGGGAGGTATATACTATATATATATAAAAGGCTTAGGCTAGGGACTTAGTCGCCCTAGTTTAAACTAGACTAAAGTAAGGTAATTTTCGGGGATAGTACTAGACTATATACGATTTACTTACTACTAAGGGCCGCGAGGACTAAAGCGTTATATAACCTAAGCGTAATTAAACTAAAGTACCTTATAATAATAATAAGGGACTTTAATATCTATTACCCGCTCTAGGATAAATATAATAGAACCTTAGATAGCGCGATATAACTTATATAAAAAGCGATAAGATTATAACTTAAACTTACTACCTTAAAAGGGGAGTATATAAGATTTTTCTATAGCTAAAGGGAAAGTACTATTAACCTAGCTTAAGTAACGCTAGAGATTAAGATATAGTATACTAAGCTTAACTTAGACCTAACTAAGTTAGACTATATCCCTTAGACTATTATAATATAAGTCGATACTTAAGCTTAAGTACTTAAACTAGCCCTAAGGTAAAAAGAAGTAAAAGTAAAGCTAGTTAAAGCTAAGACTATATCCTAGCTAAGACTATATTAGCTAATACTTTAGACGCTTAAGGATATCGACTAAGACCTAGACTATATTTTTACTACTTTAGCGTAGATCGCGATAGCTATAGTTCTATACTAAGGGTAAATATTACCTAAGGGCAATATATAGTTTACCTTAAAGGTAGGGAGGGCGATAAGGGAGGCTAAGAAGGTAAGGAGGAAGTATAAGTAGGAAAGGAGTAAGGCGAACTAAGTAGACTTATATAAGGCGTCTATAGCTTAGAAGTAAACTATCCGCGAAGCGAGGAGGGCTTACTAGCGTAATTTCTTAAAGGAATTTAGCGCTAATAATACTAAGCTTTAAAATATAGAGAGGTAGGCTAGACTCTATAGTAAGCTACTACTAGAACCGACCTATATCCTACTATTAGTTAAGGAGGGTAAGGACCGACTAATAAAAACCTTTAAAGGGAAGGCTTAGATATTAGCCGCTAAGTTCTTCTTACTAAAGGTAGGTATAACTTAAGGGCTACCTTAGCCTATAACTAAGGCGACCCTTATAGTTAACTAATAAATCTAGCTAGCTAACGTTATAGTAATACTAAGTAAGATAGTAAGCTAGAAAGTAGTAGGCCTAGATAGTATCCCCTTAGGGTTTATTAAGAAGTATAAACTAGCCTTAGTTTAGTAACTAGCTATAATCTTTAATATTTATACCTAACTCTTATATTTCCTAGAATAGTTTTATAGCGTAAATATAGTAGTAATCTAAAAGCTATAAAAGAGGCTAGAAGCTTACTATATAGAAAGAGGATAGAGACTAATTTCCCTCCTACTTATAGTAGGGAAAGTACTTAAATAAATACTAGCTTAAAAGATTATAAGAGCTATAAAGGCAAATAATATCTTACTAAATAAATAAATAAGAAATAAGAGGGAGCGCTTTATAAAGGCGGCGATCCTATTAATAATAGAACTAGTATACGCGACCTAAGCTTAAAAGGGTATTATATCGTTCTTATAGCTAGATATTAAAAGCGTATTTAATATAGTTAACTATAATAAGCTTATAAGGGAACTAAGGCTTTAAGGATACCTTAGATAGCTTATAAGCTTAATATAAAACTTTATAAGTAATAAAAGACTAACCTTTTACTTTAATAAAAGGACCTTAGAGCTAACTTAAGTATTAATAAGAGTCCTTTAAGGCTCCCCCTTATCCCCGATCCTATTTCTATATTATATAACCCCTTTATATAAGAAGCTTAGTATAATATATAGTATTTACGCTATTAGCTTCGCTAATAATATAAATATAGTTAGTATTAAACTTAATAAGGTAATAATAGTAGTATACTTAAAGGAGGCTTAAAAGGTATATATAAAGTAAGCGGCTAAGTTCGCGGTTACTTTTAAACCGTTAAAGAGTAAGTTAATATACTTTATATAGAGGAGATAAGCAATAATAACGCTAGTCTACCTTAAGACTAACGTAGTAATACTAGTCTAGAAGGCCTACTTATTAAGGGTTTAAGTATACTAGAAACTACGCTAAAAAGTATACTTAAAATAGCTCTAGGTAAAGATAAAGCGCTAGACTATAGCCCTAACTAAGCTCACGTTATCTATATAGGGCTATACCCTACCGCGCGCTAAGGAAGTCTATAGTAAGGTAATTTAGTCCTTAATCTCCTACGCTATAGTTATATTCTATAAGATAACGCTTATAGGAAGGAAACTATATAGGATCGCGTGGGACTTAGTATAGGACTAGTTAGCTTACCTCTAAGTAGTAACGGGCGCCTACCGCGCGACCTTAGTCTACTAAGTAAAAGCGGAGGTATAGGTACCTTTAATCGACCTTTACTTAAACTAAAGAATAATAAATACCTTTTAAAGGTTAAAGGATTTAAGGCTCCTAAGCTAAATTTAATATATATTTAATATAGTCGCGGGTATACTTAAGAGGAGGCGATACTAAAGAGTAAGTAGGCTCTTAGCGGCGCTACTACTTAGTAGGCCCCCCCTTATAGAGGAGATAAGGGGGGTCTAGAGCTAGATAAGATCGGACGACCTTTTTAATAAAGCTAGGTCGCTTAAAAGGCTAAATAAGGAATAAGCCGTTTAATAGAACGCTAAGGAAAATATAATCTAATAATACTAAACTACCCTATACCCCGCTAACTTCCTACTATAGTTTAATAAGGTAATAACGCTAGACTATTATAAGGGACTCCTTAAGTATATTAGTATAGTAATTACTTAAATATATATAGGAAAGATTAGGCTTAACGACTTCCTTTTTAATTAATAGGTCCTTAGTATAGTCTCGCTAATATATACTTATAGATAAAAATAAGATATTATCTACTACGCGATAATTAACTATCTATTAACGAAGGAGGTAAGAGAGTCCTTCTTAATATAGGCCTAAGATATAGGCGATATAAGAGCGGGCCTTTAAGGGAAAAAGATAGTAGCGCCGCTAGTATAATAGTTTCTTTACTTAAGTAGGCTCCGCTAGTTCGACCTAGCTTAGAGGCTATATATAGATATACTAGATAATAAGGCTAGGGCCGCGCTAAAGATAGAGCGGCCTTAAACTAAGACTACCTTAGCTAACTACCTCCCTTACTAAGGTAACCTAAGAAAGAAAGAGGACTTATAATAATAGGTTTATAATATCGACTAAATTAAACCTAAACTAAGCGTAAACCTTATTACTTAAACTATAAACTAAATAAAACTAATATAACTTAACTAAGCTAGCCTTAATAGCTATAGAATAAGACCTACTATTAAAAGACTATAACTAAATAAGACCTAACTTAAAACTAAACTAAGATAGAGCTAATAACTAGCTTTAAACTATAACCTTAGCTTAACTTATCGATAGTAATATCTACCTTATTATTATAGTAAGAATAATAAGACCCTTTAAGGGTAGTATATAAGGTATAAAAGGAAGTAACCTAAGACTTATAAGGAGTATAAGGACTATTATTACTATAAGAAGCCTAATAATAACTAGCTAAGCTTAACCTTAAACTTAAACTAAAGCTAGTCTAGATAGCTAGCTTATAAGATAGAGTAATAACTAGGGTTTATATTAAGGTAGGACTTATACTAGCGGCGGCGCGGAGGCGCTCGCTATAGCCTATACTATAACTATAGATCTAATTAAGGTTAAGACTAATAACGATCTTAGCTAAGACTAAACCGCGATAGCTATAAAGACGCTATTAAATAAAGTTAAGGGCGTTAGTAAGGTTAGTAAGTAATATAAGATAAGGGCGCTTTAGGGTAAGCTCGGCGCTAAGAGAACTACCGGGCTAAGACTTAGCGTTAGAGCTAAGGGGGGGTAACGCGGTAGTCCCTTACGTTAGCTTTAAGATAACCGCGGGTATAGTAATAGTAACGGACTCCTTAGCCTTAGCCTTAAATAGACCCTTAGATATAATAGCCGCCTTACCTTTACCTTTACCCTTACCTTCCCCTTTATTAAAAGGGGCTAAGGCTAGATTAGGCCTAGTAAGGTTAAAACCGCTACCCTTACTATTATAGTCGTTATTAGTAATAGGGTAAAAATAGTTAGTAAGATCGTTAACTACTATAAAAGTCTTTTAAGTAACTAAAAGCAACTTAAGCCTAACTTAAGCTAAGGTCTTAATAGTATCGCTAAACTTACTTAGGTACTTTTCTAAGGACTTATATATATAGTAGGTATTATCTATAAAATAGGTAAAAGCTAAGGTAAAAGTCTTAATATTTTTAGCGACTATAGCTAAACTAAGGGTAGACTCGCTTAACGCGCCCTTACCTTTAATAGTAAGGGCCTTTTAACTAGTATATATATAAGTTTCTAGAGTAATATAGTAAAGGCGCTCTTATACTAAGCCCTTTATAAGGGAAGGGCTATTAACCTTAGACTATACTTAGTAGAGGGTATAAGCGGCCTTCTTACCTTTAAAGGTAATCTAGAACTTAGATTAGTACTAAACTTAAACTATATTATAGCGGGGTAAGGTTACTTACTTAATAATAAGACTAGTTAGAGTTAGTATAAATAATATATACTTTAGCCTTTATAGCTAGTAAAGTTAGTAAAAAGTATTAAAGGTAAGACTAACTTAAGATAAAACTAAGACTAATACTTATAGGACTAGTTTTAATAGCTAGTAAAGGACTTATAAGTAAGCTTACTAGTAAGGCGCTTAATATATATAAAATAAAGAATAGAGCGTTCTAATCCCGCTATAGTAGCGACTTTCTTATAAGGAGGGGGCTTTAAAGGAAGTAAGCCGCTACTACTTAAGTTAGCTTCTTAGTTAAATATAATAATATAATAGCGTATAAACTAAATACTATATAAGGGAGAACTAAGGATATAGAAATAATATAAGTAAGGAGCTAGGGCCTATATAAGCGATAATAAATAAAGAGGTAAGAGGAGATAAGAACGAAACTATAAAGGGAGAGTAGGTATATATATATACGAGCTAGGCGCGCGTAATTAATACTTACGCGATAGATAGTAAATATAGGCTACTATGCCCTTAATCGGGAAGTCGCGTAGCTAGATAGGAACCGATTTTCGATTAGCGGAGCTAGCCGACCGAATTTTAATTAGCCGGCCCTACCTAAGAGCGACCTATACTAGCGCCCGGCCCGGTAACCGGATATTACCTACCCTACTAACTAATAGACTAATAGGCTAACGCAGCCGCTACCGCGGCTACGTAGTAGTAGCGCGGGAGCCGTAGAGAATAAAGGCGCCTACGAGCCGGGCCCTTAGAGAGAGACTACTACCTATAACCCTAGGCCCGGGCTAGTAAGCCCGGGCCGCGGCCGCTTAGGATAGTAGCGGCTATAGCCTAAGAGGGCTTACGCCGAAAAGCGAATACGCGGGAGAAGCCCGCGGTAGTTAGCGTAAATTTCCTATATATTATAATAACGACCTCGTTTAAGGTAGACCTATATCGAAAGAGGGGAGGGTTTTCCCTTAAGCACTTTAGTTTTTCCCTTCTATTTAATATCGAAGTTCTAGATACCTCTAGTAAGGTCCTTAGCGTAATTTAATAAATATATCTAGCCTTTTAAGGAGGTAATAAAGTCTTAATCTTATAGAAAATTAAGTTTATTAAGGAACTATTAATATTAAAGGTCTTAACCCTTAAAAATTATAAGGGGAGTTAAGGCCTAGCTTATAATAAAGATATATTTAACTATTATAGTTTAATAATACGATCTTAGCTACTTTTTAAGAGTCTCTTACTTCTTTAAGCTCCTTAATATTAAACTATTAAAGCTAAGGCCCTTAAGGATACCTATTTTATTTATATTAAAGTAAGACTTTAATAGGATTACCTATATAGCTAGTAGCTTAAGTAATTAAAACTATTCCTTAATATAGGCTATAAGAGCGCTATTAACTTAAGTATACTTAAGAGATCTACCTTTAATAGTATTAATCTCTAAGTTCTAAGCTAAAAAGCCTAAAATCTACTACTTCCTAAGTAAATAGGTATTACTACCGGCCTTAATAATATAGCTAGTAAATTTCTTAACCTATTAATATATTAAAGGTAGCCTAAAGGCGGCCTAGGTAAGAACCTAGTTAGTAAAGTATTTTTCTTACTCTTAGCTAAGCCTTTAATATACCTCTTTTACCTCCTTAATAAGCAGAGCCCCTTTAAGACGTATATAGAGGGTCCCTCTTAAAATACCTTACTTTTAACTAATATAAAGCTAAGGTATCTTATTTTTAATAGCTTTATATACTTTTTAAAGCTAGTTTTTAGTATACTTAAAAAGCTAAGGTATTATTAATATAAATAGTATTTATTTTATAATTATAAGGTAAGAGATATACGAGAAAACGTAGTTATAATATTATATATTTAACGATATAATAGTATTATAGAGAGTGCCGGTATTAGGGTTTACCGGACTCTAGGTAGGCTGACTTATACGTCGCGCTTACCTCGCGCGGGGGATAAACCCCTATAGTAGGGCCCCTCCCTAAGGGGGACCCCTCCCCTACTAGCTCGGGCGCTCGAGTACCCTATTTCGTAGCTAGAGCTATCTAGAGATTTTTATAGGTATTTACTATCGAGGAAAACGTAAAAGATAGTATATATAAGATGTTAAGGGAGATATTATAGTACCCCGCCTTTTTGCTAGTGTTGGCCGAATAGAGATTTGGTCTTGGGCAAATAGTAATACTCTAAATTAATGCTTGAAACGCCTCTGGGCAGAAAGCGGCTAAACCGGGGGAGCAGGGAGGCGTGCCCCCCCTTCTTCATCCGCACCGACCTCGTACATCAATGTCCAATACATCCACGGCCTCTCCCTCAGCGCCATACATATGAGTACCATGGGCCAAGTCTCCCGACGTCCAGCAGCACCATGGTCCTCGGCGCGCCATTCACGTGTGCCCTGGCGATTGTCCTCGTTGGCTTGCCCTTGACTTCGCCCGCGCAGGCCCACAGCCGCGGCCAGGCCACCAGCGGCACGAGCACAAAGTCTGGCATAAGTGCCACGGGCGCCACGAGCGGTACGACTACTTCGGCTTCGAGTCTCTGCGAAGCTCGAACCATCAACTACATTACACACACTCTGCCCCAATCCTGCCTCAAGAGCTCCTGGGCTGGCTCCAGGCCCGCCCCGAGCCAGAATCCCGCAACCAGCGCCACGCATCGCTCCAACGGTACATCCGAAATGGGCACTATCGAGGCGCAGCCTGTCGCTGCAGCGCCCAGCAGCGAGACCCAATCTGCCGAGGCGGCCGCCACGTCCTTCATGTCCTTCGAAGACTGGAAGGAGATGATGCTGCGGCGAGCGGGGCAGGACCCCCAAGAATGGCGGTCTCGCAAACCCAGCCAGCAACAGACGGCCGAGAAGAACCCACCCGACGCGGCGCATCACGCTGGCTTGGGCGAGGAGGACGAAATCTCACTCAACTTCGGCGAGTACAAGGGTAGCGATGACAAGGCGTCTTCGGCCAACAATGCTGGCGGGACCGGGGACGGGACCTCGAATCTGGACGCGACGCTGGTGTATGGCGATGCCGTCGTTCATCGTAGCAAAGATGCCGGCAAGACTTGCAAGGAGCGCTTCTCGTACGCTTCCTTCGACGCTGGTGCCACAATCCTGAAGACGGCTGCCGGGGCCCAAAACGCCAGGGCCATCTTGGTCGAGAATAAGGACACATACATGCTCCTCGAGTGTGCTGCGCCGTCCAAGTATGTCATTGTTGAGCTCAGCGACGACATCTTGATCGACACTGTTGTCCTGGCCAACTTTGAGTTCTTTTCCAGCATGATCCGACACTTTCGTGTCAGCGTCAGCGATCGTTATCCCGTCAAAGAAGAAAAGTGGTTGGAACTCGGCCGCTTTGAGGCGCGCAATTACCGCGATATTCAACCGTTTCTCGTTGAAAACCCTCAAATATGGGCCAAGTACGTCAGGATCGAGTTTTTGACTCATTACGGCAACGAGTACTACTGCCCGGTTTCGCTTCTGCGCATACACGGTTCGCGAATGTTGGATTCCTGGAAGGACAGCGAGACTGGCCGCGAAGAGGATGCCCAACAGCTGGAAGGGCAGGAATCCATCAAGGAAATATTCCAGGCCGACACCACCTTGGGTTCAATCATGCCGACATCCGAAGAGGTCGTAGGGAACGCGTCTTTGCCTGCAGACGTATCGCCACGGTCAAGGCACTTGGGCTCGAATCCCTTTGATGCCTGGGTTGCAACCTGTCGCGCGAGTGAGAGCCAATTCGTGCACCCGCCGACGGCTAGCCAAACTTCGGACGACTCTCCCGGCAGCCCAACGCCTCGGCAGAGCACGCCGTCGGCAGAGAAGCAGCAGAGACAAGCCACTGCCACGCCAAAGTCCGCGAGCCCGGGCTCTAGCGAGACCCCGGAGCCCGCGCCATCCACGGTGACACAAAGTTCGGCTGCTGCCTCATCTGGCGATGCTTCAACGGCCGGCGGCAATGCAAGCGGCGCAAGCACCACCGCCTCTCCCGCCGCACACGAAACCGCCAGAGAGCGTAGCGGCAACGCCACGGCTGCGACCGTGAGCAAGTCTTCGATCTCGGGGCCCGTTAGTGGCAAACCCCGGACCAGTGGGACCTCTGGCCCGACAGCTGCATCCCCCACGGTACAGGAAGGCTTCTTCAACGCCATCACTAAACGTCTTCAGCAAGTCGAGTCAAACCTCACGCTGTCCCTCAAATACGTCGAGGACCAGTCCCGGCATGTGCAAGAGGCCCTGCTGAGGGGAGAGCAGAAGCAACATTCCAAAATCACTCAGTTCCTTGACGACCTGAACCGGACTGTGCTCTCCGAACTTCGCAATGTGCGCGATCAGTATGACCAGATATGGCAGTCGACCGTCCTCTCCCTCGAGAGCCAGGCAGATCGGTCGGAGCGGGATATGATGGCATTGAGTGCCCGCCTCAACCTCTTGGCAGACGAGGTTGTCTTTCAGAAGAGGATGGCCATTGTACAGGCCGTCATCCTCCTTTCCTGCCTTTTCCTCGTCATCTTCTCTAGGGGAGTCTCCATCTCGTCCTTTGCCCCGCCACCGGCACAGTCTACCACAGGCACCGTGTATGACGAGCCGCCCGTCCGTCACGACGACGTGTACCGGGTAGCCCAGCACCGTTGGCGCAATAGGCCGGCCGCACACGACGATGCCGATTTCGCGCAGTCCATTCCCGCCACAGAAGAAAGCGCCGGTTCGGCCCCCTGTGAATCCCCGCTGAGTGCCCACCTTCCTGGAAATCTCGAAGGCACCCCCCCCGAGTATCACAGTCTGTCTCCGCCCCTTACACCGGGCTTGCCCGACCAACCCCGGCCATCACACATGCTCGCTTCTGGTCGCGAGCTCTACAACTCGGAAAGCAATCCTGCGCGCCGCTTGCCTTGCCTGTC
Source organism: Hirsutella rhossiliensis (assembly GCF_020360975.1). Lineage (NCBI taxonomy): Eukaryota > Fungi > Ascomycota > Sordariomycetes > Hypocreales > Ophiocordycipitaceae > Hirsutella > Hirsutella rhossiliensis. The sequence goes on along the minus strand of NW_025408676.1, from coordinate 2,573,647 downwards.
GCACATCAACTCTCGCAAACCACTCCCTTCGCTCCCAGAGCACCCCTCTCCTCCACACGAATCATAGGCCGCATGTAAATCGCATGTTCGTGGAACAAGACTCTCGTGAGGCAAAGTACTTGGCCAAAGTGACATTTTCCCCCTGAACGTGGTCACGTGGGATTGTGTGTATGGCAATGCGTTGACAGTCATGGGATTAAACATCTCAACAGGCACCATGGTAGCCTCCGACCCTTTGCATTATCTCTAGCTAGGAAGCGTAACTGTTACATGGTGGTTATTCTAAGCACCAGAGCGATAGATAGCAAAATGCTTCACGGCCGGTAAATCACAACCCACAAGTCCCAGGGACCTACAGAGCCTTGATGCCCACGGAAGCAATAGCAGGGCTGTCAGTTCATGTGGCAGCCCAGGCGAAGCTCACGGCATTGCCGTGCCGTACATGTGCTGGATGGCCGTCTCATAGTCGTACTCCTCCAGAGCAGCCAATCGAGTCCCCCGATCGTATTGCGAGCGTCTTCGTCGTTGCTCGTCTCGGAAGTGCTGCCCCGCATTGGGAGTGAAGAGACCTGGAATTCGTCCTCAGCTTCCGCACCACGCGGCTCAGAGTGGAGTTGAGCGACACTTACCGACATGTTCTGCGTTCTCACAGCTTCTCTTCATCTTTGACTGGTTGTCAGGCTCTGGAAATGGCTCTTCCTGGCCCGCCAACTCGGGTACGGGGCCATTCGAGGTAAAATAGAGCTGCGCAGGATTTAGCGCACGTAACCGGTCACATCTGATGGCACTGTTCCTGGGGGCCGGAGGAATTACCTTTGGGCGATAGTGAGGAGCCTCGAGCATGACGGAGCTGTTGCGGAACTTTTGCACCAGACAGTCCTTGCCCTGGATAGCTGGCACATGTCTTAGCTCAGGCGCAGAGAGTGTGGGTCGTGGGACAACAAACTGGCATAGGAGATCTCGGCCACCTTGTCGCTCTTGAAGCAGTTCCTGCAAGGTGCTTAGCGGGAGAACAGCGTGATGTGTCAGAAGAACTCACCAGCGCTGGTTTCCTCGCGCATCGACAAACTTTTGTGCTAGAGGTCAGCGACACCGCGTACCGGCTACGGACAGGGACATTACCGACATCGATTATGTCCAGGGGCTATACTCTATATTAGTGCAGACTCAAGGAGGCCAGGGACTCTTGGCTTACATCGACGAAATTGATAAACGCATAGCCGACACTGTTGAGGGGATGTCAGTAGGTCAATCGCCACGTTAGAGGGCGGGTGTTTGGAGCAAAACTGACTTGCAGTCGTTGGCAAAATCAATGCGCAAGTACATGAAGTCGTATTTGCCCCAGCTTGACTCGTCAATTATCCGTTTGAGCATCGCCTGGTCGACCTTGTTTGGGATGTTCCGAAGCATAATCTGGAGTTCCTGGTTAGACATGGTCGTAAATAGGGGAGCCGGACATACCGTGGTGCGGACGTCTATCCCGTCGCGAATCCGATGGATGTCGACATGGTTGTGGTGGCTCGCGACGCCGTGATACGACGATCTGCTGATACGCATCGCATTCTGCCGGCGGGCTTCGGACCTCCCGAAGCTAGGTAGCGGCCTGGACGGGCTGTAGTTCTTTTGGGTCGTGAGTGCCGGTGACGGTGGCGAGTGGTACAGGGGCCCGACAAGAGGGTACGACGGCGACACGGGAGCGATGGGGGTAATTGGTCCTTGACTGGCAGCCGGAAGGTAAGAATCGAGCATATAAGGCATCCCTGGGCCAAACGGGGACTGGAACATGAGCGGGTACATTGTGAACGGCGGCTGGGCAGGTGCAGGTCGTGGAGTAGCCGATGCAGTCGACCCCTGCTGGTGTTGGTCATCCACGACCTTACCGATGCGGAGTCCATGCATGGCTCCCGCGAGTCCGGGGACCGCCGCGCTGTCAGGCATGTATAGCGAGACGGCGAGGTGTATTCCCTTATCGAAAAAACCGACCGTTAGCGGCCAGACAACATTGCCCCCATAGGACAGACTTGCCTCGGGAGTGACGAAGTTGTTAAAACTCGACACCGCACGAACGACGGCTGACACGTCGCAGAACTCTGCTACGGCCTTGAAGGATCCGTTGGGGAAAGCCGACCGCCTGACAAACGCGAAGAGCCGGCCGTGTGACTGGAGAAGGCCCTGTACCATGTCCATGGCTTGGATGACGTCCAACGGAGTAGTACACTGTGGGGCGTTGGCAAAGACCAGAACTCGGCCGGAGTTGCACGCTATCATCTCGCGGCATATGGCTTCCTGCAGACGCTATGGTGAGCACTGTGGCGATTTCTCAAGACTTGAAGCACGCACCTGGGGCATCTGGGCCGGATTGGCATAATCGACCTTCCAACCCCTCTCGGCAAGACTGATACTGGCCAGAGTCGAGCAAGCATCTCTGATATCCACAAAGTGTGCGAAGACATGGCCGTTAAAGGTGTTGAGGAACCGAGATCCGTACAGAGGCTTCCCACGAGCTTCCAGTTCCTGCAAGACATGTCAGCTGAACAGCAGACTTGAAATGTGAAAGAGCGGTTGCTACACCTACAGTAAGCCAAACGCTGACCTCGGACACCGAGATGCAGACGTGAGAAGAAATTTCAAGATGTCGAGATAGCCCCAACTCGTGGCTCAGGGCTGCAGCGACCGGCCCGTACTCGCTCAAGCGGGTGCTCTCGATGGCGCCAACGAAGGGGCTGAACGCCGAGGCCGTTGGAGACAGCCTGGTCCCGAGCTGGTGAGAGGGCGTGACGAATGGATCCTTATCCAAGTGGGCGGCATTGCTGCCAAAGCCGCTGGCTGGCAGACCGCCCGGTGGCGTGGCTGCAGCAGAACGGGCAAGCCCTTGAAGGAGCTTGGACGACTTGGACGAGCCCTCATCGGGCGAGAACGCAGTCAAACGCGTGTCTGGCGTCCCTTTGAACGACTCTGCGCCGCCGCTGGAGGACCTCGGCGACGAGGGGTTGTCATGCTCGCGCACCTGTGCCATGGCCACTGTCCAGGAAGGGGCGATGCGTCAGTTGTTCGAGGCTGGCTGGCCGGTGTCTGCTCCGTTGTCTTTCTGCTAGCTCCCTTCCCTTGGCTTGGCTGTGGCCGCGGGTTGCAGTCCAGCGACCAAGAGTTTGGGCAAGTGAAGTGGTGGTGGCCGAGAGAGAAGAGTTTGCCTGGTGGAAAAGGGCAAGTGAACGAGGAAGAGACGAAGGGTACGGGACAGGCGGTTTGGGAAGGTGTAGAAGGAAGGTAACTTGGCTCGCCAGCTGTGGTGCCTGCCAGTGTGTTCTCCCAAGCTGACCTCTGCACGCGCCTTCCTTATCGTGTCTGGAATCATCTGCCTACCTTGACCGCGTTTTCGCCCCCTCCTTATCTCTTCTCACAACGCGCCGGGCTTCTGCACCCAGACTTGAACAATGTCCCCATCTGGAGCAGAGGCCAGCGAGAAAAGACATGGCAACAGGCACTCGGGTGTGAATAACCAATGAACCTTGGCACGAGTGCGAGTTCTGCTGGCCGCAAGCTCGGCTTTCATCTCCATCTTCAGACAACACTGAGGCCACCGAGGCCGCGTCACGCCCATGCCACAGACAACCACGCTATGCTCCAGCTTGCTGTCCTGTCCCTGTACCGTCCCAGATTCTGCTGCCCCGCCAAGCACCTTGTCCCTGACTGCCCAGAGATCGACATGTCCCGGCAGGCTGGCACCATCAGTTCAGTAGAAAGTCGATCAAGCCCGGCCATTCGCCGCACTCGCCACATTTCCTCTAAGGCGAAGAACATTGTGGGAGACATAGCGGTGGGAAATTCATACTCTCGTGCCGACCTCGCCTTGTCTACAGGCACTCAAGGTGATATATGTAGATCGGTTCTGCCAGGCGTCTGACGGATGCCCCTTCATCGGTATTAGTGGCGAGAAATCTCGCTACCCGTTGGCGTGTGTGGCTGAGCTACCCACGTAAAGTGTAGGAGTGTGTGCTTTCAAGTTTTAAGTTTTGAACATGCCTCGCGTCTCTGTCGATGCCTGACTTGCAAAGAAGTTATAACAATGATGCCGACGGAGCCGCCTACTTTGTTAGCGAGCTCGGAAAACTCCACTCGTATCTGATGTCGCGCGCGACCCCTCGCCTTAATGGCACGGGAATCATGGAGTTGTCTGCAATATTGCGTTGGAATCAGGATAGGTGGCCCAGGCTTGCTGCTGCAACGGTGTAAGCGAGGAGACGTCAAGATGCGAATTTCAAAGCCGATAATTAACTAGCACGTTACCCGTTGCGGCGAAGTGCTATGCCGGTACGCGGCCTTAACTCGGCAAGGCTAAAGTATACACGGTTAACTACCTAAGAATATACTTATAAGGTAGATATATAGGCCTAGATAGGTACCTAGCTACTAACTTTTTAAGATAAGTAATATTATAGAAACTCTTAAGTAGGGGCTTAAGAGTATAGAGGTCGCTTAAGAAAGTTATATCTAACGCTAAAACTAGCGCTAAGCTATATAGGGAACGCTACTACTAAATTTAGCTATAGCTTACTCCTGCCTTCCTTATACTCGTTTCTTCCCTTAAGTACGTTTATCTCTTAAATATACCTTAGAATTCTCTTAATCTAAGCTTAGATATACTCTTATAGTAGCTCTTTCTAAGCTAAATTCTAAGCTACGATAGCTTCCTACTAGCTTTATAGCGCGCTTTTTCTTATAGTCCGTCTCTTTATCTAAGGCTAGGCAGGCTCTATTATATTAAGGTTAGGGCTATTACTATACTAAAGAAGCCGCTAAACTTAATAAAGGTTATAGGCTTACTATTAAATATAGTAGTTATATACTAAAGCCTTATCTTCTTAAACTATTATACTTAGTCGGTCTTATACGTATTCCTTAGAGAAAGGGAAGAGCTTTAGAATAAGGATCTTTCGTTAATATTAATATTAGTTAATCCTAGCGCCTTTATAGCGCGTAAGCTTACCGGTCTTCGTAGTAAATTTCTAAGTTAGCTTCTTCCTAGGCTTTATACGAAGTCCTAGTCGCCTTATTTTAGTTATAAGCTCCTAGTTCTCTTTCGCGGCTAGCTCTAGCTCTTTTTTTATCTCCTAGATAACTCTCTTAGTATCTCTTTTCTCTTATATAGTCTCTAAGGACTAGTAATATAAAGGGCCCTTATAATCGTACGAAAAGTAGCCTTAGAATATAAATTCTAAAGAGCCCTTTTAATGCTAGTAAATATAGCTCTTTCTAAACGCCTTATCGCTCTTATACTAAACGCGATAGCTGCCTTTATAATAAAGTAAGATAATAGAGGTCTTATCCGACTAAATTATATTCTTTTAATCTTTAAGAGTCTAGTCCTTTCTCTTAAGGTACTAGTATAGTTAATCTACCTTTATCTTCTTTATTAATCTAAGCTTCCTCGTTAGCTTAGTCTTTTAGAAGCTAAGCTTCCTTAGGACCTTTTAAACTATAATAAAGGCAATAGTCCTTCTTAACTAAGCTCCCTAGTAATATTAGTATATATCTTCTCCTAGCTATACCTATCGCGGCGGACCTTCTAGGCTATCTTCTCTTATACCTCTTTTATTTACCTAGTTAGGCGGCCGGACTATAAGGCATCCTTAAGAAATTTATCTTAAATAAGTAACGGCCGGTAAGCTATATTAAATCTATGCTTAATTACCTTAGTATAAATACGGTTAACCTAATAAGTAGAGACTCTTATAAGGCTAGTAACCTTAAGGGTAGTCTTACTACTAAATTTAAGCTTAACTATAAGAGCCCTTATAATAATATCTATATTTAAGGCTATAATAAGGAATAATATAATAATAAAGATATATAAATTTATATAAAAGAAGAAGGTAATATTTCCTTATAAAATAGGTATAAGGTTTCTTAGCTTAATTTTAAGCTATATATATAAGGATATATATAAGGATTAGCCCTTTATTAAATAGAACTTTTAAAATACTCCTTTATATAGTAAAAGAAATAAAGGTATAGAAAGGTAAATTTAATAATATATATCTTAGTCTATTTATTAAGATAAAAAAGGAATCCCTTACTTTAGTTAAAATATTATTATATTTTCTTAGCTAACTTTTTAAAACTAAGCTTAAAATATAAAAAAGTATATACCTAAAACTATTATAAATAGTATATTACGCCCCCCTAAGTATAGCTTTATATAGCTATTAGTATCGTAAAGTATAGCTTAATTCCATAGTTCTTAGAGATATCCCTTAGTATAAGGGACTAAGGAAGCTAAAAACACTTAGTATAAAAGAAGGAAAAAGGAGCTAAAAAGAGGTATAAAAAGGAGGGTAGGGGTATAAAGGGAAGTAAAAGTAGCGATAGCTTCTTATAAAGGTAGCGAGAGATAAGACGGATATACCGGCAACGGCTAGAAAAGAGGGGGAAAACCGGTAAAAAGCTTAGTAGTTAAAAGGATATTAGTAGCTTCTTTAAGTAAGATCTTCTTTATTAATTAAGATGCTAGATAGGTATAAAAAGAGGCGTTAGATAAAGGAAAGAAGGATAATTAAAGGAATATAATAATTACTCCCTTACCTTTATTGCTACTCTTATAAGAATTAAATCTCTCTACCTTACCTATCTAACCTCTTACTTTTAATTTTACCTTTATATATTTTTATATACTTCTTATATCTCTCTACGTAAGGGTTATAAGCCTAGGAGAAATAGAATTCCTATACCTTCCGGCTACTATAAAAGGTACCTTTCTTATATCCCTCGTAGCTTCCTTTTACCCCTCTTACTAGATAAGCCGATTTTTAATTAACTTTTCTACCCCTCTCCTATAACGATATCGAAAAACGACTCCTTTACCGTCCCTATAGTTTATAAAACGATTCTTATAAAGCCCTAAGATTAAGATAAGTAGGTAAAGGAGCTATAGGCTTATATAAATAGAACTATTTATAATTTAGTCTTCTCTAATAAGTAGGACCCTCTTAAGCCCCCTCTTTATCTTAAGGCAACGGAATTTATAAAGGGAGCTTCCCTCTTTTCTAAGCTAACCTCTATATAGTAGAGAGCTTTTTCTACTACCTTAGGCGACTATAAGAGTTACCGAAAGGAGTACTTCTACGAGATAAAGCTACTAACTACTATATATATAGCGATAACGGAATCCGTTAGTACTATAAAGCTAATCTCTCTTTAAGAGGAAGAGACTCTTAGGTAGTAGCTTTTAAAGCTTAAGACCTTAATAGCTCCCTTAAGGGGCTATATAACTAACTATATTAAGAAGACCTATATAGCCTACCTAAGAGCCTTTTTTACTAGGAACCTACTAGCTTCTTTATAGCTAGCTAAGTAAGAAGAAATCCTTAAGGAAGCTAACTAATACTTCCTTATAGAAGCTCTTTCCGGCTAATAGCTATAGGATATATCTCTACTAATAAAGCCTATTAGTAATAGTTATTTAACTATCTTTTAAGAGGCTAGCTAGGAACTAAATATAGAGGCTATTAAAGTATAATAGGAAGTAGTCTTATTCCTTTATAGCTAGTACTTAACCTAGACGGTTTAACCTATAGCCCTTATTACTATAGCCCTTACTACTACTACTACTACTACGGCTATTGCTCCTTTAGCTCCTCCTCCCTCGAGAGCCTTAACCCTATCTTTAACGGCTACCCTAGTCCTAGCCCTAGCTCCGTCTTTTACTCTAGGCCCGGTCCTATCTATTAGACCGGCCTAACTAGTTCCTTAATAGACCTTTTAGTCCGTTAGTCGAAAAATTAAGGAACTAGTCGAAATCGAAACTCTTTATTAAAATTAGCAATAAGGGGTAAAAAGGGGGGCTTTTAAGTAAACCTTCTAGAAAAGGATAAGGATTCCTTAAAGAGATAATATATAAGGAGGAATCGACCTACCTACTAAGTATATAAAAAGCCCTATTAGCTAGAAGACTACTAATAAGTCTTCGAGGAAAACCGACCTAAAGGAGTTAACCCTTTAAAGAGACTATAAGAAATAGTATAATAGTCTCTTAAGGAGGACCCCTTATTATAAAAGAAGATAAACGAGATTTAGGTTACTAGGAAATAATAACTAACGCCGCTACTATAAATTTAAGGAAAAATCGTTAGTATAGTAAATCTAGTATTTATCTTCCTTATAGATTAATAAGACTAACTATTAGGACCCTCCGATTATCCCTTATAAAAATTAGCTATCCTTAACTTTAGTACTTCCTTTAATATCTATAATATACTCTTACGATTCTAGTCCTTTAAGAAGGTATAAAGGGAATATCTTATTACTAGAGAATTAACTATATAGATAGAGGGATATAGAAGGGTGAATTTTATAATAAAATTACCTAATAGATTTATATAAATTCTTCGAAGAAAAAGGGTAGCTTTTTACCCTTAATTTTTAACGAGCTTAATTTCCTTCTACCTTCTTTAAAAGGAAGGAATCTTCTAGGATATAACGTCTAAGCCTATAAGGCTAGTCTAAAAGAAGTAGACTATTAAGCTTATTAAGGAAAAATTTAGTTAATTTATTCTTAAATTCTAACTTATTTATAGGAAGGAACTACTTAAGAAGTTAGCTTTCCTTACTAAGAGGAATAGGTCTACTATAAAAGACCTTCTTTTAGTAGCCTAAGGAAACAGCCTTCTTTAAGATATACGACTTAGTTACTTAGGCCCCTTAGCTTTATATAAGCTAGGCCTATAATAAGGTATACGAATAAAGGGCTTAAAGACTATTAAATATAAATACTATAGCTAAGAAAAGACTAAAAGACGAATTTCTAAATAAACCCCTTTACGGCTAAACTAGCTATATAAGGAAATTAGGTTAACTAAACTAATATCTTTAAGGACTAAGAAAGCTTTATTAAAGTAATGTTTTTTATAAATGCTTTTTTAGGGATAGTTTTCCTTTATTTCTTATAGACCTACCTAAGTAAGTATAACTAGTTTACCCTTTAAGACTTTATTAACTAAATAAAATCCTACTTTAGCTATAAGGTAAAGAAGATACTATTTAATAGAGAGCTATTTATAAAGGATATCTTAAAATAGCTTTAAAAAGGGGTATTTTACCTCTTTTATTAGCACTAAATACCTAGGCTTAGAATAGAGGGGTAGAAAGATTAAGGGGTGCTATAATAAAAAGGGCCTATATAATAAGACTTACTATAAGGCTTCTATATAACCTTTAAAGGGAAGTTATTAAGACTGCTTATTACTTTTAAAACTAGACCCTAAGGGACCCTAGGGGTCTAAGGGACTATAAGGACCTAGAGACCCTTATTAAGACCTAAGAAATAGACTAGAAATTACCCCTTAAGCTCTTTATAAAAAAGAGGGCCTTACTAGCTTACCTTTATACTTATAGCTATAAGGTATATACTATAACTACCGATATATACCTAAAAAGGAAGAAGAAAAGAAAGCTTAATCCTAGAGCTTTTATTAGTTACCTTATTAATTATAATTCTATAAATATCTTTTAGATTTAAATTCCTTTTTTATAGAAGGTTATTTTAACTAAGGGTATAATTTTTAATAAATCTAGCTTTTTTAATAAAAAGAGGGATTAATAGCCCTTCTTACTCTTATAATATTAGCTAATTTAAAAGATTTAAATCCCCCCTTCCTAATAGTTATAAAAAGAGGCCTTAGATAAGGAAATAAAAAAAGAAACTAACGTTAAAGTAGTTAAGGATAACGCTAACTTTAAAAAAGAGGAAGCTACTAAATTAAATAATCTAGATAAAAAAGGAGACTATAAGAAAGTAGTAGAGCTAGAATACGCCTACCTCCCTACGCCTCCTCCTATATAAAAAGAAGATCTAAAAGTAGCTTTCTTTATTAGTCTTTTTATCTTAACCCTTAAAGGGGTAGGAAAGGCACCTCTCTTAAAGGATTACCTAGCTGCCTTTTTATCCTTACTTTAAGAAGTAAAGAAAGGTATAGGGCCTAATATAAAAGAAGACTAATTTCTCTTTTATTTTAATTGTTTTTCTAACTTTTACTTAACGCTAATAAAAGATAGTTCTTATAGAGCGTTTATAGTAAGCCGGCTCTTTAAGCTATAGCTATTAGTAAGGAAGGTATATAAAAGAGACCTCCTAGACCTACTAGTAAAATTAAAGTAGCTAGAAAGATACCCTTTTAAAGACTAGTTTTTCTAGGCCTAGAAAGATTATTTAGCCTTATATAAAGAGATAAGGTCTTTTAAAGAGGTCTTAAAGGAAAAAGTAAGAGGAAAATAAGCCCTTAGCTATAAGTAGGTCTATATTTATAAGACTAATAAATATAGCTTCCTTTAAAAGTATAAGGCCTAGCTAGTTATCTATAAAAACTAGTAAGAAAAAGGGGATCTTTTTACTAAGGTAACTACCTTAGTAAGGATATCTTTTTAGACCTTTATAGCTATAGTAGTAGAATTTAACTTCGAGCTTAATTAAATAAATATAGTTAACGCCTTTATTAACTACTTACTTAAGGAAGAAAAAGTTATTTATATATACCTTTTACTAAGCTTTTAATAGCTAGGAAAGGTTCTATAGCTTAGGAAAGCTCTATATAGACTATAAAGATTACCCCTTCTTTAGTAATAGTATTTAATAGGTTCCCTTAAAACCTTAGGCTTTAAGAAAGTTCTTTAAGAACTATATATAATATAGAAAGGTAAAATTATAGTCTTCTTTTATATTAATAATATTATCTAAGCCTTCTTAAAAGAAGAAGAAGTAAATACTAAGGAGGCTATAAAAGGCTTATAATAAAAGTATAAAATAACTAAGCTAAGGGAGCTAAAGTTCTTAGGGATATAAATCCTTTAAAATAGGTCTTAACGGACTATCTAGCTTACTTAGGACGCTTATATCGATAAGGTCGCTTATAAATTCCTCCTTAATTCCCTTAATAAGAAGCTTCCTTCTACGCCTATATTAAATAAAGAGCTTTTACTTAATTTATCCTTTTAAGTAAGGGAGTAAGAGAAATACTAATATTAATAGAAGGTAAGCTCCTTGCTTTTTTAGCTATTTTTACTAGACTAGATATCTCTTTTATAGTCTCCTAGCTTACTAAGTATAACTAAAATCCTAGCCTTAGGTATTAAAAAGTAATAGATAAAGCTATCCTTTATCTTTATTTAATAAGATTATATAGTTTATACCTAAGAGGGTAGGAAAGGAAGAAATTAGCTACTAAAATCTTTTTTTATTTAAGCGATTCGTCCTTTATAGATAATTCCTTAAATAGAAAGAGCTTATAAGGGTATATTATATCCCTTTTTAAAGGAACTATTACTTAGAGAGCTTTAAAGTAAGCTACTATTATAAATTTAAGTATAAAGGTAAAGCTACTAGCTCTTTTAAAAGCATTAAAAAAAGCGATTTTCCTTAGCTAGCTACTTATTTCTTTATAATTATAAATTTTATCCCTATTAGCTATAGAATATAATAATATATAGACTATATAAATTCTTATAGAAAATATAAAGCTATTAACCTAGCTATAGTATATTAATATCTATTAGTATTAGTTATACTAAGAAGTTTAAAAGGGACTTATTTCTATTTATTAAGTTTTAATAATATCGATAAAAGCTAATAGTCTTATAAAGCCCTTACTAAAGTAGAAGCTAGCTATCTATTTATAGTAAATTAAGCTAAAAGACGTTTAAGAAAAGCTATTCTTAGAGGCCTACTTTAAGAGTCTATAAGAAGAGCTAATAGCTTATATAAGAAGGTAATATCTATAGCTAAAGAAAAGGAAAAGGTTTTTCCTTTTAAAGGGCCCTTTATTTTAATTAGGTTTTTCCCTTTAAAGAAGGCCCTCTTTCTTATAAGACTTTCCCTTCTTTAGGCCCCTATTCCTTAAGTAGGTCTAAAAGAGCCTAGGGACCTAAAAGGGCCTTTACTTTCCTTAAGTAAAGGGAGAAGTATAAAGCTAAGAACCTCCTTTATACGCTTACTAGCCTAAAGCTATATTAGCTATACCTTTAAGGGGTAAGCTATAGCTAAGGGGGTATATCGTAAAGTATAGCTTAATTTTATAGTTCTTAAAGATATCCCTTAGTATAAGGGACTAAGGAAGCTAAAAATACTTAGTATAAAGGAAGGAAGAAGGAGCTAAAAAGAAGTATAAAAAGGAGGGTAAGGGTATAAAGGGAAGTAAAAGTAGTAATAGCTTCTTATAAAGGTAGTAAGAGATAAGATAGATATATTAGTAATAGCTAGAAAAGAGGGGAAAAACTAGTAAAAAGCTTAGTAGTTAAAAGGATATTAGTAGCTTCTTTAAGTAAGATCTTCTTTATTAATTAAGATACTAAATAAGTATAAAGAGAAGCGTTAGATAAAAGAAAGAAGGATAATTAAGGGAATATAATAATTACTCTCTTACTTTTATTACTACTCTTATAAGAATTAAATCTCTTTACCTTACCTATTTAACCCCTTACTTTTAATTTTACCTTTATATATTTTTATATACTTCTTATATCTCTTTATATAAGAATTAGCGGGTATATAATATACTATTAAAGAATATAAATTAAGTAAGGTTCTCCTTTATATAAGTAGAAAACTCTTCCTTGCCCTTACTAACTAAGGGTATATACCCCTTACTAATAAGACTAAGCTTAGACCTAACTTAGGACCTTAGCTTAGATATAAAGAGGGCCCTTTTAACTTTAACCTTCCCCCCTTTAACTTAAGGGTTAAAATAAGTACCTTAGAGGCTAGGGCTTATTTAAAAGAAGCTTTAAAAAGCTAACGCTTTTTAAGGACCTTAAAAGTCTTAAGGTATATACGTAAAAGCGGAATTTTAGGAAATTAAGGAATTATATAAGACTATATAATAAAGGAGAAAAAGGAGTATAAGGTAGGATTTTTAATAGAATTTATTAGTAGTATATTAGTATATAGAAGAGGTATTAAAGTTAATAATTCTATCTTTATTTACTAGTAGATATACTATCTTATATAGATAATTATAGCTAAATAGAAGAACCTTTTAAAACTAGATTTAAGCTACTATATAGCTTTAAGACTAAGGAATTCTATAATACCTTAAGTATATTTAAAAGTATCTTAGTTCTATTAATATTTATATTTAAAGGAGGTTAGTTATATTAGTATTCTTAAGAGGTCTTAGCTAGTATTCTAAGCTAGCTCTATTCCTTTAATTCCCGATTATATAATAACCGGCAACCTATTTAATATATAATAATATATAAAATAATAAGCGATTCTTACTTTATAGGATAGGACTTTATCTATAATTAATATACTACTTATTAGCTTATATAATTAGGAAAGTATATTATAGCTACTTTATTTATAATAAGAAAACACCGTTCCTTATATTATTTAAATATACTTCTTAAATATATTACTAAGGAACTATTTATTAAGATTCTTAATATTATACCTCTTATTTAATAGATAATACTATTACTATTAAATTAATAGAAAATCCGGAATTTTATAAAAGGTCTAAGTATAGAAGATTAGCCTATTACTATATTAAAACTAGTATAAGAGAAAGGGAAATTAAAGTTTTTTATATTATTATTATTAAAATTATACTAAGGACCTAGCTAGAAGTATCTAAAGCTTTAATATTAAATAAAAAGGAAAAACTAAAGTACTTAAAGGAAAACCCTCCCTTTTTTTAATATAGGTCCGCCTTAAATAAGGTTATAGTTATAGTATATAGGAAATTTATACTAGCTACTTTAGGCTTCTCTTATATATTTACTTTTTAGTATAGGCCCTTTTAAGCTATAGCCGCTACTATCCTAAGCAGCTATAGCCTAAGCTCGCTAGCTTAAGCCTAGGGTTATAAGTAGTAGTCTCTTTTTAAGGGGCCTAGCTTATAGGCGCCTTTATTTTCTATAGCTCTTATACTACTACTATATAGCTATAGTAGCGGCTATATTAGCTTATTAGTTTATTAGTTAATAGGGTAGGTAATATCCGGTTACTAGGCTAAGCGCTAGTATAGGTCGCTCTTAAGTAGGGCTAGCTAATCGAAATTTAGTTAGCTAGCTCTATTAATTAAAAATCGGTTCTTATCTAGCTATATAACTTCCTAATTAAGGGCGTAGTAGCCTATATTTACTATCTATTATATAGTTATTAATTACGCGCGCTTAGCTTATATATATATATACCTACCCTCCCCTTATAGTTTTATTCTTATCTCCTCTTACCTCTTTATTCGTCCTTACTTATATAGGCCTTAGCTCCTTACTTATATTATTTCTATATCCTTAGTTCTCCTTTATACTATATTTAGTTTATTTACTATTATATTACTATATTTAACTAAGAAGCTAACTTAGGTAGTAGCGGCTTACTTCCTTTAAAGCCCTCTCCTTATAAGAAAGTCGCTACTATAGTAGGATTAAAACGCTCTATCCTTTATTTTATATATATTAAGCGCCTTATTAATAAGCTTACTTATAAGTTCTTTACTAGCTATTAAAACTAATCTTATAAGTATTAGTCTTAGTCCTATCTTAGGTTAGTTTTACTTTTAGTACTTTTCGCTAACTTTATTAGCTATAAAAACTAAAGTATATATCGCTTACGCTAACTTTAACTAGTCTTATTACTAAGTAAGTAACCTTACCTTACTATAGTATAGTTTAAGTTTAGTATTAATCTAAGTTTTAAATTACTTTTAAGGGTAAAGAAGCTACTTATACTTTTTACTAAGTATAGTTTAAGGTTAATAGCCCCTTCCTTATAAAGGGCTTAGTATAAAAGCGCCTTTACTATACTATTTTAGAAACTTATATATATATTAGTTAAAAGGCCCTTATTATTAAAGGTAAGGGCGCGTTAAGTAAGTCTACCCTTAGTTTAACTATAGTCGCTAAAAATATTAAGACTCTTACCTTAGCCTTTACTTATTTTATAGATAATACCTATTATATATATAAATCCTTAAAGAAATACTTAAGAGAGTTTAGTAATACTATTAAGACCTTAGCTTAGGTTAAGCTTAAGTTACTTTTAATTACTTAAAAGACTCTTATAGCGGTTAACGATCTCGCTAACTATTTTTATCCTATTACTAATAACGACTATAATAGTAAGGGTAGCGGTTTTAACCTTACTAAGCTTAATCTAGCCTTAGCCCCTTTTAATAAAGGGAAAGGTAAAGGTAAAGGTAAAGGTAAAGTAGCTATTACGTTTAAGGGTCTATTTAAAGCTAAGGCTAAGGAGTCTACTACTATTATTATACTTATAGTTATCTTAAAGCTAATATAAGAGACTACCGCGTTACCCCCCTTTAGCTTTAACGCTAAGTCTTAGCTTAGTAGTTCTCTTAGCGCTAAGCTTACCTTAAAGCGCCCTTATTTTATATTACCTACTAACCTTATTAATACTCTTAACTTTATTTAATAGCGTTTTTATAGCTATAGCGGTTTAGTCTTAACTAAGATTATTACTAGTCTTAACCTTAATTAAATCTATAGTTATAATATAGGCTATAGTAAATGCCTCTACGCCGCCGCTAGTATAAGTCTTACCTTAGTATAGACCTTAATTATTACTTTATCTTATAAGCTAGCTATCTAAACTAGCTCCGGTTTAGGTTTAAGGTTAGGCCTAGCTAGTTATTATTAAGCTTCTTATAGTAGTAGTAGTCCTTATACTCCTTATAAGTCTTAGGTTACTCCCTCTTATACCTTATATACTACCTTAAGGGGGTCTTATTATTCCTACTATAATAATAAAGTAAACGTTACTATTAATAAGTTAGGTTAAGGTTATAGTTTAAAGCTAGTTATTAGCTTTATCTTAGTTTAGTTTTAAGTTAAGTCTTATTTAATTATAGTCTTTTAGTAGTAGGTCTTATTTTATAGCTATTAAGGCTAGCTTAATTAATTTATATTAGTTTTATTTAGTCTATAGTTTAAGCGGCGAGGTTTATACTTCTCGCGAAGAGAGATATAAGAAGTATATAAAAATATATAAAGGTAAAATTAAAAGTAAGGGGTCGGATAGGTAGGGCAGAGAGATTTAATTCTTATAGGAGTAGTAATTACGGTAGGGGAGTAATTATTATATTGCCTTAATTATCCTTCTTTCCTCTATCTAACGCCCCTCTTTATACCCGTCTAGCATCTTAATTAATAAAGAAGATCCTACTTAAAGAAGCTACTAATATCCCTTTAACTACCGAGCTTTTTACCGGTTTTTCTCCTCCGTTACCGGTATATCCGTCTTATCTCTCGCTACCTCTATAGGAAGCTATCGCTACTTCTGCTTCCCCTTATGCCCCTACCCTCCTCTCTATACCTCCTTTTAGCTCCTTCCTTAGAACCTGTTTTTTAGCTTCCTAGGTCCCTCGTGCTAAGGGATATCTCCGAGAACTATAAAATTAGGCCACGCTTCGCGATATACCCCCTTAGCTATAGCCTGCCCTTATAGAAAGGGTAAAGCTAAATACCTAAGCCGGTAAGCGTATAGAGGAGGTCTTAGTCTATACTTTTCCCCTACTTAAGAAATCCGGGTTTTAGCCCTAGGCTCTTTTAGACCTACTTTAGGAAAAAAAAGGAGGAAATTAAGTCCTATAAGAAAGGGGGGCTTCTCTAGGACAAGTCCTTAAAAAGAGGGCCTTTAAGAAGAATAAGTCCTAATTAAGCTAGGGGCCCTCCTTTAGGATAAGTCCTAATTCCTCTTTTCGGCTATAGACGTCTCCTTCCTCCTACGTACTATTAGCTTCTCTCGTAGACTCTTAAGGCGGGCTTCTAAGGATAGCTTTTCTCGAACGTCTTCTAGCTTAATTTACTATAAAAAGACAGCTAGCTTCTACTTCGGTAGCGGCTTCGTAAGACCGTCGGCTTTTATTAATACCGTTAGAACCTAATAGACGGAAATAAGTCCCCTTTAGACCTCTTAGTATAACTAATGCTAGTATATATCGATATACTATAGCCGGGTCGATAGCTTACTATTTTCCTCCGTAAGAATCTATATAGTCTATATATTATTATATTCTATAGCTAACGGGGACGGAATTTATAGTCGTAACGATATTAGTAGCTAGCTAAGGAAAATCGCTTCTTTTAACGCTTCTAAAAGAGCTAGTAGCTCTGCCTCTATACTTAATATAGTAACGGTAGCTTACTTCGAAGCTCTCTAAGTAATAGTTCCTCTAAAAAGGGATATAATATACCCTTATAAGCTCTTTCTATCTAAGGAATTATCTATAAAGGACGAATCGCTTAAATAGAGGAAGATTTCTATAGCTTATTTCTTCCTTTCTAGCCCTCCTAGGCGTAGACTATATAATCTCGTTAAATAGAGATAAAGGATAGCTCTATCTACTACTTCTTAATGCCTAGGGCTAGGATTCTAGTTATGCCTAGCTAGCTAGGAGACCGTAAAAGAGATATCCGGTCTAGTAGAAATAGCTAAAAAAAGTAGGGAGCCTACCTTCTATTAGTATTAGTATTTCTCTTACTCCCTAGCTTAAAAGGATAGATTAGGTAAAAGCTCTTCGTTTAATATAAGCGTAGAGGGAAGCTTCTTATCGAGGGAATTAGGGAGGAATTTATAAGCGACCTTATCGATATAGGCGTCTTAGGTAAGCTAGATAGTCCGTTAGGACCTATTCTAAAAGATTTATATCCCTAGGAACTACTTTAGCTCCCTTAGCCTAGTTATCTTATACCTTTATTATAGGCCTCGTATAGCCTCCTTAGTAGTAGCCTCTTCCTCTTTTAGGTAGGCCTAGATAATATCGTCGACGTAGAAGAAGACCGTAATTTTACCCTTCTATATTATATACGGTTCCTAAGGGACTTTCTTAAAGCCTAGGGCTTTAAGGGAACCTATTAAATGCTATTACTAAAGAAGGGGTAATCTTTATAGTCCGTATAAAGCTTTCCTAAGCCGTAGAACCTTTCCTAGTTATTAAAAACTAAGAGGAAGTCGTATATAGATAACTTCTTCTTCCTTAAGTAAGCAGTTAATAAAAGCGTTAACTATATCTATCTAATTAAGTTCGAGGTCGAATTCTACTATTATAGCTATAAGGGTCCGAAAAGATATCCCTACTAGGGTAGTTGCCTTAGTAGGTAGATCCCCTTTTTCCTATTAATTCCTATAAATAACTAGCCGGGCTTTATACTTCTAAAGGAAGCCGTGTTTATTAGTCTTATAGATAAAGACCTACTTATAGCTAAGGACCTATTTTCCTCTTGCCTTTTCCTTAAGGACCTCTTCGAAAGACCCTATCTCCTCGTATAAGGCTAGGTAGTCTTTCTAGGCCTAGAAAAACTAGTCTCTAAAGGGGTGTTTTTCTAGCTACTTCTAGTTTACTAGTAGGTCTAGGAGGTCTCTTTTATATACCTTCCTTACTAATAGAGGCTTAAAAAGCCGGCCTACTATAAACGCTCCGTAGGAACCGTCTTCTATTAGCGTTAGGTAGAAGTTAGAAAAACGATTAAAATAGGGGAGAGGTTAGTCTTCTTTAGTATCTATATCGGGCCCTATACCTTCCTTTACTTCTCGAAGTAAGGATAAAAAGGCAGCCGGGTAATCCTTTAAGAGAGGTACCTTCCCTACCCCCTTAAGGGTCGAGATAGGAAGACTTACTAAAAAAGCTACTTTTAGATCTTCTTCTTCTATAGGAGGAGGCGTAGGTAGGTAGGCGTATTCTAGCTCTACCGCTTTCCTATAGTCTCCTTCTTCGTCTAGATTATTTAATCTAGTAGCTTCCTCTTTTTCGAAGTTAGCGTTATCCTCGACTACTTTAACGTCGGTTTCTTCTTCCGTTTCCTCGTCTAGGACCTCTTCTTAAGACTATTAGGAAGGGGGGATTTAAATCTTCTAAATTAGCTAACGTTAAGAGAGTAAGAGGGGCTATTAATCCCTCTTTCCATCGAAGAAGCTAGATTCGTTAAAAATTATATCCCTAGTCGAAATAACCTTCTATAAAAGAGGAATCTAGATCCGGAAGATATTTATAGAATTATAATTAACAAGGTAACTAATAAAGGCTCTAGGATTAAGCTTTCTTTTCTTCTTCCTTTTTAGCTATATATCGGTAGTTATTATATATACCTTATAGCTATAAGCATAAAGGTAGGCTAGCGAGGCCCTCTTCTTTATAAAGAGCTTAAGGGGGGATTTCTAGTCTATTCCTTAGGTCTTAAAAAGGGTCTCTAGGTCCCTATAGTCCCTTAGTCCCTTAGGGTCCCTTAAGGTCCTATTCCGAAGGTAATAGGCGGTCTTAACGACTTCCCTCTAAAGGTCGTATAGAAGCTTTATAGTAAGTCTTATTATACGGGCCCTTTCTATTATAGCACCCCCTAATCTTTCTGCCCCTCCGTTCTAGGCCTAGGTATTCGGTGCTAACGAGAGGGGTAAAATGCCCCTTTTTTAAAGCTAATTTAAGATATCCTTTATAAATAGCTCTCTATTAAACCGTATCTTCTTTACCTTATAGCTAAAGTAGGATTTTATTTAGTTAACGAAGTCCTAAAGGGCAAACTAGTTATACTTACTTAAGTAGGTCTATAAGAAATAGGGGAAAACTATCCCTAAAAAGGCGTCTATAAAAAACATTACCTTAACGAAGCTTTCCTAATCCCTAGAGACGTCGGTCTAGTCGACCTAAATTTCCTTATACGGCTAGTCCGGCTATAAAGGCGTTCGTCTAGAAATTCGTCTCTTAGTCTTCCCTTAGCTATAGTATTCGCATTCGACGGTCTTTAGGCCCCTTATTCGTATGCCTTATTATTAACCTAGCTTATATAAAGCTAGGGGGCCCGGGTAACTAAGTCGTGCGTGCTAAAGAATGCTGTCTCCTTAGGCTACCGGAAGAGGGTCCTTTATAGTAGACCTATTCCTCCTAGTAGGGAAAGCTAACTTCTTAAGAGATTCCTTCCTAAGGATAGGTCGGAATTCAAGAATAAATTAACCGAATTTCTCCTCGATAAGCCTAATAGTCTAATTCTTTTAGACTAGCCTTATAGGCTTAGACGTCGTATCCTAGAAGATTCCTTCCTCTCGAAGAAAGTAGAAGGAAATTAAGCTCGTTAAAAATTAAGGGCAAAAAGCTACCCTTTTTCTTTAAAGAATTTATATAGATCTATTAGGTAATTTTATCGTGAAATTTACCCTTCTATATCCCTCTATCTATACGGTTAATTCCCTAGTAATAAGGTATTCCCTCTATGCCTTCTTAAAGGACCGGAATCGTAAGAGTATATTATAGATATCGAGGGAAGCACCGGAGTCGAGGATAGCTAATTTTCGTAGGGGATAATCGGAGGGCTCTAACAGTTAGTCTTAGCCTTATTAATTCGTAGGGAAGATAAAGGCCGGATTTACTATACTAACGATTTTTCCTTAAATTTACGGCTTAAATAAGGGCAGCGGCGTTAGTTGCTATTTCTTAGTAACCTAAATCTCGTCTATCTTCTTCTATAACGAGGGGTCCTCCTTTAGAGACTATTATACTATTTCTTATAGCCTCTTTAAAGGGTTAAATCCTTTAGGTCGGTTTTCCTTAAAGACCTACTAGTATTATAATAATCGATAGCCTAGGGATTTATAGGCTAGGCAGCCGTTTCGCCTAGTCTTTCGTTTCTTCGAGGAATCCTCGTCCCGATCTAGAAGGTCTGCTTAAAAACCCCCCCTTTTTACCCCTTATTGCTAATTTTAACGAAGAGGTTCGATTTCGACTAGTTCCTTAATTTTTTGACTAACGGACTAAAAGGTCTATTAGGGGACTAGTCGGGCCGGTCTAACTAACGGGACTAGGGCCGGGCCCGGAGCAAGAGGCGGAGCCGGGACCGGGGCAGCCGTTAAAGACGGGGTTAAGGCTCTCGAGGGAGGAGGAGCCGAAGGAGCAACAGCCGCAGCAGTAGTAGCGGGAGCCGTAGTAATAGGGGCTATAGTAGCTACTAAGGCAGCAGGTCGAGCCGTCTAAGTCGAGTACTAGCTACAAAGGAATAAGACTGCTTACTATTATACTCTAGCAGCCTCTTCGTTTAGTTCCCGGCTAGCTTCTTAAAAGATAGTCGAGTAACCGTTACTAATAGGCTTTATTAGTAGAGATATATCCTATAGCTACTAGCCGGAAAGAGCTTTTATAAGGAAGTATTAGTTAGCTTCCTCGAGGATTTCTTCCTATATAGCTAGCTACGACGAAGCTAGTAGGTTTCTAGTAGAGAAGGCTCCTAGATATACCGTATAGGTCTTCTTAATACGGTTAGTTATATAGCCCCTTAAGGGAGCTATTAAGGTCTCGAGCTTTAAAAGCTACTGCCTAGGAGTCTCTTCCTTTTAAAGAGAGATTAGCTTTACGGCACTAATAGATTCCGTTATCGCTATACGTATAGTAGTTAGTAGCTTTGTCTCGTAAAAGTATTCCTTACGGTAACTCTTATAGTTACCTAAGGTAGTAGAAAAGGCTCTCTACTATATAGAGGTTAGCTCGGAGAAGAGGGTAGCTCCCTCTATAAAGTCCGTTGCCCTAAGACGAAGAGGGGGCTTAAGAGGGTCCTACTTATTAAAGAAGACTAAATTATAGATAGTTTTATCTACCTAAGCCCGTAGCTCCTTTACCTATTTATCCTAATCTTAGGGCTCTATAAGAATCGTCCTATAGACTATAAGGACGGTAGAGGAGTCGATTTTCGTTATTATTACGGGGAAAAGTAGAAAAGTTAGTTAAAAATCGGCTTTT
The DNA here is from genome assembly GCF_020360975.1 of Hirsutella rhossiliensis. Lineage (NCBI taxonomy): Eukaryota > Fungi > Ascomycota > Sordariomycetes > Hypocreales > Ophiocordycipitaceae > Hirsutella > Hirsutella rhossiliensis. The sequence goes on along the minus strand of NW_025408676.1, from coordinate 2,551,919 downwards.
TTTAGTAAGAGGGGTAAAAGGAAGCTACGAGGGATATAAGAAAGGTGCCTTTTATAGTAGCCGGAAGGTATAAGAATACTATTCCTCCTAGGCTTATAACTCTTATAAAGAAAGATATAAGAAGTATATAAAAATATACGAAGGTAAAATTAAAAGTAAGGGGTTAGATAGGCAGGGCAGAGAGATTTAATTCTTACGGGAGCAGCAATTATAGTAGGGGAGTAATTATTATATTGCCTTAATTATCCTTCTTTCCTCTATCTAACGCCCCTCTTTATACCCGTCTAGCATCTTAATTAATAAAGAAGATCCTACTTAAAGAAGCTACTAATATCCCTTTAACTACTAAGCTTTTTACCGGTTTTTCTCCTCCGTTGCTAGTATATCCGTCTTATCTCTCGCTACCTCTATAGGAAGCTATCGCTACTTTTACTTCCCCTTATACCCCTACCCTCCTCTTTATACCTCCTTTTAGCTCCTTCCTTAAAACCTATTTTTTAGCTTCCTAGGTCCCTCGTACTAAGGGATATCTCCGAGAACTACGAAATTAGGCTATACTTCGCGATAATACTTAGTTTAAGTCCGATTTAGTTAATACTATAAACTTATTATTATAAGTTCTCTTCTTTCCTTAGGTCGCTTTAGTAAGAGAGGTAGTTAGCTAAGGTAGTCTTAGTTTAAGGCTACTTTATTTTTAGTATAGCCCTAGCCTTATTATCTAGTATATTTATATATAGCCTCTAAGCTAAGTTAAACTAATAGAGCCTACCTAAGTAAAGGAACTATTATATTAGCGGCGCCGCTATCTTTTTCCTTTAAAGGCTTACTCTTATATTACTTATATACTAAGCTTATATTAAGAGGGACTTTCTTACCTCTTTTATTAATAGATAGTTAATTATTATATAGTAAATAGTATCTTATTTTTATTTATAGGTATATATTAGCGAGACTATACTAAGGACTTATTAGTTAAAGAGAAAGTTATTAAGCTTAATCTTTTTTATATATATTTAAGTAATTACTATATTAATATACTTAAGGAGGCCCTTATAACGGTTTAGTATTATTACTTTATTAAACTATAATAAGAAGTTAGTAAGGTAAAAGGTAGTTTAGTATTATTAGATCGCGTTTTTCTTAGTGTTCTATTAAGCGGCCTATTCTTTATTTAGCCTTTTAAGTAACCTAGCTTTATTTAAAAGGTTATTTAATCTTATTTAGCTCTAGACCCCCCTTATCTCTTTAGCAAGGGGGGGCCTACTAAGTAATAGCGCCGCTAAGGGCCTACTTACTCTTTAGAGTTACTTCCTCTTAAGTATACCTATAACTATATTAAATACGCATTAAATTTAGCTTAAGAGCCTTAAATCCTTTAACCTTTAAAGGGTATTTATTATTCTTTAGTTTAAGTAAAGGTCGATTAAAAGCACTTATACCTCCGCTTTTACTTAGTAGACTAAGGTCGCGTAGTAAGCGCTTATTACTACTTAAAGGTAAGCTAACTAGTCCTATACTAAGTCCTATATAATCTTATATAGTTTCCCTTTTATAAGCGTTATCTTATAAAATATAACTATAGTATAAGAGATTAAAGACTAAATTACCTTACTATAAACTTTCTTAGCGCGCGGTAAAGTATAGCCTTATATAAATAATATAAGCCTAATTAAGGCTATAGTTTAGCGCTTTATCTTTACTTAAAGCTATTTTAGGTATACCTTTTAATATAGTTTCTAGTATACCTAAACCCTTAGTAAGCGGGCCTCTTAGACTAGTATTACTATATTAATCTTAAGGTAGACTAGCGTTATTATTACTTATCTCCTTTATATAAAGTATATTAACTTGCTTTTTAATAGTTTAAAAGTAACTATAAACTTAGCTACTTACTCTATATATACCTTCTAGGCCTCCTTTAAGTATACTACTATTATTACCTTATTAAGTTTAATACTAACTATATTTATATTATCGGTAAAGCTAATAATATAAATACTATATATTATATAAAGCTTTTTATATAAGGGGGTTATATAGTATAGAAATAAGATTAAAGATAAGAGGGAGCTTTAAGGGACTCTTATTAATACTTAAGTTAGCTTTAAGGTCTTTTTATTAAAGTAAAGGGTCGATCTTCTATTACTTATAAAGCTTTATATTAAGCTTATAAGCTATCTAAGGTATCCTTAAAGCCTTAGTTCCCTTATAAGCTTATTATAGTTAACTATATTAAATATACTTTTAATATCTAGCTATAAAAATAATATAATACCCTTTTAGGCCTAGGTCGCGTATATTAGTTTTATTATTAATAGGATCGCTACCTTTATAAAGCGCTCCCTCTTATTCTTTATTTATTTATTTAATAAGATATCGTTTACCTTTATTACTCTTATAATCCTTTAAGCTAGTATTTATTTAAGTACTTTCCTTACTATAAGTAAAAAGGAAATTAGTCTTTATCCCCTTATTATATAGTAAGCTTCTAGCCTCTTACTTAGCTTTTAAATTATTATTACGTTCGCGCTATAAAACCGTTCTAAGAAATATAAGAGTTAAGTATAAGTATTAAAGATTATAGCTAGTTACTAAACTAAGGCTAGTTTATACTTCTTAATAAACCTTAAAAAGACGCTATTTAAGCCCGCTACTTTCTAGCTTACTATCTTACTTAGCGCTACTATAATATTAGCTAGCTAGATCTATTAGTTAACTATAAGAGTCGCCTTAACTATAAGCTAAAATAGCCCTTAGGTTATACTTACCTTTAATAAGAAGAACTTAGCGGCTAATATCTAAGCCTTTCCTTTAAAGGTTTTTATTAGTTAGTTCTTACCTTCCTTAACTAATAGCGGGATATAAGTTAGTTTTAATAGTAGCTTACTATAGAGTCTAGCTTACCTTTCTATATTTTAAAGCTTAGTATTATTAGCGCTAAATTCCTTTAAGAACTCGCGCTAATAGGCCCTCCTTACCTTATAAATAGTTTACTTTTAAGCTATAAACGCTTTATATAAGTCTACTTAGTTTACCTTACTCCTTTCCTACTTATACTTCTTCCTTACTTTCTTAGCCTCCCTTATCGCCCTCCTTACCTTTAAAGTAAACTATATATTACCCTTAAGTAATACTTACCTTTAGCATAGAACTATAGCTATTATAATCTATACTAAAGTAGTAAAGATATAGTTTAGGTCTTAGTTAATATCCTTAAGCGTTTAAAGTATTAGCTAGTATAGTCTTAGCTAAGATATAGTTTTAGCTTTAACTAGCTTTACCTTTACTTTTTTTTACCTTAAGGCTAGTTTAAGTACTTAGGCTTAAGTATCGACTTATAATATAATAGTTTAAAGGATATAGTTTAACTTAGTTAGGTCTAGGTTAAGCTTAGTATATTATATCTTAGTCTTTAGTATTACTTAGGCTAGGTCGATAGTACTATCCCTTTAGCTATAGAAAAATCTTATATACTCCTTTTTTAAAGTAGTAAGTTTAAGTTATAATCTTATTACCTCTTATATAAGTTATATTACGCTATTTAAGGTTTTATTATATCTATCTTAGAGTAAGTAATAAATATTAAAGTCCCTTACTATTACTATAAGGTACTTTAGTTTAATTATACTTAAGTTATATAACGCTCTAGCCTTTATAGCCCTTAGTAGTAAGTAAATTATATATAGTTTAGTACTATCCTTAAAAATTACCTTACTTTAGTTTAGTTTAAACTAAGGTAACTAAGTCCCTAGCCTAAGCCTTTTATATATATATAGCGTATACCTCCCTTTCTTATAGACTAAGCTATAGGGCGCTACTTTAAGGGGAAGGGGGCCGCTTCTTAGTATAGCTTTTACTTCCTATAATACTATTAAGTTAAAGCTAGCTTAATAGTAAAGCGCTAACTAAGCTAACTTATATCTCTTTTATATATTTTAGAATAGTACTTTTAGTTATATATAAGTAAGGTTAAGGTAAAAAGGGTTATTTATATAAAAAGGGGGGCGCTTTATCTCTTAGTACTTCTTTATCTATTATACTTATAAATATTATTTATAGTTAGTTTAGCTTCCTTAGCCTTATTAGCTAGCGGGTATCTTAAGCTCGACCTTATATCTTAGTATAGTCTACTTAGTCCTTACTTTTAAACTATAGTCGATTTAAGAACGCCTTAAGTTTCGATAGTAAGGAGTACCTATTACTTAGCGTATATCTAAGTATTTATAAACTATTAAGGTTATTATAAGTAGTTTTCCTTTACTTTTTCCTAGGCTTTATTTACTATAAAGTAAGTTTAGGTTTATAATAAGTAGTCCTTTTAATATAAGATATAGTTATAAGAGATTTCGCCCTTCTTAGCTTTATATTTATCCTTACCTTTATTATATACTATACTCTTATATTAGCTATAAAGTTATATTAATATATACTATTTAGTAATATAGCTATACTTATAATAATTATAGTACTTTTATAGTTAAACTAACTTATTATAGGGTTTATATTAAAAGATTTATACTTTAAGGACTAAGCTTAAGTTATAAAGCTTATTAGCTTCCTTTAAGCTATTAACCTTAATAAATATAGTTATTACTATTAATATCTTAGATTAAGGGTATAGTACTTAGGCTTAAAGGACCTTAACTTTATTTGCTTTTATAATCTTATAAAGTAATTACTCCTTATTTACTATTACTACCTTTAAAAGGATATTCTTAGTAACTACTATATATATATAGTAGGTAATTATAGCCTTTAGTTTAAATATAGCTTTAACTTAGCCTTAGTCCTTTTAATAAGCTCTCGTCGCGGTATTAAATATAACCGCGATATCTTTACTTTAAAAGCGCCTTACTATTATAGCGCTTATAGCTTTTAAGGCTATATTTACTACCTTTACTATATCCTTTAGTCCGCGGCTTAGGATTTTAAGCGGCGCCTTAATAGGGACTATAATAATCTTATATTTATAGTATAGTAAGACTTATTTTACTATAGCTTTATATTAAGTTAGTCCTTTAGTCTTAGCTATAACTATAGCCTAGGTTTACTTAGGGCCCCTTAGGCCTAAAGCGATACTTAGGTAAAGTTCTTCCTTAACTACCTCCTTAATTACTTCTTAGATTATTATCTTAAAGCTTCTATCTATATAAAGTACTACTAATAATATACTATTAGCGCGGCTTTTTACTTTAACGAGCCGTTTAACTACTACCTATACCTTACTAAACTATATACTTAAGATAAAGCCTATAAGTTTATTATATACTGCTTTTTTTATAAAGTCGCTTAGCGCTTAAGCTAGTATTATATCGCTACTTTAAGTTTATTAACTTACTTTATTAAGGTATATAAATTTAAGTAGTATCTCTTTACGCTATATACTTTAATTAAGCTTAATATATTAATAGCCGCTACTATATTTACCTACCCCTTAGCCTTAGTATAGTATTATTATTAAAGGTAATTAATACCGCTTAATTAATTCTTAGTATTAATTAGTATTTTAGTTATAATATTTACTTATTATAGGTATATATTAATTTTATAAGAAGTTTTTTAGTTACTACTAGCCCCTTTAGTATAATATTTTTAATAAGATAATATTAACTTACTTAAAGAATAGCTAATACTAAAGAATATTAAGGATATATAAAGTTTCTTAGGATTTATAAATTACTATTAATAATTTATTAAAGATTTTAAGAAGATTATAATACTATTATATAACTTAATAAAAAAGGAAAAAGAATTTATATAAGATAATAAAGCTAATAAAGCTTTTAAATATATTAAAACTATAATTATATATATATTTATATATTAAATTATACTAAGGACCTTATTAAAGGTATCTAAAACTTTAATATTAAATAGGAGGGAAAAACTAAAGTACTTAAGGGAAAACCCTCCCTTCTTTTAATATAGGTTTACCTTAAATAAGGTTATTATTATAGTATATAGGAAATTTATGCTAGCTACCGCGGGCTTCTCCTATATATTTACTTTTTAATATAGGCCCTCTTAGGCTATAGCTATTACTATCTTAAGCGGCCGCGGCCTAAGCTTACTAGCCTAGGCCTAGGGTTATAGGTAGTAGTCTTTCTTTAAGGGCCTAGCTTATAGGCGCCTCTATTCTTTATAGCTCCCGCGCTACTACTATATAGCCGCGGTAGTAGCTATATTATCTTATTAGTCTATTAGTTAGTAGGGTAGGTAATATCTAGTTACCGGGCTAGGCGCTAGTATAGGTCGCTCTTAGGTAGGGCTAGCTAATCGAAATTTAGTTAGCTAGCTCTACTAATCGAAAATCGGTTCTTATCTAGCTATATAACTTCCTAATTAAAGGTATAGTAGCTTATATTTAACGTCTATTATATAGGTATTAATTACGCGCGCTTAGCTTATATATATATATACCTACCCTCCCCTTATAGTTTTATTCCTATCTCCTCTTACCTCTTTATTTATTATTACTTATATAGGCCCTAGCTCCTTACCTATATTATTTCTATATCCTTAGTTCTCCCTTATATAGTATTTAGTTCGTACGCCGTTATATTATTATATCTAACTAAGAAGCTAACTTAGGTAGTAGTAGCTCGCTTCCTTTAAAGCCCCCTCCTTATAAGAAAGTCGCTACTATAGTAGGATCGGAACGCTTTATTCCCTATTTTATATATATCGGGCGCCTTATTAGCGAGCTTACCTATAAGTCCTTTGCTAGCTATTAAAACTAGTCTTATAAGTATTAGTTCTAGTCCTATCTTAGGTTAGTCCTACCTTTAGTACTTTTCGCTAACTTTACTAGCTATAAAGGCTAAAGTATATATTACTTATACTAACTTTAACTAGTCTTATTATTAAGTAAGTAACCTTACCCCGCTATAATATAGTCTAAGTTTAGTACTAATCTAAGTTTTAAATTACCTTTAAAGGTAAGGAGGCCGCTTATACCTTCTACTAAGTATAGTCTAAGGTTAATAGCCCTTCTTTTATAAAGGGCTTAGTATAAGAGCGCCTTTACTATACTACTTTAGAAACTTATATATACGCTAGTTAGAAGGCCCTTACCGCTAAAAGTAAGGGTATATTAAGTAAGTTTACCTTTAGTCTAGCTATAGTTACTAAAAATATTAAGACTCTTACCTTAGCTTTTACTTATTTTATAGATAATACTTACTATATATATAAGTTCTTAAAGAAGTACTTAAGTAAGTTTAGCGATACTATTAAGACCTTAGCTTAAGTTAAGCTTAAGTCGCTCTTAGTTACTTAAAAGACTCTTATAGTAGTTAATAATCTCGCTAACTATTTCTACTTTATTACTAGTAATAACTATAATAGTAAGGGTAACGGTTTTAACCTTACTAAGCTTAATCTAGCCTTAGCCCCTTTTAATAAAAAGGAGGGTAAGGGTAAAGGTAAGGGTAAGGCGGCTATTACGTTTAAGGGTCTATTTAAGGCTAAGGCTAAGGAGTCTACTACTATTACTATACTTATAGTTATCTTAAAGCTAATATAAGAGACTATTATATTACCTCCCCTTAGCTCTAACGCTAAGTCTTAGCTTAGTAGTTCTCTTAGCGCTAAGCCCGCTTTAAAGCGCCTTTATTTTATATTACTTACTAACCTTACTAATACCCTTAACTTTATTTAGTAGTATCTTTATAACTATTACGGTTTAGTCTTAGCTAAGATTATTATTAGTCTTAACCTTAATTAGATCTATAGTTATAGTATAAGCTATAGTAAGCGCCTTTACGCCGCTACTAGTATAAGTCCTACCTTAGTATAGACCTTAGTTATTACTTTATCTTATTAGCTAGCTATTTAAACTAGCTTTAGTTTAGGTTTAAGGTTAGGCCTAGCTAGTTATTATTAGGCTTCTTATAGTAGTAGTAGTCCCTATACTCCTTATAAGTCTTAGGTTACTCCCTTTTATACCCTACGTACTACCCTTAAGGGGTCTTATTATTCCTACCGCGATAATAAGGTAAACGTTACTATTAATAAGTTAAGCTAAGGTTATAGTTTAAAGCTAGTTATTAGCTCTATCTTAGTTTAGTTTTAAGTTAGGTCTTATTTAGTTATAGTCTTTTAGTAGTAGGTCTTATTTTATAGCTATTAAGGCTAGCTTAGTTAAGTTATATTAATTTTATTTAGTCTATAGTTTAAGTAATAAGGTTTATACTTAGTTTAAGTTTAATTTAGTTAATATTATAAACCTATTATTATAAGTCCTCTTTCTTTCTTAGGTTACTTTAGTAAAAGAGGTAGTTAGCTAAGGTAGTCTTAGTTTAAGGCTACTTTATTTCTAGCGCGGCCCTAGCCTTATTATTTAGTATATCTATATATAGCCTTTAAGCTAGGTCGAACTAGCGGAGCCTACCTAAGTAAAGGAACTATTACGCTAGCGGCGCCGCTATCTTTTTCCCTTAAAGGCCCGCTCTTACGTTGCTTATATCTTAGGCCTATATTAAGAGGGACTCTCTTACCTTTTTTATTAATAAATAGTCGATTATTATATAGTAAATAGTATCTTATTTTTATTTATAAGTATATATTAATAAGACTATACTAAGGACCTATTAGTTTAAGAGAAAGTTATTAAGCCCGATCTTTCTTATATATATCTAAGTAATTACTATACTAATATACTTAGGGAGTCCCTTATAATAGTTTAGTATTATCGCCTTATTAAACTATAGTAGGAAGTTAGCGGGGTAGAGGGTAGTTTAGTATTATTAGATCGCGTTTTCCTTAGCGTTCTATTAAGTAGCTTATTCCTTATTTAGCCTTTTAAGCGACCTAGCTTTATCTAAGAGGTCGTTTAATCCTATCTAGCTCTAGACCCCCTTTATCTCTTTTATAAGGGGGGGCCTACTAAGTAGTAGCGCTATTAAGGGCCTACTTACTTTCTAGTATCGCCTCCTCTTAAGTATACCTATAACTATATTAAATACGTATTAAATTTAGCTTAGAAGCCTTAAATCCTTTAACCTTTAAAAGGTATTTATTATTCTTTAGTTTAAGTAAAGGTTAATTAAAGGCACTTATACCTTTACTTTTACTTAATAAACTAAGGTCGCGTAGTAAGCGCCTATTACTACTTAAAGGTAAGCTAACTAGTCCTATACTAGGTCCCGCGCGATCCTATATAGTTTCCCCCTTATAGGTATTATCTTATAAAATATAACTATAGTATAAGAGATTAAGGACCGGATTACCTTACTATAAACTTCCTTAGTATATAATAAGGTATAGCCTTATATAGATAACGCGAGCTTAGTTAAAGCTATAGTCTAGTACTTTATCTTTACTTAGAGCTATTTTAAGTATACTTTTTAATATAGTTTCTAGTATACTTAAACCCTTAATAAGCAGGCCTCTTAGACTAGTATTACTACGTTAGTCCTAAGGTAAACTAGCGTTATTATTGCTTATCTCCTTTATATAAAGTATATTAACTTACTCTTTAACGGTTTAAAAGTAACCGCGAACTTAGTTACTTACTCTATATATACCTTTTAAGCCTCCTTTAAGTATACTACTATTATTACCTCGTTAGGTTTAATACTAACTATATTTATATTATTAGTAAAGCTAATAGCGTAAATACTATATATTATACTAAGCCTCTTATATAAGGGGGTTATATAGTATAAAAATAAGATTAAGGATAAGGGGGAGCCCTAAAAGACTCTTATTAGTACTTAAGTTAGCTCTAAGGTCCTCTTATTAAAGTAAAATGTCGATCTTCTATTACTTATAAAGCTTTATATTAAGCTTATAAGCTATCTAAGGTATCCCTAAAGCCTTAGTTCCCTTATAAGCTTATTATAGTTAACTATATTAAATACGCCCTTAATATCTAGCTATAAGAACGATATAATACCCCTTTAGGCCTAGGTTACGCGTACTAGTTTTATTATTAATAGGATCGCTACTTTTATAAAGCGCTCCTTTTTATTCCTTATTTATCTATTTAATAGGATATCGTTTGCCTTTATAGCTCCTATAATCCTTTAAGCTAGTATTTATTTAGGTACTTTCCCTACTATAAGTAGGAGGGAAATTAGTCTCTATCCTCTTACTATATAATAAGCTTCTAGCCTCTTTCTTAGCTTTTAGATTACTACTACGTTTATATTATAAAACCGTTCTAGGAAATATAAGAGTTAAGTATAGGTATTAAAGATTATAGCTAGTCGCTAAACTAAGGCTAGTCTATACTTCTTAATAAACCTTAAGGGGATACTATCTAAGCCCGCTACTTTCTAGCTTACTATCTTACTTAGCGCTACTATAATATTAGCTAGCTAGATCTATTAGTTAACTATAAGGGTCGCCTTAGCTATAGGCTAAGGTAGCCCTTAGGTCGTACCTACCTTTAATAAAAAGAACTTAGCGGTTAATATTTAGGCCTTCCCTTTAAAGGTTTCTATTAATCGGTCCTTACCTTCTTTAACTAGTAGCGGGATATAGGTTAGTTTTAGTAGTAGCTTACTATAGAGTCTAGCCTACCTCTTTATATTTTAAAGCTTAGTATTATCGGCGCTAAATTCCTTTAAGAACTTATATTAGTAAGCTCTCCTTACCTCGTAGATAGTCTACTTCTAAGCTATAGACGCCTTATATAGGTCTACTTAGTTCGCCTTACTCCTTTCCCGCTTATACTTCCTCCTTACCCTCTTAGCCTCCCTTATTACCCTCCTTACCTTTAAAGTAAACTATATATTACCCTTAAGTAATATTCGCCCTTAGCGCGGAACTATAGCTATCGCGATCTACGCTAAAGTAGTAAAGATATAGTCTAGGTCTTAGTCGATATCCTTAAGCGTCTAAAGCGTTAGCTAGTATAGTCCTAGCTAAAATATAGTCTTAGCTTTAACTAGCTTTACCTTTACTTCTTTTTACCTTAAGGCTAGTTTAAGTACCTAGGCTTAAGTATTAACTTATATTATAATAGTTTAAAGGATATAGTTTAACCTAGTTAGGTCTAGGTTAGGCCTAGTATACTATATCTTAGTCTTTAGTATTACCTAAGCTAGGTCGATAGTACTATCCTTTTAGCTATAGAAAAATCTTATATACTCCCTTCTTAAGGTAGTAAGTTTAAGTTATAATCTTATTGCCTTTTATATAAGTTATATCGCGTTATCTAAGGTTCTATTATATCTATTTTAAAGTAAGTAATAGATATTAAAGTCCTTTACTATTACTATAAGGTACTTTAGTTTAATTACGCTTAGGTTATATAACGCTTTAGTCTTTATAGCCCTTAGTAATAAGTAAATCGTATATAGTCTAATACTATCCTTAAAAATTACCTTACTTTAGTTTAGTTTAGACTAAGGCGACTAAGTCCTTAGCCCGAGCCTTTTATATATATATAGCGTATACCTCCCCTCCCTATAGACTAAGCTATAGGGCGCCGCTCTAAGAGAAGGGGGGCCGCCTCTTAGTATAGCTTTTACTTCTTATAATACTATTAAGTTAAAGCTAGCTTAGTAGTAAAGCGCTAACTAAGCTAACTTAAATCTCTTTTATATATTTTAAAATAATACTTTTAGTTATATATAAGTAAGGTTAAGGTAAAAGGGGTTATTTATATAAAAAAGAAAGCGCTTTATCTCTTAGTACTTCTTTATTTACTATACTTATAAATATCGTTTATAGTTAGTTTAGCCTCCCTAGCCTTACTAGCTAGCGGGTATCTTAAGCTTAACTTTATATTATAGTATAGTTTACTTAGTCCTTCCTTTTAAACTATAGTTAATTTAAGAACGCCCTAGGTTTCGATAGTAGGGAGTACTTATTACTTAGCGTATATCTAAGTATTTATAAACTATTAAGGTTATTATAGGTAGTTTTCCCTTACCTTTTCCTAGGCTTTATTTACTATAAGGTAAGTCTAGGTCTATAATAAGTAGTCCCCTTAGTATAAGATATAGTTATAAAGGATTTTACCTTTCTTAGCTTTATATTTATCCTTACCTTTATTATATACTATACTTTTATATTAGCTATAGAATTATATCGATATATACTATTTAGCGATATAGCTATACTTATAGTAATTATAGTACCTTTATAGTTAAACTAACTTATTATAAGGTTTATATTAAAAGATTTATACTTTAAGGACTAAGCCTAAGTTATAAAGCTTATTAGCCTCCTTTAAGCTACTAACCTTAATAAGTATAGTTATTACTATTAATATCTTAGATTAAGGGTATAGCGCCTAAGCTTAAAGGACCTTAACTTTATTTACTTTTATAATCTTATAAAGTAATCGCTCTTTATTTACTATCGCTACCCTTAAAGGGATATTCTTAGCGACTACTATATATATATAGTAAGTAATTATAGCCTTTAGTTTAAATATAGCCTTAACCTAGCCTTAGTCCCTTTAGTAGGCTCTTATTATAGTATTAAATATAACCGCGATATCTTTACTTTAAAGCCGCCTTACCGCTATAACGCTTATAGCTTTTAAGGCTATATTTACCGCCTTTACTATATCCTTTAGTTTATAGCTTAAGATTTTAAGCGGCGCCTTAGTAGGGACTACGATAATCTTATATTTATAGCGCGGTAGGACCTATTTTATTATAGCTTTAAATTAAGTTAGTCTTTTAGTCTTAGCCGCGACTATAGCTTAGGTTCGCTTAGGGCCCCCTAGGCCTAAAGCGATACCTAGGCAGAGTTCTTTCTTAACTACCTTCTTAATTACTTCCTAGATTATTATCTTAAAGCTTTTATTTATATAGAGTACCGCTAATAACGCGCTACTAGTATGGCTCTTTACCTTAAAGAGCCGTTCGACTACTACTTATACCCTATTAAACTATATACTTAGGATAAAGCCCGCGAGTTTATTATATACTACTTTTTCTATAAGGTCGCTTAGCGCTTAAGCCGGTATTATATCGCTACTTTAGGTTTATTAACTCGCCTTATTAAGGTATATAAATTTAGGTAGCGTCTCTTTACGCTATACGCTTTAATTAAGCTTAGTATATTAATAGCCGCTACTATATCTACCTACCTTTTAGCCTTAGCGTAGTATTATTACTAAAGGTAGTTAATACTACTAAATTAATTCTTAGTATTAGTTAGTATTTTAATTATAATATATACCCGCTATAGGTATATATCGATTTTATAAGAAGTTCTTTTATTACTATAATTATATAAGAATTAGTTTTAACTACCTTTAATTTAAAATAATAAATTAAACTTAAAACTAATATATTAAACTTTACTTTAAAAGTATATATTAAATAAAAAGATAATAAAAAAAGACTATAATTAATTATATTTTACTTAAAAAAGCTCTACTTTATAATAATATAATAATTAAATAAATAATAGATTTAATAATATAGAACTTTAATATTATATTATCCTTAAGATAAATTTTATAGTCTTATTAGCTATATTTAAGTAACCTTATCTTAAGTTCTTCCTTAAAAAGTTTATTATATTTCTAGTATTAAAAACCTTCTTATAAAACTAATATACGCTTATAGTAAGTATATATTATAACTAAAATACTAACTAATACTAAGAATTAATTTAGTAATATTAATTACCTTTAGTAATAATACTATACTAAGGCTAAGGGGTAGGTAAATATAGTAGTAGCCCTTAATATATTAAGCTTAATTAAAGTATATAGTATAGAGAGATATTACTTAAATTTATATACCTTAATAAAGCGAGTTAATAAACCTAAAGTAGTAATATAATACTAGCTTAAGCGCTAAGCGACCTTATAAAAAAAGTAGTATATAACGAACTTATAAGCTTTATCTTAAGTATATAGTTTAGTAAGGTATAAGTAGTAGTTAAATAGCGCTTTAAAGTAAAGAGTTATACTAATAGCGCGTTATTAATAGTACTTTACGCGGATAAGAGCTTTAAGATAATAATCTAAGATATAATTAAGAAGGTAGTTAAAAAAGAACTTTACCTAAGTATTACTTTAGCCTTAAGGGGCCCTAAGTAAGCCTAGGCTATAATTATAGCTAAGACTAAGGAACTAACTTAATATAAAGCTATAGTAAAATAGGTCCTACTACGCTATAAATATAAAATTATTATAGTCCTTACTAAGGTACTACTTAAAATCCTAAGCTATAAACTAAAAGATATAGTAAAGGTAGTAAATATAGCCTTAAAAGCTATAAGCGCTATACTAGTAAGGCGCTTTTAAAGTAAAGATATTATAGTTATATTTAATACTATAATAAGAGCCTATTAAAGGGACTAAGGCTAAGTTAAGGCTATATTTAAACTAAAAGCTATAATCTCTTACTATATATATATAGTAGTTACTAAGAATATCCCTTTAAGGGTAGTAATAGTAAATAAGGAGTAATTACTTTATAAAATTATAAAGGTAAATAAAGTTAAGGTCCTTTAAGTTTAAGCGCTATACCCTTAATCTAAGATATTAACGGTAATAATTATACTTATTAAGGTTAATAGCTTAAAGGAAGCTAATAAGCTTTATAACTTAAGCTTAGTCTTTAAAATATAAATCTTTTAATATAAATATTATAATAAGTTAGTTTAACTATAAAGGTAATATAATTACTATAAATATAGCTATATTACTAAGTAATATATATTATTATTATTATTAAAATTATACTAAGGACCTAGCTAAAGGTATTTAGAACTTTAATATTAAATAGGAGGGAAAAACTAAAGTACTTAAGGGAAAACCCTCCCTTTTTTTAATATAGGTCTACCTTAAATAAGGTTATAGTTATAGTATATAAGAAATTTACGCTAGCTACCGCGGGCTTCTCTTATATATTTACTTTTTAGTATAGGCCCTCTTAAGCTATAGCCGCTACTATTTTAAGCGGCCGCGGCCTAGGCTCGCTAGCCTAGGCCTAAGGTTATAAGTAGTAGTCTTTCTTTAAGGGGCCTAGCTTATAAGCGCCTTTATTCTCTATAGCTCTTACGCTACTACTATATAGCTATAGTAGCGGCTATATCGGCTTATTAGTCTATTAGTTAATAAGGTAAGTAATATTTAGTTACTAGGCTAAGCGCTAGTATAGGTCGCTCTTAAGTAAGGCTAGCTAATTAAAATTTAGTTAGCTAGCTCTATTAATCAAAAATCGGTTCTTATTTAGCTATATAACTTCTTAATTAAGGGCGTAGTAGCCTATATTTACCGTCTATTATATAGTTACTAGTTACGCGCGCCTAGCTTATATATATATATACCTACCCTCTCCTTATAGTTTTATTCTTATCTTTTCTTACTTCTTTATTTATTCTTACTTATATAGGCCTTAGCTCCTTACCTATATTATTTCTATATCCTTAGTTTACCCTTATACTATATTTAGTTTATTTACTATTATATCGCTATATTTAACTAAGAAGCTAACTTAAGTAGTAGTAGCTCGCCTCTTTTAAAGCCCCCTCCTTATAAGAAAGTTACTACTATAGCGGGATCGGAACGCTCTATCCCTTATTTTACGTATATTAAGCGCCTTACTAGTAAGCTTATATATAAGTCCTTCGCTAGCTATTAAAACTAGGCCTATAAATATTAGTCTTAGTCTTATCTTAGGTTAGTCTTACTTTTAGTACTTTTTACTAACTTTACTAGCTATAAAAGCTAAAGTATATATTACTTATACTAACTTTAATTAGTTTTACTACTAAATAAGTAACCCTACCTTACTATAATATAGGTTAAGTTTAGTATTAATCTAAGTTTTAAATTACCTTTAAAAGTAAAGAGGCCGCTTATACCCTTTACTAAGTATAGTCTAAGGTTAATAGCCCCTCCCTTATAAAAGGCTTAGTATAAGAGCGCTTTTACTAAACTATTTTAGAAACTTATATATATATTAGTTAAAAGACCCTTACTATTAAAGGTAAGGGCGCGCTAAGTAAGTCTACCCTTAGTTAAGCTATAGTCGCTAAAAATATTAAGATATTTACTTTAGCTTTTACCTATTTTATAAATAATACCTACTATATATATAAGTCCTTAGAGAAATACCTAAAAAGGTTTAGCGATACTATTAAGACCTTAGCTTAGGTTAGGCCTAAGTCGCTCTTAGTTACTTAAAAGACTCTTATAGTAGTTAACGATCTTACTAACTATTTCTATTTTATTACTAATAACGACTATAATAGTAAAGGTAAAGGTTTTAACCTTACTAGGCTTAATCTAGCTTTAGCCCTTTTTAATAAAGGAAAAGGTAAGAGTAAAGGTAAGGGTAAAGCGGCTATTATATCTAAGGGTCTATCTAAAGCTAGGGCTAAGGAGTCCGCTACTATTACTATACCTATAGTTATCTTAAAGCTAATATAGGAGACTACTACGTTGCCCCCCCTTAGCTCTAACGCCGAGTCTTAGCTTAGTAGTTCTCTTAGCGCTAAGCTTACTTTAAAACGCCCTTATCTTATATCGCTTATTAACTTTACTAATACTCTTAACTTTATTTAATAGCGTTTTTATATTTATTATAGTTTAGTTTTAGCTAAGATCGTTATTAGTCTTAACCTTAATTAAATTTATAGTTATAGTATAAGTTATAGCGAACGCCTTTACGCCGCCGCTAATATAAGTCTTACCTTAGTATAGACCTTAGTTATTACTTTATTTTATAAGCTAGCTATTTAGACTAGCCTTAGTTTAGGTTTAAAGTTAAGCTTAGCTAGTTATTATTAAGCTTCTTATAATAATAGTAGTTCCTATACTCCTTATAAGTCTTAGGTTACTCCTTTTTATACCTTATATACTACCTTAAAGGGGTCTTATTATTCTTACTATAATAATAAGGCGGATATTACTACTAATAAGTTAGGTTAAGGTTATAGTTTAGGGCTAGTTATTAGCTCTATCTTAGTTTAGTTTTAAGTTAAGTCTTATTTAGTTATAGTCTTTTAATAGTAGGTCTTATTCTATAGCTATTAAGGCTAGCTTAGTTAGGTTATATTAGTTTTATTTAGTCTATAGTTTAAGTAGTAAGGTTTACGCTTAGTTTAGGTCTAATTTAGTTAATACTATAGACCTATTATTATTAGTCTTCTCCCTTTTAATAAGGGAGGTAGTTAGCTAAGGTAGTCTTAGTTTAGGGCCGCTTTATTTTTAGCGCGGCCTTAGCTTTATTATCTAGTATATCTATATATAGCCTTTAAGCTAGGTTAAACTAATAGAGCCTACCTAAGCGGAGGAACTATTATACTAGCGGCGCTACTATCTTTTTCCTATAAAGGCCTACTCTTATATTACCTATATCCTAAGCCTATATTAAGAGGGACTCTCTTACCTCCTTTATTAATAGATAGTTAATTATTATATAGTAAATAGTATCTTATTTTTATTTATAAGTATATATTAGCGAGACTATACTAAGGACCTATTAGTTAAAGAGAAAGTTATTAAGCTCGATCTTTCCTATATATATCTAAGTAATTACTATACTAATATACTTAAGGAGGCCCTTATAATAGTTTAGCGTTATCGCTTTATTAAACTATAGCGGGAAGTTAGCGGGGTAAAGGGTAGTTTAATATTATTAGATCGCGTCTTCCTTAGCGTTCTATTAAGCGGCCTATTCCTTATTTAGCCTTTCGAGCGACCTAGCTTTATTTAAGAGGTCGTCCGATCCTATCTAGCTCCGGACCCCCCTTATCTTCTTTATAAGGGGGGGCCTACTAAGTAGTAGCGCCGCTAAGGGCCTACTTACTCTCTAGTATCGCCTCCTCTTAAGTATGCCCGCGACTATATTAAATACGCGTTAAATTTAGCTTAGGAGCCCTAAATCCTCTAACCTTTAAAGGGTATCTATTATTCTTTAGTTTAGGTAAAGGTTAATTAAAGGCACCTATACCTTTATTTCTACTTAGTAAACTAAGGTCGCGTAGTAAGCGCTTATTACTACTTAGAGGTAGGCTAACTAATCCTATACTAGGTCCTACGCGATCTTATATAGTTTCCCCCTTATAAGCGTTATCTTATAAAATATAACTATAGCGTAAGGGATTAAGGACTAGATTACCTTACTATAGACTTCCTTAGCGTATAGTAAGGTATAGCCCTATATAGATAATACGAGCCTAGTTAGGGCTATAGTCTAGCGCTTTATCTTTACCTAAAGCTATTTTAGGTTTACCTTTTAGTATAGTTTTTAGTATACCTATATTATAACTATAGTTAGCGGGCTATAAGAGAGCTAGCTATATTTACGTAAAAAAGTAGCTTAGAATAATAGTTAGGATAAGAAGTTACTTAAGCTTAGCTTACTTAAAGTATATATAAGCTAAGTAAGCTTTATATAAATAAATTACTACTTAGGAGTATAGCTTATAAGTAAGCTATAGTAAGCTATAAAGGGGATTATAGCTAGGACTATAATTTAAGGATAGTCTTTATAGGTATATATAGCTACTTACTTTTACTCCTTTAAATAAATAGCTCTCTAGCTTTTAATATAAATCTTTATTACGATTTTATCTTTAATTTTAATTACTTAGTTATAGTCTATAGTCTATAACCTCTAACTTATTACTAACGTAATATACTTATTATTACTTAGACTACGCCCTATTATATCTATTAATATAAACCCCTTAATAGGTTTATCCCTTAGGAATAATACTAGTCGTTATATATTAAAAGCTCTTATTTAGTATAATACTATATTACTTTAAGTAATATCGTAACTATTAATATACCTATATAGTAAGCTAGATTAACTAACTTTAAAGCTACTATATTACCTTAGGATATAATATATAAGATTATTACCCTTCGATATAAGGTATAGTTACTTAAGAATAAAAGAGGTAATAGATAAGTTAAGGACCTTAAAGAAGTAGTTAAACTAAAATAGCTAGGACTATTTAATAGTACTTATAGTATACTTTAAGACTTTCTTACTTAACTTAAGGCCTACTACTAGTTTTACCTTACTAAACTCTTAGACTTAGTCGAAAAGGTACTCTATATAGGAAATTATTTATCTAGAATAGTATTTACTTAGTTTAGACCTATTATAAGGGATTTTCTTAATAACTAACTAGCGCGATAAGATAATAAGATAGATAAAGCCTTTATTAGTTTCTAAGGATTTAAAGAAGCTATTATAAAGGTATTTAGAATAACTAATAAGGAATAAGAAGCTAAATAAAAACTTTAAGAGCTTTAATAAAGGATCTTAGTATTAGATTATATTATAAAGTTCTATTAAGTTACCTTAAAACTTAATTAGGATAATAAACCTCTTATATTATAATTTTATAATAAGCTTAAAAAAGAAGTTAAGGACGAGCTTTATAAGGAAAATCGACTTAATAACCTCTTAGACTATATTACTATAGTAGTATAAATCGATAATAAATAGTACGCGTAACGCTAAGAAAAGAAATAAGGACAAGGAAACTAAAACCCTTTTTATAAGAATAACTTTAACTAACGCACTAACTATAAAAAGAAGCGCGAAACTCTTATTACTTATACTTATATAACTAACTTAGGTAAGATAGATCTAAATATAATATAGAAAAGTAAAGGAAAGTATTTTAATTATAGAAAACTTAAATATTACTTTAAAGAATATAAATAACCTTATAAAGAGAAGAAAACCTACTAGGTACTAGCCTTAAAAGGTAAGAAATACTTGAACGCTATTAATAAATAAGAACTAAAGTATAAACTCCTTAGTTAAACTATATACTATAATAACGAATATATAGTATACTTAAGCGATAAGAATAGTACTAAATAGTTTTTAAAGCTACTAAGGAAAACCCTTATAATAATATAGTAAAGGGATCTTAAAATATAAAAATAAGTTAAATTTATAGAAGTAGAATACCTTTATCTTAAAGGAGTCTCTTAAGACTAAATTAAGAAGAATAGTAAATAATTCTAGGAAGATATATAAAATAAAAATTAATAATAATAATAAGTAGTCTATAAATAATATAATAAAGAAGATATAGATATAGCCCTTATACTTATAAAACTTAGATAATAACCTAAGGAGGAATAATAAAGTATTAATAATATAAGCTTTAAAAAATAAGAAATACTTAGAGAAATAAAAGATAAGAATAAACTTATATTACTACCCTTACTATTAAGGGAAAATACTATAATTAAAGAATATACTTTATACTTTAAAGAATTTAAAGAAATACTTAAAATTAAAACCTAATTAATACTTTAAATTCTTATAGAAAACTAATAAGCTATATTAATTCGATATTAACTAGTACTATATAAAGGAGACTATACTATAGCTATTACTATAATTAATACCTTTATAGCTTTATAATAAGAATAGTAACTATAAAGAGAATTTAAAGATAATCTATAAATATTACTTACTTATAAGTACTATAAGTATATTTTATAGATATTATACGTTTACTTAGATTATATAATATACTTTTAGATAAAAGTATAATATAATACCTTCTTAGTTAAGTTTAAGAGATAAGTACTTTCGAAACCCTACCTAAGTATAAAGCTAAACTACTAGAAAATTAATTAACGTTACTTAAACGACTAAGTTATATTATTAAAACCTAATTATAGTATACTACTTAAATACTACGATAATTACGGTTTATTAATAAGATATCTTTTAAAGATATATAAAATCTATAAATATACTAAAATAAAAGAATAGTATAACGCTACTTACTTTAAGGTATCTAAACTATTAATCTTTTAAAAGCTTATATAATAAGTTAAATATAATAAAGAAGATTATAACGAATATATATACTTAAACTATAGAGTTTATAAATATAAAAAAGTATAAGTATAGTATAAACGATATAATAGTATACTAAAAGATTATTAGTAATATATATAAAAGCTATAAGCTATATTTAACTAAGGAAGAATTAATATAAAAATATTATATAAAAAATAAAAAGACGCTAAATAAAAACTTAACCTTTAATATAAAAATAAATAAAATTATAAAGTATAGTATATAATTAACTATAAAGTAGTATAATATAAATAATATAGTATTAAGAAATAAGAAATCTTTAATTAGCTATAAGAAATTAGTCTCTTAAGCCCTAATATAATACTATATAATAAAAATATAAAGAAGTAATATTAATAATAAATTAAAGAAGAATACCTAAATAAAATAAATAAAGACTAAGTAAAAAATAAGGTATATTATTTATAAAAGGGCTATAAACTAGTATAATATAATAAGATCTAAGGACCTTATATATAGTAATAGTAAGCTATAGCGACTAAATAGTATTAGATATCTAAATCGCGAGATATTATATATATATACTTTTAGACTATAGTATAATAAGTAATTACGTTTTACTTAAAGTTATTAATCGTTACTAACTTATATAAAGATATAAGATAGATCTATATAAACTTATAAATATTAAAGGAGAGGCCTTTAACTATAATAACGGAATTATTAATATAGAGATTAATTACCTTAATATTAATATCTAAGGCTACGATAAATAAGTTAACCTTAATATTATAGATATTAAAGAATATAACCTTATATTAAGACTTTTATAGCTATAAGAAAGTAACCTACTAATTAACTAGAAAACTAGCTAGCTATATTAAGATAAAGATATAAGTTTCTAGGACTAGTAGATTTAAACGAAAGTAAAATTTTATAATAATTTAGCTATTAAATAAGATAAAAGGGATAACTATTTAAGTAAAAGTCAAGACGGCAAGTCCGCCTCCGGAAATGGTGGTCTTGGCCCACCACATTCGGTGGTTGCCCCATCGGGCAATCTTCGGCCCCTCCGTCCCCCGCCGCTTCTGCGTCACCCATAAAAGCCCAGGTCCTGCCCAAGTATTCCTCATGTAGCATGGATGTTCTTCCCTTTTTCATGTTGACTTAGTCATCTTTTTCAACCAACGCGCTGTCCTTCGCCCATCAGTCGTTGCCACAAGACGAGAATTACCCTCGCAACTACACTTGGGGAGGTTTTGTTCTTCATCCTCGCCATATCTGCCACAAAGGCACCGGCGACTCGAAACTTTTTCTCCTATGGGCTTGCACGATGTCGGCTGCGCGACCGGCTCGGCCACCATCCTCCTTCTTGGCCGTACAACCAACGCCCCGACATCTCGCCAAAGGAAGAGCGCGGCGGATGTGATGCAACTAGATGCACATTGGTTCGGCTGTTCAAAATTACTGAATCAGGCATGCCACATGCTATGGCCTATTTCCCTATGCGGATAAGAGTGGCCAGACACCGCGGACGCTGACTTCGTGCTTCGGTGTTAACGTTCCTCTACATATCCATTTTGCCTCTCTTGGAAATACTGGATACTTTTAAGAAGTCGAGAAGGTCCATCAATGCGAACGGACCCTGGAATGGGAAATGAGGGCGGAGTCTTGCTCACCCGCTGGTGCTTGGTGCAGGAGTAGGGAGGCCTTATCGACATTGACATCAATCGTGGTACGCAATCGCAAGGATTCTCCGAGAGAAATCGAGAGTGGGAACGCAGCCGGCCCCTAACGCCGACCCGAAATCACATAATCAACAGTTGACCGGGGTTTTGGAGACACACCAGCGTCCCATCTCTTCTCGCCTCTCCCGATCGACCTCTTGGGGCGGCACAGAAGCCTGCGCTGGGCAAGGTTTCCCCCAAATGGCAGGGATCTTCGTCGGTCATACACCGCCTCGACCAACGAGTGACGTGTTCTCACGCATTGATGAATGGATCGTCTCTCCAAGCTTGATTCTCATTATGCAGCGGGGGAACCATCGGCTCGCCGGTTGCGCGGCAGGGATAAATCCCTACGGACTTTTGAGCGAACGCGTTGTTGACGGTGAGTATGACGAGGCAGAACTGAAAGAGGATGGACTCGCGGTAGCCCACATCCAAGCACGAGGCCCTGACTAACAATCTTGCTCATCAGGCCAAAACACCAACAGGACTTTCCGTTCGAGGGCGCGCGCCCACCACCGTGGGACAGACTCCCGAATCCTCCTAGCTATGAACTAAGATACAGGAACTTTGCAGCGCCGAGCCGATCACGTTTAACCCCAAAATGTGGGAAACTGTACCGAGAAGGATCTGGGTAGGACGCATATCATACCACATGCCCACCGTCGGCGGGGTGGCAGTTTTCCACGGCACAAATCACCTTGAAGCGTCCTGCACAGCCTGCTTTGTTGGTACTGGACCGGACCGGGTCCTGGACGATCCTCCCGCCGCTATCCCGTCGCAAAGGGGGCCAGGATGGCACTGCAAAACCTGATCGGAGTGTGACTCAACCAGGCCTCCTATGGGTAAGCCCGCAGGATGCAATGGCCCTGCCTTGCGAGGGTGATGTCCATGTTCGCACCCTTGTGAAAGTGTTGGGACGTGAGCGGTCAGGGGTCCCAAGAGGGTGCAACCAGCGGCGCCGATGGATTCTGCCTTGCGAATCGGTCGGCCCGAATCTCGTTTCGCCGGTCCTGCCAGTCCAAGTAGCTGCAGCGCTGCAGACTCCGCCGTTGGTCGTGCGTTGCAGCTGGATTCAGGCGGGAACGGAAGGTCGATTTAGTCCCCTGTTGTTCCGAGAGCTGACCATCGTCGGAGCCAAATTTAGTAACCTTCAGGGACAGTGACAGAGGGTTGACGGGGATGACTGATATGGAACGGTCTCGATCCTGCGGCTCCTACCTCTCGGCGATGGAATTGTTTGCAGGACGACTTGTCCGACCTCAGCTCAAAGTCCCTTGCTGCTGGGTATCTGGTTGACGCGCCGCGAGAGGGCAACTGCCCCCCTCAATAAATAGGGAAGGCTTCCCACCTCAGCTTTCCTCTCCCCCTTTCTCATACCTTTAGTACAGACTACGCACGCATCTGGTCTCCAAACATCATGGCCGCTCCCCTGAAGTTCAAACCATATGTTCCCTGCCGCAAAGGCAGCGAAAGAAAAACACCCAGATCTCGCGCCCAGGAACGTCGTCATGATGCCACGTTACTAGAAACTTGCGGCGAAGGCCAATATTCACAGCATAATGCAGAAGGCTTGTTGACGATGAACGGTATGCCGCTGAAGGAAATCGTACTGGAGATAAATTCCTGCTGACATTTCAAAGACCAGGAAGTCGTGATGGCACTCGATTGGTCCGGCCACAATTGGTCCGACGACATGCAGTTTGTCTCGCACCCCATGGACAGGTGTTATGCTTCCAATTCTGGTGGCGAAGAAGTCGACGAACACTTCGGCAGTGCGTTGAAGCCTGTGGCGGCTCAGCTTGCAGCGGACAATCCTCAGGCAATATCAGGTAGTCACCACCTGCCACACTGACACTGTTCATTTCGCGGGACTGACAGAATTTTATTCAGGTTCCATCGTACGGGTGGAAGATATCCAGGAGGGGGATAGCAAGGCCACTGAGAAGTCTCCAACGCTGATAGACCCAGCCGCTCCGGCAGCGGTGATGGGCCCTACGGTAGATGTTGCCGATGACAATTTGATCCAGACAGCGTTGACCTGGCCCAAAGCCGGTACTGCCAAGCAGTCGGTGGATCTTTCAAGGCTCGGTATGGACCAACTCAGAGGTCCTCACTACTCCTCCCCTCTTTCCTCGCCGGGCTCGAGCGCATCTGCTCCTGCACCCGCCAATGCTGAGAGCCTCTCTCTGAAGAGCCCCCTTGATGACGATGCGGGCTTTCAGCATTGGCTGAATGAAGGTCAACAGCACGTCATCGCACCGATATCCAACAGGACGAAGCGATTACTGGGGGACAGCCATCATGGCAGTGGCGCTGATGATCAACAGGAAACAAAACGTTTAAGGTTATCCTCCGCGGCTGAACCTCGCACTTTGCTGCATCAACCAGGTGTTTTCGATATTGCCTCGATCCCAGTCGACGATGGGATTCATTCTCAAGACCAGGGCCTCGACTATTGGAGACTCGTCGCATCAATGGCAGTCACGACGACAATCTCGATGACAATCGATTGGCTGTGAGGGCACTTGCCCGCTATCCCACGAGCGGCTCCCATCCAACCGCGGCTCATCAGGGCGGCCTTATCAGTTCTCCTGCAAGCTTTGGCTCTGACCCTATTGCTTCTCTTCTGCCACGACGAGTCAACCTCCCCTAGACGGCACACAGCGGTCGCTGCAAAATGGGCCCCATTCCGCAATATCGTTCCGTGGAACGCAAGAGATGGAACAATCTGGACAATGTAAATCATGCGCGATTTTTCGTGCAGCTCTCTTTGAAGCACTGTCCTTACTATCCAACCCATTCCCTAAGGATGTTTCGGGCAAGGCAAGGCATAGCCAACCCGTGAGCAACACCCTGAAGCGGCATTACAACTTGCGCGGAAGGTCTACGGCTCCAGAGAGCAGTCGCAGAGTACCTGCCAACGCAGAGTCTCTGAGTCCTATCGACGAGAATCGCAATGGGAGTGATGATAGAATTTCTGGTAGCGACGACGAGGACGATCCTCTAATCGTCAATAGCGGTAAAAGGGAGGTGCTTGCCAAGCGCCGCCGGTGGTCAGCGCTAGAGGAACGTCGGCTAAGAGCATGGAAGAGGGAGAACAAGTCGGAGTCCTGGATCGCTTCCAAGCTCAATCGGACGGTGTCGGCGGTCAAACAACAGTGGCGCAAAATGAGTGAGGAATAATAGTGTACCGCATCTGTAACTGTTGGTGAAATGTTATGTCAATACACATCGGAATAAGGAGGTCACACAGCTAGGTTCAAGATGCATGTTCTATTTCTAAAGGGCAGTCTGAAGGGCTATTTATACACGAGGTCTTAGGGACTTCTGGGACCTCCTGAGTAAGGTGCTCTACCCACACATACGTGGCTGTGCCCACGCATAAAGGGGTAGCCTTCCTTACTCATGAAGTCCCCATGCGTTCCTAATACATAGGCCAGGAATCCCTTCTCCAGGTCCATCCCTATCGGGGCTACCCCAGTCCACCGACAGTAACTATTGAGGGCCAACTCGCTCCTCCTACTTACGGCATGATGGATAACATGGACAAATATTCATAGGGCGAACCAAGTAGTATTTTATATAGCTACTTCAAGCACGCTCCTATCTTACCTCTTCCCGACAAAGCCGTCGTGCAGCCAATCCCGAGCACGAAAAGAGCTGGCAGCGAGAATCCCTCGAAGCTTCAGCATCATCCTTCGATATATCTCACCTACACAACACAGCAACCAGAATCTACCCCATGGACCTCGGAAATTCACCTGCACATGCATTTTCCTGAGCACAGCCTGGGCTCCCTCGAAGCACCCTGAGCCGCCCTGAGCCGATCCTGAGCCGCCCTGGGCTGCCCTGATGACCTGAGCTGCCCTGAGCTGCCCTGAGCTGCCGGAATACCGCCTGAGGCCCTGGGCTGCCCTGAGTTGCCGGTAAACAGCGACAGGCTTTACCCAGCTTGCGTGCAGGGTATCGACTAAACCATTTATGACTAAGTTGCCACCATTTCTAGGACACTGATTTCACTCGTTCCCACGCCCAGTGCTGAGCGGCTGAACATTATGCTGCATGTTTGTCCGAGTTGGCGATACATAGAAGACCCATGGCTTACCCCGCCTATCGAGCTTGCCAAGCTGCCGTACAGTACAGTAGTATAAGGTTTATAACATACACCGAAAACTTTTGTGCGCCAGCTTTACGTGTTAGGGCTTTGTGAAATACACTCGTTTCAGTTCGGGCTCCGTCACCACCGGCTATTGTTTTATTTGGTATCATTCGTGCCCTCCGCAAATGCCAAAGATTCCCGATGCAAGCTTTCTACCATGTCCAGATCACACAAACACTTTGCTTTAAGATACGAAATTGCAACTTGACACATTGAGGGCAGAATCACCCATAGCCTGTGCGACGCGTTGGGTGCATGACCTCAATCATGTTACCATACTTGCGCTTTGGCAAAGCTTGCTGTCCCGTGTTTCTCACGGACACTATTTAGACCTTCTGCTGATGCTATGGTCGCCGCCCTGCCGTCTAAACCGTTCACCAAGAAGTCGCTTCTTTGCATAGCGTCTAATGAGGCTAGGTGATAACTAATCATAACCTCAGTCCAGGATCTGTAATGTTCTGAGCCCCAGTTCTCATTGGGCGGAATCATTCATACATACTGATCGATATGCTAGGGACGGCTCTATTCAGACGCACACCTTGGCCGTCTCACGAGACGTGCATAAAGTGCTCGTATGTACAAAGAGCCCTCCCAGCCCAGCATCAAAATTTCGCTCTCATTTGCCTCCAAGCGGAGTCCACATATCTACATGATCCTTAACTGACTTTACTTTTGAAGCTGGATCCTTTCTCCTCGCGGTAGCGAACCAGGCTAAAGGGAAATATGCACATTAACATTGAAAGCCAGTTCGGACAACACAAGAGCACGTTGGCGCTCAATTTGGATCGGGGAGTTCGCGGCGGCTGGGTTGCCGGGGCCTGGTGTGTGTTTACTGTACTCACAGAATTGTCGCTCAAGGTTGCAGCATCGCTGACCGGAGACCATCATCCTGGCGCGGGGCGCAGCAAACGGCGCCTATCAATTCTCCTTCCTCGATAGAACACCGGAGCTACGCTACTGTATCATGCCCAAATACGTCCTAGGTGTGCAGCCATATTATCCCTGCAGCATAATATCTTTCGGAACGAGGGCTAGGGGACGTAGAAGTGCATTTTGGCTGCAGTGTCGCGACTTGCAGAACGAGGACATCTAAGCTGCCTGGGTGTGGCAACCATCCCACGAGTGAGGTGAGATGCAGGAGCGTGTCACGCTGCAATACATACTAGGGGGGCCTCAAAGTCCGCCAATCCCCGTGACTGTGGATGGCCGACTTTGAGGCCCCCGTATTACAGTACTGTACTGCAGAGGAGCACTCATCTCGACAAAAGGTGGTACGAAGCTGAAGCATGCTGTGACTTGTAGAGCAATGGCAACCCTTGTAAGCAGCACGTCTCCCTGCAGTAGATAGAAGCGACTACTAACCTTAGTAAATGTACCATCCAGTTCAAAATGCGCTACGTCTCCTCACTCTCCTGGCAGAGACGCGTAAAATGACGATCATTTCTGTCGGCCTCGACAAAGGCACTTTCCGGCTCTATTTGCGTGCTTCTTGACGCAGGCATCGGCTCCGAACGCTGATGAACATTTCCATGCCGCAGACTGATTTCTCTCTTGTCAGCCTTGGCAAGGTCCTAGTTAGAAGCGGTTGTCGCGGAACGCCGGAACGCATCTCCTACACAGCGGAGGCCCGTAGCCTCCTCCCCGCAAATCACCTCGGGGAGAGAAAACGTGGGTCAGAGGAGCAAGCACCCATGCTCCTGCAGGAACAGACTTACATGGCATGGCGAACTGGCAAGGTGCTCAGTCTGACCAGCTTCGATATCAAAGGCGCGTACAACGGGGTCTGCAAAGAGCGAGTGCTGGAGAGGATGAAGCGAGGGGGATACCAGATAGACTGGTGGATTGGATGGATGCGTTCTGCTCCGGGACGGACGGCCTCAGTGGTAGTGAACGGGCACACGTCCGAGCAACGAGTCTTGCCCCAAGCAGGTCTGCCGCAAGGATCACCACTGTCGCCAATTGCGTTCCTGTTCTTCAACGCAGACTTGGTGCAGAGACGCATCAATGCCAAAGGCGGCGTGATCGCGTTGGTGGACGACTACTGTCAGAACCTTGATGAGGTTCTCGTCGGATAGGTCACGGACACAGCAAGAATGGTACGATCGGATGAAGTGAGGTATGATGTGTGTGTCTGTCTGTGTCCCCCATTTGGGGGTGCTCTGCCCAAGCCCTATATCAAAGGGCGATGGCCTCAATCCCTATGACATGCCATCACGTCATATCTCTGTAACTGTCTCATAGATGTCCTCGTGGCCTCATCAGCTGCGCTACCTGGTGCGCTATCGTCTGCGCTACCGTTGGCGCTGCCACTAGTAGCCTGACGCTATCGTAGCTGCATCTACCCGGATTCTACCGGATCTAACAACTACTCACTCAGCCTCGGTGACGGGGCCAACGGCGGAGGCGAACCGAGAGGGCATCCAATCAATCATTGCCGAAGGCTCTAGGGCTGATATTTGAAGAATTTGAAGTCGAATCGGCCTCGGGACCCTTGAATTGAATGAAGCCGAATCGGGTAAGGTCTTCAAATTCGACGAATCAAAAATCAGGAGTCTTCATTCAATTCATTCATGAAAATTTTGAATGAACGGCGGTATGGTCGAAATATGAGGTGAAAAAAAAATTCACCCCGCTTCGTGCCCAAGGGGTTTCGCCCTGCGCGGACATGGTAACTTTCGAATTCGGCCGCGCTTATGGTGCGTGTTTCAGTTGGATTCCACCGTCCACACTCCACTGGCAAAATCCTAGTGTATTGGAAGTGGGGTAGTTAGAGAGTCCATACATGTTGGTATAACAACCCTAACAGAGCCTGATACGCCCCACCGTTTCAGCAATCTTGCCACCCTATACGGAGTATCGGAAACACTTTGAAGCTTATGAACAGTGCCATTTTATAAATGCACCCAATTTGAATGTAGTGCCACTCGAATGTTCTGGATTTTCTCGTTCGGATGATATAACTCTCGATACCTGTGCTTAACATTTGCTCAAAAAATGCCACATCACCCCGAAGGCAATCAATAGATCAGTCATTTTCTAGTTGCAAAACTACACTTCAAACACATATTAATCTCGGCAGTCCATATTTTTGATATATAATACAATACTTATACCATTAAACAGCCCCCAGCTAGCTGATTCGAAAAACGCGTTCAGATCCCTCAACATCTCAATATTGCGCGAACAATTTGAAGTGACACGATTTGCGTCATCTCGCGATTTGGAGCCTGTTAGGGACTTATCTACTCCTCGAGCCCAATATGACTGCTACTTGATTGTCCACACAAATTAGCACGATCAGAAAGTACCGGAAACGTCCGCATGATAAGGATATATTGTGCCAACTAACCGCGATTAGACGCGTTATTCGCGCTCAATTGACCACCTGTTAATTCTACTGCTGTCCGAAAGACACGGTCGTCAGCCCATCCCACCCTTTTGCCTGCATGGCGCAACGGTCTTCGCGACAACTGCCACGACATTATTTTATCACGACCTCGCCTAATTCCCGCTTCGATATTTCCGACAGCGGCTTCGGGTCGGCCCCCGAATCAACGCCCTGCCCGACGACCGATCCTACCCGTTCAACCTCGACTCCTTCATACTCTATTGCGGTGTATTTGGTGTCGTTCCGACCACCTGTTGTCGCGTCCATTCTCGACCCCTTCAGCCAAGACTAGGTAAAACTTCATTACTCTCCAACCTACCCCTCCTTATTTAACGACTTTACGAGTAGATAGCTAATTATAACATGATACATAGTATGGCCCCTGCTGAATCAAAAACATCTGCCGCAGCGAATTTCTTTGCTCCTAGGACCCGGCGTAAATTGCCAACGCAGAATTATGCCCGCATCGAACGTCCTCAATTCAACCCCCAGAATCCCGCGCCCGCCCGCCCTGATCCTAGCACAACCCCGGCTCCTTCGTCTCGTCCTCCGACTGGCGAAGATACAATTGTCTGCGCGCCCCCGGGCCATCCTGACTGTGAGTCAGATGATGACATGCCCGACGCGGATACACCAGAGCCGCCATTGGACAGTACCGGTAGTCATATGACGCTCGCAGAGAAAGCCGGACTTATCAAGAAGTGGGCCGACAACAAACAGAAGCATGTTCGCAAGAAGAGAGACAAGAACAGCCACGTTTATTGGTACATGCAGAGGGAAGCTATAGACAGAAGCTTTTACTCGGAGTACAAGGATGGACCGGAGATCTTCCAAGAGTTCCGGTGGACCTGCATAGAGTGCCTTCGAAATCCTTCTACTCTTCGGAAGATATTCCAGGTCCTTGAATCGAAACGCCGAGGGGTTACCTCTGGCATGGGAGACCATTTAAAATCCCACAGTATTACGAAGGAGTCTCACCACGCTCGAATCAATGGATACGGCCGCGCCATTGGTAGAGGAGATTATACAGAGGCAGATGCATGGAGCGGTCGACCTAGGCAAAGAGCAAGGCTCACGGCAAAGGAGTCCATCCGCCGGTGGTTTGTAAAACACCGACAACCTTTCTCTGTTGTTGAGACTCCTGCTTTCCAAGAGATGTTCTTGGCTCACAACACAACCTGTGCGTACAGGAGTCGTATAACTTTACGCAACCATATCTACACAGACTTTGTCGAACGCAGAGAGAAGCTGAAGATTGAGCTTGAGTACAATTGTGCTACCATCTCGCTCACCCTTGATATCTGGACAGCACCGAATCGGGTGCCTATTTTCGCCATTATTGCGCACTGGATTACGCCGGGGTTTGAGGAGAGAGAAGAGGTTATTGAGTTTATCGAGCTCAAAGGATCTCACACTGGCAAACAACTAGCTGAGATAGTTGAGAAGACACTTGAGGAGCTCAGGCTCAAGCCCAAGCTTCTCGCCATTACGGGAGACAACGCCGCCAACAACGGCACGCTCTGTCAGTCTCTGTACGATTCTCTCAAGACCAACTTCGACGACAAGGTGAGCCCCATAGGGAGGCCCCGCATGCGCTTTCACGGCAGGAAGAGTTGGATCCGCTGTCTGGCTCACATTACCTCACTCATTTGCGAGGGCGTCTTGCAAGATCTCAAGGCAGGCACAGCGAAGGAAGCCAAGAAGATGCTGGATAAGTGGGACGAAGAGAATAAAAGCAACAACTACACCATTCCGGGAGACTCTAGTCGAAGTGGGATTGCCAAAATCCGCCTTCTCAATCTCTGGATGCTGAGATCCGGGCCTAGGGAGCAAGACTTCAAAAGCATGCCCCGCACGCACCATCGGAAGCCAACCTACGATGTCGACACTCGCTGGAATTCGACCTACGACATGATTGACCAATTCCTGGAGCTTGAGGCAGAGTATACCGAGTTCGTTGATACTCACCAGCAAGTCAAGTGCCTCCTGCCCTTATCGGAAGAGATTGTCGCTCTCTATCAACTACGGAAGGTTCTGAAGCCGTTTAAAGACCATACTCTGAAAGTCTCCGAAGCTATGCCGCAGATCTCACAAAGTCTCGATATCTATTGGGATTTGGAAGCTCTCCTTGATGATGTAGTCGAAGGGGTTGGCGACTTTTCAGACGTTGATATGTCCATTCGAAACGCCTTCTCGAAGGGCAAAGCAAAACACGTTACATATATGAAGAAGCTTGACGATCAAATGATGCTATTCGCAGCTCACATCCTGGATCCGCGGTATAAAGCTCACCAACTAGAAATGATGATACCGGATCAATACTCTGAGATTATGGCTAAAGTCAAGAAGTATTTCAGAACGGAGTGGCCGGAGCTAGCAATATTGGATGCCACAAACTCAACTATGAGCCAATCCAGACCAGCTGAGCGTCCTCAAGGAGTCTCCATTGCGCAGTGGAGAGCCATCCAAATGAAGAAGGCGAAGGAGGCGGAGGCGGGCGCGGCGATCCCTATTTCGGAGCTTGAACGGTGGTTTGCAACTCCTCGAATAGAGTTCGACGAGTCTATTGCAAAGTCTCCAGACTTCTTACGGAAGTGGTGGAAAGAACATAAGGAGGAGTGGCCACTTTTGGCTGCGGCGGCGCGTGATCTTCTCTCTGTCTCTGGCTCTGAAGTTGACGTGGAACGCCTCTTCAGTGGTTGTAGAGACGAATTCGGTATCCGCCGTCATGCTATGAAGGCAGATACAGCGCGAGTACTAACACTTTTACGGAGTGCTTATACTCAGGAAGATAAGATCGATCAGGCGTTGATCAAGGCGGCCATGGAGTATGACATCCTGCCCTTCGCCAATAGTATTATTTGGAGACCAGACCACATTCCGGGCAAGCTGGTAGATGGTACGAATATACCCTCATTGTTTGTGTATTATGCTAATCTGCTTTCAGGCGAGAACCCTCCTCAACCCCCTGCTCCGGCGGAAGTTCCCACCGAGGCTCCCACCGAACCTCCTACCCCCAAACCTCTTGCCTCCCAAGCCGATAAGTCTGCGATATCAACCCCCTGTCTAGATACAATGGAGGCTTCGGAGGATTGAGGCTCTTCGAGTGTGTAGCCGTGTACAATGGCGGATTCGAACGCGTTGTACCGACGTATTTTGAGGATTCGGCAGAGCCTTTTGATGAAAGTGCTTATTTTCAGTCGATTTGCCTAGGACAGGCGGATCAGTATTTATGTAAGTTAATTTTTGTGGTATTCCGGATTATCGAGAGACTTCTCATACTACTTCTTGGCGTTTTTGAGGTATCTTTGCAATCGCTTAGGTACACACCAAATTCACTTCATTTAGGGGATCCCTTCAAACCATTCATGAATGGCCTGAATTGGCCCAAACCCAACTTGAATCGCGAAAATTGGAGCTTGAAGATTTTGAATCGAGATCCCAAAAATTCAATTCATTTGATTCATCCTTCATTCAAAATCTTCAAAAAATTCACCTTCGTATATCACCCCTAGCCGAAGCGCTCCAGTGGGAAAGATGCAGCGGCGCAACGTTTGAAGCGGACAAAACGACTGTCATTCACTTCACAAGAGTAATGGAGCGCACCTGCGACACACCGTTCATGACCAAAGGACAAGAGGTCATACCGAAGAGCAGCGTGAAACTACTAGGGGTGGTCATGGGCACGAAGCCGGTCCATGGAGCAGATGGCTAGAGCGGCCGCCAAAGGGCTCACGGCCGCATGTCTTTGCGAAGACTGAAGATGATATCCTTGCAAATGGCGAGAAAACTGTTTGTCGCGACGGTAGCGCCAACCATGCACTACGCCTCCAGTGTGTGGATGCACACGTGCGGCGTGAGAGAGGCGGCTTAGCTAGACAGGGCCCAGATGGTTGGGGAACAGGGCTGTCACGGGAGCCTCCGGCACAGTTGCAGCGGTGATAGCCGAGGCCGAGGCCGGCATCGCATCGTTTCGAGAACGGCACGGTCAAGTCGCGGCGAGGTTCTAGATCAGCCTGCGGACGCTCCCCAAGACGCATCCTCTGGCATCATCAAAGGTCAAAGCGAGCAAGCGACTCGTCTCGTCGATGCGAAGGATTGCCTCGATGATCGCGGAGTCAGACACAGAGCGAATGGAGATCATCCACGAGTACTCTCTGGCACCACGGAACGACCGCGTCGTGGGCGAGCGGGATCAGATACAGATGGTCAAGCCAAACGACGTGGAAGGTATCGTCGTCGCCACTTCCAGCTCGCAGAGGAAGGAGGTGTCGTTCACGACACTAGCCTCAACAGCACGAGCGAGGTGCTGGCCAGCTACTCGGTCACCCTCGGATCGAGGGATGAGCAGAACCCGTACATAGCAGAAATCGCGGCAGTGGCAATGGCGCTGGCCGGCTGGACTGCGTCGCCGAGATTTGACGATCGCGACGAGCAACTGCTCGGTATTGAGGTAATCAGGCGGGCACGCCAACAGTCTGGCCAGTGCACAATCCTACAGATATACGACCGCATCGATGCAACAGAGTCCGGGTGGGCGAAAAATATGCCTGTCAAACGATTGTCTACATCTTTTCGAACCCGGCACCAGAAGCCCTCATTATGCAGCTGACCAACCAGTGCTTGGATGCTGCTCTGGCCTTGATGTAGGTCTCTTCTCGTCGCCGCAATCCAATTATAAATGTCTCGTTGGCCGGCAAGAGTACTCGAATGGCTATGAAGGTATGTTATGATATCCCGAGGAGCACTACCAGACGCCACAAGATCTGAAATATTGGTAGCGTCGCGCTCTTCGAGTCGGCGATGCACTGGGTGCGCCGACGGGTCCCCGCTTGGTGAGTGGTTGTGCTCAGCGCACTCCTTGTCTGGTCGATGGCTGAGAGTCCAAGTGTGTCCATCTAGTGACTCTTTAGCTAATATTGAGAACTTGCAACCCGTTTTGCGACTAGAGGTTTGGCGTGCTCGTTCGACTGTGTCGCTCGGTGGCAGTCTGTTCCGGTCGCAGGCGCACACTATTTTGACCCTGCCATTTGGAGTCTTCTGGAGGCGGTGATGGCCGAGCGGATTTCCTTTCCGATGGAAACGTTTGGGCTGTTGCCTACTAACCGCTTTGGAGCCAGGAAGAGGGGTTCCGCAGAGCAGGCTCTCGTGCTCCTACAAGAGAACATTTACAAAACATGGCGAATGGGAAAAGTGCTTGGTCTTGTGAGCTTCGACGTAAGGGCGCATATAACGGAGTGTTCAAAAACAGGCTTCTACAACGGCTCGCAGCGAGAGGCTTGGCAGATGATCCCCTGGATGGGTCGATCGTCGTCGAAGAAGCAGGCCTCAGGAGCTCCCACGTCAAGGCATATCAGCACCGTGGAGAGCTCCTGCTGGGCCTGTACCTGTACGACTACGTATCGCTCGTCAGACTCAAACGCGATAGCAACGACGGGAGCTGTGCAGGTTGGGGAGAGGCCCCTGTCGAGGATGGGCGGCCGCCAGGAAGACGTTGGGTTCAGGTGCTCAGGCGGCCGGGAAAGCAGGCCACCGTCTGCCTTGACGGCTACCTGAGCAGGGACTTTGCCCACGACGATGAGGATTCGTGTCGTCGGGGGATTGTGCGGAAACCGTTTCGCCGGCGGATATGGGAGATCCCAATTTTTTTTCACCATTGAAAGGCAGCCGTGCAGCAGCTTGCGCTAACTTATTTGTACCATGGGAGTTCTTCCTGTGCGAAGAAATGGGCGACATCAACAGCATCCGGGCGCGGGCGCGAAAGGCGCTGGCTCCGAGAATATGATGTCTCATCAATAACGTGCAACTGCTTCGACGACCAGCCGAAGAGGCAGAACGCGACGCCAAGCGATGGGCATCCTCCTCCGGAGATGGCTATCCGACGGTCGGACACGTGGGTCCGGACGGACGATGCGGGCGCAGAATCTACAGTGACGTATCAGTCTAACAGCATCGGAAACGCAACGCGGCAGATCGACGTTGTCCGAGGTGCAGAGGACTCGAATCAGATGGCGGCTAAGTCGCCGGAGCTCATGGCGATGATGCAACAGCTCTGTCGGTTCCAACAATCCGTGCTGTGCTCGACGGCCGAGCTGGAGGCCGCCGTGGTAACCCGAACGTGGGGCGAGACAGATAAGTATGTAGGGGCGGGTATTTTGCACTACCACCGCAAAATCAGGTCAGGGCCATCAAGTCGCAGCAGATGAGTGCTTCGAAGGAGAGGGAGAGGATGATCCATGGCATACCGGTACAAGATATAACCGTGGTCCGGGAAGGCGACCGCCGCGCTGCGGCGCTGCATCGCGGAGAGTCATTGCCGGCCACGGGGAGGACGATGTCGAAATGGCGACGGCCGACTTCGATGAGACCGCAGACGACGCAGAGGCGGGAATGCAAGCCCAATTTGGCCTATCAGCCCCTTTCTCGGCGACGGGCAGAGAGTTGGCAACACGGCTGACAAAACGCAGTCGATCGCTTTCTCAATCATATGCCACCAGCTCTGCCAGTTCGTCGGCGGTTTCGAGGGCGGGACCGGTGAGTCGCAAATCATCGAGGCATTCGTTGAGTTGTTCAGTAGGTGGAGCCTTTCGAATCGTCTGCTGATCACGGCGACGTCAGGGACTGCCGCAGCGCGGATCAACAGTATCACGATCCACTCCAGGTTCTCCAAAGACCAAGGGGCGGCCGCGAACACGGCCAGGGATGTCGACGAGGTGCGACTGACAAGCAAGCTTTCGGATGGGTTGGCAGGAGAATGACGCGCTGGTCATAGCGGAGAATTGTTGCAACCCCACGATAGAGTGATGGTGAAGCCAAGAGATTGGCGGAGGGGTTGGCATGACCGGATTACCAACTGTTGTAGAGACGAGTTGCGGGGGAACGGGTTGGGCGAGGAATCTCGGGGTGTCGCTCCTACACCCTTCCGCTGCTGCCTGGTTTGGGGCAGCAATGCTACTCCGCGCCAGTTCACTTTCTGGCTGCAGTGAAGACAATGAATTACTCCGCAAATCGACCCCACGATAAGTCCTGCTTATCAAAAAGGGGTACAGTCCTTATAGCTCGGTACTACCCGTTGGCGGGGCCTCTGGCAGCCAACTAAGGGGCCCCTTCCCCTTAGTGCCCCTTAGTTGGCTGCCAGAGGCCCCGCCAACGGGTAGTTGGGCCCAGCGACGGAAGCGGGCCAACGGCCTGGCCTGTCTTTATTAGGCTTATTCCACCCCATGATTCTCAGTTCCAAGAAGTGATACTAGAGACTAATTGAACGAAGGTGAATGGCCATCTGTCGGGTAAGAAATGGCAGCGATAATTTATTTGGCTTTCAAAACATTTGTTTAACGCGCTGCGCGAAAAAAATGATACAAAAACTGTAACGGGCTGAGCCCGTGAGGGGTCTCGGCTCCACTCTCGACCAAGCCCCACTCGCGTTCTTGAGCTTCGCTCAAGAACTCTCTTCGCCTTTGGTAGGTTAGCTACACCGGACGGCTAAAGGCAGGTGGACTCTTCGTCAAATGCGGCGGAGGAGAGTGGTCTGTACCTCATCAGACAGGCTCCAGAATTGGAAAGGGACAGGTCAAATGAGCAAGAGACGGATTGAAGGATGTAAGAGAAATTTAGGCATTAGATCGGGACGAATTCCTTGGGCTCGGAGCCGAGTATTGGACAACTCTAGATTAGGCTTAGCGAGTCTGACGCAGTGCCTCTGACTATCGTCAATGGCGAAATAAACATCATCATCATCATCATCTCTTCGCCTTCTAGATCTTTCTCTTTTCTTTTCTTCTTCTTTTTCCCCTTAGCTTTAGGATACTCGTCGCAGTCGCTCAGCTAGTTGTCAACACACTCAGTTGAGACCGTTACATTATCCTAAAGCTGCCTTTTATCGTTACAGCCTTTTGATCGCAATCAATTGGCAGCGCTGTTCAGTTCCCTTTGTGGGTACGCAAGGTGGCAGTAGCGGGACAATCTCGCTTGGGACGCCCGCGACGAAAGTGCGTGTGTGTACGGCGCAAAAGCCAGCTCGGCTCGCGTCGCGTAGCTCCAATCGTCCGACGAAAGGACAAGGAGCGTCGATCTGCTCTCCGTACGGCGTGCGGTCGAGCGTGTACTGTGATTGCTGCTTGGCTCCCAGTGTGGACGGCAGCAGCTGGACCAGAAGCCCTGTACGGGTCGTCCAGTCGTGTAGGAAGGAGCCCGTGAGGCGTTGATAAAATTCGACGGTCGTCGATTATCCCTTCAAGTACGGTAAGACTTGCTGTGTGATCAAGTCGCCCTCCAGTCGTGTAGCACTCGGAGAAAAGCTTCTACTACCATGGAAGCTAGTAAGTCTCAAGATGGCTCGGTCGAGTCAGCATCCGTGACGATGCAAGTCTTGAGCGAAGTGATGGCCCAATTGCAGGCCTTGCGCGCAGAAGAGAGGCCGATCGTGAAGAGATGCGATGTCAGATCCAAAACATCCAAGCAGCCTTTTCAACGCCCACCCCGACAGACGGACCAACCATAACGAGCAACATGACGCAGAACGGCGCGTCCCACGGAACGGATGCGAGCGAACAAAAGCCAGCGAAGAGAAACCCACTACCCGATCCGCAACGCTTCGATGGAGCACGGAAAAAGTTCCGAGCCTGGCAACTAGAAATGCAGAGCAAGCTACGTGTCGATGGTGTTGCGATCGGTTCGCCGTCAGATCAATTCGCGTACATTTATGCGAGGCTCGACCAGATACCACAATCGATGGCTGCAGCCTTCTTCGAGAGAGGTGGCCCCGATGGCCGATTCGACCCCGACTTATTTATGCAATACCTAGTTAGCTGCTATGCAGATCCGAACGCCGAGCAGAGAGCCCTGACAAGACTTGAAACAATGAGACAAGGACCGAAGGAGAGTTTTGCGGCGTTCTTGCCTAAGTTCGAAAAAGAGCTCGCAGAGAGTGGAGAAGCCACCTGGGCGGACTCTGTACGAATCAAGTCGATGCTTGATGGTGAAGTTGTACCGCGATAACGTCTCAGCCCATCGCGCCTGACGTTCGCTCAGTTGCTGCTTCTTGGTGAAGTAGCGTAGGTTGAGATGATCTGTCCAAACGGTAAAGGACTTTACACTCCTCAATTCGGCGTCCCAATGCTCGAGGCAGCGAATGATCGCCAGCAGCTCTTTGTCGTGGATTGGGTAATTGCACTCCGCCGGTGCGTTTTTCTTGGAGAAGAAGGCCACAGGCCGCATGATGCCGTCATCGCCCTTTTGCGAGAGCGCCCCTCCTGTGACATAACCGGATGAATCCGTCTCTACGATCGTCTCTCTATCCGGATCCCATTGCGCGAGAATCGGGGCGCTGGTCAGGAGTGACTTCATCTCTTCGAACGCCGCCTCGCACTCCTTGGACCACATGAAGACCGCATCCTTCTTTGTCAGCGCCGTTAGGGGCGCAGCGATGTTGGAGAATCTGGGGATGAACTGCCGGTAATAATTGGCAAAACCCAGAAAACTTCTGACGCCCTTGACAGAACGAGGTTGCTGCCACTGCTGAATTGCCTGCACCTTCTCCGGGTCCACGCGGATACCCTTTCCGGCTTCGACGATGAAGCCCAGGTACTTGACACTCTTTGCTTCAAAGTCACACTTGTCGATGTCAATCTGCAGGCCTGCATTTCGCAATCGCGCAAGGACCTGCTTGACTTTGTTTCGATGATCGGCGAGCGAGCCGCTCGAATAGATCAAGATGTCGTCAATGTAGGCGGAGCAGAACTCGTCGAGGAAATCTCGCAGCGTGTGGTTGATGTAACGCTGAAACGTTGCCGGAGCACCCGTCAACCCGAACGGCGTGACAAGCCACTCGTATAGTCCGTATCGTGTCCGGAATGCCGTCTTCCACTCGTCTCCCTCCTCGACGCGAATTTTGTGGAATGCCGCGATAACGTCGAGTTTGGTAAGCCACTTGGCCTTGGACAGCGACCGCAGAGTCTCATCGATCAGTGGCAGAGGATATCGGTCTTTCTTGGTGATGGCGTTCAAACCTCGATAGTCCACGCAAAACCGCAGACCGCCACCGGGCTTCCGCACGAACAAAACTGGTGCTGACGCCGGAGAACTGCTCGCTCGGATGAATCCTTTGTCGAGTAGCTCCGTGAGAGTCTTTCGTAAGACGATGAGTTCCTCTCGTGACATGCCGTACAGCGGCCCCCACGGGGGCTCTTTCTCCTTGCCATCGGGCATTTTCTCCAACTGAATCTTATGATCACATCCCGGTCGACGTGGTGGGAGTTGATCCGCTTGGTCTCGGTCGAAGACAGACAGGTACTCGTGGTAGTGACGAGGCAGCTTCTCTCTCGGGTCTGACTTCTTCCTCGGAGCTAATGCCTTCTCGATGTCTTTTAGACTTGCGGAAAAGATCCGCACTCCACCGTCTCGATGCCTGAACTTTCTTGCTCGGCGAATCATTCCGGCGAACACGAACGCCGCCTGTCCTCGTATGTTGCATCGTTCCTCCTCCCTCGGGTTTCGGCCTTTCACCCAATGGTCGTGCGTTCCGATATGCAAGAGGTTCTGGGATGATCGTAAGGTAACATCCTCTTGGTTCAACCACTTCTTGCCCAAAAATCACAGGATCGGTTTGGTCTCGCACGACGTAGAAAAATGCTCTTTTCTTCTGGTACCCGTCGATATCGAAGTCGAAGTAGGTCACGGCACAAATGGCCGCGGGTGAGAATGTGTTGACCTGCTCCAACGCTCGAGGTTTAATTGCAATACGCGGTAGGTGAAGCTTGCGGGCAAGGCGCTCACTGATGGTCCCATAGCACAGGCACCCACAGTCGACGAAGGCCGTAGTGAAATGCTCTCGATTGATACCGAAATTTACGTAGAGGCCTTCACAGTCCATCTCGTCCTTCTGAGTTGCCCATTCAGCCTCAGCCTTTGCGCGCTCCTGACGGCGATTTTCGTCAGGAGCTACTCGTTTTCCGAATACTCGTCGGAAGCCTCATCGTGAGAGCTCTCAGCGGGCTCCTGGTGCTTTGCTCTCGAGCTCTTCGTCTTTTCCTCGACACGAACATTCTTCTGCCGCTGCTGTCGCTTGTTCTTCGAGCAGTGGGCCGCAATGTGGCCGAGTTTTCCGCACTCATAACACGTACGTTCCTCCAATGGGACGAAATGGTTTCTCTCCTGGGGTTTTCCTACATCTGTCAACCGACTCGCTTTTACGGGCTCCCAATCCATCCGATCCTCGTGGAGAGATGGAGGCGGCGTGACTGCAACTGGTGTAGAGACTGGTGACCGGAGTTTCTGTCCTTGAGGGCGATCTTTGCTGGGTGACTTGACGTCTAAGTTCTTGTTGTTCGTGTGCTGGTTGTAGAATCGCAGATCCTCGAGGTTGGCTCCAAGATTTTGCAAGGCATTGACAAACGCAGGATACTCTCTTGGTAGGTTTAGCTGACCCGCGAGATGGGTACGGAGTTCTTGGTTGATGACACGCTTCAGCGTGTTGATTCGTACAGAGTCCGCCCAGGTGGCTTCTCCACTCTCTGCGAGCTCTTTTTCGAACTTAGGCAAGAACGCCGCAAAACTCTCCTTCGGTCCTTGTCTCATTGTTTCAAGTCTTGTCAGGGCTCTCTGCTCGGCGTTCGGATCTGCATAGCAGCTAACTAGGTATTGCATAAATAAGTCGGGGTCGAATCGGCCATCGGGGCCACCTCTCTCGAAGAAGGCTGCAGCCATCGATTGTGGTATCTGGTCGAGCCTCGCATAAATGTACGCGAATTGATCTGACGGCGAACCGATCGCAACACCATCGACACGTAGCTTGCTCTGCATTTCTAGTTGCCAGGCTCGGAACTTTTTCCGTGCTCCATCGAAGCGTTGCGGATCGGGTAAAGTGGGTTTTCTCTTCGCTGGCTTTTGTTCGCTCGCATCCGTTCCGTGGGACGCGCCGTTCTGCGTCATGTTGCTCGTTATGGTTGGTCCGTCTGTCGGGGTGGGCGTTGAAAAGGCTGCTTGGATGTTTTGGATCTGACATCGCATCTCTTCACGATCGGCCTCTCTTTCTGCGCGCAAGGCCTGCAATTGGGCCATCACTTCGCTCAAGACTTGCATCGTCACGGATGCTGACTCGACCGAGCCATCTTGAGACTTACTAGCTTCCATGGTAGTAGAAGCTTTTCTCCG
Source organism: Hirsutella rhossiliensis (assembly GCF_020360975.1). Taxonomy (NCBI): domain Eukaryota; kingdom Fungi; phylum Ascomycota; class Sordariomycetes; order Hypocreales; family Ophiocordycipitaceae; genus Hirsutella; species Hirsutella rhossiliensis. The sequence goes on along the minus strand of NW_025408676.1, from coordinate 2,509,754 downwards.
AGTGCTACACGACTGGAGGGCGACTTGATCACACAGCAAGTCTTACCGTACTTGGAAGGGATAATCGACGACCGTCGAATTTTATCAACGCCTCACGGGCTCCTTCCTACACGACTGGACGACCCGTACAGGGCTTCTGGTCCAGCTGCTGCCGTCCACACTGGGAGCCAAGCAGCAATCACAGTACACGCTCGACCGCACGCCGTACGGAGAGCAGATCGACGCTCCTTGTCCTTTCGTCGGACGATTGGAGCTACGCGACGCGAGCCGAGCTGGCTTTTGCGCCGTACACACACGCACTTTCGTCGCGGGCGTCCCAAGCGAGATTGTCCCAAGCTACTGCCACCTTGCGTACCCACAAAGGGAACTGAACAGCGCTGCCAATTGATTGCGATCAAAAGGCTGTAACGATAAAAGGCAGCTTTAGGATAATGTAACGGTCTCAACTGAGTGTGTTGACAACTAGCTGAGCGACTGCGACGAGTATCCTAAAGCTAAGGAGAAAAGAAGAAGAAAAGAAAGAGAAAGATCTAGAAGGCGAAGAGATGATGATGATGATGATGTTTATTTCGCCATTGACGATAGTCAGAGGCACTGCGTCAGACTCGCTAAGCCTAATCTAGAGTTGTCAATACTCGGCTCCGAGCCCAAGGAATTCGTCCCGATCTAATGCCTAAATTTCTCTTACATCCTTCAATCCGTCTCTTGCTCATTTGACCTGTCCCTTTCCAATTCTGGAGCCTGTCTGATGAGGTACAGACCACTCTCCTCCGCCGCATTTGACGAAGAGTCCACCTGCCTTTAGCCGTCCGGTGTAGCTAACCTACCAAAGGCGAAGAGAGTTCTTGAGCGAAGCTCAAGAACGCGAGTGGGGCTTGGTCGAGAGTGGAGCCGAGACCCTCACGGGCTCAGCCCGTTACAGTTTTTGTATCATTTTTTCGCGCAGCGCGTTAAACAAATGTTTTGAAAGCCAAATAAATTATCGCTGCCATTTCTTACCCGACAGATGGCCATTCACCTTCGTTCAATTAGTCTCTAGTATCACTTCTTGGAACTGAGAATCATGGGGTGGAATAAGCCTAATAAAGACAGGCCAGGCCGTTGGCCCGCTTCCGTCGCTGGGCCCAACTACTGATTTTTGCCTCGGTGTCCCAGGGCTGAGCACATCGTGCAGCGATTACGAGAAGCCACGGAATGGGCGCAGGCTGCGATTGCGTCAGCGCAGGAGCAGCAAGAGAAGAATGCCAATACGCGAAGACAGCCGTCGGATCAATTCAAGCCTGGAGACAAAGTGTGGTTACGGCTTCGCAGCATTCGCTCTGACAGGCCGTGCAAAAAACTTGATTGGCTGTCGGCCAAGTACACCGTCCTGGAGACTATCGGATCACACGCGTGTAGACTGGATACGCCCCCGGGAATACACAATGTGTTCCATGTTTCGCTTTTACGATTGGCAGCGGAAGACCCTTTACCGTCTCTGACGTCTGATGACTGTCGACCACCTGCAATTTTGACGGACGAAGGTGAGCTGTGGGAAGTGGAAGAGATCCTGGATGAGAGGAAAGTCGGCAGAGAATGGAAAGTGCTGGTGAAATGGGTCGGATGGATAGGCCCAACGTGGGAACCGGTCAAATATGTGGCTGACACAATAGCTTTTGCCAAGTATGAGGAAACACATGGGAAAGTCGGATCAAGACGACCTCCTACGAAAGGGAGGAGAAGGAGGGGGTAGTACGGGCGACTGTAGGCCAGACTGTCTCAAAATAGTACGCGGGGTATTGTAACGGGCTGAGCACGTGAGGGTCTCGGCTCCACTCTCGACCAAGCCCCACTCGCGTTCTTGAGCTTCGCTCAAGAACTCTCTTCGCCTTCTAGATCTTTCTCTTTTCTTTTCTTCTTCTTTTTCCCCTTAGCTTTAGGATACTCGTCGCAGTCGCTCAGCTAGTTGTCAACACACTCAGTTGAGACCGTTACAAAAACGCAGGAGCCCATCGCCGAGGCAACAATCCCGTTGATATTTTTCAAGAACTTCCTATTGTTCGGGTCCTCTTAGTCATTGCTGTTGGTACAAGGCAAAGGAGCGAAGATAGGGTTGTCTCGGCATAACCTAGATATTCTATCGCACGGAGGATGAGCAAGTGAGCATAAAGATCAGGGACTGGAAGACTCTTGATTCTTCTAACTTCTATCTAGAGCGTAGCATGGGCTGCATCTTTATAGGCGATGCGAGTGAACGACTAGAACCTGATGGAAGGTTCTGTGACTGTTAAGCTGGTGACTACTGTGCGAGTCAGGGTTTCAGTCTGTTGGAGGCTGATGTACCCTGTGTGACATAATTATTCTATTCGGACTTGGTATCCATGCCGAAATGGCCCGATCTTCCCATCTCCTTTTCCCACGCTACCTGACCGAACTCATCCACGACGAGCTCTTCGGCCTCTTCCAAGGCCCGTTTGCCCCGGAGATCGTCTGTAGACGCCCAGGTTGGCTTCCAAATGACCTTATATTCGATGGATCCGTTCCATGCCTTTCGTACCTCCCCCAAGCGTAAGAAGTCGTATTCCTGAGTGGTGCAAGTCGCAATGCGCTTCTTTTGAACACGATACGAAACAGAAGCAGCAGCGCGTGGCGCAGACTTCCTCTTACGTCTGCTTCGGCGCGGCTTGGTTACCTCGGACTTTTTACAAACTGTGATCGATTCGGGAAACACCTGCTGCACGTGTGATGGGCACTCTGGCTCGATCATTACGTTCTCTGCAAAATACTGTAAGAACTGCAAGTGCAGGTTGTCTGCGAGAGAACTCATAATACCTTGATTTGCTAAAACGCTACGCTGATGTGTCTTAGTTTGCTCACTGACGACCCTTTCGCACTCTAAGGAAAGTGACTGAAGACGGTTGGCGTCCATTGTTGGGCCTATGGTAGGTGCTGGGGATTGCGCGAGGCATGAGGTTGTCCCCTGCATCAATGTTTCTGGGCCCGTCGAATTGATAACCGGAGCGCCAAACTTGACGTCGGGGGTTTCATCAGGCTCCGAGATGGTCTGAATGGGTTCACTTGTGCTTCCTGATTTGCTGCTGGAACCAGAGTTGCAGCTCCTTGAACTGGACGGCGAGGGAGACGGGGTCGAGGACGGGAAGTTCCACGTGACTGCAGAATGGTGGGATGAGTGACCTTGACTCGGAGAGGGCCAGCGGTATGTCTTCTTCAGAGTTATCCGGTCCATCTTCACAGTGGTCACGTAGGAAACAAAGATATGGAAGAGAAGTGTTAGATGGTGAGGAATCCGGGGAATCCGGGGAATCCGTGACCCATTTATAGACAATCTGAGCCCCCCATGCCCTCAGCTATTGAGTAACGAGAAGAGGAAGACGGGGGCCAGCTTTGCCGAAGTCATCACTGTGACGTATCAGTGCCTCCTTCCCAAGGCGCAGCCCTTCCACCCACCTTGAGAGTCGTGGGCGGTAAGGGACAAGCTGGGGACAAGCCGGGGACAAGCCGGCAATGCCAATAGCCCCCCTTGTCCCTTTTCCACTCTCCACACTCTCTTCCCTCTCAATGGTCACCAGCCCCTCCCTCTTCCTCCACGAGCATCGCTTCTCCTGCCCCGAGTTGAGTTGCATCGCAAAGCTGCAGCAGAGTGAGGAGCAAGCACCCAGTCTCAGTGCGCGCCCGGGAAGCAGCTCGTCCAGGTAAGATCACCGGACCACATACCCCATAAACGTCACCTTTAGAATAGTCCGTCGTTGGGCGCCCTGGCACGAGCCGCGGCGAGGAAAGCTGTGTACCCGAAACTCGTACGATTCGACATAGCCTGCGAGGTTGAGGAAGGATCATTCTACCTTCATGCGGACACTGGAACAGAGTGAACCAAAATGGTGTTCTGTTGAAGTCATGTAGGTAACAGTACAACTTGCAAGGCGCGTTCTGTCCCTGAAGAATATGTCGATATGACTCGCTCGCGTAAGTCAACTTCGAGAGGAGACGAGGGCAAAAATTTGCCCATGAAACGATGTTGGTGCTCATGTACGGGTTGCTGACTTCAAACTTCAACGCATTTCTTCCGCCTCAGTAGAGTCAACAGCTTTACTCAACGACTCTACCTATCTCTTAGGGCGTAAGTTTGACAAGGTAGAAGAAACGACTCTCAAGCTCTACCCCGACTATAGGGCTTCAAGTGGCCAAAGCGACTTACACTACTGTCCGCTACCCAGAGCCCGCTCAATGGGTGGTTATCGCTCTTGGGTGAAAAATGGCATACCTACGCTACGGCCGAATTATCAAAGTGTTTGATCTCTCATGTTTATCAATGGTGGAAGCTCTCATAAGCTACTAAAGCATACTAGTGTTTGTCCTTTCTGTGAAAGGCTGGCCCGGAGTTTATTCAACAAGCAGGTGCCTAGGTGTTGTCTATCTAGAGCTAAGGAGGAAAAGAAGCTGAACTCGAGGCGTAGCCTCGAGTGCAACTATATTACCCTTCTCGGAATGTTCTCGCAGCTTCTGGGTCCGCGGGCGGCCGGTGTTGCCACCGGGCACGACCCACCGGACCCGGTACAACCGGGTCCACCAGCCAGGCACAGCCCGTGACATTATTGTCCCCTCCGACCAGGTCGGCGTCTGCGGGGTTCTTGCGTTCCTGCCAGCGTCTCGTACCTCTCCTAGGGCCATCATTGGTCTTGATTGGCCCGTACTTGTCCTCGAATGCCTTCATCGCAATTGTTCCTTGCAACCACTCAACTGGCTCCCAAGTCGGCTCTGCGTAGCCCGTCCATCGCACTAGTGCTTGCCTGAATTCCCCTCGTCCGCGCTTCTTCCATCTCGCGCAGAGGATCTCGTCGACATCCCACAGATCCGTGCCGGACTCATCTTGTACCGGTGGTGGCTGTGCGTCATCTACCTTTTGGCCAGGAGCCGGATCTTGATGCGCCCGCCGCAAAAGGTCAACATGAAATCGCGGGTAAATTGAGCCACGAACATCGAGCTCAACAACGTGCGAACTAATTACCTTCGTGACTGTGTACTTGTGATGCAGCCAGTCGAGCTTCTTGCACGGTCGTGGCGATCTGTAGTTTGCCATCGAGAGCCACACCTTGTCACCAACTTCAAATCGCTCCGCAGGCTGTCGCTTTGCGTTGGCAGCCTCTTCTTGTTGTTGCTGTGAGGAGGCCATCACTGCTTGCATGTACTCATTGACCTCCTGCAGGCGACTGAGTAGGCTATCAGCTCTGCTTTCCTCTCTATGCCTCGGTGGCTCTTCCGATTCCTCGACGCTGATGGGATCGACGTGGTAACCATGCTCAGCGAAAAGGGGCTGATCTTGGTCGCTGCGGATTCACGATTGTTGAGTGCCAGCTGCGCGGCGAGGGCAGTTCTCCCCAGTCGTCCTGCACGTACGACACGTAGGCTCTCAGGTAGGCCTCGATCTCCTGGTTCATTCTCTCTGGCCCTCCGTCCGTCTGAGGATGATAGGCCGTGCTCAATTTCTGCGTGACACCTGCAAGACGGCAGAACCTCTTCCAGAACCTACTTAGCCAGTTGCTCCCGCGGTCGCTGACGATGGACCGTGGCATTCCGTGAAATCGGTAATGACACTGGAAAACGGTTTGCACACTGCTCAGCTTCCATGTTGTCCATCACCTCGAGGTCACAGCCTTTGTCAGTCTGTCCACAATCACCCACAGGTACCTTGCCTTGCTCGGTCCAGTAGGCGGCAGATCTGTGATGAAGTCCATGGACAAATGGCTTCGGGGTCGATCTGGAATCGGCAGAGGCTTGAGAAATCCCCTTTTCGACTGGCGCCAGATGTGTGCTCTGCCGCAGGTGTCGCAATTGGCTACGTACCGGCGAACCAGCTGGGACTGCCCAGGCCAGTAGAATCGCCGAGCCACAATAGCCAGCGTACCTTCCCTGCCGGGATGACCGGTCGCAACAGAGTCATGCGACTGCTGCACAATGCGGGTTCTCAACTGGTCTTTCTCAGCTTCCTCCTGGTTACCCTCCTCTCCGGATCCACCCGGCACCCAAATACGGTCTCTGAATGTCAGCCTTTTGCCTGCGTCGATCGCACATTCTGAAATCTGGATCTTCAGGCCCAGCGAGGGCGGGAAGGCACGCTCGCGATCGCGGACTGCCTTATAGGCTGCCCGGAATATCGAGTCCTTCGCCACCGTTTCGTCCCAGAGTTGCTGCAGGTCCGCTACCTCGAAGACCTTCATCTTCGGCAGGGTGGATGCCTCTGAACAGTCAGAACTCATCGCGTTGATACATGCTCTTGTCGATGATGGAATGGCACTATCCGGTATCAACTGTATCATTCTTCCTTGTTCCCGCTCGTCGTCAATGCCCTGTGGCTTGTCTTGTTCACGGCGGGACAACGCATCAGGCACGACAGCCTCGCTTCCCGGTCGATACTCGAGCTTGAAGTCGAACTGGGACAATTCGGCTGCCCAACGGCTCTGCCGTTCCGTGAGCTTCTGGCGTGTCATGAAATACTCCAGGTTGCGGTGATCGGTAAGGATTGTAAATGGGCCGCAGCTCCTAAGTTCGGCGTTCCAGTTGTCGAGACATCTCATGATGGCAAGCATCTCCTTGTCGTGAATGGGATAGTTGTACTCCGCTGGCGAAAGTCGCTTCGAGAAGAAGGCGCATGCGTGTCGACGTCCATCTGGGCCTTCCTGCGACAGGACGCCTCCCAATGCGTAGCCTGAGCAATCCGTCTCCAAAAAGGTCGGGAGGCTCGGGTCCCACTGCTTGAGCACCGGTGACTCGCAAAATCGTCGCTTCAGCTCCTGAAACGCCTCGTTCTCCGCTCGTCCCCAATGAAAGGCAGTTCCTTTCTTAAGCAGGGCATCCAGAGACTGCGTGATCTTGGCATAGTCGGGGATGAAGATCCGGTAATAGTTGGCGAAGCCCAGAAAGCTTCTGACACCCTTCACCGTGGTCGGGGCCTCCCATTCGCGGATGGCGCGCTGCTTTTCGGGGTCGCAGGCGATTCCTTTCCCTGCGTTGACGATGAACCCAAGGTATTTGACCTCTTGTACCGAAAACTCGCACTTCGCTGGGTCTAGGTGCAGCCCAGCGTCGGCGAGTGCTTGGAGAACTCGTCGCACCTTAGCCTCATGATCCGCCTTCGAACCGCTCGAGTAGATCAGTACATCATCCAGGTACGCTGTGACAAAGTCGTCCAGCCATTCGCGCAATACACTGTTCATGTATCGTTGGAATGATGCCGGGGCGCCGCTCAGGCCGAAAGGGCACACGAGCCACTCGTAGAGCCCAAACCTCGTGCGAAATGCAGTCTTTCCCTCATGTCCCGGAGCCATGCGGATCTTATGGAAAGCGGCCACCACGTCCAACTTGGTGAACCACTTAGCCTTGGCCAGATTCTGCAGGGTCTCCGCGATGAGGGCAGTGGGTATCGGTCGCGCTTGGTGATTGCATTCAGCGCTCGGTAGTCGCAACAAAATCGCAGCCCTCCATTCGGCTTCCGCACGAACAGCACCGGCGCGGCAGCCGCTGAGCTACTCGCTCGGATGAATCCTCTGTCCAGCAGGTCTTTCAGGGTCTTTCGCAAGACCAACAGCTCTTCTCGTGACATGTTGTAGAGTGGGCCCCACGGAAGGGTGGCTCGTTGCCGTTCTTGTCAGGCTGCAGGTTGACTTCATGATCCACACCCGGTCGATGTGGCGGCAGCTTCATTGCCTCTCCTGGTGAGAATAGGTCGCGGAATTCTTTCAGCACTTCTGCCGGGACCTTCTCGCTCGGATCGACTGGCGGCTTCGGCTGAAGCGCCCTCTCTATATCCGACAAACTGATTGCATGAATCGAGATCGCGTTGCACTTCTTGCGTCTCTTTGCGCGTCGACACTCCGCCGTGAATACGGCTGCCGACACGAGTCTTGCGCTTCGAATCGCGCGTATCTTGGCGGGCTCTTCCTGCCCAATGAGGCGTATCGTCACACCTGCCCTCCCATGGTACATTCGCTGCTTGGCAGCATCGTACACGACGTGATTTCTCTCCATCCAAGGCCGGCCGAGGAACATGTCCTGGCCCAGGCTTGGGATCACGTATGCAAAGACACGTTCGTCAAATCCAGCTGTCTCGACCACAACAGCCACGACCCTGGGGATATGACACTCTTCGCTGACTCTGAGAATCCCCCAATTTCTCGTGGTTTCGAGTCGACGAAGGGTATCCGCAGCTTCCGAACAAGGGCTTCGTCGATCACGGCATAGCAGTCACATCCACAGTCGACAAGGGCGCGTATTCGATAGCCTCGGTTTACCCGCGCGTTGACTAATACAGTCCGACTATTCATTCGTGGCTTGAACGCTTCCCAGTCCCGGATGTCTGCCTTTGCAGGCCCCGGCGCCCGCTTTCGCCCCGGGGCTAGTCTTTTCCCGCCGACTCGTCCTCACTGGATGCTGCGGTTGATTCCGAATCATCTGCGGCATCGGGCTTCTTCATGCGCGCAGCTTTAGGTCGCTGTTGCTTCCTTCGCCAGGAAAGACCACCTGGGCTGGGCAGTCCACGATAAGATGATCCGTCCGACCACAGCGATAGCAGCGGCGCTCATCCTTCGGCTTCTTATCGACATGTCGACGACCCTTCGACTCGTGGCCAATACGGTTGATGTCCGTCATCTTAACATCTCCGTCGGGGTCCTCCGGTTCCTCCTTGGGTCGTTGCCTTGGTAGCTGTTGAGGCGTCCGCTCAGTCGACGTCGGCTGCCTACCGGGTTTCAGTCTCTCCAATCTGCCCGCAATTTCCTGAACTCTCGCAAGCCATCCCTGGTAGTCGTCGGGTAGGACGGCTGTGACCAAACTCTCTTGGAGGCGTGCATTTATTGCGTTCTCTAGAAATACGATCTTTGCACTGTCCGGCCAGTCTGCTCCCCCGGCTTCAGCTAATGCCTGTTCGAATCCGGGAAGGAAGGACGCGAGAGGTTGGTCTTCGCGCTGCCGCATAGTTCTCAGCGTGGCAGCAGCGCGGGATTGGATGTTGCTGTCCTGGTAGGTTCGGTCGAGGTATCGCATGAACTCTTGGGGTCGTAGCTACCCCAGGGCCTCCCGCGGCGTAAAAGGTAGCGACCACTTGCTGTGGTCGCTCGTCCAAACATGAGTTGATGAGGTACCAAAGTTCGCGATTTCCACTGTAGTAGTGTGCATCAAGGTCCAGCTTGTCTCGCATCTGCCTGGCCCAGGCGGAGTAGCTCTTCCGTGAGCCGTCATACTTGGGTGGGTTGGGCAACGGTTTCCGCATTCCAGTACCGCAGGTTTTGGGAGGGCGTGCCCAAGCCAGGCGTGCTCTCGCCCAATCCTCGTGCCACTGGCGGCGATTGCAAGTCGGCGCTCTGCGGCTGCGCTCGCCCGAGTTGCTCCATCAGCAAGGAAAGTTGGTCCTGTAGAGGGCTGAGAGTCGCATTGACCGCTTCTTGAATGCGTTGGTCAATCCATTGCTGCTGGAGACTTGGGCTCTCACTCTGCTGGTCCATCCTGACGAGCAGTCTGCAGCTTGCGGTATTTAGAAGGAGCTCTAGATATGTGAAAGGCTGGCCCGGAGTTTATTCAACAAGCAGGTGCCTAGGTGTTGTCTATCTAGAGCTAAGGAGGAAAAGAAGCTGAACTCGAGGCGTAGCCTCGAGTGCGAGCTTATATTACCCTTCTCGGAATGTTCTCGCAGCTTCTGGGTCCGCGGAGCGGGGCCGGTGTTGCCACCGGAGCACGACCCACCGGACCCGGTACAACCGGGTCCACCAGCCGGGCACAGCCCGTGACACTTTCTGAGGCAACCTCTTCGCTTTGACAGTCTGACTTGGCTCCTGTGACTCTTGGAGGAGCACTGCCGTCTTTTTTGCCATCGCCAGACCTATTGAAATCCGAAGGCGTTCTCCTCACCGCAGGCGGATATAGCTTCTCCTGAATCGGCAATCAGCGTTGGGACTTGTCTGCGAACAGGTCCACCCACGAGGTCAATAGTAGCTGGGAAAGACGAATCGTTCGTAGAATTATAGTCATAGGTTTTAAGTTTTCGTCGCACAAGTATGTAGACGTCAGCATCATATCGACGGCTTATTTGGTGGCATCTCTTCATAATACGTGACGTCGCCCTTGAAAAATTGTCCCATGTTCTGTCTCGCTTCGATGCCGGATTCATTCCCGATATTGTAGACCGTCTAGATTTCAGAGCTTTCGCCGCCGTCTTTTCATGGATAGCGGTCTTTAAAACCTTGCTCTGCAACATTAAGTAGCCATTTGCTGCTCAAGGTCGCCATGACCTTGTCTATATGTCGGCTGTGCTCACTACCTAATGCCGTAGTACACACTGCCTGCTAAGATCTGCGTTTTTCAACACAGGTGATTTAAGCAAGTGGTCCGGGCATTCCAGGCAACACAGCCAGAATAAGCCAATGGTACATACGCAGTAACATGAATCCTGCTCTTCTTCGAAGGTATGACTTCTCACCACACGACGGCTATGCACCATTTACGCTGCTTGTTCATTCGCTATACCATAGTTACCCCACAGTTATGCAATGTCGGTACAGCTGGGTATAATTGTGAGGGTTTTGTCGGACAGTAGTGTCCCACACCTCGCACGCGACAGCGGTTGATCTTTGTGGCATCAGTCGCTTCTTGTTCTTTAGATAATTCTCATCAATTGACTAATGCCACAAAGATCAACCGCTGTCACGTGCGAGTGTGACACTGCTGTCTGACAAAAGACCAAGACAGAGCTGAAGAATATGTGCTTCGCGTATATTCTATCAGCTCATCATCTTGGGACTGTACTGTAGTCATTTTTACGATCATTAAGTCACTCAATAGCGACCGTACGTGCGGGAACCTGTCGCACGCCTAAAAACCTGGGGCACTGATCATTCAGGCTCCAGTGGCAATCTTTGGAAGAGAACACCAAATTGTGCAGATATCCTCTGGCTACGTATTCCCCTTGTGAACGTGGGGAACTCTAATTGGAACCACGGAGCGAAAGTGAAGTGGGGGCTGCGATGCGCTGGCAGAGGCTGTCTCTACAGTGGTCGGGCATAAAGGAACAAGGGAAAATCACAAGCTCCTGTCGGAGGTTCTTTAGAGATCAACAATTGAATCACTGGCTCCCGTTCTTCACTCTCTGTTTCGTTGTGCTTGTGCGCCTCACAGAACCATGGGAGGAGGGAGCTATTTCAAGATCAACATGTAGTACTGAGTGCAAAGTATAGCCGTATCACGCTCCGGTTTGTATCGGGCCGGCCACCATGCAGTTCTACCATATATGTTGCAGGTTTATGCGAAGCCATCGAAAGAGCACAGTTGTATTCTTGGCCGCCTCTGGTGGCAGGTTACGAAGGGCAGTATCCAACCAGCACCGAATCGAAGCGGTCACAATAAGTCGCTGGCCTTCAAGCGTATACGTCGTACTGTCCTTGCTGTGTAGGCAATTCTGTCCCCAACAGGAAGTAATAGGTATGAACCGGCGAGGTTAAAAGCTGCCGAGTAAAGATTGACGAGGTTTAGAGCGGCAAGGTTTAGAGCGGCAAGGTTTAGCGTGGCAAGGTTTAGCGTGGCAAGGTTCGACGCGGCAAGGTTTGGTTTGATGCGGCAAGGTACCACAACCAAACCCAACTGGTGCATTCGCGCTAACCTCACGTGTTGAGCAATATGTACAGTAAAGCCCGGACGACGCGATACCTGGATCACAATGTACCTTTGAAAGTGATGAAAGAGTGAGTCTATGTAGAGCAGCTTCAAGTGCATGCGCCCAGACCGCGGCGTCCGAGGTTACCTAGTAGAACGGACCAGACTTTCTGGCCGGCATGAGTGGTGCGAATCGGATGCACTAGGTACCGGTACACTGCCGCCTATTTGGAACCATGAGACACTTTTGGCAATCTCCGCATTCCAAAGTCCTCAGAGGATCATATGTAGACAGGATCTGTTCATGCTAGGGGACGTTGGCAGTCGGGGAGCCATGTACGCTATTTTCAGCGTGTTTGGGCTGCTGTGTTGCGAGACTGCCGAGAAAAATGGCCGCAATGGCCATCATTCTTAATCGTCGACAAGTATGTATCTCCTATGTACGAACGAGCTACTGTTAAGAAAACAGTAGCGCGATACTTCGATGTGGATAATATGCACCGTCTATTGACCCAAAATCTGGGACAAGTTTATACTTTCGAAGGCGGACGCTGTACCTGAACCCCCCCTGTATGTATGTAACACCATAGCAGGCATTTCCCTCCGTCTCTAGCGAACCCGACATGAAGGCATTTCAGAAGCAAATGGTTTGCCTGCTACTTTTGCGCGTCCCGGCCTTGAACCGTCCATCCCTTCCTGACTCCGTCCCCTTGCGATGTGGTCAACTTAGTCACGGTTATTAATAAGTGTTGTGTGCTGCTTGCATCTGGCTTTCACCAGGCTACTGGTTGTGTGACGCTTCTTTGCTCGCATTGTGTGTCGCTGCACCCTCGGGATACTGACACCGTTCATTCTGAGATGGCCCCCGCTATGGTCTTGGCACTTGCTTTGGCGGAGTTTGTCAGTGCCCAACGCCCACTGCCGCAACCTCAAGCCCGCAGTTCAGGCCGAGAAAGGCGTTATCCGCCTGGCTCGCATGCCATGGGCGCTGGGGGTGTCGAGTCGTCCGCCCTTCGAGAGAGTGAGTTCAATGTCGCCATCGGCTCCTCAATGAACAATACTGGCTGGAGCTTCTCTGTATCTGCGCAGCCCGCGGCTGGCAGACCAATATATTCCCCCTCCGTCTCTGAGATTCCAATTTCGACAGTCCGGACTGCAAATGACACCTCAGGAGCAGCTTCACAGGCGTGGAGCTCGTTTGGCGGGGATGTCCAGGGCGCGAGCAGATCGACTCTACAGCCTGCTAGAACCAGGAAGCTGGATACACCGAGCCAAGAGCTGAATCCACCAGGCCGGTTTACAACTCTTACTAGCTTTACAAGGTTCGATACTCCTAGCATTGTTTTTTCGCTCAGGCTGTCCGAGTCAAAAAGCCAAGAAGGTGTAGTAACAAGGGGTTATGTCAGCCCAACCCCTTCAAACACCCGGGTTATACCGTCCACCTTTGCATTCGAGACCTCGGAGTCGGGAAACCAGGTCGATTCAACAGCAGGCTTGGCAGCATCAACAACAGCTGAAAAGCTCAACTCATTGAGACCTCCAGAGCCCTGGACTGCTTCCGGTTCGAGAACGATCATTGTCCCGAGTTCCGCCAGCCCCAAAGCCCAAATTTTCACCTGGACAGGTAGGATGGATGTGTCACATCATGAGCAAATGTCTTTGGTCCAATCAAGCGCCCCGTCATTTTCGGAAAAGCTTACTATTCCCGCCACTGTAAGCAAAGTGATTCTAGCTGACACACGAAATGTGTCGACAAACACCCTGGAAACGCCCATGACCCAGCCACAGCTTTCAGCAAGCAGGAAGATGCCCACAGCTTTCACGATTAGTCGTTCCGCTACAACAGAATCGACCCGGGAGTGGTCCACAAGATCAATATCATCCGTGCCGCACTTGGATCCCAATATATCATGGCAATCAGACATTCTAAGGCCGGCTTCCATACTTCACGTCTCCTATTCTCCAACATCATCGAAGGAACGCCTCAACTCCAATATTGCAATGCAAACAACGCCTTTGGACCTGTCTTCTGCTTTCGGTACCGCCGACCCCCCCCAACCGTACAAATCTATATCGACGCCCCTTAAAGGAGAGCCAATTTTCTCGTCGATAGTTTCAAGCTTGATTCCAGTGCTCTCAAGCGGTAGACCTATCGAAGCGGGCAATGCAACGCCCCGGCTAAGATCCACCACAACTAGTTGTTTTGCAAAATCTTTATGGGATTCTACTGCAACCAGCCAAGTTCAACAGGGCGTTCATTCAAGGGCTAAGCCAATCCCGCACATCGGAGGAGGTAGTGAAGGATTTTGAACAAGGTGAGATCGTCCTGTGCACGGCAAGTTTCATTTGCTAATGAATCTCAGTTACGGGCAAAAAAGCTCGATACATTCCCATGCAGGACTGCAAATCTTTTAACACCCGTGGGAAAAGGTTTTTGACCACTGTTCAGCAGATGTTCGACTACTGCCAGCAATGTGGCGGATTGTACTTCGGGGCGCAACCAAGCATCAGGGAGGCTGTTGAGCTAAAGCGTTTAGCTGCGGCGGCGCAAGGTCGGCCTCGGGAAGATGCGAGACTGCAATCCATGAAGGAGTTTTTCCAGGACCATTTTGGCGGGAAGGAGTTCTGAGGAGCAATCCAGCACTACTCGTGCCCGCCCCACTTAATTCAGCCCGAAGGGCGTTTGCCTTTTTGCCTTGCCTTGAGGAACGTTAGTGCCTTGAGGAACGAGGAACGAGTGACGAAAGGTTCTTAGGGTTCCTCCCCGGGGAGAAAAAAAATTCGCCATGCCTTGAGGAACGAGTGCCTTGAGGAACGAGGAACGAGTGACGAAAGGTTCTTAGGGTTCCTCCCCGGGGAGAAAAAAAATTCGCCATCGATTTCCCCCCCGCAAATGCCGCCCTCTGATTCGCTGGCGTTCTCGCTTTTGATTCGTCGGTTGTTCTTTTCTCGCTTTTGATTCGTCGATGTTCTCGCTTTTCATTCGTTAATAAATAAAAATAAATAATGCCCTGCCCCTTGCTGCCCTTTTAGTTCCAGCTGCGCAGTTCGCTTCCAACGCCTCCGTAGACCATACGCCGCCGCAGACCACATAGAGGAAGGTGCCCAAGCCGGCCCGGCTTCTAACTCCGCCATAGACCACACGCCTCCACAGACCACCCCCTTCGCCCGTCCTCCTGGCCCTTAACCTACACTCCTTTTACGTCAGAAGTGTGGAAAATGCAGGGCGCCTGCGTTACCTGCGGAGCCAGTCGGCCGCCTCCTGTGTTGTCTGCCTGCTAAGCTCCTCTAGCCGGGCCTGCGCTGCCGTCATCTCCTCAGGCACCCGGTTCCCCACTAGGTCCCGCTCCGCACCTCTGATACGAGCATGATGCCGTCGAGCGTCGGGCACCGCGACAGCTGCACGTATAGGCTATACGGGTCGCACGACGACGGCACCGCCCTCCCCTCGACCGTCGTCATCCTCGCCCCCCGCAGCTCCAGCGCCACGCGCTCTGGCGTCCCGCCCTGCACCTTATAGTCGGTGCAGGCGAAGGCCGCGGCGCACGGCAGGCCCCTCCGGCTGACGTCGTTGCGCTGCCATGGCCGCTTCCGCTGCGCTGTGATCTTGACGCTGATGGGCGTTAGCAGGATCGTCCCGGCAGGCATCCCGACGAAGTGGAAGTCCTTGGTCGTCTCCGAGGCCAGCACGATGCCCGCCGGCGGCCCGAAGTGCATGATGAGCTCCGCCGAGACGCGGTGGCCGGGAAGGCGCGGTCGGGGATGACGTCCACCGCCGTGTACCCGGCCCCGTTCACAAGCTTTAGCCCCTGGTGCGTGTTCTGGTTCACGACGACCGGCATGCCTGGCACGAAGAGGAAGACGGCCGGCACCGGCGTCGCGCTGTCGTCGCCCTGGCCTAGCATTAGCACCGCCTCCTCTTCCGTCGGCACGCCGTCCCTCCACTTATGCTCGGAGAGGAAGACGCGCGCCGCCGTCCGCCGCCTCTCCCGGAACGCGAGCGCCGCCTCTAGCGCCCTTTGGCTATATCACCAAGTTCACGGTCGACAACAAGACCCGTTCCGGAATCAGCTACCGCAAGCACGTGAAAGGACATATCGTCGTCTTTCCGAACAAGGTGGACGATCTTGTTACCACCGTTCTTCCCCATCCCTTGCTGCAGACCATTGAGAATATCCACGTCTCTTGGAGCGGTTCGGCTAAGCCTGGCTCCGCAGACGTCAGACACCTGCTTCAGGTGCGCAAATCTCGAGTGGCGGCCGCCCTGGCGTGGCTGCAAAGGAACAACCCACTTTACGAGAATATCGCAATCGACCAGGCAGAGATGGATGGCTGGCGGTATGCCGACGGCTCCACTGTTCCGACCGTCATCATGGACCGCATGCGAGGGAGGAACCGTCGACCGTTGAGAGGACTCAAACTGACCACATAGTCCCGGACACTGATCGAGGCTTGGAGGAAAACAGTTTCAGAAGCATCGATGAAATTGTGAGCTCGATCGATGGCACCTTCGTCGACGAGTCTCGCGACTTGGACTGTACTCTATCGACTGAGCAGACTCGACCCTCTCCTGGTGAGCTGGCGACTCTTGTCCCCGACTCGGCTGCCATCGGCCAGGAAGTGGAAACCATATGTGAGACGTCTGCATCCGCCATGTTCCCTCTTGATGGACCGGCTGCCTTTGCGGATACCGATAAGCTGTCGTTTGTGGCGGGCATGGCCAACGCCAATCCGGATCCACGTGGCCGCTCTATACCATGCGTTATGCAGGTCCAAACTACGGGAGATCAGCCGTTTGTCCGAGTAGAACGTGGTGCGGACTTTGCAGACAACCTGCACGAAGATTTCTTCCCTCGAACATTTCCCAAGCTTTTTCCGTGGGGAAGGGGCGGCCCGAAATCGAAGGGCGACTCGAGTCGTAGCCGACAAAGCGACGCTGCCGACCGTCGTCCGAATCACTCGCTTAGCTACTGGGCCAGATACGTATTGCAACGGCATGGAGGCCGATTCGCCACCCATCCTGTCTTTTGTTTCTTAGTATTCAACACCCTCCTTCGCTCCTCTAACCGCCGCATCAGCATGGTCCGTGTCGCTAAAGATTCCTTCCACAGGCTCGAGCAAGCGTATGCGAACTTGAACGAGGACCGACTGAAGAGAGCCGAGGCGGAGATGCGGGAGACAAGGACCACGTCGGACCCTGACATATCGGTCTTGCTTCGCGAGCTGTCGATTTTTGGCCACGCACAGCCGCTCTCGAACGAATCCCGTTTGCTTATGCGGAGGAAGATACAAGCTGTTAACATTTGGGCCGGTATGCCTGCAGTTTGGATTACCATCAGTCCCAACGACATTAATAATCCGATAAAGATGAAGCTTGCCATTCATAGGCTGCACGATTATGACTCTGCAAAGGAGCTTTTGGCCGATCTCCGTGAAAAGTACGACAGAATCGCCCTCAGCACCATGGATCCGGTCAGCTCGGCCATCTTCTTCCACCGAGAAATATCCCTATTCTTTGACAAATACGTGAATACAGGCCGGGAATCGATCTTTGGGAAGATTAGCCACTACTACGCGACGGTGGAGACGAATGAGCGAGGCAGCCTCCACTTGCATGGACTCCTCTGGCTGGAGGGCAACATGCGGTTACCGAACCTGATGGACGACATGGCCAATCCCGCGGAAGAAGCATACCGTGCCCAGGTGATCCGGTATGTGGACTCTGTCTTTCATGAGTGTTTAGACGAAGATGCCGGAAAAGCCGTGCGACAACAGAGGAAGCCCATCGATCCCGTGGAGGAGGTCATGACCAGCACCTCGGCTCTCACTGCGGCCTTCGAAGACGAATCCAACTTCATCGCGTACTGTTGCCAAGTGCACTCCCACACGTACACCTGCCTCAAGTATTCTCTGAAGGGTGTCATCGAACAGGGGGCAGATCAACAGAGACGGACAGCCTGCCGCTTCAAGGCACCGTGGAAGATCGTCGAGGAGACAGGGTTCACAGAGGATGGTCTGCTTCAGATCCGGCGCAATCACCCGCTCGTCAACCGGTATAACAAGTCATTGGCGGTCGGCCTTCGCCACAATCACGACGTCTCGATGATCTTGACCAAAACCAAGGGCCTGGCCATGGTGTACTACATCACGAACTACGCCACCAAACTGGATACGCCGATGTGGAGGCGCATTGCTCGCCACCGAGGTTGCCCGCCAACTCCGCGAAGCCGGTCGTCCGACGTCTCGCGCACCAGATCCCGCCCTGCCCGACAACAGGCAGCAGGCAGTGTTGAACGAGAGCCGTCAATTCCTGATGAGAACGGCAAATCGGATCTTCTCCGAGCGACAACTCTCGGCCGTAGAGGTCTGTTACCACCTCCTTGGATATGATACCGACTTTACCAACGTGCCGCATTGGTCTTTCCTGAACCTGACGGCGCTCTATTGGGCAATCTTTCGCCTATGGTCACATCTCCGCCATCAGGCCGGCGAGCTGACGGACGCTGAACAGCCCGCGGAGACAATCCGTCTGAGGCAAGGAGGGCGAACCCTTCTATACCTAGACGCGTATGCGTACCGCGGCCATGTTCTACGAGACTTATGCCTGTATGACTACATGTCAATGATTCATTTGGTGCGTCGAAAGGTCGGAGTGAAGACGACTCTCATATTTTCTCGATGGCCAGGATTCCGACTGTGACGACTGGATCCAAAAGCTTCGACGGCCCGACCAGTACGCCATCCCGATCTTCCAAGGATACATCAGCGACGACCATGAGGACGATCACCCAGTCTATATTAAGCGGTACGCTCTAAACCCCGGCACCGTTTTGGCTCTATCTGATAGCCCGTGCAGAAATTCGGTCCTACACTTGGCGCTATTCGTCCCTTGGGAGAAGTTTATTTCTGAGAGCCAAGGCGACATAACCGACATATGGACGACGCATCGATCGGGGCTTTGTCCCCGCCTCCGTTTCCATGTCTCCAACATTGGTCTTTTGAGAAAATCTGCCGAAGACGCGCGCAAGGACGCGAAGCTCTGGGCCAGTCGGTCGGAGGGCGACGACACAATTGACGTCGAGTACCCACTTGACGACGGCCGCGATGAAGAAGAGCCTCCAGCGCTGGCTCATCGTCAGGCCTACAAAGCTCTGCTCCAGATTTTGCGAAATGCCGTGCAGGATACGGACGCCACAAAAGACTCACCCGTCCTTGGAGGTCTAATACACGATCTGTGCGAAGAGAACCCGGCTGAAGAAGAGCAACCTTTTGTCCAACGTCAAGAGGATCTGTACCGGAATATGCCCGATCAAGGTGACGCCTTGTGTCAATTCCCCATATCTCGAGACGATGTCCAAGCAGCGGCCAAGGCCCAACAACTATTGCATCTTCGGATGCTGGACGATATTGAGGGTGGTTCTCAGGGCACCGTACTATCCACGAATGGCGCCGACATTGACGATACCCTTGCTCGCTACGGCGATATGGAGTCCGCCGCTGCGCTCCCGGGCAGTGACCTCAATGAACAAGGCCCTCGGATGCTTGTCGACGTCAGTCCGGTCACTAGCTTCGTGGAGATGGGACACACCACCGCGGCCAGCTTTACACTGAACTATCTACAGACCATGGCCCTTCAACTCGTTTGCCTATTTCTGGACAGGTATACGGCCAATCCGGACTCAGCGGGTCAGCATCTTCAATACACCGGCGGGCCGGGTGGCACGGGAAAGTCGAGGATTATCGATGCCCTGAAGGGCGTGTTCGCGGCGAGGAACCAGCCGCATCTTCTGCAGATAACCGGCACGTCGGGCAGTTCGGCGGCCCATATTGGCGGCACGACCATCCACTCGGCCTGTGGGTTAGATTCCCATCGCGATCCAAACAAACCGCCTCCCCCCTTCTCGGAGGCGAAGAAGTGGATCTGGAAACAGAAGCTGGTACTCGTGATTGACGAGGTCAGCATGCTGGGAGGAGCCACTCTGCACAACGTCAGTCGTCACCTGCAGGCACTCCGTGACTGTCCGGACGAACCGTTTGGCGGCATGCCCGTCGTCCTACTGATGGGAGACTTCTACCAGTTCGCCCCGTGCGGAGACAAGCCTACTGATCATCAGACCGCCGGACCGAACAGAGACCCCCCTGCGACAGGCGACCATCTCTCACCACAGCGGCTGCAGATTGTGGCATCTGTTCAAAACCGTGGTGCTCCTCGAAGACCAAGTCCGCGCACGCAACGATCCCCAACTCCGTGCACTCCTGGATCGAGTTCGTAACGGGCGCCAGACCCATCAAGATCTGAGCTTGCTCAACGCCAACATTGTAGGACGCTCGCAAATCACCTTCCACGATGGTTTGCGCGCTATAACGCCGCTGAACCGCACCCGGTGGGCCCTCAACATGGAAGCTGTTGTGGGCTGGGCGCGCTTCAACAAGCGGCACATCCGTATCTTTGTCTCGACTCACACCTGGCGTAGCGGCGCGCTTTCTCCAGACATCGTAGCGCGAACCGTCGGACAAGGCGACGACTCTGCCTGCAAAGTCCCCGGCGTCTTCTTCTACGCCCAGGGCATGCCCGTGGTTGTCAACAAGAACGTCTACACTGGCCTGAAGGTTGTGAATGGGGCCGACTTTGCTGCCGTGGACGTAGTACTCGATCCCAATCACCCGGGATACTGCTTGGCCAATGACGTGACCATCCACTTCGGGCCACCACTCGGCATTCTTCTGCAGTCCGAGGAGACGAATGCCTTGGCGATACCGTCCCTCCCTGTGGGGACGGTACTCATCCGCCCGATGTCACATATACTTGACTCGACTAACTCTCACTTCAAGTTCTTGTCCGCAAGATGCACGCGACGTGGACTGCCCGTTGTACCAGCGTTCGTTCTCACTGATTACAAAGCCCAGGGTAAAACGTTTGTAGAAGTACTCTTGGAGCTGCGTGGAAATCGTCTGACCAATGGCGAACCCTCCAAATGCGATTTCACGAGCCTCTATGTTCAACTGTCCAGGTGTACTACGCTCCATGGCATCAAACTCCTCAGTCCCGTGAGATACCAGGATTTTATTGACAATACGCTAGATCGAGCCATGCTTGATGGAATGCGCAGACTCACAAACTTGGCGGCGCAAACGAGACGGGCATATGAGGGTGGCGATTTAGAAAAGCAGTGACACTGGTCAATCCGATCGTTCACATGTACGCCTTTTCGTGCGTGGAAGAGTCACACCTGATAAGGTGACCGGGCCGCACGCCAATCATCCGGATCTCGCTCCCCTCCCTTCCCAGGACGTAAGCGCTTTTGCTCCTCACAATAATTTACCCACCATTTCTCGAACGCCTGGCGGCTGTAAAGCCATCTCGGCGGCCCTTCTCCTTCCCCGAACAGGTCGAGGATATGGTCGCAGAACATCCACACTCCTTCAAGATGCTGCGGATAAAATGGCCTCCTGTCCTTGCGCGCGACCACGACGGTGCCAACTTGTGACTGCCATTCTGGAGGTGCAAACCCGGAGTCGGCATCAATATTGAGGTACGTAGCAATCTGGTTGTCGAGGTCTGCCTCGTTGACGGACTGAGTCCCCGTCCGATAGAGGACCAGCGGGACCTCGATGAGCGCTGGGACGGAGGGCACCGACTGCGAAAACATATCATGATTCGCAGGGATTGTAGTGGCAGACCAGAGGGGAAACTTGCGTTTCTCGGCCTCGCATCGGACAATGACAGCTTCGACATGCCCCGACTTGCTGTGCGTTTCCCTCAAACCTGACGTACCCATCGGCGGCGAGGCATGCGTGGCCGGCGGGGTGGGTTTTGCCGCTGGCGCTTGCTGGGGCGATGTCTCTGGCTCCGAATCGGTGCCGATGTTGTCCCACTTTGAGTAATCAATCGGAGGCATTGGGTCGATTCTTGAAAAATTGTTACCCTTCACTGCATAATTCGCAACGGTTCGGACTCCTTCGACCTTCAAGATGATGGCTCCTGAAAAGGCTCCATTACGTCCTTACCCCGCCCTAAGCCTATCGTGTTGTGGCGGGGTAAAACGGCGTCCAAGCCACACTATCGGGAGCAAGCCTCATCTTTCCTTTCAACAGACTTGTCAGTGTCAAACCAAACCGAATGCTTCAGTCCCGTTCCTCAAGGCATTGGCGGACCCTGCAAGGGGCCGGTCTCCTGTGGGAGACCTCGTTACGATACATATGGTCTCGTGCACACGTGCCTTGAGGAACGAGGAACGACGTGACGAAAGGATCTTTCTTCCGCCTCTTTCCCCCGCAAACCTTCCACCCCCCTACGCACGGACCGCATGCCGCTCCGTGCCCACAAGCCACTTTCACCGCCACCTGCGGCCCGCTCCGGGCCCACCTTCTTCCTGCTGCCCGCTCCGGTCCATATCTTCCTCGCCGGATTCTTACTCCCGGCCGGCCGCCGGTAACTGCTCCTTTTTTTTGTCCCCGTGCACGATGCCGCGAGAACAGCCAGTCACGGTTTCGCCCGAAGAGGTTCGGCGCACCTTGGGGGATCTTGAATCGCACAGGTCCCGTCGGCGCCGTTCACCGCTTGTCAGAGTTCCCCACGACGAGATCCTCCGCGTCTTGCAAGATATCGACCGCCAGCGCGCTGAAGACCGAGCCCGCCACCGTGAAGCTCAATACAAATATACCGCTCAAGCGCAACCGCCAACTAATCCATCCCCGAGACGACTCGGAGAAGAGCAAGCACCTTCCACTCCACCCCGAACGCAGCCAAGGCGCCCCTAAAGACACACGCAGCCGCCGCCCACTCCATCACCGAAACGACCTAGAGAAGAGCAAGCACCTCCTACTCCGCCTCCGACGCAGCCAAGGCGGTCCCTCGAAAGGCACCCGCAGCAACCAGCCTCCCCGTCGCCGAGTAGACCTAGAGCGGAGCAAACGGTTCGTTCTCCGCCGCCCACGCGGCCTAGGCGCTCCCCCACGAGGCCCCGACCTACGCGAGAATCCGTTCAAGATCAACGAGACTCTGTCAGGTCTACTCTATATCACTATAACGCCGCTTTCCGCGCCAAAGAGCAGGCGTCATCAACAAGATCCTGGTGCGACGAAGTTCCACTTGCCCTTCAGGTAGCGGCTACCAAATCGTTCTACCAAGCGTTCACGGACGAGAGGACGTTGCCGATTTCCCACTGCGTCTTCTGCTACAGGAAGACCCCGCCTTGCGAGCTCTCGATCATGCCGTGGAGGGGTCGATTGTCGCCCTCCCTGCTGCAGGCGACCAGGACTATCCAGACGTGTGACGCTTGCCTTCCGCCGCACGAGCGCGCAGGAGTTGACGTTTGCCGCGAGTGTCGCGTCAGCTTCGACCGTGGACGCCTGCCCAAGGCCTGCTCGGTCAACAACATGGCCATCGGTTGTGAGCATCGGTACCCCGACGAGCTTGATGACCTCTCTCCCGTCGAAGAGAGACTGATTGCCCTGCATGCGCCTTTTGGCTATATCACCAAGTTCACGGTCGACAACAAGACCCGTTCGGGAATCAGTTACCGCAAGCACGTGAAGGGACATATCGTCGTCTTTCCGAACAAGGTTGACGATCTGGTGGCCACGGTTCTACCTCATCCCTTGCTGCAGGCCATTGAGAACATCCACGTCTCTTGGAGCGGTTCGGGTAAGCCTGGCTCCGCAGACGTCAGACACCTGCTTCAGGTGCGCAAATATCGAGTGGCAGCTGCCCTGGCATGGCTGCAAAGGAACAACCCGCTCTACGAGGATACCGCAATTAACCAAGCAGAGATGGACGGCTGGCAGTATGCCGACGGCTCCACTGTTCCGACCGTCATCATGGACCGCATGCGAAGGGAGGAACCGTCGACCGTTGAGAAGACACAAACGGACCACATAGTCCCGGACACTGATCGAGGCTTGGAGGAAAACAACTTCAGAAGCATCGATGAACTGGTGAACTCGATTAATCCCACTCTTGCGGCTGAATCTTGCGATTTAGACTGTACTCTGTCCACTGAGCAGACTCAACCATCCCCTGGTGAGCCGGCGACTCTTGTCCCCGACTCGGCTGTCATCGGCCTGGAAGTTGACACCGTCTGTGAGACGTCTACGTCCGGCATGTTTCCCCTCGACGGACCGGCTGCCTTCGCGGATACCGATAAGCTGTCGTTTCTGGCTGATATCGTCAACGCCAATCCGGTTCGACATGGCAACTCTGTGCCGTGCGTTATGCAGGTCCAAACTACGGGAGATCAGCCATTTGTCCGAGTAGAGCGTGGTGCGGATTTCGCAGACAACCTACACGAAGATTTCTTCCCTCGAACATTTCCGAAGCTTTTTCCGTGGGGAAGGGGCGGCCCGAAATCGAAGTGCGACTCGAGTCACAGCCGACAAAGCGATGCTGTCGACCGTCACCCGAATCACTCTCTTAATTACTGGGCCAGATACGTATTGCAACGGCATGGAGGCCGATTCGCCACCCATCCTGTCTTTTGTTTCTTAGTATTCAACACCCTCCTTCGCTCCTCCAACCGCCGCATCAGCATGGCCCGTGTCGCTAAAGATTCCTTCCACAGACTTGAGCAAGCCTATGCGAACTTGACCGAGGACCGACTGAAGAGAGCCGAGGCGGAGATGCGGGAGACGAGGACTACGTCGGACCCCGACGTGTCGGTCTTGCTTCGCGAGCTGTCGATTTTTGGCCATGCACAGCCGCTCTCGAACGAATCCCGTTTGCTTATGCGGAGGAAGATACAAGCTCTGGACATCCGCGCCGGTATGCCTGCAATCTGGATTACCATCAATCCTAACGACATTAATAATCCGGTAAAGCTGAGGCTTGCCATTCATAGGCTCCACGATTATGAGTCTGCAAAGGAACTTTTGGCCGATCTCCGTGAAAGGTACGATAGAATCGCCCTCAGCACCATGGATCCGGTCAGCTCGGCCATTTTCTTCCACCGAGAAATATCCCTATTCTTTGACAAATACGTGAACACAGGCCAGGAATCGATCTTCGGAAGATCAGCCACTACTACGCCACGGTGGAAACGAACGAGCGAGGCAGCCTCCACTTGCATGGACTCCTCTGGCTGGACGGCAACATGCGACTGCCGAACCTGATGGACGACATGGCCAACCCCGCGGAAGAAGCATATCGTGCCCAAGTGATCCGATACGTAGACTCTGTCTTTCACGAGTGTCTAGATGAAGATGCCGGAAAAGCCGTGCGACAACAGAGGAAGCCCATCCATCCTGTGGGGGAGGTCATGACCAGCACCTCGGCTCTCACTGCGGCCTTCGAAGACGAATCCAACTTCGTCGCGTACTGTTGCCAAGTGCACTCCCACACGTACACCTGCCTCAAGTATTCTCTCAAGGGGTTGCCGAACAGGGTGCGGATCCACAGGGACGGACGGCCTGCCGCTTCAAAGCACCGTGGAAGATCGTCGAGGAGACAGGGTTCACAGAGGATGGCTTGCTTCAGATCCGGCGCAACCATCCGCTCGTCAACCGGTACAACAAGTCACTGGCGGTCGGCCTTCGTCATAATCACGACGTCTCGATGATCTTGACCAAAACCAAGGGCCTGGCCATGGTGTACTACATCACGAACTACGCCACCAAACTGGATACGCCGATGTGGAAGCGCATTGCTCTCGCCGCCGAGGTTGCCCGCCAACTCCGCGAAGCCGGTCGTCCGACGTCTCGCGCA
Source organism: Hirsutella rhossiliensis (assembly GCF_020360975.1). Taxonomy (NCBI): domain Eukaryota; kingdom Fungi; phylum Ascomycota; class Sordariomycetes; order Hypocreales; family Ophiocordycipitaceae; genus Hirsutella; species Hirsutella rhossiliensis. The sequence goes on along the minus strand of NW_025408676.1, from coordinate 2,484,421 downwards.
CCAGATCCCGCCCTGCCCGACAACAGGCAGCAGGCAGTGTTGAACGAAAGCCGTCAATTCCTGATGAGAACGGCAAATCGGATCTTCTCCGAGCGACAACTCTCGGCCGTAGAGGTCTGTTACCACCTCCTTGGATATGATACCGACTTTACCAACGTGCCGCATTGGTCCTTTCTGAACTTGACGGCCCTCTACTGGACAATCTTTCGGCTATGGGCACATCTCCGCCATCAGGCCGGCGAGCTGACGGACGCCGAACACCCCCCCGAGACAATCCCTCTGAGGCAAGGAGGGCGAACCCTTCTATGCCTAGAAGCGTACGCCTACCGCGGTCATGTTCTACAAGACTTATGTCTGTATGACTACATGTCAATGATTCACTTGTTGCGTCGAAATGGTCGGAGTGAAGATGAGTCTCACATTTTTCTCGATGGGCAGGATTCCGACTGTGACGGCTGGATGCAAAAGCTTCGACGGCCCGACCAGTACGCCGTCCCGATCTTCCAAGGATACATCAGCGACGACCATGAGGACGATCACCCAGTCTATATTAAGCGGTACGCTCTAATCCCCGGGACCGTTTTGGCTCCATCTGACACTGTGTGTAGAAACTCTGTCCTACATTTGGCGTTATTCGTCCCTTGGGAAAACTTCATTTCTGAGAGCCTAGGTGATATAACCGAAATATGGACGAGGCATCGAGCGGGCCTTTGTCCCCGTCTCCGTTTCTACGTCTCTAACATTTGTCTTTTGAGAAAGTCTGCCGAGGACGCGCGTAAGGACGCGAAGCTCTGGGCCAGTCGATCGGAGGGCGACGACACAATTGACGTTGAGTACCCACTTGACGATGGCCGATACGAAGAAGAGCCTCCGGCGATGGCTCATCGTCAGGCCTACAGAGCTCTACTCCAGATTTTGCGAAATGCCGTCCAGGACACGGACGCCACAAAAGACTCACCCGTCCTTGGAGGTTTAATACGCGATCTGTGCGAAGAGAACCCGACTGAAGACGAGCAACCTTTTGTCCAACGTCAAGAGGATCTGTACCGGAATATAGCCCACGATCAAGGTGACGCCTTGTGCCAATTCCCCATATCTCGAGACGATGTCCAAGCAGCGGCCAAGGCCCAACAACTATTGCATCTTCGGATGCTAGACGACATTGAGGGTGGTTCTCAGGGGACCATGCTTTCCACGGATGGCGCCGACATCGACGATGCCCTAGCTCGCTACGGCGATATAGAGTCCGCCGCTGCGCTCCCAGGCAGTGACCTCAATGAACAAGGCCCTCGGATGCTTGTCGACGTCAGTCCGGTGACTAGCTTCGTGGAGATGGGGCACACCACCGCGGCCAACTTTACACTGAACTATCTACAGACCATGGCCCTTCAACTCGTTTGCATGTTTCTGGACAAATATGCGGCCAATCCGGACTCGGCGGGCCAGCATCTTCAATATACCGGCGGGCCGGGTGGCACGGGAAAGTCGAGGATCATCGATGTCCTGAAGGACGTGTTCGCGGCGAGAAACCAGCCACATCTTCTGCAGATAACCGGCACATCAGGCAGTTCGGCGGCCCAGATTGGCGGCACGACAATCCACTCGGCCTGTGGGTTAGATTCCCATCGCGATGCAAACAAACCGCCTCCCCTTCTCGGAGGCGAAGAAATGGATATGGAAACAGAAGCTAGTACTCGTGATTGACGAGGTCAGTATGCTAGGAGGAGCCACTCTGTACAACGTCAGCCGCCACCTGCAGGCACTCCGTGACTGTCCGGACGAGCCGTTTGGTGGGATGCCTGTCGTTCTACTGATGGGAGACTTCTACCAGTTCGCCCCCGTGCGGGAAACAAGCCTCCTGATCAACAGACCGCCGGACCGAACACAGACCCCCCTGCGACAAGCGACCATCTCTCACCACAGCGGCTGCAGATTGTGGCATATGTTCAAAACCGTGGTGCTCCTTGAAGACCAAGTCCGGGCCCGCAACGATCCCCAACTTCGCGCACTCCTGGATCGAGTCCGTAACGGGCGGCAGACACAGCAAGACCTCGACTTGCTCAATGCCAATATCGTAGGACGCTCCCAAATCACCTTCCATGATGGTTTGCGTGCTATAACGCCGCTGAACCGCACCCGCTGGGCCCTCAACATGGAAGCTGTCGTGGGCTGGGCGCGCTTCAACAAGCGGCATATCCGTATCTTTGTCTCGACTCACACCTGGCGCAACGGCACGCTTTCTCCAAACATCGTGGCGCGAACCATAGGACAAGGTGACGACTCCGCCTGCAAGGTCCCCGGCGTCTTCTTCTACGCTCAGGGCATGCCTGTTGTTGTGAACAAGAACAATAACATCTACACTGGCTTGAAAGTTGTGAATGGGGCAGACTTTACTGCCGTGGACGTAATACTCGATCCCAATCACCCAGGATACCACTTGGCGGATGACGTGACCATCCACTTCGGGCCACCGCTCGGGATTCTTCTGCAGTCCGAGGAGACGAAAGCCTTGGCGATACCGTCCCTCCCGGTGGGGACGGTACTCATCCGCCCCATGTCACATACACTTGATTCGACTAACTCTCACTTCAAATTCTTGTCGGCAAGATGCACGCGACGTGGATTGCCCGTCGTACCAGCGTTCGTTCTCACTGATTACAAAGCCCAGGGTAAAACGTTCGTCGAAGTACTGTTGGGGCTGCGTGGAAATCGTGTGACCAATGGTGAACCCTCCAAGTGCGATTTTACGAGCCTCTATGTGCAACTGTCCAGGTGCACCTCGCTTCGGGGCATCAAGCTTCTTGGTCCCGTGAGACACCATGATTTCATTGGCAATGGGCTGGATCAGGCCATACTTGATGGAATGCAGAGACTCAAGAACTTGGCCGCGGAAACGAGACGGTTATACGAGGACCAAGATTTCGAAAAGTAGTGGCAGTATACTAGGTAGCCATCCTGATAGTTTGACCTTCCGTATGTCGGGCCACGATCGGCCAGCTTCTACTCGATCTGCGGTGCTGTCGACCAATCAAGCCTATCCCTTCACCGACCAAGCACGGCTGCTGACATGTCCATCATGTGTGACTCCATTCCCTCTGCTTTACCCTGCTCCATTGCGACCATCATTTGCCTCATCGCCGTCCCACTTGTCCCGCCCGGAGCTCGACCATACACGGACTCAGCAAACATCCGAAGCTGCATCGGGAATCGTGAATCCCCATATTGCTCGATGATATCGCTCTTTTCCACCGCGCTTCGTAGGTCGTGCCATTGCGATGGGGTCATACCGAGTGTCTCACTCTTTCTTCGTCATTGCATCCCACCATGGCGGCAGTAAACCGGGACAACGCTCGACGCGCTCCAGGAAGCGCTTGAAGCCACGCAGCCCGTTGCCGGCACCACCATATATGCTATCCGCGTCTGCTTCGCCTTCAATGTTGTACATGTCCTCAGCGCGCAGTCGGTAAGCGTCGATCAGCAACCCGTAGACATCTCTTTCCGATCGATCATGGAGCCAAGTGCGATTTTCAAGACGCGTGAAGGGCCGGGCGACGCCCTGTTCCAACCCCTTCGGAGGCGACAAATTTGCCGTTGTAGGCCCATCTTGAAACGATGTCGTGGCATCGGCCTGTTTGCCACAAACCTTCTTATGGACCTTCCAGTCTGCCTTCTGGCAATCCCTGGAGCAGTACGGCGTGGTGGAACATTTCGCGCACCTCTTGAGGGCGACTTCAGGCGGCGACTTCTTGCAGCTATTGCACTCAAGGGCCATGGTGACCTAATTCCCATAACCAAATCGTGAAGATTGCGTTCTGAAAAAAGGTCGAATCAATTTGAAGCTCATTTTATGCCGCAGGGAGAAGATGGGGGGTAGCTTAGGCTTAAACGGGTAAGGTGCTGTAATGGGTTCAAGCAGCCGCACTCCCACCTCTCTTCTCCAACAGACTTGTCCAAGAACCAAACCGAATGCTCGCGCTCGGTTATGCCCAACTCTCGTCCCGTTCCTCAAGGCATTGGCGGACCCTGAAAGGGGCCGGTCTCCTGTATCGGCGCTGCGCCTTGACCAGCCACACTACCCCATTTTTTCGTCTACGCAATAGCCAGACTGGTCTACTATTTAGTCACCCGTGGGGCTTAGGTGTTACGCATTAATGTATTGAAATGTCAGTAGCGTTTACGTCTAGGCCCTATAGGAGAAATCCTCCGGGTGAAATACACATACATACACATACTATTTAGTCACCCCCTATTCATACACACCCTAGCCATCACTACTCTTGTGGGGGAAAAGCAAATGAGAGACGATACTCGGCCCTCTTGAGCGGATTCATCCATAGAGCGACTCGCCAATCTGTTGAATCTTCGGGCCGCGCCGCTGAAGGTTTAGGTAAAGAGGTTTCTTCTGCCAGAAGAACAAGATCTTCTGGTCGTCATGCCAGCTCTCCTGCTTGTGGGCCAACTCGAAATCGAAACGGTAGAGAAGGCGACAAATGATTAACCTCATCTCGGAATAGGCCAAGTTCTTGCCGATGCAATCTCGTGGGCCATAGCTGAATGGCTTGAAGACGGCCCGCTTGTCTGCTGCAAAGCGCCCCTCGTATCGAGGATGTGTGGCTGGCAGCCATCGTTCTGGGATATACGACTCGGCCTCGACGAAGTTGGCTGGGTTCTGGAAAGTAGCCCATGGATATACGGAAAGATGGGTCTGATAGAGAAGCAAAGACGTCAGAACAAAGATTGTCAAGGATCGCATCAAAGAAAAAGGGTGTCTCGAGAATTGAAAGCCGGACTCACCCCTGCCGGCACAAACTTGCCGTCCACCATATCGCCAGGAGACTCGGGTAGCAGTCTCGGCCGCGGGCGGATACATTCGAAGTATTTCGTTGATACAGGCCTGCAGATACTCGAGCGAGCGGGTGCTGACCAAGTTGATGTCTTCTTCGGATGCGAAAGCGGCGCGAATCTCGTCGGCGAGCAGGGTGTAGGCCAGTGGGTTCCGCGACAGGTAAAAGCAAAATCCCGACAGAGCTGTCGCCGTTGTTTCACTGCCGGCGACGACAAGTGCATGCGTATTCACCAGGACCTCGCTCTCGCTCATGCCGTCGCCACCATCGCGAGTCTTCTTCATCATGTAGGCTATGATATCCTGGTGTTCACCGGGTGGTTTCGGGCCGTGCTCTAGGCGAGCCTTGGCCTTGTCTTTGGCACCGGATCGGGCCCCGAGTAATACTTTTGCCAACGACCGCCGGCTGGATTTGCCGATGATCCAGCCGATGAGTGGGTAGTACTGAGAAAAGCGTAGAAGAAGTATGCCTTGAACGCCGCGAAAGATGGTCAGTACCCAGGGTGGTATCCGTTGTTCTCAAGCAGGAGAAAGAGTCGGAAAACACCAAGTCGCCAATGATGTCGAAAGTTGTAAAGTTCAGCCATTCGACAATGTTGATGCTTTGGCCCTCGTCGGCACGCCGAGAAAGGCGGTCGAGCATCATATCCACATACTTGATAATGACAGGTTCCTGCTGCGCCAGGGCAGCGTCGCTAAATGCATGGCCCAGCTGTCGGCGTTGTCGTCGGTGACCGTCACGAGAAGCGGAGACGAGAGCTTCGTGTTGTTCTATCGCACGGAGGATGAGCAAGTGGGCATAAAGATCAGGGACTGGAAGACTCTTGATTCTGCTATCTAAGGTGGGAAAGAGGCGAGATCTTTATAGACTGCCTGAATATGAGAATGGAAGGGAATGGTAGTGAATGGAAGCATCTGATCAGATCATCTGGAAGCCACCGATGCGTCGATGATGCCTCCTAGAAGTTTCTGGGGAAATGTGAAACGGACTGTGCGAATAGGGGGTCAGACTGTTGGAGGCTGATATCCTATGTGTGACATGTTCTTTAAACACGGGGGGTGTTTTCTGGAATTCTGCTTTTCCGCCTGGTCGACGGCCATAAACCTCTGGCCATCCAATGGAGCCGTCCAAGGAGACGTGATTTGGTCCGATTCGCACCGCGGGCCATACTTTGATGCAGTTTGGCAACATGTCTCACCCAAGTTCCTGGATGTAGTTGAGTATGCAGCGGGTAACGATGTAAGAGACAGATGCAGCGGTCCAGGAAACTTGGAAAGTGGATGGAACCAAATACGATAGATGCCTTGCGCTACGCCGTAGGCAACGATCTAGATCGCTGTCAGAACACAGCCACGTCAAAGGAGGACTACCCGTTGATCTTGGTGTGGGGCCACAGCAGCCCAACTAAGTGTCTTCGCCACTTAGTTGGCCCAAAAAATCCGGCACAGCCCAAAAAATCCGGCACAGCAGGGTCCTCAATTTGGGGTGCAAAATCAAGGGAAATTCTACGCTTCGCTTCATGGTGCCGTCAATGCGACTTCAAATAGCTAAAATATACATGTGATCAATAGCTGCGGATCACCTAAAGACGCAAGTAACAACGAAAAGTGAAAAAATCACGTCTTTGGGCCTATTTAGGAGCTGCCGCCTTCCAGTCGAAGAGATAGGAAGACCGCGTTTGTGAGTCCAAATAGACGTATTATGTAGTAATTTCGCCTGTTGTGCGTCTCTGAGAGCTATTTTATCCATACCTGTGTTCCTGGAGCGTCTGCTGTATCTTGTTGGACGATCGGGTGCGCGGTCGAGGGCATGGTGTATCGACTACCGCTTCAACCGCTGCTAACGGCGGCGATGAGGTATATTCTCTTGCGTGTCGAGTAAATTGTCCTCGTCTTCATCGTCGGCGCCATCCTCACTATGTTTGTCAAGATCGAGGCCTGTGAAATAGACGGTATCGTCACTGCCGGGCAACGACGACATATCTGTAAGTGGGCGAGGTCGGGTCGCTGCGCGCGCCCTGACATCTCTGGCGGAGTTATTTCTCTTCGTGGTATCATAGAAAAGGATTCCTTGGATGGCTCTTTCTAAACTCTAGCCAGGGCTTAAAGTTCAATGTCTTGACTCTGCCATTGACTAACTGCTTCTTCCCGACTTTATAGTCTTCTCGGATCTTCTGCATCTCTCCACGAACTCGTTTAAGATGCATCCTTATCTCCTGGCGCGTTTGAAGCCGGGTTTGCTTTGCCTGGAGCTCCTCATACTCCCGGGTGATGTCGGCCATGCTGGAGCTCGTGATAAACTCTCCGCGCGGCCTGACAATCTTGCCTCTCTTCATTCGATTCGCATACGCCTGGGTTCGGCTATTCTTATCGCTGACTATGCCTGGGAATGTGACGCCATCGCGATAGACTCGGTGTTCACTTTCGCAAGAACCCGCAAGTTTTCTCGTGATGGCGAGCTCATGAGGGCCCATACCGTTGCCGGATATCATTGAGGGCATCCGCGGCGACTTGGAAACGCGTCTCCGAGGGTAGGAGCGAGGCGTATGCAGGATTGATCGGCTGCTGTTGTCGTAGCTGCTCGTGGAGGATCTTGGTGATCACCGGCGCTGGGTCGACAGGAAAGAGGCCTGTTTTTCAAATGCCGCCATAATGTTATGCCGCGTGAAGCCAGCCTCATATACGTCCTGAAAAGCTGTGAGGAAGTTGACCCGCGAAAATGATATGTTGCCTTCTGCGAGCGACTTCGAAGCGCTTTCTGATGTGCTGACTTTAGTGGCTGGAATACCCCAACATCAAGCGGCTGCATGAGGTGGGTGGAATGTGGAGGAAAATAGCAATGATGATATCAAACTTGATACAATACTCAGCAAAGTCAAGGGTGGTATGCCCTGTAAAGCCATCCACAACAAGCAATCGGTAGATCTTCTCGTCGTCAGGCCGTTGGTTTGGCGGCGCCTCCACGCGACTCATCCCCATGTTGGGGCGCCGAAGATGCTCGTCACAGCCGAACCACTCTTCCAGCGAATTTCCTGACTGTTTTGCTTGCGCTGACGATGCCCAAGACCAGCAGTTGAAATGCCTTGCCCACTCAAGGTGTATCTCTGCGTTGGAAAAGCCAGTTGGCGACTGGGCAAACCGTACGCCTGTCATGATGTCGATGCCGGCCCAGTTGGTGGTAGGGTAATGTTGGAAAACAAGCCAGGGTGGAAGAGAGTCCCCCACTGCGTTAACTGAGGCAATTACCGTGCAGGATTCTCGGTTTGCTGGGTCTAAAACTCGGGGCCGGGTGCTCTTGACTCTAGTGGTGCGCGTGATGAGAACTTGGATGCGTTCTCGCAGGCACCCAATGCGTATTCCGGCCTCGTCTTCATTCCAGATCTCTGAACTGCCAATACGGTAGCTGGTGATGATTTCTCGAAGCTTTGAGTAGAAAATTCGACTTCTTCTACCCCGTGGGCTTCAAAGGACTTCGGGCTCGTTCAACTGCTTTGAGATACGTCTTCGCGATCGCAGGATGACTTCCACGCCAATTGTCAAGCCAACTTGACGAGACCGGGCGGGCATTGGGATCTCGACGCATTCTTATTGCATTTGCAACAGCTTCAAGTTGCTCTCTCGTGGCGGGCATGCCGGTGCGTTCCATCCACTGTACATACGCAACCAGGGCGTCGTCTTCGTCCTCCGTCAGCGCCAATGGACGCCCTGGAGCACGGGAAAGGGGTTTCTTATGAAATTAATGGCTCTCTGTACGGATGAGCTCTTCACATTGTAACGGATGGCCGCATCTCGCACGGAAAGAGGCGTTCTTTTTGGTGTTGTTGAGCGACGAACATCGGCTCTGGGGTCGCGACGAGACGCCAGAACGGCTTTGCTGCCTCCAGGGTAGCCATGTTATCTGTCATAATGTATTCCGGCAAAAGATACGTAAATAAAGTCAAGTTGCGCGAGAAAACGCGGTTGAGATGCATAGGGTTGACGTTTTGGAGGTGGGCTGCTGTGCCGGATTTTTTGGGCTGTGCCGGATTTTTTGGGCCAACTAAGTGGCGAAGACACTTAGTTGGGCTGCTGTGGCCCCACACCAAGATCAACGGGTAACTTAGTGCAGTTACCAGCAAGAATAACAGGCCAAGAGTGTGCAAAAGGTTGCCATCGTACTGCCAAAGGCCCCGCCAGGAATCAAAGCCGATCTTGCTGAGGTCGGTAGAACTCATTGCCGAGGAAGTTGCAAAGAGTTGCTAATAAGCGGACAAGAAAACTGTTAGCTTTCGAGAGCCGAGTGACGAGACTCTCCGCTCCCCAAGGTGCGTCATGGCTTATATAGACTACCGTACAGGCCATCTCGCACGGAGTCGAGCCCGGTACCCGCGGTGTGCAAGTGACGCGACATCATTGGGCGCAGGCCACTACCGTAGAAATTCAACAAATTCGTTTCACTTTTTAGCGCTTGGGCCGGGGAGCTCCCCACAGGTTTCAGCCCCACCAAATTTGTATACGAAAGATACCTGGCCGTGCCGGCGTTGTGCGCTGAGTTGTCAGACTGGCAGAGGCGGGCCCGGCTAGATGTACATTCTGTATACAAATTTGGTGGCGCTGAGACCTGTGGGGAACCCCCCGGTCCAGGCGCTAAAAGTCGAACGAATTTGCTGAATTTCTACGGAGTACGTACGGTATGCGTGTTCCTCGTGTCTCAGGAAACGGGTCGAGAACTACCCGTAGTGGAACACGTGGACCAATGACGACTTGCAACCCCATGTTACCTATGCAGACCAGAAACATCAAAAGCACCATTCATAAACAGGAACATAAATCCATCACAGACGACTATGATGGCCGATCTTGAGGCACTTCTTAGCCGAGAATACGAATACTGGCACACCTTTCGTTGCACATCGCGCATAAGGCGGGGGTCACCGGGTGGAGAAACTGGAGATTTCATACCCACCAAGGCCACCATTGTCTCGCACTTGGGGTCATGCAGAACGAATCCGCTAGGATAAGGAGCATGCCAGTGCCCACATGTGCACATGCATGCTATTCATACTCCGCGGGGTGGGTGCAAGTGCTGGCTCAGGGTTGGCGATATTTGGATCGTTAGCCGCTAATAACTCCATTCCCAGAGTACGACCAACCATATCTAAAACAAACAAACCGCTTACAAATACGCCGCTCCTGCATCTTAGATTCGTCAGTTTGGGGTTACATTCAAGCTCTTGCTCTTCCGTTGCCCAACATATTCACCTCCGACCCAGCACCTCACATAATACACACCCGGTGAAGCCGAGGCTGGAGTCTGACCAGTCTTTCACTTCAAGAGTCACGAACGCCCGAGGCCACAAGGCATCGCCGGTTATTGGATGCTCAGCTTCAAGTTGTCGAAGCATCTGAAGCGTTCCGACTGACTTCTTACTCCGCACGAGCAATCCAGTACGTGTACGTGTCGCCATGGTGCATATGGTAAAGCTAATCCAGAGTCATTTTAGAGACCTTCAAGATGGAAACAAACAAGAGAAACGACTTGCGACCTCTTGGCTCAGCCGCCAGGTCACTCATAGCCAGGTGTTTCACCAGCTGCGACCGTCACTACGGTCTTAGCACGGCCAGCTGCCAAGTCTATGACACAGCTTGGGTAGCTATGGTCATGAAGATAACTGACAACGAGAAGCGGTGGCTCTTCCCGAGAGCTTCTACTATTTGCTAGAAATACAGGCGGATGATGGCAGTTGGGGCTCTCCTCCTGCAACACAAACCGCAGGAATCCTGGATACCGCTTCGGCCCTGTTGGCTCTCCTCAAACATGTCAAAGAACCACTCCAAGTGAACAATGTGTCCCTTGGAGAGCTGAGGAAACGCATTGCAAGCGGCTCTAAATCACTTCAGAAACAATTGGAAGCATGGAACGACGTCTTGGAGGTTAATCACATTGGTGTTGAGATGATTGTTCCCTCCTTGCTCAGTTATCTCGAGCAGGAAGACGCGCCGTTAAGTTTCGACTTCGCTTGCAAAGCGGTTCTCATGGCGATGAACAACGAAAAAATGTCCCGTTTCAAACCAGAGTCCTTGTACGAGCAGAAGCCATCGTCTGCGATTCACTCGCTCGAGGCCTTTGTCGGCAAGATCGACTTTGACCAGGTTTCCCATCACCTCTGGCAAGGTTCCATGATGGCTTCGCCCTCGTCTACTGCCGCCTATTTAATTCACGCATCACACTGGGACGAAGAAGCCGAAGTGTACCTACGCCACGTTATCAAGGCCGGTGCTGGGCATGGCAGCGGCGGAATCCCCGGAACATTTCCGATAACGCACTTTGAGTACAGTTGGGTAAGTCAATATTATCAACTTGCTGAGGTGGGAAGAGCTGACAGTTTGATCTAGGTTCTGGCGACACTACTTCGGAGCGGCTTTTCCAAGTTGGATCTAGAATGTGCGGAACTACAATGCATGGCAAATACCCTCCGCAAGGCCTTTGAAGAAGAAGATGGCATCATTGGGTTTGGTAAATCCCGTCCAACTTACCTACACTGGCAGCGTTACAAAATATGGTTGTGTGCTGACCTAGCAATAGCCCCGTGCGCCCCGGACGTGGATGATACAGCCAAAGGCCTTTTGGCTCTAAGCCTGCTGGATCACCAAGTTAGCCCGGATCGGATGATTGAGGTCTACGAAGGGCAGCATCATTTTATTACATTCGGCTCAGAACGGGATCCGAGTCTCACTTCCAACTGTCACGTTCTCGTCGCCCTTCTCCACCAGCCAGATGTTTCTTGTTTCCATTCGCAAATCTTAAAGACGACCAAATACATCTGTGGACACTGGTGGTCCAGTGATTGCCATGTGAAGGACAAATGGGTAAGTACATCCATTCCCGGGACTGGTCAGTTTATCTCTGACACTGGATCTCAGCACCTGAGCCACCTGTATCCGACCATGCTCTTAGCAGAAGCCTTTACACTGTTCCTTGAACTCCTAGACGGTGGTGCCCTTTCTGATATTGTCAGTCAGGAACTTCATTCGAGTTTGCATTTCCTTGTTTCAGGCTTGCTTCCGGACGCTGATTGAGCAAGAAGAGGACGGCTCTTGGGGCGGGCTCCCAGAGCAAACCTGTTATGCCATCCTGACGCTAGCCGAGGCCCGAAAGGTATTATTTTTCCGGGATCTGCTGGCCCAGATACAAGCTGCTATTGACCGTGGGGTTCTTTTTCTGGACTCCCGTGATTACCAGCGAATGGATCACGGTTGGGCCTCGAAAACAGCTTATCGAGTTGCTTTTGTCGCAGAAGCGTATGAGATTGCCGCTCTCAACGTTCCTCATGTGAAGCAGACCATTGGAGCTGTTGGCCATAGTCTCCCACCTGCTCTCACCGCGACAGAGCTGAATGGGTACACGAATCTGGTGCGCCAAACGCCACTATTTTCCAGGCTCCCGGACTGGGTACTCCGAGGGTCGCTGGTCGAATCAAGCCTTTTCATACCGCTTCTTCGAGCCCAACGACTCAAAGTGTTTGACAGAGACGAGATTCACATAGCGGAGGACAAGTATCTAAACATCATCCCCTTTACGTGGATTGGTTGTAACAACAGGGTTCGTACTTTTGCGCCTACATCATTGCTCTACGACCTTATGCGGTTGTCTATGCTCGGCTTTCAGATCGACGAATTCATCGAGGCTGTCGCTTCGCCTGCTATCAAAGATGTCTCTATCCTACATGAACTAATCGATCAGATCATTGACGGCACGGTTCAACAGCAGAGCAGCGATCCATCCAATGACACGAATCGCTTCAAAAATGCTCAATCAACCCCCGGTGACCTTGTCGGAAGCAATTCGCTAGCGCCCCAGGAAGTCAGCGTTCCTTTGACTCGCTTCGTGGCATATGTTCTCAACCACGAGTTGGTTTTGACCAGCAGTGCTTGGGATCGCCAGAACTTGCATCATGAGCTGCGAGCTTTCTGCATGCCCATGCAACCCAAGCTGAGGAAAATTCACGGTTTGAGCAGCAAGGGCTGCAGAACAACACTGTCTACACATCCGCCATGCGATCCTTTTTCAACTGGGTCCGCACAACAGGAGCAGATCATGTGGCGTGCGCATACTCATTCGCTTTCGCGTGTTGCCTCATCTCGTCCTCATTAGGCTCCGGCACAGAAGTGTTCCCCACTGTGACGGAGAAGTACATTGCAGCTGCAGCCGCTCGACATCTGACGACGATGTGCCGCATGTACAACGATTTCGGCTCTGTAGCTCGTGATACCGCAGAACACAACGTCAATTCTGTCCATTTCCCTGAATTTGGGCATTACTCATCCGTATCACCCGAGGAGCCAACGGAAAAGAAGCACGCTCTTGCTGTGTTGGCTGATTACGAACACGACTGTCTCATCCGTGCGCTTGATTTGCTTGAGCAACAGTCTCTGAGAACACAGCTTGGGCCGTGCGAATCCAGGGCTTTCAAGAAAAGGAAAATGAGTGTCATCAGATTGTTTTGTGACGTCACAGACATGTTTGACCAACTTTATGTTCAACGGGATCTTTCGAGCAAGATCAAAACCTAAGCTTGCGCATCAACCCTTGGAGTTATAACTAAAATACTACGTCACACCTTGCACTTTAGGGCTGTGGTGCAAGGCGTACAATCAGCCAAAGGCTGCGAGTCTGCGGACCAACAGGTCAAGCAGTCGCCGAAGGTTGAGCAGTCAAATTATCTACAACCATAAAACTATCCCGTGCATTATCTACGCCCTGGATCATTTTCGTAACAGTTCTTCATCGCGAGATTCGCGAGCTGCATCACGTGGAGTTATGCAGACCCGTGGTCTGTCTTGTAGGGTTCTGTGCGAGAACCTGTTGTCTGCGAAGTTGCTGATATCTCATCTTCATCTTGGTGCCTCTGGCGGAAACTCGTAAGTAGGTGATTGTGGTCGAACGGCGCATCGAGGAACGTCTTCACTCGCGACACGGCCACGTAGCTTAAACCGGTCTGAAAGTCACGGCAGGACAGGTCCGTAACGATCAAGTCCTCGGTGATGCTTTGTGACTTGTGCACGGTGATTACCTAGCATACGATCAGGGGAAACTGGGTGCGAGAGCAAAGATTGCCTCCGATGAGGAAGTCCCTCTCCACTGGGAGAATCGGCACAATTTTCCTGCCGTCGCTGGTGGTCAAGCCGTCGCGAATGGTCAAGACCACCGGTCCGCCGTACCTGTCAAACTCCATCATTATAACACAGCGCGGGTCTCGCGTCAGATCGGCCCCAGGTGCCCAGGCGATATCGTAGACCGTACCGCGAGCGCACTGCGGAGGCCAATTGGCTGCCAAAGGTTGGACGTTGTGACGGCCGGGCACCGTCACACCCCCTTGCATCATGACTCACATATTGTGGAGCCAACGGCCCACACTTACGGAAGACATAAGAGCAGGGTGGTTTTCCATATACCTAGTATTGCAAGGGTCTTTCCATACAAGGTACGAAGTACCTTCGTACGGAGGCAGTTTTCAAAAGTCGTTGCTGACGCTAAAATAACCCCTGTTGTTGGCAGGGCTCGAGCATGAGGCAAACTGGGAACGTCGTTCAACCGGTGTGTCGTATTATGCTATGAGGATTGTCTATCTACTTGGGGGGACTAAAATCCGTCCCGATTCCCGCGCATGTCAAGTCATGCACGGGGGGTGCGTTGAGTAGCAAAAAGTCCGTTGATTCGCAAAAAAAAAATAGTGACTTATAGTTTAGTGAGCGGTCCACACAAATTAAGGTACCCCCCTTTTCCTACATATCCGCGTTACAAGAAAAACAACCCCGCATTTAACGCTAGATGACGCGCGATGCGCGTTAGACATCATGGTCTTTACTAGTACATCACAAGACTAGTTAATTAACGATAACAATTACTACGATTTTACTATCTATCCCTTGCAGTATGGCTCTCTAGAAGGTAACTCATCTATTATCAATACGTGGATCGATTCAGAGACCGGCTTGCCTCATTTCTCGCGCTTTACACCCGATAACCTCGAGACGCGAACCGTCGCAGCAACCCAGCTCTATCACGATGGGTTTTACCGTACAATCATGGCAGCTTCTGCTGCATTACGCGTACCCTACTATCGGTTACGGTCTCGTATTCAAGGCAATCATCCAAAGGCTACCAATGGAGGCAACCGTACACTTCTTTCACCGGAAGAAGAGAAGGAGGTACTATGCTGGGCGCATCGCCGCATCACACAAGGCCACCACATCCAGCAACGCTCCTTACAACAACATGCCAACGCGATACTCAAAGCTACGGGCCGAGGTAATACTACAGCTAGTGGGTCATGGGCTCGACGATTTATAAAACGCTACAAACAATATTTCCATCGTCGAAAGGCAGCTTCTGAGACGCAAAGCGTAAAGTCATGCAAGACCGTGAAGTCCTCTCTCGATTCTACCAAGACTGGAATAGGTACATCGATAGAAATAGCATCAGACGCGAGAATATCTGGAACTTCGATGAAACAGGCTTTATGGTGGGGTATTTACATACCGGGACGTATATTTGGACCTTTAACGAAGTCAATAACCCCGTCTTAACAGACTCTCGGGATACGGTCTCGATTACTGCTATAGAGTCAATCTCCGCGACCGGCAGCAGTATCCTCCTTTCCTCATCCTTCCAGGGCACAGATCCCGGTCCGTTGGGTTAACGATAACCTCGATAAAGGCATAACAATTACAACAAGCCCAAAGGGCTACGTCAACGATATCCTTGCCCTCGAATTCATCGACCACTTCGAGCGTCACACCCGGCCCCAAGTCCCCGAAGAGGAGCGCCTTGTCTTAATGGACGGCTGCGAGAACCACTTTACATACGAATTGGTGCATTTTTGCTACCAACACAATATACAGCTGTTCCCGTTACCGCCTCATGTGACTAACCTACTCCAGCCGCTTGACGTTGGGGTCTTTGGTCCCTACAAGCACTGGCATCAACAAGTGCTATATCGTGAGATTGCAAACGGAGCTACTAACTTCAACAAGACCGACTTCCTTTTCCATCTTCAAGAGATGCGTAACCGAACCTTTAAGCGGCCTACGATCCTATCAGCCTGGGAGAAATCTGGTCTCTTTCCATTCAACCCAAGCGTCGTCCTCGACCAGTTGCAAGATGCGTTATCCTCATTAACCGACTCTGTCCGCGAACGAGAACTCCCTGGGTTCGTTGAGGAAGGCACGCCAATAGATGACGATAGTAGTAACGAGGATGCATTCGAAAATATGCGCTCTACACCACAGACGCCAACTTCTCGATCGATCGAAGCGGTTCCAGGCGGTAGAGGGCCAGCAACGCCCGTTACAGTCCATCGTATTGACTGGAAGACCCTCAAAACACCACGGCTAAATCTTCACGACATCCACAAATGCCATGAATTCATCAGACTACGAATAGACCTCTCTATTGCATCAGGTACGCCTATTACGCCGTCAGTTGCACACGTACAGGGAAAAGTACGTAAAGCAGCGCACACCCTCGCACTCAATGGTATCACCGCCACGGATGAGATGAGGCGTCTCAAAGAGAATCAGCTTAGACGATCGAAACTAGCAGAAGGGACATCGATTGTAGGGAAATTCGGGCCATTAACCGTCCACGATTCGAGACTACGTGTCGCAAAAGACGAATACAACCGACTGGCTGCACAGGCTGACGAGGCACGAAGGCGGCTTAAAAAGGAAGTCCGTGAAGAGGCTGCGTTTTGCGCCGCTGGGTTAGGCAGGTTAAGGGTACCTGCCGAGATAGTATCTCGAAGTCATCAAACAAGCAGCTACGGCTCCTTGGCCGCGACAAACGAGGTCTTCGAAGCTACATGGATAGTATCGAGTCGATATGTTACCAATACGCCGCTTTCCGTGCCCTTGGCGATCCAGATCGATCGACTGACTGTCCTTTCGCTTGGATATGGTACAATGACATTACGTACACTCGAAGCAGCGTTCTTACTTGGCCCAAAGACTACGATCGCGAGGTCGTACAGAAAGCCGTTGAATTGGTTATCTTAGAGACCCAAGAGAGGTCTACAGCACGAAGGGCGCTTACGTTTGAAGTTGACGGAATTGAGATTACTGAAGAGATCGTTATTGACGGGCTAACCGAGGAATTTGAAGCTATTATAAAGGAGGAATAGATAGGCAATCTAGCATCGTGAGACCATCAATCTAGCTGTATGTGATGGTAGGCACCTATGTGCCTACAGATACGCATGCGCACAAGCTGTAGGCTGAGTCACAGTCACGACAGGTAGGGTAACCGGTGATGACTTCAATTGTAACTAACTAGGAAGAGGAAGCTATTCACAAGAAACGGAATGTGCACCTGGTAATGGGGCATGCAGCCGGGGCTGCGTGCCCTGATCGCGGGGTAGGGTGTCACGTGGGAGTCGTGCATGAACCGTGATGGTATCCCGATTGCACGGGTTACTCAGCAGGTTAGTATTCCAACACAGGCAGTCTTTTCTTTTCGTGATGGAATCCGAAGGCTGCCGTGCCTGCCCTTCATTCCGGTCTCAATGAAGGGAGGCTCGTCATCATGGAGTCGTTTGTCGTTAGGTGGTGTCTGCGGTCACGGGTCGTTGTACATATCCTTCCACTCGAATCGTCAGCCTGTTCGTCTCAATCAACCGTTCCAAAGCACGGTTGGGTGCTGCTTGGTCATCGCATCAGCCGGGTTGTCATCCCCATTGATCCAACGGATCTCTGCCATCTCGCGCTGCTCGTAGGACTGCCTTAGCGCCATGATATCAATCATGAGTCGCTTCTCTTTCGTGGTCCCGAGCTTTACGAGGCATTCGTATAGCGAGTATGAGTCGGTGCAGACAATGAGGGGAGTCGGGGGTAGGTCCAGCTGCTTGACAATAGCCTGCAGGGTGGTCGCGATGACAATGGCCATATCGAAACCTTGGACCATGCCGTAGATCTCCGAGGCTAGCACGCTCCGGGTCACTCGCTTGCTCTTCGTAGATGACCAGTGCAGGACATTGCCTCTGATCGTGAAATCAGCAGGGCTCTGTTCCTCGTTGGCGAGCACAATAACAAAGCCCAGTTGTGAGCTTAGGTCTTTGTTGTTCGCGAACGAACCGTCCGTGAATACCATTAGCTTCGCAGTCGAAAGGCCAAGGGAACATAGCGGAGTCCTCGTTGCAGGTTGTCGGTCTGCCATTGTATCCGCTTGTTCAGGGTCTTGTAGTCCGGGGCTTCCGGCTGCTGCACTTGTGCTGCGACTGAGTAGTCGAACGTGGCCTCGGGCTGGCAGATTGATGCGATATATGCTCCGCGCGCGCGCTGTTGGGCGTATTGCTGCGCGCGATCCGTGGAGGAGAGAAAGATGGTGGCTAACTTCTGGCCTTGGCCCTTCTGCTGGATGATAAGGTCGTCTTTTTCGGCTAGAAGTGTGCAACCATTAAACTCGAGGGGAGTCGTGGCCGATAGCTGGCTCCTTGGTTTCGAGCGGAGCTTAGCCTTCTGGATCTCTTTTTCTTCTGCGGCCGCGAACTCAGGGGAGGCGAGGAGGAGGGTGTCATCCGTCTGCATAGCGACCATGCCGAAGCCGGCGGCTTGATCATTGGAGATCAACAAGCAGGGGTCAAAGGTGGAATGTGTCATACCGAGGCGCTCACGATGATGCCTATAATATGTCACGAACCAATGGAGACCTGACTCTGCTATGCCATACAGGGGAAGGATGACATGGATGATGGCGTCTGGGGGATAGCGGGGCACTAATTCCGCTGGGAGGCGTGCGAGTATCGTACGATTCAGGGGGGTTTTGGACTGAATATACGCTTGTGTGATATCACGCAGGAAGACGGAGGCTTCACCTGCGAGGGAGGGGGCAATTGAGAGGAGTAGCCGCTGTGCTGCCCGTTGCACGGTCGGCGACTGGGTAAGGATATTCTCTTTATCACGATCGTTATAGCCTTGAATGACGAGACGGGATTTCTCGTAGGCCTTGTGGTTGGTCCGAGTCCTTTAACTTCGCGGACCATGCGTGCTTTAAAGAGTCTTTGGCCTTTGTGGGCCACGGGGTCGAAACGAATGAACTCAAACACACCCTGTGCGATTAGGTTGTTAATCTCTTGGGTATCGGACTGTTCAAAGGGGGCACCTGGTGTGGTGATGTGGCCTTCGCGGCGCAATTGAACAGCGTGATATATAGTATATATCTCGTACCGCCCCTTAGCAGAGACCCGATATTTAAAGGCGGCTAGAATAATAGTGATTAACTTCCTTCTTTGACAGGTTGGCTACGCCGGTCTTGGGCTTGTTCTTGGAGCCTTTGGGGCGTCCTCGTCGGCGTTGTTCAGGTAGGAGCACAGGGGCAGGGCATCATCTTGATCGGGGTTAGGGGTGCATTGGGGTCGACTCGTCGGGGATTTGGCTGCGAGTCGTCGTGGGGTTGTGATGAGGGGCCTGAGGATCACGGTGGTATTTCTTGACCGCTGTGATCCTGAAGTTGCGGGGCCATTGACATGATTGATTGTTATTTCGTGGCCGTTATTGCCGATAACGATCCACGGGCCGGTCCAGCCGTCAGCCTCTCTCCACACGAGGACCTCGCTCTGCAGGGAAGCTCTGCAGCGCGCTCTACATTTGGTCCATTCCTCGTGTTGAGGGCATCTCTAACCTGACGGGCAGCGGCAGCACGGTGCAGAGCTGCCATGGCTTTCCGAATAGCCTCTGCGCGCTTGATCATAGGGGGAGAGGGCGGTGAATCGTGGTTGATTCGTGGGTATGCGCCGAAGACGAGGAGGGTAGGGACAAGGCCATCCGGGCCGGCTGTGTCATTGACTGCCTTTACAGCCATTTGGAGGAGGGCATCTGGGCTTCTCGACTCACCCAACTCTGCTTGGAGGATATCGTAGGCGCGGCGGAGGGACGTGGCGCATAAAGTCCGGGGGGCCTTGGTAGGTGTCTATCCACAGCATCCGTAGCGTTTCCCAGGTGTCTCGGGCGGTCATCGAGGGGAGGAACCTGGCGCCTTGGAACGCTGTGGCTTCGTCGATCACGTGTAGCACAGGCTTTCCGCCTATTTGGACTACATCCGCGGTTATCTCGAAATTGAACTCGCGGTCGTCTCTAAGGGTAAACCTGAAGCGTTGGGGAGGTGCCGTTGATTTGACAGTGGTGGCACATCCTCGTGATCTCACGGATTGACTGCTCATCAATATCATCATGCCCGGCACATCTAAGCAGTCGGTGGAGTCTAGCTGTGGCCGGGTGACCGAATCGTCGGTGAAGTCGTCGCAATTCGCGTTCGGTCAGGAATACTCTCGCAGTCTCTTCTTTACCTAGATGGAACCATGCGTGGCCCCATTTACGTACTGCGGGAACGCGAATGTCATCGCGGACGACTTCGTTGGTCTGATTGTTGAAAAACAAGCCTAGCCGGTCCATATCGGCTAGGAGAGGAGGAACGGGTCTTAGTGGGAAGAACGTGGAAATCAACGGGCCCGAATGCCGTGCGAATCGCGGTCGCACCGACAGACACAATCCGGGGTCCATCTCCAAAGGAGATGCCTGCCTGGCCTGCGCGGGTGGTATCGAGGGTAGCGCAGTGGTCTTCGCGCTGCCAGGCATGGAATTGGTCTAGGCCAGCGGTTGAAACGTCGGAAGCACCTGTGTCGAGCATGATGCCCTGATAACGCGTTGTGTAACGGTCATCGACAAGGAATTGTTGTGCCGGGGCCTTTTGAGGAGCGCTATAGGCATCTTCCTTAGTCAGACGGTGTAAAACAGCGTAATCTGCGAGGAATGATTGCGTGAAGAACAGCGAGCCAATCGCTGGGTCTTCATCGTCAATTTCATCGGCAGTATCATAGTCAGGGACAGGGTCTCGTCAAGTTCATGACCTTCGAATTCGGCGAGGAACATGGCGAAGTCCGGGGTCGTGTCGGAGGCATTGTGGGCATTAAGGAAATACATCCGTGATTGTTTCCGTTCTTCTATGGTATGCTTGGTAGACCAACAGCCAGCTTTGCCGCAGATGAAGCACACCTTCTTTCTCTGCGGCTGTCGTTTGGGGTTCGCGCTGTTATTGTTGCGGAAGGGGGGTCTATTCTGTTGATACTTGCGGTCGGTATACCATTGGGTGCTACCGTTGTCCGTGATCGCAAGTTCAATAGAGGCGCGGAGGTCGGCAAAGAGTTGTTCGCAATGGGCGGGGCTTTGTACAAGGCTTGCTTGAGCTCAGGCGTTCCACGGCAAGCGCGGATGACTGCGTTGCGGAGGTTGCTTTCGCCAGCTATTTCCGGCCCAATCGCTCGTTGACACAATTGGAGCTTGTCAAGCATTATATCAAGCACAGCGTGGAGGTCCTTGTCACTGTGCTTGCTACGGACACTGTTGAAGGTGATAGTTGACCAGTCCGTATGGTAATGCTCCAGATTCACGTTGGTATCGAAATGTTGCTTAAGTTGTCGGTAAGCGGCGGCGAACGTGAGGTCTGGGTCAAGATAAAGGTCATAGTAGGTCTTTGCTCGACCTGTAAGGGCGCGGGGGAGAAAGGCGTGTAGCTGACTCTCGGGGACTTCAACCGAACGGCAGGTGGTTAGGAAGTTCCTGATCTTATCGTCAAGGAGATCGTAAGGTTGACCTGAGTAGGTATCTTCCTTATTCCAAATCTTGACGAAGAGGGCGAGAGTCTGGGCATTGGTCGGGGTGTTCGGCACGTCTCGTGGTGGCAATGTGCGGTATGGGGTGTATTGTGGCGGATCTGACTTGGCTCTTGGGAATCGCCACTGAATTGGGGTAGGTAATAGGGGGAGCTGGTGTTACCTGGGGAGCTATCCTTGTGCGGTGAGGGAAGGTGTAGCTCGTCGGAGCGTTTGTAAAAGCGGTTGGGGTGACGGATTGAGTGGCCTGCTGGACAGGTTGTACAGGCGGTTGAATAGGTGGTGAGAGGGGCAAAGGGATCGCTGCGGGCACGGGTTGTGCTCCTTCGTCGATGGAGGTGACCGGGGTATCCTGGGTTTCCCAATATTCTTCGGTGACGAGGGAAGCGAGAAGATAGTCATGTCGGCATCTTCTCAAGGGGCCAGTGATCACTTCCTTCGTACGAAGATAGTTGACGAATGCAGCTCGAATCGTTGGCTCAATCCTTCCGAAGAGTGCACTATTCCATCCTTCGAAGTGCTCTTGGAACATAATAAGAGTGTCGATTCTTCCTACATTGGCTCTCTCATAGTCGGTCCACGCACGGGCGAGTTGTGTGATCAGGTGGCGTGGCGTTGGCTCTTCCTCTGGGTTCACAGGGGTATGCCAGAGGGATAGGTCAATGTCTGACATGTCGATCGGTATGCCAGTATATTTGTCCAGCTATCCTTGCACTCTCTCCTGGCTTGGGGGATCGCGAGCAATATAGATAGTAGGGACGGGGGTATTACTACTGCCTCCCGGGGCACTGCTGCTAGGTCCTGCAGACATAGTGTCGGAGGTGAATTGTAGTAATCAATTGTACTGATTAAAGCACAATCGCGAGGGAGTCGGAATACGTTGCTGACGCAGCTAAGCTATGTCTCTTTCCTTTCCTTCGAACGGTCGGTGAGTTGCTCGGCGGAACGGCAGTTAGGAATAGCAATAGGTTAGCCGTAGGTTCTGCTTCTTTCTTCCGAACGGCACAGTGAGTTGAAGGCGGATCGGAATAAGGAGTGTCTCCTGCTCTTAGCACAAACTTGTCGTCTTCGAACGGTCGGTGAGTTGCTCGGCGGAACGATTCACGGAGTTTGTCTCTTCTACCCGTAGAGGAAAAGTATCACTTTCTCCGAACGGCACGGTGAATTGCAGGCGGATCAGATCGGCGACTCTTCGTCTACCTTGCTGCTCTGTGGCTCCTTCGGGACCTGGAACCACTGATCAGTGATGGTAGGCACCTATGTGCCTACAGATACGCATGCGCACAAGCTGTAGGCTGAGTCACAGTCACGACAGGTAGGGTAACCGGTGATGACTTCAATTGTAACTAACTAGGGAAGAGGAAGCTATTCACAAGAAACGGAATGTGCACCCGGTAATGGGGGCATGCAGCCGGGGCTGCGTGCCCTGATCGCGGGGTAGGGTGTCACGTGGGAGTCGTGCATGAACCGTGATGGTATCCCGATTGCACGGGTTACTCAGCAGGTTAGTATTCCAACAGTATGTCTAATTGTTGTACGGATAAGTGCGTAAATCGACGTGGTGGGGCTTCGTGCGTTTATGGGGGGAAATTAGGTACATAATCATACTAGTTAATTGGCGGGGCCGCTATGTACTCTTTTTTGCGAATCAACGGACTTTTTGCTACTCAACGCACCCCCCGTGCATGACTTGACATGCGCGGGAATCGGGACGGATTTTAGTCCCCCCAAGTACAAGGGAGAGGAAGTCACGAAGCTAGCTTTGTGGCCTCAGCCGTACTCAGCCGTACACGTGACTGTGTACGTAAGCTAGCTAGGTGAGTGCAATAACGTAATCTACCCCTTCCTGGCCACACCCCTACCTGCTCAAAATTTCCCACCCAAGCGACCCGTACCTCATGGCGCGACCAACCGAACACAACAGACGGCAATTGATTCCAAGAGACAAACAAGCAAGTAAATTCAGACCTGTCTATCTATTACACGTCCGGGCATTATGTTCAAATGACCTGCATTTACTACACCGTGGTGGTGCACGCCGTCTTGGGACGCACAGCTCTTCTTCTGTCTGCCGTCGGGCCTGCTCCTCGATAAGTTGTTGCCCTGCCTGCTCATCCTCCCTTGCCCTCAGTCGCCTAGCACGTTCCTCTTCCTTTTCTCGCCGTCGCTTTATCTTAGCCGTGCCTTCTGCGACAGACAGAGCACCACCATCACCAATATACTCGCGTCGTTGCTCTCTCTTCCTCTTTCGCCGCTGGTTTTCTGACCGAAGATGTCTGTTTTCGTCGGCGAGCAGCGCGGCACTATGCATGGCCATTTGACATCCTTTGATGAGCTGGTTTATGGCTTGTGAGACCGGCGTGCCCGCATTTTGTGGCCGGCGCTGAAGAAGTCCTTCCACGTGAGTGGTAAGCTGGCTAACATTGCAAGGTGTCTTGTGGGCTTCCAAGCTTTCTGGGGCTTGAGTGTGCTTGTCGCCGTCATCGTTGGCATTGTTGTTGCCATTCCTGTCAACCTGAACTAGTAACCGTGACAGAACCCGGGTCGGATTGAATGGGAAAGGCCTGTGGCCATGAATCCACTTCGGATGTTCGACGGGAGAGCGCTTGTCGGCGGGCCTCGATGTACAGAAGCAGGAAGTCCTCTTTATCGATGTGGTTGACCCCTGCGAGCATCTTCTCTTGAACATTCCGCCCATATATAGTTTTCAAAGGCGAAAAGCACCCGACATCCAGAGGCTGTAAGAGATGTGAGGAATGAGCTGGCATTTGGAGTACCACGATGGCATTGTCTGTACAGTACTTGTCGAACTCCGGCGTAACATGGCTGCCGTGCCCGTCGAGAATGAGAAGTCGGCGTGTTCCAACGGTACGGCGCCGTGTGTATGGGTCGAAAACCCTTCAACCAATGCAATCCAAGGTCGTCGGAAGTCCAACCTTTGTCGCTCACGGCAATCTGCCAGTCCTTGGGCACATCTGCCTCGTACCAGCTTGCTTGGTGCACCTTGCCCTGGAAGATGACCATCGCCGGCAAAGCCCAACCTTGGCAATTAATAGATTCAATTACGGTAACCCATTCTCGATTTCCTGGCTGCATGACCATAGGCCGACCTCGCCGGTCAGACCGAGTAAGGACTCTTGCCGACGCAATGACTCCCATTTGAAAACCCGTCTCATCGAAGTTGTAGACATCCTCATCAAGAATCCCCCATTTCTGTTTCGCCATTGCCACCCGATCGTACCATTCTTGCATCATCTTCGGGTCTTCGCATTTGGCACGTTGGTAATCGTATCGACGAGAGTATTTCGCCTTGATTTCGTCGTGGCGGCCAACGAACTTCCGCACCCAATTTTCGCCGACAGTTTCTTGGCAGCGCTCCGAAAGCAACAAGTTGGCCATGCGGCGAGTGTAGACCACTGTCGGCGGCATCCTCGCTCGTCCATCGACAAGACCCATTGTACGAGGGCAGTCTCTTCCGTCGCCGTCAACTTCCGGTTGTTCATCTGCGCGTCGCGTCGGGGCCGGGCACCGCGCAGTCGAGCAGAGACTGTCGATTGAGGGACATCGTATGCCGTCGCGGCCTTGTGGGCGCTGTCGAATTGGCCTTGCTGATAGGCCTTCACGGCGAGCAGGACCCGTTCTTCGCGTGGAATCGATTGGTCTCGAATTTCCGTCATGGTGGTCGGCCTGTCTCGCCATGAGGTGCGGGTCGCTTGGGTGGGGAATTTTGAGCAGGTAGGGGTGTGACCAGGAAGGGGTAGATTACGTTAGACTAATACCATTCCCACACCTGTCAATAAAAGGAAGAACGTACCAAATTTCTATGGTATCTGTCTAGATGCGGAGGACTTCATTATGTGGGGACATGGGCTCTACTGGCCCTACGCGAGAAGGAGGCTTTATAGGAGGGTCTCGGAAGACATTCGGACCGGGGTTACACGCCTCCCTTCATTCCTTCCTTCCTTCTTCTCCTCCTTCCCCTCATTCTTCTTCATCTTTTTCTCTTCTCTTCATAGATTACCAATACAACAGTCACAGGCATAGCTCTTTAGCACCTTTGATTCGTATTCTCTATCACCCTGTGCACAGCACGAATACCCACGACCCAACAGTATCGCTACCAAACTAAGATCTTAATTCCAAAGCTCTTTCCTTTCGCAAAGGAATGCGAGAAGGATCTTCCAGGGATACTTATACAAGAAGATAAAGCTCCAGCTCACAACCACTATATCCAGCAGCAGGTGTACGACTTATATAAAGTCCGGCGCCTTCTTTGGTGTGGCAATTCGCCTGATCTTAATGCTATTGAGCCTTGCTGGCCTTGGCTAAAAGAACTACTACGAAAAAGGCGCCCTGAAAAGCCGGGCTGAAGCTATTTCTGCTTGGGAGGCAGCTTGGAAAGAGCTGCCGCAAGAGAAGATAAAAGCTTGGATTGAGCGAATTCCTCGGCATGTGCAGAAAATCATTAAATTGGAAGGCGGCAATGAGTATCAAGAGGAAGGAGGGATAGTATTAGCAGGGAATAAAGCCATAGAAATTTGGTACGTTCTTCTTTTTTATTGACAGGGGTTATTTTAGCGTCAGCAATGACTATTGAAAGCTTCCTCCGTACATCTGTCCATAATGGAAAATATGGAAAGAACTTTGCCATACGTAGAAATTCAACAAATTCGTTTCACTTTTTAGCGCTTGGGGGGGCTCCACAGGTTTCAGCCCCACCAAATTTGTATACGAAAGGTACCTGGCCGTGCCGGCGTTGTGCGCTGCGTTGTCAGACTGGCAGAGGCGGGCCCGGCTAGATGTACATTCTGTATACAAATTTGGTGGCGCTGAGACCTGTGGGGAACCCCCCGGTCCAGGCGCTAAAAGTCGAACGAATTTGCTGAATTTCTACGGTAATGCGGGTGTGCGTTGTCCATGTCTCAGCTAGATGCCCTGTCCATGTCTCAGCTAGACTCCGAGACAAACCAGATGGCAAACCATCATTGGCCAATGGATACCCACACTGCGGTTAGGGCAAGCGGTGAGGAAATATCCGATTTAAGTGGACACCCTACCGGTAGTCCTTCCTCAATATGTGGGGTAGGACAACACGGCCTATGTGGTAACACGTCATCCGACACGCCATCGTGTCCCTTCCCAGCCAGCCCTGTTCCTTTTATCTTCAAGCCTCGGAGATATGGGCAAGCCTACCTCATTTTATCTAAACACTGGAAGCTATTTCTTCGGTACAAATATTTTCAGATTCATGGAGCAAATCCTCATCATGGTTCAATACGCGATATCTTTGACCGGATGAGAACTTTTTCTGCTCATTGCGGTCATAATTCTGGTGCAGGCTCGTTGCGCACTTACATCCCCTGAGCATCACACACTTGCGATGCTCTACCCCAATCAGGAATTCGTTTCATTGAAACGCCCACATTGCCTCAGCCGCTCGAACCTCCTCAGGCGAAGAGGGGAGGAAGCTGACCTGTACACGCTGCGGGGTTGCTAATAATACAACGTGGACGAATGGTAGCTGTCGTAAGCCGAAAGCCGATATAGCGCCACCGACAGGGAGCACCTTAGTCAACAGCTCCATACCTCAACGGTCGGAGCAAGTCGCTCAATGACGGCATTTCCTGATCCAAGATCCAGGGTACGTGTCCAGTGATGTGCCGGAGCCGAGCGTCCGTCGGCAAATACATGGTCAGAGACTGATCATGCTTCATCGAGGCCGTCGAACTATACTCTGCTTTTGTTACGCTTGTCAACACTTCATTCAAACGTTTGAATGACCAGTATGAACAATAATACTACAACCATGACTTGGCCTTTATTATTCACTTTTGAGTTGGATCACATCCAACAAAACGGAATTAATGTGCAGACTGCTATTGTTTTGGGAATGGTGTCATTGTTCTTGGCCTCCATGTCTTTGACACTGCTTAAAGCTGAAGTCAAAGTTCCGTTCGCCGGATATCGAAGCTATTGGGAGCCTACTTGGCTGGTCCGTCTCCGATTTGTGCGAGACGGGCCTTCCATTATTCGTCAGGGTTATCATCAGGTCAGTGATTCATGAGGAGGCGACAGAATAACCAATTGCGTTGGAAGCTTAAGTGTTGATGGTCTAACGTTTATGCTTCAATCAAGTTCAAGGATTCCCTGTTTCAAGTTCGGCGCATTGGGGCTGACATCGTCATCCTCACACCCAAATATGTTGATGAGATTCGTGCCCTTTCACAGGATAAAGTACGCTCTGTTGAGCCTTTCATCCATGACTTTGTCGGTGACTATACTCGCGGCACGGTTTTTCTGGAGAGCGATCTACAAAACCGAGTGATCCAGCAAAGACTGACCCCAAACCTGGGCCTTCTCACTTCCATCATGAAGACTGAACTAGACCTTGCTCTGAAGAAAGAAATTCCCGAATGTAAAGGTAAGACCCATCGGCCATAACTCTTCAGGGTCATTGTCTTAGTTTGTATTCCCACAGACCAATGGTTTCAGGTTGATATAAACCACCTCCTGGCGCGGACTGTTGCCCACATTTCTTCCAGGGTGTTTCTTGGCCCGGAAGAGTGTAGGAACGAAGAATGGCATACAGCAACGGCCGAGTACAGCAAGAATCTTTTCATCACTGGCATGGCTCTACGGATGCTCCCGCGCTGGCTCCGACCAGTTGTCGCTCTCCTAATGCCTTCCTACAGGGCGCTGCTCACAAACGTTGCAACTTCTCGAAAAATTATCGGCGGCATTTTGAATTCACGCCAGGCTTCTAAGAAGGAGCTGGGGCCGAACTATGCGAAGCCTACGGATATCTTGCAGTGGATGATGGACGAAGCGACTGGTCGAGAGCGATCTCTCGACAACTTGGCCCAGCGGATGCTCATCCTGAGTTTGACTTCAATACATACAACGGCCTTGACGATGACGCAGGCGCTGTATGATCTATGTGCACACCCAGAATATTTCGAGCCGCTTAGAACAGAAGCCGCCAACGCATTGTTCGACGTCGGCCGATGGGACAAAACTCTCCTCAGTCGACTCTGTAAGTTGGACAGCCTTTTAAAGGAGTCGCAGCGATTCAGTCCCGTGTTTCTCTGTAAGTAAGGTGTTTGCATTAAGAATACGGCCAAGAGATAGTTGACATGTTCACAGTGACTTTTAACCGCATCTTTCATAATCCAATGACACTCTCTGACGGCACCTTTCTTCCGCCTGGGACTCGCGTCGCAGTGCCTTCGAATGCCATTCTGCAGGATCCTGCTCTCGTGCCCGGGCCCGCTGCGCCCTCCAAATTTGACCCTTTCAGATACTCTAAACTGCGCGAGGATCCGGCTCAAGCGGAGAAAGCACAGCGATTCATGTTCACCATGACCAACTCTAGTAACATGGCCTTCGGATACGGGAGATACGCGTGTCCCGGCCGGTTCTATGCTGCCAACGAAATGAAGTTGATTCTATCTCACCTGCTTCTACGGTACGAATTTAAATTTCCCCCTGGTGCAAAGAGGCCCGCCAATTTTACGATTGACAGCGATATGTTTCCCGATCCTGCAGCTCGTCTCTTGATTAGGGAGCGGAAGTCTCTGGATCCCTTCCTATGGAAGCTTACAGGATGAAGCTGAGCCTGGAGCAACGCACAACTCGGCCATTCTTTTAGGCAGTTGCTATGCGGGCCGAACTGGTGTTTCCAATTTGGCAGTCGATGCATTCCATGGGTATGATTCCAGCGGGTGGCACGGGTAGAGGATTGAGTGGAGTGGCTTTCAACCTGGCTGGGTCGGAGCCGAACAGATGTCGAAATCTTTCCCCTTTCGGCCCTTCCTCCGTCTCTCAACTGGCTCCGGAGTCCGAGCGAGCCGGGGCCGGCCTGCCGCTTACCTGCCGCAGAAGGAGCGCTTACGACTGCTCTCTATTAACAATTCGCGTTTCTCGCACTTGCAATTGTCTTTCTCCCATGTAATCTCATGTGACGCGCGACCTTCATTGTCGTATATGAAGCGATGTAATATAGATCCATTCTGGTCGTTCCATGTAACGGTCTCAACCAAGTGTGTTGACAACTAGCTGAGCGACTGCAACGAGTACCCATGCACCACCACCCTCCCACCTTTTCGCCAGGCAAAAAAAAAAAAAACCACCAAAACTTAACTATTTCACTTTCACACAACTTGACCAAAATAAAAGTTATTTGCAAATGGTTGCCTGGTGTAAATTTACAATTGATGTATCTATTGGATTTTAGGGCTTTTGACCGGCCTCCCCGATCGTGTGGTGCGCTGAGGTAGTATGGTTTCTTCTCTGACTTCAATAACTGAAGCAGCCTCCGATTCTGGCCCTGACTCCCCCCGAAGAGCTATGGTTCACCACAACATGCTTCTTTTCGCTTCCTTTTTCTGGATTGGCTTCTCCAGAGGCTAGAGCCTCGCTCAGAGTCATGAAACGTTTATTGGGATTCGGAATAGCCTTCCTCTTCTTCCCTCTCTTCAGGCGTGCCAGTTCCTCCTCCATGCCAGCAATTCTCGTGACATGCGCCATTAACGTCTGTTGTTGAGTCTCAAAGCCTTTGGCTATCACGTTATACCGTCTCCGTGTCTTTGGTGTTTTGTTTAGCCCAAGATCGCGAATCTGGCGGCTGGTTTTTTGGTGTATCATCCGAGCCAAAATACGGCGCCGGCTCCGGAGTCCTTTTTGGGCTGTCATTCCGCCTATCCTCTTGGATTTCTGGGTGCCGTAGAGCTTTGGCTCGCGAAATTGGCCAATTGCCAGTAACTCTCCAGCCGGAGAGTATATTCTTCTTCGTCATTCCCACTTCACGAGCCTTGGCGTAGGCTCTGATGAAATTGACCTTATCCATCGGAGCAGAATCAGTCAGGGGAAGCGAACTTTTCCAACTCTCGTCGATATGCAGCTTTGGAGGCGTTGAATACTCCATTGTCCAATGGCTGGAGGCCGTGAGAGCAGTGTGCTGGAAGGTAGCAACAGTAAACGTTGTTCAAAAAGCATGTAGCCATCCATTCGTCCTTCTGATGCGTTTTTGCGTGTCCCTACGCACACTGGGGCGTTGGGCACGGCACCAAGCATCAAGGACACCGGCTGCCGAACGCACAGCCATGTGAACAGGCAGCCGTGTGAGACAGGCAGCCGTGTGAAACAGGCAGCCGTGTGAACAGGCATCGGTATGTGGCTGCCTGGTAAACCGGCCGGATCACCTAGATAGTCCGACCTGGCTGCCTTGTTGACTTGGTATGAGACTGACTTGGTATGAGACATGGACCAAGACATGTTTAGGCAGCACTTACAAGTGGTGAGTCACTGGATAGTGGCACGGACGTGCCACTATGTATATATATGGGGCCCAATTATCTATACACCTCCTTTTATTAACTGTACACCAAAAAGTGGATCAACTGTGGCTGGGTCAGGCGCAGTGCCGATGCCGCTAATTTTGGTGCGCCCATTCCCGGCCGGCCAGCTGGCCAGTTCGTGATGCTTGCGTAACAACATCCTGTAACCGTAACTATCAGCAATACCATCAAAACTGAAGCTATTCGCACCGCGTTTTCTGCCCTTACGAGCCCGAATCATGGA
This sequence comes from Hirsutella rhossiliensis, assembly GCF_020360975.1. Lineage (NCBI taxonomy): Eukaryota > Fungi > Ascomycota > Sordariomycetes > Hypocreales > Ophiocordycipitaceae > Hirsutella > Hirsutella rhossiliensis. The sequence goes on along the minus strand of NW_025408676.1, from coordinate 2,453,356 downwards.
GTCGCTTACGAAGACACTATTCCCGACCTTCCAGGCCGCGATGGAAGCCGCCGATACCGTTGCTGAGGCTGAGGGCTACGCCCTACACATTCGAACATCGAAGCGGGATAACGCTGGCCAACGCAAGTCTGCACTTGTTCGTTGTATCAAGGCCGGCCCCTACGAAAATCGGAAGGATAAAGCTGCTCATATCTCTCGTCGTCGCCTCAATACAGCAACCCAGAAAACAGACTGTGAATTTCGCCTCTCGTTGAAGGAAAAACGCGGTTACTGGACTATCTCTTATCTTCACGATGTTCACAATCATCGCCTTGTTGATGACCCGATGGTCTTTCCGAAGTACCGGGCGCTTGTTATCCAGAAGTATCGCGACGACATTATCCGGAAGTTTAATAACAATACCCGGCCGACCGATATTGCTGGCGAGCTTCGTGACCTGGTTCACGACGATCCTCGTTTAGCCGGTATCACGGCTCAAGACGTGAGTAACGCCTTGGCTAGGCACCGTCAGGAAGAACTAGCTGGCCGTACGCCTCTTCAGTTTCTCTACGACCGGCTAGATAAGTCCGACTTCTTTCATCGAGATAGTCGTGATCCCCAGGGCCGGCTAACTGGGCTATTTCTCGCGCCTCGTGCTACCTTCCATCGATGGCGTCAGCATCACGATGTCCTCGTCCTCGACTGTACCTACAAGACGAACCGATTCAATATGCCGTTATTGAATATCTGCGCGGCCACTCGAGATAACAAAACGTTCTCTATTGCCTCTATCTTCTTGAACGGCGAGACCGAGTCCCATTACTATTGGGCTATCTCGTTGCTGCTAGTCCTTTGCGAGAAGGAGTCGATCCCATTTCCAAGGGTCACTGTCACGGACCGAGATACTGCGTTGCTTAAGGCGTTAGATAGCTTTCGCGAGCTTCAAAACAGTACTAACCTTCTCTGCACGTGGCATATTAACCAGAATGTCGTTGCGAAATGCAAGCAATTTTTCCCTAAGGCATCAAAAATCGGCAATCGAGTCGTACGGGCCCCGGCATTCCAAGCGTTTCTACAAGAGTGGAACGAGATCGTCAAGTCACAAGATGTGAATAGCTTCAACGAACGTTTACGCCAATTTGAGACACCAGGCCGCCACCCGCTTGCAGCTATACAATACTGTTGCAATACGTGGCTAACGCCTTGGAAGGAGAAGTTTGTATCTTGTTTCGTTAATCAATATCGCCACTTCGGGCGTACAACGACCTCGATCGTCGAGGACTTCACTCTCATATGAAGAAGTTCCTTTGGTCCTGTACGGGCGATTTGACGACCGTTTTCCAACGATTCGAACGCTTCTGGGGCCATCAGGCTGCTCAGATCACAGCGATAGAGAATCGAAACCTCCACAAGATATCAACGTTCTCCCTACAGGCGCCGTATATGCCGATCCGCGAGCGAGTATCGTCATATGCGTTAAAGCTACTAATAGATGAGCATCGCAAGATCCTCTAGACCCCGAAGTCAACGGGCCAAACCGCCGCCAGGTCAATGTCCTTGTAATTGGGCTACTAGTCGAGGGCTACCGTGCTGCCATCGAATCTTCGAGTCTATCAACACCAATACCTCCCTTACACTCGACGACTTCGACCCATTTTGGTATATTCCGATCGATACAAGCGCTCAGGGCACAAGCCCTACTCGGGCACCATACGAGCCACAAGTTATCAGGGCTAAGGGCCGCCCCAGGGCTCACTCAACCTCGAAGAGTCACGGCGGTCAAGATCAACGCGGCGGGATCCGTCACATCACGAGATCGCTGTACGGCATGATCGGGCTGAGGATATACGACTGCCTCCTTCCTCAACGGCACCAGCGGCGATGACGGGTACGGTAACGGCCGCGATGACTTCAACGGAACGAGGGCTGCGGCACATCGAGGAAAACGGCGATACGTACGAGGCAGGCACACGGATGCAACGGGCGTATCAACAAGCCGGGCGTCAAACGCCAGTCTCTGATGATGACGATCAGCCGGTACGGCGGGAGACCCAAGACTGCATCTTCGTCGCCGGCCTCACGGACGATGCCGCCCTTGAGGATGTATGGGATCAATTGGAATCACAGTTAGATGAAGCGGATCAGGCACGTAGTGCACTCGAAGAAGGAGGCCTGTTGTAAACACCAAAGAATAGTCTCATCAGCATAGAAAGCGCAGTACGAATAGCTTCAATTTTGGGTGCCTTATCGTTGAAGGAGAACTGTTACTACCTGGCTCTACTTATCGTAGAGAATGTGTGCATACAAATTGGCGGTATCGGCCCTCTTCGGCCGTCAGCCACAGTTAATCCACTTTTTGGGTGTACAGTTAATGAAAGTGGGTGGATAGATAACTTGGGCCTATATATGTTGAGAGCTGTCAGACAGAATTGAATAGAAGCAAGTTCAATCGCAACAGGTTATGCACCCGGTTGCTTTTATTTTGCTTCCACTGCACGATTGAACTCGGCATATGAGAACACTTTTTCGTCAAGAATCGACGGTTGACAGCAAAGACCCGGCACTATGGGCAAGAAAGACTACAAAGGAACCATCCTTGATGGAAGAGACTCCTTTGACAGCTGGAAGATGGATCTTGAAGATAACTTGTTGAGTGACGATCTTATGAGCTGCGTCACCGGTATGGCAACAGCGGAATCGTCAGATTTATCAATGCCAGGAGAGAATGCTGCGGACATTAAAAATGTCTCTCTTGCGAGAATGAAAATACGACAGAGTATTGACCAGATCCACAAGAACTCAGTCAACCATCTCACCGATCCACGAGCAATTTATCAGTCCCTCGTTAAGCGATACGCGATATCGAACAAAGCAGGGAAGACCTGGCTAGCCTCTGAAAAAGCGAAGGCGAGAGAGGCCATGGATAGCAAAGAAAAGGCAAACGCGGTCAGGATCCTTGAAGACAGTGGTAGTGAATCTGAGAGATCTACCTACTTGCTTCCGAACACAAAAGTAACAGCCCTCCACAATGGTATCTCGACAGCTGTGCTTCCGTCCATATCACCCCAAGGGAAGACCAATTTATCTCAAAGTTGTCCCCTACAAAGACAAGTGTTGAGATTGCAGGCGGCCCGAGGTTCGTTCAAGAGGGAAAGGAGATGAGGATCTTTTACGTCTCACAGAAAGGAAGAGCAAGGTCGACAATAGTACGGGGTGCACTACATCCCGGAGGCGACGAGCAGCCTGCTATCAGTCGGTGAACTGGAAGACAGGGGAGCATGTATTGTCGTGGACTCTCCGGGAAGACAGTCACGGTGACAAGAAATCAGGAGGAGGTGCTGTTTGGCCACAGACATAAAAGGTGTGGCGCTTGAGCCAGACAAGAGGGCACCGAGCCCATACAATCCAAGAAAGGATGGCGATAACGGGGTAGCGCTGAAGTCAATCCTGAAGATGCCTGAAAGACTACTACATGCTAGGCTGGGACACCCTGGAAAGCATATGGAGGGCAAACTGAACGCCGTAATGGATGATCTCGGAGACAACTCATTCTGCCCGTCATTCTGCTCAAGCTGCACCGAGGCCAAAATGACAAGAAAGGTCTCAAGGGAGCCAATGTCTGCGGTGACAGAAAAGCTAGAGAGAGTCCATATAGATCTTTGGGGGCCAGTTGAGCTATCACTTCAAGGAATGAAGTACATGCTGACAATCACCGATCAGGCTACCGGGCGAGTTTGGGTTTATTTCTCTAGAGACAAAACGAGAATTACCGACAAGATCAAAGCCTGGGTAGTTGTTGCAGAGGCAGAGTGTCGCGAGTACGGAAAAGGCGAAAAGGTCAAGGCGATGCGCTTTGATCGCGGAAAGGAATTTCTAAACGAGGCAATGAAGGTATTTTGCACGGGAAGAACTATTCGGATCGAACCAACAGTGGGCTACCACCCGGAGGGGAATAGTATCTCTGAGAGGAGCATGAGAACCATATCAGAGAGGGGGTCTGCTATGCGTCACGAAATGGACCTCCCGGCAGCATACTGGGAGTTTTCGAATGCAACAGCGGCCTATCTGAGAAATAGGGAGTTGTCAAGGAATGGCTAAAAGCCCATGGGAGTTATGGCGTGGAGAGAAGCCAAGATCAGGGCACTTGAGAGTGTTCGGATGTCCTGCCTGGGTATTTATTCCCAAAGAAAAGAGAACAAAGCTTCTGAAAAGAGCATGGCAAGGAGTTTTGTTGGATACAAAGAGGAGACAGATAAAATCTATCTAGTCTGGAACCCAGCTGATAAGAAGGTCCACGAGGTTCGATTCGTGGAATTCGATGAGAGCAAGTATATGGACAATGAAATCAGCCAAGAATCACAATCGCAGTATGACGATGAGAAGGAAGAGAAAAAGGAGCAAGGAGCTCACTGATGATGACTCTGATGCCGAAGATTCGGTCGGGGATAGGACTACGGACCAGGAAGCTACAGAAGCTGGGAGGATGCCGGAGAAGCAGCGGATGGGAACCCGACCGACCAAGACACTGCAGATTCGGAGGAAGAGCTCCAAGGAGACACAATCATTGTCAATACAGGAGGCGGATATAACCTCTCCTGAAAGGAGTCTGCCGAAAACAAGATCCCAGATTCGACGAGAGGCCGTGGCACTCAAAAGAGCAGAGAAGCAGCGAGCAGAGCTGGAATGGCGGCAAAGAGAAGAACAGCGCATGGCAGAACGTCTGAAGAAGCGAGGGAGAGTGGCAGGAAGGAAAGAGCCATGGTAGCAAGGACGCTTCTCCAGCCTAATACAGACCTGTACGACTTCGACCGAAAAGCTTACCTTCCGACAGGCGATGGAAGGCAGTGAGAAGGATCAATGGGTAGGAGCTATAGATGAGGAAGTTCAGAATCTCATTCGACGACAGACATTCTCGGAGGAAATCAACGAAGTTGACGTGCACGGAGAAGAAGTAGTTGATGCCAAGCTTGTGTTTGATCACAAGAAAGACAAAGAAGGAAGATACTACGGTATAAAGCACGTCTAGTCGCGAGAGGGTTCACACAGAAACACGGGATCAATTACGAGGAAACCTTCGCACCCACGATCCGGCTCGATGCGATGAGGATCATTCTAGCTTTAGCGGCGAAGAAAGGCTGGAAGGTATACCAGATGGATGCTGTGGCTGCGTTCCTTGCAGCAGACCTAAAGGAAAGGATCTTCATGAAAGTGCCAACTGAGCTCCAGCAATATTTCGGGAAATACGTTCAGATCCTGAAGAGTTTGTACGGATTGAAGCAAGCAGCAAGGATGTGGTATTTGCTAATATCAGAATATCTCAAGGAGATTGGTTTCTCACCGATGACAGTGGATCCGACAATATTCAGACATACAGAGTCGGGGGTAATCATCGGCGTGCACGTGGATGACTTTATGATTACAGGGGGGGACGAGGTTGCCATTGAACGGGTCAAGGAAAAGCTGAAGGGAAGATTTGAGATGAAAGACCTCGGAGAAGCAGAGAACATTCTCGGAATTCGGATTCAAAGGCACAATGGAAAGCTGATGATTGATCAATCACAATTTGCGAAGGAAACCGTGGCAGAATTTCTACGACGACTCAATGAAGCACGCAACCCCATGGAACCTGGAGCTATACGGAAGCTCGTTGAGGAACCGGACGACCTCTGAACCATGACGAATGGTTGAAATACGTGGAATTGCTCGGAAAGCTGATTTGGCTATGCAATACGAGGTTCGACATTATATTCGCAGTTAACAGAATGGCATCTTTCACGGTAGAGGCATGCTGGAACCACTGGAAGGCTTTGCTACGAATATTGGGTTATGTCAGCAGGACTATTCACCACGGTATCACATATGGCGGAAATAATGAGCACGCACAAGGAGTCGAAGGCAGCGATATCGACTATTATTCCATTGACCACAACATCGAAGGGCACGTCGGCTCTGCAGGCCTACAAGATGGGGAAGCGTTCTCTGACACCGACTACGCTACTGATCCAAGGGACCGGAAGAGTATCCTGGGGTTCGTCTTTATGGTCTACGGAGGCGCCGTCATGACGTATAGCAAGAAGATGAAATCAGTGGCAAGATCTACGACAGAAGCAGAGTATGTTGGGATGGGGAGGCCACAAAGCTGCCCTCTGGGGACGTCGACTACTTGCAGAACTGGAAGGAAAGGGGAGCAAACAGTGCCATTACTGCTTGGAGATAATAAGGGAGCTGTACAGCTGACCCGAGGAGTATCGAACACGTCGAAAATCAAGCATGTTGATATAGCATTTCATCACGTCGTTGATGAGGTCAAGGAAGGGAGAATCCAAGTGTACTGGGTTCCAGGGGAGAATATGCTAGCAGATGGGATGACCAAGCCTCTGCCTAGGGAGGCTTTCGAGAGGAACAGGAGGAGGATTGGAATTGGACCCGTACGCTATGAATAGCGTTGCCATTGTATTAGTTGAAGTCTGACAGCTCTAGGGGAGTGTTGACTTGGTATGAGACATGGACCAAGACATGTTTAGGCAGCACTTACAAGTGGTGAGTCACTGGATAGTGGCACGGACGTGCCACTATGTATATATATGTTGAGAGCTGTCAGACAGAATTGAATAGAAGCAAGTTCAATCGCAACAAAGTTATTTAAGTATAATTGTGTTACCATTACTAGGGTGTATAGTTTCCGGCTTTTTTGGTAGAAAAGTTGGTGTGACAGGTAGTCGTTTATTAAGTTGTCTATGTATAATATTAACAACAATATTAGCTATTATTGGCTTTTTTGAAATAGGATTTAATAATAACCAGGTATCTCTAAACTTATTTAGATGATTACATAGTGAATCATTTGGTATCCGAGGGTTTGCTGAGCGCCGCTGATCTGGTCGGGTGGGGCAATCCGAGAATCAGCGACCAGGCGGGCCAATCGTATCTGCGGATATCCACCCCACCCGAACGGCGCGCGCCGTGGATATACGCAGATATCGGTGCCCCGCTGATTGCGTCGCTGATTCGATGGAGAAGCCGCTATTCACGTTCGCTACGGCGCCCTGTCCACTGGAATTTTAGCGGGCGACCCGACCAGGCGGTGCGCATCGTGATCGCTAGATAGGGCATCTCTCGTCGCCGCGCGCCACCCCGCTCCAACCCGGACTGGTGGTCACTCGCAGGCTTGCCTTGGTCTTCCCGTCACGATATATCCCATGGCCCGGACGCCAAATCGACGGAAGGCGAAGACAAAGCGGGGCCCAAGCCGAAGCTCGCAGGAGCAGCGGCCGGGGCAGGGGCAGGAGGCGCAAAGCCGTCGAGCGTACGAGTGGACCAACGCATCCGGCAGAACGCGATAAACGACGCGGAGCTACGCGCCAATGCGCAGACGATCCTCTCTGCGATCCACGAGTCTCGGCCAAGGAATACGACCTCGGCGTACGCACCGAAGCAAGAGGAATTCGAGCAATTCTGCCGCCACAAACAGTACTGTGACGGCGCTACGGTCACAGAGGAGAAGCTCCTCCTCTTCCTCGTCGAGGAGGTGGCCGGTCGGCCCTTGAAGGTCAGGAGCCGCAAGGCCGCCACTGATACTCCGCAGGACGAGACCCGCCTGGCCTGGCGGTCGGTCCGAACTTATGTCACCGCAATCACGGATCTTTACCGGACGCAGAAGGCCCTCGGAATGAATACGCACCCGTCGCCGCGCGAGGACAACGTACGAGAGTACCTCAAGTCCCTACAGCGCCGGGACGCCCAACGAGACAGGGAGAACTATGCCGATAAAGGCCGCGATACTCTGCTCGATGGTTACTCGAGTCCGAGTTCGAACGAGTATGCCACGAGCTGTGGGCCCACAGCGGCACATCGCCCGAGTGTCATTTTCGGACCCTCGTGGATCTCCTCTTTGGCCATTATCTTCTCACCCGTGGCGGCGATCGTCGGGCTGCAGAGATCTCAGACCTATTCACCTTTGAGTTTGCCGGGGAGGGCTCGACCCGGTGCATGCCGCTCATCTTTACGACACGAGCCGGCAAGCAGAACCAGCACGGCCGCCTCGAGACCGCCGGCGCGTATCGGAATAGGAACCCGCTAATCTGCATCTTGGGTGGCCTCTCGTTCTACCTCTTGTATCGTTGGGATCTCGGTAGTGAGCCGTTTCCCGATTTCAGCAGGCGGTCCTCGTGGTACGACATCCGGCTAATCAAGGGTAACGGCACCGGCCGGACGGCGGCTTTCTCGTACAACTCACAGCGCGAGTGGGTTGTCAAGGCCTTCGCCTACGCCGGCGTCACGTCGCAGAAGAAGACGCATGTCGGCCGCAGCTCGGGGGCGAGGACGGCTGAACTAAAGGGGATTAGCGAAGACCAGATCCGTCGCGCGGGTCGTTGGAACCAGGAGCAGATGGTCGGCTGTTACCTGAACTCGTTGCCTCGCAAGTTCATGCGTACGATGGCCGGGCACCCGCCGCAGGCCGGATGCTTCGAGATACGCCGTGCCGGCGTGACGCCGCCGGAGGTCCTGCTCTCGATGATCTGGCCCGAGCTGGACCGTTGGCGAGGCCGGTTCGGTCCCGGTACCGAGCAGGAGAACGACCTGGCAGCGATGGGTTCGACGAACCTCATCTTCTATTTACGGGAGGTTGTCTTGCAGGATTCCGTTGTCCTGATGAAGAAATACCCGGCAGCCCCGTTTGGAACCACCCGGTCTTCCGGCATCCGGCCTACGCCCCGTTCGCGCACCAGCTATCGGACTTCGTCCTTGAAGAGGAGCGTCCAAGCCAGCTTGCAGTCCTAGTCCAGGCGATGCCGGTCCTCGCGGACTATCTTAAATCCATCGACGCGCGGAACGAAGCAAGGACGATCCAGCTTAAAACAGAGCTAAGCGAGCAGCTTCGAGCCACCGAAGAACGTCTTGCGGTAGCCCAGTCGTCCCTTTTTTCGAATGGTTTCAACTTCCAAGTTACGGCCGCGACGACCACCACTGCCACCACGGCCCCGGCCGTGGTTGGTGTCACAGGTCCCGGGGCCGGCTGACCGGTCATCCGGTAATCGGATTACCGCCCCGCCCCATGCAAAACCATGTCGTTTTCGAAGGCCCGGCCCTGCGGGGCTGGCGTTTTCTTAGTCGGATTACCGCCATCGGACGGCAAAATCGAAGGTCCACGCCCGCGGGCCCTGCGCGAGACCTTCGATTTCGGTCTCGCTCACGCGCGTTGCGCTCCACCTCCCTCCTCACCTCCTCCACCACCTCCTCCATTGCCACCGTCGCGACGGCGACCGCCTGCACCATGTCAAACGCGATAGAGGATCCCCGGGTCAGGGCGGCCATTGAGCACTACCTGTTAGATCTGGAGAACACCCAGCCGAAGAATACGAAGCGAAATTATCGTCCCAAGCAGGAAGAATGGAAGGCAAGCCCGCATGCGCGCCCTGCAATCTTCATGTAGATCCATGCATTGACTGCCTCACAGGAGTGGTGTCAAGCCAACTGGCCTGCGATCCCGGACGTTTGGCCGGCCTCGGTACCACAGGGCCAACAGCTACCGGGAGACCTGGTCGATGAAGGAAAGCTCTTGCTCTTCATGAAGGAGGTAGTGGCATCACGTCCTCCAAAGAAAGGAAAGAGGGTCGCCGATGAAAGAAAACGACACCTCGAGGCTCAGGAAGCCAAGAGGGCCGTGAAAGACGCAGAGCACCATCAGGTAACAGATGTTGATCACGGGATGTGGTCGTCGGACTGAGCCAGCCCATCATACTAACACCCAGCTTCCCCAGCAGATACCATCGTTGTAGGCGGCGGAGGTAGCGAATACGAGTCAGACTCCGACTTGGAGTTGTATGAGTCCACGCTCAAACTACAGTATAATACTGTACGGGGCTACGTCTCGGCCATACAGAAGCTTTACGACGAGCAGAAGAGCCGGGAGTCAATCCTGCGGCCCGGCCACAGGAGTGGCACTGAAGGCGCTCAAACGCAGCATTCTTGCAACGACTTGGAGCCGGAAGAGGAAGGAATACATGGACAGGGAGTTGGAACTCTGAGAGATGTGTATGCGCCGGCGCAGATACCCGACCACACCAACGTGGCATGGTCCGAGAGGAGAGATCGCCTGCGCCCTGAGGACGCAGGTGGACTTTCTGCTCGGGAACCACATGCTGCTGCGGTCCGGCAACCGCCTGCCGATGGAGTTGGCAGACTGCTTTCCCTGGACTTACCCAACGAGGGCTTCAAGGCCCAGGGTATACCACAAAGGCGCTGGTTGTCGTGATGAACTGTGGGAAGACCAACCAGCACGGCCGCATGGAGTATGGATCTGCTCTGCGGCATCGAGATCCGCGATCTTGTCTCATCGGCGCCCTCGCGTTCTGGCTTTTCTGGCGCTGGCAGGTAGAAAAGGCGGAAAGGTTTCCCGTCTTCCAAAGAAGCGAAGACTGGTATGAAACGAAGGTGCTCCGCCGATCGGCGAAGGAGCCTCAAGGTAAGCGTGATGGCATTCACCGGAATCCCATAACTCAGAGGGTGCATCGACCCTTTCACTCACCGAATATACAGCTCCGTTGTCGGGCCAGACTGCCCGAGAATGGACGTCCAGGTTCTACAAGAAGGCCGGCATCAAGGTCTCCAAGGTCAGCCACGCGCCTAGAGTGGCGGCGACGCAAAACGCCGACATGGCCGGAGTGGATGAAGGCCAGGCATGTCATCTGCCCTAGGCAAGCCGCCAACCCCCTGGCCTGGGCTGACCCGAACTATACAGATCCGCCGAGCCGGTCGTTGGAATAACGGAGACCAAATGACCGGCTGCTATCTGACTTCCTGCCTTTCGAATTCATGAGGGCCGTGGCCGACTTTGACCCTGAATGGTCGGGGTCTTATTTCGTGCCCGGGCCACCGTGAGGCCGCCTGTGGTGCTACTCGTGCAGGTCTGGCCTCAACTCGACAAATGGAAAGAGGCCCACAGTAGCCCTTTCTCAGATCTGGGGGTGGAGCAGAACATGGCCGCCGGCGCCTTCTTGGAACTCCTGGAGTGGCTTCGAGAGGTGCTCCTGCAGGACGCTGTCTTCCTTCGCGAGTCCTACCCCGACCATCCTATCTTTCAGGATCCGGTCTTCTCTTGCCCCGAGTTTGAAGCGTTCGCCAGCAAAGTTCAAGACACATGCACACGGGACCACGAAGACAGCCATACCACGGTCATTCAAAAGCGATCCCGGTGGTTGCGGAGAAGCTGCGCACAGTACTGACTCAACAGGTCGCAGCCGAGCAGTTAGCTGAGCGAAGACATCTAGACCTTTGGGGCTTCTTACGAACTATGCACAAAGTTGGATGAGTTTGCGCAGGCCACCTACACCGTCACCTTCAGCCCCGGCCAAGGTGCTGCAGGTCAACATGCGGAGATCGCGGGAGCTCATCAACAGAGGCGCCGCGCTCCACGAGAGACGGTCCTCAGGTCCGAGATAGGCCCTTCGCAAGCGGGCGGTCCGACATACGCTCCGCTCTCTAGAGCAGCAGCAGGGAATGGTGCAAGCGGGCCAGGGCAAGCCCCAGGGAAGAGCGCATGGCGAGCCGCCTGGGCCGCGCGAACCTCCGAGCTTCAAGCTCCCCGTTCTGTCAAATCTGTACAGGAGCTGCTGCGTCTCTGGCGGCAGGGCTGGGGCGAAATGCCTTCTGTGGATTCTCTTGAGCGAGACTGGGGTGCTCGATGGCGGCCATCTGCAGAGAAGAATTACTTTTCCACGCGCAAGATCATCGTCGATGAGGTTCGGAGGCGGGCCCAGTCGGACGGCTTAACTGAAGATATCGTGGCGAGGCAAATGGACGAAGAACGTGGACCCAGCTCTTTGGATAAGTTGTTCAAGGCCATCCGAAAGGACAGGCAAGGCGAAAAAGGGACACAAACGTGCGTCGGGCAATTCAACGTCGGTGGTAGCGAAAAGTCGATGGCGCAGTGATTTTGAACACCCGTCTGATAGAATGACGAGGACCTTGGCGGCGAAAGTGCCCCCAGGCCGTCAGGGGCTGCGTCGCTACAGTCAGCGGTAGTGGCCTGTAGACAGGGTATGCATCCGCTAAGCGCCGCTGTAGCTCCAGCGCGTCAAGGCTAGAAAATGCTTCAAATCACCGCAACCTCGCAACCGACAGGATGTAGGACCTTAGACAGGGTGCATTCTGATCGCACAAACGCAGGCTATCCAGTCGAACTGGTTTTGTCGTCGTCGGTCCCGGCTTTCGCGCTTTATGGCGCTCCGAAGATGACATCAACCCGGCAGAGGTGATGTCAAGGGCAAGCGGGTAATCGGCGGTAATCTGCGGGGTAATCCGCTGACCGCCCACCAAAGCCGGACCTGTGACATCCACTTGATGTCACGGACAAATATCCCGATCGAGTGTAAAGATGATAAATCTCGTAGTTTGCGCAACAAGCTTTTGGCATTGACCCCGGAACTTGCACTTGCAAGATCTTTAACAATGGCACAGATCGGACGGATTGGTGCTTTTAAGGCGTTGCCCTGTTCAACACTGAAATCAAGGTTCCACTCATCCTCCAGTTTTCGGATGTCTTTTTCCTCCAAGCGGATATAGCCATGGCATGGAACTGCAACTTGATGCGGCAGTAATCGCCTGTCTTGCGCCTGCTTGATGCGACTGTATGCGCGGCATTCTGAGTAAAAGGGCATAACATGCCATTCCAACTCTTCTTCAGTGCAGCGGATACCCGCAGTGTAAAATTGGTGGTAGTCATACGAAATATCGTACGGCATAAACTAAGGCATAGTTAACCTCTCGAGCTGCCACGGCTCCTCACCACTACTTACCACCTTCAAAGCGTAGTGGTCAGACTCGATCTCAACCTTGAAAACATGTGCCGTGATCTCAGAGTGGCCCGAATATGGTTCCAAGTGGTCATCGAGCATATCTTTACAGGTGATCGATGCGTTGGCGAGTGCAGACTGCAGAGGGATGCAACTTCGGACCATGACAAGGCGGAAGTCCGTCTTGAACGTCCATATCCTCGTCGAATAGACCATCAGCACATCTAGAGGTGCCTGTAGTCTTCCCGGGAGCCCTAATTCGAGAAGATTTGCTCCGCATCCGCTTTGGCTTTCTTCCGTCGTTTTGTTGTCGCCGTCCTTGTCGTGCCATGTTGTCATATTTTGCTCAAAATATATAGCACATAGTAGAGTGAAATTTGGAAATAACGGAGGTGGGAAATGAAGCCTGCGATCGATGGCGAGTGGATGATAACAGAGCTGGCGAGGCAAAGCTTCCCTGACTTGGAGAGAACCACGGTTGTATTGCAGTGCGCGCGTCACGGTCGTCAGGGGCTGGCTGGATGATTGGAAGTAACCAACAACTCCAACCATTACGCCCAGTTCTTGTCCCAAATGTAACGCATGTCTCATTGAGGTACTACTTCTTACTCCCGTTGTGCCGATATGGGCAACGCGGTTCCCGTCGCAGCCATCCTTCCCTGTCAATTTCGCCTTCCCCAGCCTCTTACACGTCTCTTTTCATTCAGCCGTGCAGGATATATCTCGCTGATGCTACAGGCTAGAGCAACAAGGCAATATGAGGTGCATCAAGTGGCCAGAATCCGGCCTCATCGTCTAGCACCTCTCCCACGCCCCCTCCATTGCAAACTTTCCCCCTACACCCCCTTCTCCCCGGCGTTAAATATCCCAGCCAACGACACCACGGAGCGGGTAGCTACGCCGGCTCTAGCCCGAGTCGAGACCGCCCCTCAGACCGCCCTCTGGTCATACCGGCTTCCCGGCACGACCCTGGGGCCGACCTTCCCTTCCTACGAATCCTCTCCGAGACGCGACCGACCATGCCTTGCAGATTGGAGACGCAATGTGACCATCACGTCGTGCAACCACCTGTTCACCAACTTGACCCGCTCCTTGAAGCTGTTAATCCCGACGTGAGCATCCCGCCCCTTGCCACGCAGGCAGCCTCCCTGCAAGCCTCGCCACTTTCCGTTACTTCAATCTATATTGCCCTGCTTCAGACTAAGCTGAGGGAGTAGAGATCAACGCGTGATCCTGCCTCGGGTCCACCCCTGACCCTCACTACGGGGATCCTGTGGGCTAGTCTGACCTAAGACTACCTAATCACTTTGGAAGTCTGTCCCTACTCTTGCTTGGTAGTTGGCTTGCTGATGACGTTAGAGGGGATGACCGGCGCATAGATGCAGAATCTGACGGTGTTCCAGCCAAGGATGCAAGCATTATCTGATGGAAGGGTGGCCAAAGAGTAAGGCCAATCGCTAGGCATTCTCTCTTAGGGGCGGCTCGCAGGCATCAGCCAAGCACTAGTAGATCACAGTTCCGACAGAGGAGGAAGGCGCATGAGTAACCCGGGCAGATAGATGCCACTAGACGGCTAGAGTCGCATTGCTGTGACTCACGAGATGATTTGCTGGAGCTCACATCAGGGGCTACAAAGAAGCTCGAGAGGGAATCAGGAAGTCTGTTCTACTCTTATATGACGGTGTTGGTGAAATGTTGTGTCAATACACATCGGAATAAGGGGGTCACCACAGCTAGATTCAAGATGCATGTTCTATCTCTAAAGGGGCAGTCTGAAGGGGCTATTTATACAGGAGGCCTTAGGGAGTTCTGGACACCTCCTGGGTACGGGGCTCTACCCATGCATACTTGGCTGTGCCCACGCATAAAGGGGTTGCCTTCCTTACTCAGGAAGTCCTCATGCGTTCCTGCTACATGGGCCAGGAATCCCCTCTCCGGGTCCCTCCCTAACAGGGCTGCCCTGGTCCACCGACAGATGGATATCAAAAGGCTTTAGTGAATCGGTAAGGGCATGGCCAACAGTGCCAATTTTCAATATATATTTAAAACAACCAATGGAATCGGCGATACGCCCCTGCAGGCCCTCGTCAACGCGTGTCAGCAGGTGCTCCCTAGGGAATCATAATGCGGTACCACTGCGTTTGGATAAGTCGGCACAGAATAATGCAAGTGCATTACCGTACGGCCGCCAGTAGACGTAGGCTGTGTTGTTACCATGGCTTGGCCGGGACTGTCGTGCATCGAAGGGGACGGTTGCCCGCCATAGACGCAGCCTTGTCGCGTGGTGCTCGCGCGACTCAATGGGGTTGTCGGTGGATACGGAGAATGAACAGCCGATGCCATGACTGCGGTAGCCACGCCCATGTGATGTTGATAGCCGTACGAGGACGTCACGAGCTGCGACGGCTCCCAGACGGACGAACTTGTCGTCGACCCCTCGGTGGTGGAGGGGTTCCGAATCGACTGTCCCGACAAATATAGGGAGAAGTCTTCATCTAGACTGGCCAGTTGTCGCGGCATCAGGAGCCGTTGCAGCGACTGGACAGCGGCAGTAGGGTCGTCGGCGTGAAAGGTTTGGCCTTGGTTGGAATCAAGTGGCAAGGTGCCCGACTGCAAGAAACGGGCTATTTGGTCGTCGCTAATGCCATGCCTGTTGAGGAGCTCCTGGAGCTGCTTGTTCTCCTCGGCTACTCTTCTCGCGGCCATCTGGACCTCGGTAGAGGCCTCGATGCCCTGAGTCTCGTATTCTCTGAGTCGCCGTTTGAGGTCCTGGACATACTCTCCGTCGAGCGCGCGATATCCTCTGGTTGTCTCGAATTCGGGCTAATTTGTTCTCGCGCTAGAGCAGAGAAGAGAAAGGGACTCTGCTGTTAGTTAAGGCCCTTCCAGTCTACGGTATCACCTGGGTTGATGTCACTTACCGCGAGGGTTGACATTTGGCTTGCAAGCTTGTTTGGGGCCACCCTCCTTGACTAATGAACGGGGAAAGGATTGTAAAAATAAGCGTCTCCAAGTAGAATATCTGTGAGCGTGTAAGAGAGTTGGGGGGAAGAGATGGAAGAATTGCTCCAGCGGCTCCAATCCTTCTATACCTACTCGAGACGCATGCAAACCATGGCGCAGCCCTTGCAGCCTTCACGGATATTTGGACAGGTGACGGTTGGATATGCATTTCGGCGTCTCAAATAACTACACGTCCTCATGCGCCTCGCTGACTGTCCACCCCAGCCGATCGAGGGGCAGCGACTTACGAAGTACAATGGAGAGTGTGACATTGTCTGGCGCGGAATGCTTAGTGGTTCAGGATTCCTCGCGAATTCCGCAAAAGAGGTCATAGACAGGCGACCTCCAACTTTAATGTCAATGATCTATTTTGTAGTGTTCTCTACTGCGACGGCGTACGGCAATGTAGCTACGGCGCAAGGTAGCAGTAGCCAGTGTTAGAAGACGAGTTTATATTATTACATGCTCGTTCTCGCCGTGGCATCTTCGTCTATATCTCTCAAGCTTTCACTCGCATATCTCTTCAGTTTTACAAGGTTCATTTCCTTCGCTATATTCTCAACAGCTTGAAAAAGCTGTCGCTACTTAGGTTAGTTCCCAATCAAGGTTGCTTCTGGGAGAACTTACAAATGCGTTCTCCGTCCCCTCGCGATCAAAACAGCCGCCCTCGTAGAGGACATACCGACGAGAAATCTCCATGTTCTCGGCCACAGGGTATGGAGGGTCTCCTCCGAGTGTGTCTGAGGATCCAAGCTGTCCTTGGAATTGTGCAATCGCCTGGAGATCTCGAGGTGATAGTGTTGATGAGCACGCTTGCGCAAATACGCGTGCTCTCTCTGAATTCTCTTCAATCTCTTTGAAAAGTTGCCGCATGATACCAAAGATAATTGTTTGGAAGGCGACGGTAGGGACCTCAGTATGTGTGCCGGGTAAACGACTGGATGTCTGACGGAGGCCCTTGGATTGAGATTTCATGGCCTCTTCGATCTGTGCCGTCTTGGGCTTGCGCTCAGTCCCATTGTTCGACTCGCCCGCAGCGTTACCCGAGTCTCCTGTATCATTCACATCAGCCAAAGGTTCGCTGGCGCCATGAAATATCACGAAGCCGTTCTTACTATCGTCCTGGCGCTCGGGCTTTGGAGCAGCTGTCGTGGCTTCGGCGTATAGGTTGGGTTGTTGTTGGGCCGGAGAGCCTTTCGCACTTGCGTAGGAGTCGAAAAGATGACGCTGAGGTTGTGACATTGTCTCGATTAGATTCGCTACCACAAGCTCTCGCATGTGCCTATAGGTAGCGTGTAAGACGTAAGTACCGCAAGATACTCACGACCTAGAAGTCGAGTGTTGAGTCAAGGTATGAATGGAAGACGGAGTTGGTAGCAGAGCTGGGAAACACGACGTGAAAGCCGGACAGGTAATCATACAAACCAGCAGTCTATGGTGGCGTCTAACAAGCTGAGTGTATAAACATCGCGATGTCTCGTTTTCCCACCCTAAGGGGTGTCCCTGACGGCTCTCTAGAGCCGCTCCTTTGGACTTCCGGCTAATTTTCATATATTGCGAAGTATTGCTACCTCGTTAGATAGAAATGTAGGTCTCGCGAAGGTCGCCGTCTTCTTCCCGAAGTTGATGCCGACGTGGGCAGCCCTCCTCCCTTGTCGCGAGGCTCTGATGCATTTTGCATATGGATGAGATGAAGTGGGATTCTTATCTCTCCAACTAAGCTATGACTGCCTCATCCTTATGTAGGAGGCAGCCAGGTCGGACTATCTAGGTGATCCGGCCGGTTTACAAGGCAGCCACATACGGATGCCTGTCTCACACGGCTGCCTGTCCACACGGCTGCCTGTTCACACGGCTGCCTGTTCACATGGCTGCCTGTTCACATGGCTGTGCGTGCGGCAGCCGGTGTCCTGATGCTTGGTGCCGTGCCCAACGCCCCAGTGTGCGTAGGGACACGCAAAACGCATCAGGCTCCCTCCGCTGCAAGCTTCGCCACCCCGACACTTCCCAGGCATGCACATGTACATTGTCATACATTGGGTCAACGACGAGGGAAGAGAAATTAACGGACAAGTCCTGCCTCCCGTTCCCTCCCTGAGCCCCGGCGCAGGGGAGGCTGCGGAATAGTCTGCACGATTCGGTTCGCCCCCCTGCGCCTACAGAGAAGTTGGCTCCTCGTAATTTTGCAGCATTAGCGGATGTGATCGGCGCATAGATGCAGAAGCTGAACCTGGTCAAAGACGCATAAACCATCTCAGGGGTGGCCGGCAGGCGTCAGCGAAGCAACAACGGACCACAGCCCGGAAGTGGAGGAAGGCGCATGATCCCACCCGACGATATGTGCGGTGAGATGGCCAAAGCTGCGCCTTGGGGATTCTCTGGATGATTCGCTGGAGCTCTCATCCCGACCAAGGCAGCCCGTCTCATACTCGTGTAGAAAGTGAAGGAGGTAGGCACCACCCCCCTTTGTCCCGGTTTCCATACCTCCCATTTTCTTGCACCTCTCTGAAAGCCAACAAGGCCCTCCTTCCCGCCATGTCGACTGACTCTACCTCGACAATGCAGGGGAATATAAGTTCCACTGAATCGATTGCCTGTGGACAAACTGGTCATCTTCGTGCTCTCGATATGCTTCTTTGTCCTGCCTTGCCCACATCAGAATTCTCGGATACCGAAAGTCAGTTCAACGGCACAAGCTGTCGAGACAAATATCTGCAAGACGAGATTGCAGTGTCACCTACACCAAAGACACAGCCTTTGTTTGCACCTAGCGATCTCGAAGAGAGTGATTACTCTTCCTCTTACGGCGATGACAAGGAGAATCGTCCTCCTACTGGGCTTGTTTTTCGAGTCACTGTATCCGATACTTGCCATCGAGTAGAGGCCAGCGGTACCGTCGAGAACGGACAAGACAAACAGGTTGAGATGGAACTTGACCTCCCTCTCTGCAAGCCTGTTAGAATTACTATCAGCCTTTCTCAGTCTTCTCCTTCGGGCTCGTCACGACACACCAGGCAATACGAGCGAAGCGACCATGACGAGATAATCGGAAGTGTGGATACAGAATGTCGATCGCCTGGGCGAAGATGGCAAAGTCATGGAAAAAAGCACAAGCGACAGCGGATTCACAAATTTCGGAGGAGCAAGCGACTGGTCGTAGAGGAGTGTTGAATTCTCCTATCTTCACCAGCCCTTAGAATGGTAGTAGTCTCTAGATACATCCTCCAGGAAACGTTGGTTCCACAAGCTGGCATTTGCATCCTCGCTCGCCTTCATGCGAGACTTGTCGGGGAGTTGCCCTCGGGCCACCGAATCATGCGATGCGTGTCGATGATCCAAGACGGCGTCGGTTGTGAGTCCCCCCTGTTGCCTTTCCAACACGAGTCCAATTCTAAGTGAGTTGGTCAACTCGGCCGTGAGCATACTGCGGCGAGTCGTTCGTGGCGATAGAACTGCCCGGGTTTTCCGCGGTCGCATATGACTTGAGCATGTAGAAAATTGAATCGAGGCTCCTCGCTAAATCCCCTGTCTGAGATTGACTGTTGCTTTCTTGCACTCTCCACCATAAGCGTGATGAGTGATTGTCGCTGCCTTCCCTAGGTTGGGGTGTCGTACGCTGGAACAACCGCCACTTCATGCTCGGCTCGCCGCTTTCACTGCCATCAGAACTGTAGTCGTTCGCGGCGAGCTCGTGGCCCCCCAGAGTTTGGAATCCGATTGATACTTCATTTGCGGAGGTAAATTGAGCATGTCTGGACGTCTGGACACTGTCTACAGCGTAGATATTAGGGAGAGACGAGCCGGTTGTCCTTAGCGAACCCTTCTGCGAGTCCGAGGAAGCCTTTCTTTGGGACATGTCTTTCAGACGACTGGTGGAAATTTCCGTGAACTAACGTATGTAGGTGTTCGGTCGAGGAGAGTGTAACTGAACCGAAGATCCTACGCACGAGATAATTTACGCGGAAAGCATGGCCTCCTTTAATGCTTTGGAAGGCACCTTTGCGTCGCGCTTCCAACTTTAAAGGATTATTGTGAGCATTTGCACGACCTCAATGCGGCATCTGCGTGTGGCCCAAACTTGGGACGCTTAAATTGAAGATAGTAGCCGTAGGCAGAGGGCGGACAGTGATAATCATGTAATTACCGTCTGTCTGATTCAGTGCCCTCAGGATAATACCAGGTGCTCCGTCGACCGTTCAGTACCGGGGTCTGTCACCACAGATAGTTGCATCTCTCTGTCTACCCGTTTCCTCTGGTGCTCTCTCATCATACTGTCCAGAGCAGGGACGGACATCTTACGAATCTATCGAATCGAACGCCAAGACTTGGCGTTCGAATCGAATAGGGCCTCTGCAGATTCGCATCGAATCGAACATGGCTCCAGCAGATTCGCATCGAATCGAATGCGTGAAAATTGTTGCCCCTTCGATTCGACCTCGAATCGAATGTGTCCCAGTAGATTCGCATCGAATCGAACGCGTGAAATTTCTTGCCCGTTTGATTCGACTCGAATCGAACGCGTGTCCCGTAGATTCGATACCTATCGAATGCCAAGGTTCGATCGAATTCGATACGAATTCGATCGAACGTAGGACTTCAGCAGAGATTGGGGTACCAAACGTGCGTTTCACCGACATCATACATGTCTTTGTCACCATCACGAGGACTCCTACATCCCTCGATTTAAGAAGTGCCAAGGGGTGTAAAGACATCATGGCTGCAGCAGATGAGACGTCGAAAGCACGGTCAATTGCTGTCTTGTCAAGCTGATTAAATGTCACTCCGCCCCTTCAGCGACGCAAGAGCATCAATCCATTGATCCTCGTTGAGGCTAAACAGCGGCAGTGAAGGCCTGTAGATCCCAGCTTTACTCCACGATCGAATGCATTGAGCCATCGCTACGATCTCCCTCCGCAGCCGGCTTCTCAATGGTGCCGTCATACGTCCTGCGCTGCTAAACGTCCTCTCGCTTTCCGCGGACGTCGATGGAATCGTAAGCATGTCTACTGCCATCAGAGACAGTCGCGGATATCGGCTCCGGTTGATCTTCCACCAGTCAATCGGTCTGCTTCTGTAGTGGCGGCTGTTGACGACGTCCTCGGCACAATATCGAGCATATTTGTCATCACCAGTCGCTCCCGCCGTAGACGGTTTCGTCTTTCGGTTGCTTTTGCGGGCACCTGATGCTCCGAACGAGCCCTGGTTGAATGGCGGCGCAGCTACAGTCCTAGCAAGTCTCCGCTCAATGTAATCCATGGAGGCCTCATCAGACGTAGCGAGGATCTCGTTGTCAACGTCGCGCTCCCTATACTTCTCCCAGATCTCCAAGAGCTTTGCTTCGTATTCCAACCGCCAACTCTTCGTCTTCCGAGAGGGTACTCGAGACCACAGTTGATCGAGAAGGCGCCACTTTTCGCAGGATTGAAGACAACAGCCCCGACATATGCAGCGCTAGTCAGACGGCTGTAATATTTATGCAGCTTCTTCCATCCGAGCTTGATATAGACCTTGAGCAACCTGCGGGTCCTGCTATCGAGCCCGTCATAAATGGCTACTTCGACGTCCTTCTTCTCCCTAGTCACTGGATCCTCAACCTCTTCGAAGATTGTGCCTTCGATAGCACTTTCGAGGTGGTCAAGCAAAATCTCAAAGACGGGGAAGTATTCATCGAAACTGCCACATGTGGACCTACCGCCGGGAACACCACTGCCCTGAAGTTGCTTGGTGGAAATCTCGAACGGCTTCAGAAGCTTGACAAGTACCTCGATAACTTTCCAGTCGTACGCACTTAAGCGGTACTGCAGAACTGCCTGCTTCGTTCTGTCACAGAGGCCTCCGTTTCCCACCGGTTCTGAACGTCATTGAGGAAGGTATTGAGCGCCGGGCGGAGTCGAAGAGCCCGTTCCATCATACGCATGTCCAAGGTTCTACCGGGTGGCATTGTTGAAGGCCCAGTGAAGTGTTGTTCCGTGGCCGGATTCCTTACGTTGAGACTGAAGAAAATGTTCGTACAGCTGTGTGTTTCGCAGCTGAAGACCGATGTTATGAAGCATTCCGGGGGCGCCGTTCTGACTGTACTCCCTGAAGCTGGCAGCATTGATCTCGTCCGGAGCCGGGTGAGACGATGTGAGGTCCTCTTCTGGGATGTCAACGGCAGTGTTTGCTCCTGGGTCTTCGTCCGTACCGTCCTTCATCTCTCCATTTAGGGCCTCGTCGATAGCTTGATCAACTTGCTCCTCGTCGTCATCTAGATCGTCCCCATCGGCAGCAACAATTGCAGCAAAATTCTCTTGCTTCGAACCGTACAGCATTGCCCGCACACAGAGGTTGAGGATATGTGCAGCGCAGCGGATCCGTCGCTCTTCGGGTGAGAAGCCGTGCTCAAAGGCAAGGTCTTCCATGCAGGTGTCATTGTTGGCAGCATTGTCCAGCGTGAAGTAGCCGACCGTGTCTGGGTTGTTGACTTGCCAGAATGCCAGTGTATCGGCGACCTCGTCGGCAAGCGACGCACCGTTGTGTTTGCCGAGAGAGGTCGCAGCCCAAGGAGGATGCGGTGTTGGGCAAAGTCGTGATCAATGAATTGAGCATTGATGCCCAGAAATGCGGTGTAGGACTTGGATGACCAGCCGTCGAAGGAGAAGTGAACCTGTGATCGAGCGGTGCGAAGTACTTCCGTTACGGGCCCGACGGCACCTCTGTATTCAGATTCGAGCATGCGAAGTAGCGTCTTCCCAGAGGGTATATGGGTCGCATCAAGGAGCAGATTGCCGTAGAGAAGGAGCCGTTGGAACCTCTCGGTGTTGACGATATCGAATGGCAGATTATGGTACGTGATCCAGTCGAGTAGGAGCACCCGGAGCCTTGCTGTTGAATCTTCCACGCAGCTTGCTGACAAGGAACTGGTCGTGCGGATTATTGAAGTCGGCACCAATGAAGTGGGTGATGGGCCGGCCATCTAGAGATGAGGCTCGCACGCCTCCGGCAACGTCGTGTGGGGCCTGCCAAGTGAACACTCATGTTGCTGGTATATCTCCGAACGGCACACACTTACCAGAATTCCGTGGGCGTTACGAAGGTGCTTCTTGGTAGCGGCTCCTGTTGAGCAGACGAAGCAGAAGTCTGACTTCTTCTTGAAGCCTCGGGCGAAGCAATCCGCGCAGATCCACTTCAGCCTGTTGCCCTGGCGCGAGGTGGACCGGTCCTCAACACGATACCCGTATTGCTGCCACCACGCCCTCGTATCCTGGCCGCCAGTATAGCGCTCGAATCCAGGCCATTTCGCCCACTCTTGGCGGCCCCAGAGCGTCCAATCTACTTGTATAAAGTCGACAGCAGTACCGCGAGGACGAGGTGATGGAGTCGTCGGCAACGAGGTTCCTTGGGATGATGCGGGTGGTAAAGACGAGTACTCCACACGCCCAATCAGATCTGACCGGTTCGACGGGAAGGGCTTGACAGTGGTTCGGATGACATCGTAACGTTGGTTCGATCGTGCGAATTGAGCGAGCGGGCCGACAAATGAAGGTAGAAGCCATCGAGGCTTCGCCGGCGCTCAACTCATGCCACATCGTGGCAGCGAAGCTCGGCGAAGCAGGCATAACGCGTCCCACGCGCGTGTAGACGCGGGAAGGGGAAAAAAGAAAGGAAAAGAAAAACCGTCGGGGCGCAATCTCCGTTGCATTGGCTAAAGTGGTCTGGACGAGTGAAAAGAGCTTCCGTCACCAATGCACAACGACGATGGACCGTGGGGTGCTGCGAAGATCCCTGGCCTCCGGCATTGATGCTTGCTTGACTGGCTTCCGAAGCGTCAGGCACGGCATCTCCGCCCGTGCTTGCAGCCAGTTAAATCGAAGGCGCCATAAGACCCCGGCTACCTTGTCTGATAGATCCCCTGTTCATCAGCGTTTCCAGTGCCCCCATTGGCTTGCGTCCTAGTGCACAGATCATCGTGGCGTGTGACGAGTCGTTTCCTTTGGCTCTGGTCCCCCTTCTCGTGCCATTCTCGTCTCGTATCTGAATCGGCCTTGAGCTCGTTTGAGGTAGTCAGAGCTTTGAGTGCAGCTGGGGGAGTGTTCTGAAGTCGCTTGTACATCGGCCTAGAGGCTGGTTGGGTTTGGGCAGAAGTTACTGTGACAAAAGGCGATGAATATTTTGAGAACATTTGGGAGGGCCTGTAGGAGACGGTCAAAGTTGTAGCACAAATGAGATTCCAACGTCGAAATGTTATTATAGCTGTGGTAATTGAGGTGCTGATATACAAGTTCTGCGGGAGAGATACTCTAAATGTGTCGGTTTCTTGTTTGCAGCCGTCGAAATACAGAGAGGATGGGCACGTATAGTAAACTCAACGTCGGAACCGGGTGCCCGGGTAAACCTACCCTATACCCTGGTCAGACAATCGAAATCTTATCTTATCCACAACTCTCCCCTGTAAAAATTCTGTCCCCTGGAGGGCTGTTAGCGGCTTGCTAGCTGGGGCCAGATTTGCAGGCGACCCGACCGCGCTTCAGCTGCGGGGTCCATCGTGACCCTAACAACACAGAGGAAGACCTTAGGAGAGTTCATATTCCTCTGCGAAGCCGGTCTCGACAACACGTCCACTCGGACCTCATGGCTCTCTTCGGAACCAAGGAGCTGTGGGTATTGGAAGGTCCGCCCTTCTAAACAACGGTGGCCGGTCGCGGAGGTTTTTCTCCCTGAAGGCAAGCTGCGCGACAGCCTCTGATTCCTTCTGAGGGTTTTTCCCTGCCGCCGCTCCTCGCTATTTCCATCGCTTGGTTACTGGAGCATGGACTGCGACAGCAGCCTTAGCAAAGGGCGAGAGAATTCTGACCGGAAAAACCAAGGGTTGACCATTGTGGCGATTGCCACGCGCCTGGAAGTCCCGCTGACGGGAGACAGGCTTCGACAAGGAGCGCCAAAGAGCCTATGAAATGCTGGATGGACATCTGGGAGGACTGGCCGCGGGGCCCTGGTGGGTGGCCTTTCGGTGGCAGGAATTCTAGATAGTCTAGCTCAGCACGTCCTGTGCCCCGTCTCGACCTGAGCGGCCTAAAGGCCGCTGGACGAAAAATACAACACACACACACATCTTATCTTATCTCTGGCGCCTATGGCATCAATCCCACCTGATGACCGAGATTTCGTTCCAACATACCGCACGTATGCAACGTCGCCATAGAGCTTATGATAGCCGTACACTGTAGAGCTTCGTCGTGATCTTATAGAGCAGCCATCAATGGGTTTCCGCAGAGCATGTTTGCTGGAGTTTCAAGATACTAATTATGTCACGTATTTATGGGGTTTGGCTGTACATACCAACATGTCTTAACGCCTTGACCTGGTTTGGGTCGATAGACGCTAAATCACGCTTGGTTGCGTCAGCCACCAACAGGGCTGACTGACGCGTCTGAGAAGACGCGCTTAAAGGTTCCCCGCGGTGATTTCCGCGAACCGCGTCACTCATTCGATCGAATCGATCGAATCCGGTCGAACGCCTGGGAGCCGTTCGATTCGATGGCGACCAAAATGTGACCCTGTTCGATTCGTCTGTCGAATGAAAAACGCCACGTTCGATTCGATGCTGTCGAATGTCGAATGAGGTACACCGCGTTCGATTCGATGCGAATCGAATGGGACCATGACAGATTCGACATCGAATCGAACGCCAAGAAATTCGATTCGATATTCGTAAGACTTGGCATCGAATGAATCTATCGATTCGATTCCCGTTCGTAAGATGTCCATCCCTGTCCACGGGCCGGATCCTTAGTGCTTGGGAGCAAGAGGAGCAGAGAGCTAAATCCGATCTCGAGTCACGGCCACCAGGGACACAAAGGAAGAGGAAGGGCACGGGCGCTACTGTCGTAAACAAGAGGTCGAATACGCTTGCTTCCGTGAGCAGCCGGGTTGACGATCTTGCTCAGCAGATCGGTGATTTCATCAAGTCGCAAGCAGCAGCAACGCCAGTACCGTTATCACAGGTACCCTCACTTCCACAGGCGCCGCCGGCATCACAGGATACTCTGTGATCCCCCCGCCTACATCACTTGTGCCTGTATACGTACAGGCCCCGGCGCCGTCACGGTGGCAAGAACCGCCTCCCTCGACACAGGCACATCACGACGGCTTCATGTGGGCACAGCCGCCGGCACAGTCTCACGAGACGGCTACGGAGCATTTCCAGCAGCCAGGGGATCAGACGGACACGGCACCATGCAATTCCAGCGAGCGGGCCGTCCCCAAATTCGTTCCCTATGTGCCTCGCCCTCCGCCGCGTCGGACGGATCCTTCCTCACAGTCACAGTCACAGTCACAGAGGTAGGCAAGGCGGCCAAAATGCACCTTCCACTGCTGTGTGCATATTGCATACACATCGGAATCGGTCGGGCCGGGCTTAGTGATAGCTTCAATTGAACGACTCCAAGGGACGCATCTTCTGGCGTTGGTGATCTTTGCAATATTGAATGCATCCTCCGTACCGGTACATAGTCGAGTAATAGGGCGGGCGCGACGAGGCGGCCACGGCGTTGGGAACGCGCGCGCCAAATTGTGGTGCGCGCCTACTCTTCCAAATGGGGTTTAAGTCTCCGTGCATGTTTCGAAATCGTCCGTGCATGTTTCGTTACTCCTGCTGCTACTGCTGCGATTGCTGCGATAAAAGAAGATTTGCCAGTGTGGGAATGTAGCATATAGCTATAGTAGGATTGTAAGGGAGGTGCGCACACACGTACACGTGACCCTTAGCGTCACGTGTATGGACCTCGGGATCCGTGTATAAAGGGCACGTAGTGTGCCCCCTCATTCCCTTTCCTCCCTTCCTAGCTAGACATCTTGAATACAACCCATTGCGTTACTGCAGTACAGACCTCCCGACAGTATGCATCAATTTTTAACATTTTTTGCCGTTTTATTATTAAATTAAGTTGGCGTTGAAGCCGTAAAGTGACACAGCCAGGTGGTTGACACAGACAGGTGGTGAGGACCCACTTTACGTGGGTCTGTGGGACGAGTAGAAGGAAGTTCCAGGTCAGGGCCTACTTGGGGGGACTAAAATCCGTCCCGATTCCCGCGCATGTCAAGTCATGCATGGGGGGAAATTAGGTACATAATCCTACTAGTTAATTGGCGGGGCCGCTATGTACTCTTTTGGCGAATCAACGGACTTTTGCTACTCAACGCACCCCGTGCATGACTTGACATGCGCGGGAATCGACGGATTTTAGTCCCCAAGTAGAGAGTGTCCTGGCGATGGAGGGTGTGAGACATCCGCAAGTCGTCATTGGATCCACGTGTCGTGTTCCATGGCCACATGCATGGACCAGGTACACACATCAGCTGACAAATAGTACCATTTTTTTTTGAGATGTGGGCCTACAAGTCCCCACTGTTGCTTGGGTGCGACGGTGGCGGCGGGGGGATTGGACAAAAAGATGGGGGGTAGTTAAATCCGAGTGACTAAAGAAATAGTGGGCCGTTTCCCGCGCTTCAACTGAATCATGCACGGCAACTTCACATTTTTGGAAGAAGCCCCCCGACTAAAATTGGCGCGCGCGAACGTTCCCGAGTCCCAACGATGGGGTGGGAGCGCCGCGCCTGCCGCCGCTTGTGTGTACTAGGGGATTCATTTGTCTTTTTCATGGAACGCCATGCACCTTTGTCTGTCTGTAATTGGAACTCGCAAGCTCCCACCTCCTACAGTAATCGGGCGGGCGGACGCGGCGGCCGCGTTGGGGAACGCGCGCGCCAAATTGTGGTGGCGGGTCCTCCTTCCTAATGGGGTTTAAGTCTCTGTGCATGAGCAATGATTCGGGCCACCCTAACCGCACGGCCTCTCGGCGATTGTCGCACGGCCTTGTGACCGGATTAGGCAAGTCAAATCCCTGTCTGTGGCCCTCCAATTTGCCTGTAATTTGCCTACGAAAAGAAGTATCGTGCGACAAGCCGACCGGCGCGTCAATTGATACAAGTGTAGACATTTGCACTATCTTGACCTTAAACGGGCAGCCGGCTTTCCTCGTGCCTGCCTCGCGGAGCCTTGCTGCAATAGACACATGATGGGTAGGTCCACGGGCGCAAGCGAGGTCCCAACGGTGAGGAATACCCATACGCTTATTGGAGGATCTGACTTTGACTATAGCGTAGCCTTCGTCTCTCGCGAGGGCCTGAATAGCTTCAATCGCGGTCTCCGAGCTCTCAAACGGCCCTAAGTCGAAGGTGCAGCCATCTCGGTAGACAGTATCGTTGAGTCCATTGCAAAGGCTTCAAATTAGGCGTTAAATACGGCTTTGGGGATATCGGCACGGATGGCGTTGACGGCGTTGACAGACGGCGTTGACGGACAGCGTTTTCGCGCGCGCGTTACTACATCACGAGTCTTACGCGTTTAATGGTGCGGCAAACGTCGGTACAATAGGTACATCGATTTGCTAATAAAATTGCCTAGACCCGAAGTCTCTCGTGTCGCAACTGCCTAATCCGGTCACAAGGCCGTGCGACAATCGCCGAGAGGCCGTGCGGTTAGGGTGGCCCAATGATTCACTGGAATAACGAAACATACACTCCCGAACTAAACCCCATTCGGAAGAGCACCGCGCCACCAAATTTTGGCGCGCGCGAAAATAGACATCCAAAACTTTTTGGTTGACGATTTGTACTTGCCTGTACCGCCGTGTTGGCACCAAATAATGCAACGTTTACGCCTAATCTTGCCAAAAGTCTTGCTGTTTGCAACACTCACGACATAACCCCAACTTTGTTGGTCATCCTTCAGGGCTTCAAGGGCCTCGGCATACGTGCAAAATAGTGTATTCTCGATGGATGCGACATCAGAGTCATCGAGCTCGATCGTATCCATCGTAGTGGCGGCGTTGGTGTTGTGTTGAAGAAAAGTGGTGATAGCCTCAAAACTAGGTGGAAAAAAGAGGTAAGCGGCGGGAACGCGCGCGCGCGCCAAAATTTCGTGGCGCGGTGCTCTTCCGAATGGGGTTTAGTTTGGCAGTGTACGTTTCGTTATTCTGATTCACTACCGTACTCTGGTGGATCTGGCAGCAGAAGTTTTGGCCAATCAAAGACGCCGCCCGAGTAGGGAGTGCCCGTAGTAAAATTAGCCCGCATATCAATTGTGGCCTTTTTGGGATTCGCTTTTACCCTTACTTTAAGATACGATACGATACGAATTTAAGAGTAATGCTACTTGCACAGTAAAAAGATCTCTATTTGAACAGTAATACCTTTTTACGTGCATTTTCCAGAAAACTGAACGTACCATACGGTAACTTCTAGGTTCCGTTAATTGCGCACAGCGCCCATCGATTGCAGCGTCAATTACAGCGCCGTTAATTGCAGCGTTAATTGCAGCGTTAATTACAGCGTTAAATTACAGCGTCAATTGCAGCAGCGTCAATTGCAGCAGCTTCAATTGTAGCGTTAATTGCAGCGCCATAAAGATTAAGTGACTTAGGTATACTTTAAGGTACAAGAGTACTTCTCGGCCCTTTTCCGCGCTAGCAGGGTTTGGCGAAGTGGCTTTTAGCGAATCAGAAGCCTTTAAAAGGGGGTTTACTGTTCAAATAGAGATTTTTTACTATGCAAGTAGCATTACTCTACTTTAAAAGAGGGCACGCGTGACCCTTCGAAAGCGGGGCGTATAAAAAAAGAAAAGAAAAAGCGTGGCGTATACGGAGTATAAGATGGCTGAATCCCGCATCCGTCGTAACATCATAACATTGTAGCTCAAAACTTCCTATATATACGGAGTACTCTATGACTACAACTCGGCTTTAGCTTGATACTTGAACAAACCCACCTTTCAGCACCTTTTGGCCAGAATGCAGGTTACGATCGTTCTTTTCACGGCCCTTGCCGCAAGGGGACTAGCGAGTCCAGTTTTGGACGCAAAATCGGACGCAAATCTAGAGAAACGAGTATCTATCCCATGATTTGACGACGAGTCTTGACTGCTCGCAGTATGCTGATATAGATGGCAACTCTAGCAAGTAAGTATCTAGTTATCCCGTGTTCTGACGTCGAGTCTTGCCTGCTCGCTACTCGCGGTATGCTGATATAGATGGCAACTCTAGGTCGTAAGTATCCATCCATCCCGTGATCTGACGTCGAGTCTGGGCTGCTCGCTGCTCGCGGTATGCTGATATAGATGGCAACTCTAGGGCGTAAGTATCCATCCATCCCGTGATCTGACGTCGAGTCTGGGCTGCTCGCTGCTCGCGGTATGCTGATATAGATGGCAACTCTAGTCCGTAAGTATCCATCCATCCCGTGATCTGACGTCGAGTCTGGGCTGCTCGCTGCTCGCAGTATGCTGATATAGATGGCAACTCTAGTGTGTAAGTATCTGGTTATCCCGTGATCTGACGACGAGTCTGGGCTGCTCGCAGCTCGCAGTATGCTGATATAGATGGCAACTCTAGGCCGTAAGTATCCATCCCGTGATGCTGCTCGCAGCTCGCAGTATGCTGATATAGATGGCAACTCTAGCAAGTAAGTATCCATCCCGTGATTTGACGAGGAGTCTTCGACTGCTCGCGGTATGCTGATATAGATGGCAACTCTAGTGGGTAAGTATCTAGTTATCCCGTGATCTGACGACGAGTCTGGGCTGCTCGCTGCTCGCAGTATGCTGATATAGATGGCAACTCTAGTGTGTAAGTATCTAGTTATCCCGTGATCTGACGTCGAGTCTGGGCTGCTCGCAGCTCGCAGTATGCTGATATAGATGGCAACTCTAGGCCGTAAGTATCCATCCCGTGATGCTGCTCGCAGCTCGCAGTATGCTGATATAGATGGCAACTCTAGGGCGTAAGTATCCATCCATCCCGTGATCTGACGTCGAGTCTGGGCTGCTCGCTGCTCGCTGTATGCTGATATAGATGGCAACTCTAGGGCGTAAGTATCTATCCATCCCGTGATTTGACGTCGAGTCCTGGCTGCTCGCTGCTCGCTGCTCGCAGTATGCTGATATATATGGCAACTCTAGGGCGTAAGTATCTAGTTATCCCGTGATCTGACGTCGAGCTCGCAGTATGCTGATATAGATGGCAACTCTAGGACGTAAGTATCTATCCATCCCGTGATCTGACGTCGAGTCTTGGCTGCTCGCTGCTCGCAGTATGCTGATATATATGGCAACTCTAGAGCGTAAGTATCTAGTTATCCCGTGATCTGACGTCGAGCTCGCAGTATGCTGATATAGATGGCAACTCTAGCTCGTAAGTATCTATCCATCCCGTGATCTGACGTCGAGTCTGGGCTGCTCGCTGCTCGCTGTATGCTGATATAGATGGCAACTCTAGTGCGTAAGTATCTATCCATCCCGTAATTTTACGAGTCTTGACTGCTCGCAGTATGCTGATATCGATGGCAACTCTAGGTCGTAAGTATCTATCCATCCCGTGATCTGACGTCCAGCTCGCAGTATGCTGATATAGATGGCAACTCTAGGGCGTAAGTATCCATCCATCCCGTGATTTGACGTCGAGTCTGGGCCTGCTCGCTGCTCGCAGTATGCTGATATAGATGGCAACTCTAGCTCGTAAGTATCCATCCATCCCGTGATTTGACGTCGAGTCTTGGCCTGCTCGCTGCTCGCTGCTCGCTGCTCGCAGTATGCTGATATAGATGGCAACTCTAGGGCGTAAGTATCTATCCATCCCGTGATCTGACGTCGAGTCTTGGCTGCTCGCTGCTCGCTGCTCGCAGTATGCTGATATAGATGGCAACTCTAGGTCGTAAGTATCTAGTTATCCCGTGATCTGACATCGAGTCTTGGCTGCTCCCTGCTCGCTGCTCGCAGTATGCTGATATAGATGGCAACTCTAGTGTGTAAGTATCTAGTTATCCCGTGATTTTACGAGTCTTGACTGCTCGCAGTATGCTGATATAGATGGCAACTCTAGTGCGTAAGTATCTATCCATCCCGTGATCTGACGTCGAGTCTTGGCCTGCTCGCTGCTCGCAGTATGCTGATATAGATGGCAACTCTAGGGCGTAAGTATCCATCCATCCCGTGATCTGACGTCGAGTCTGGGCTGCTCGCTGCTCGCTGTATGCTGATATAGATGGCAACTCTAGGGCGTAAGTATCTATCCATCCCGTGATTTGACGTCGAGTCCTGGCTGCTCGCTGCTCGCTGCTCGCAGTATGCTGATATATATGGCAACTCTAGGGCGTAAGTATCTAGTTATCCCGTGATCTGACGTCGAGCTCGCAGTATGCTGATATAGATGGCAACTCTAGGGCGTAAGTATCCATCCATCCCGTGATCTGACGTCGAGTCTGGGCTGCTCGCTGCTCGCTGTATGCTGATATAGATGGCAACTCTAGCTCGTAAGTATCTATCCATCCCGTGATCTGACGTCGAGTCTTGGCCTGCTCGCTGCTCGCAGTATGCTGATATAGATGGCAACTCTAGGGCGTAAGTATCCATCCATCCCGTGATCTGACGTCGAGTCTGGGCTGCTCGCTGCTCGCTGTATGCTGATATAGATGGCAACTCTAGGGCGTAAGTATCTATCCATCCCGTGATTTGACGTCGAGTCTTGGCTGCTCGCAGTATGCTGATATAGATGGCAACTCTAGCCCGTAAGTATCCATCCATCCCGTGATCTGACGTCGAGTCTTGGCTGCTCGCTGCTCGCTGTATGCTGATATAGATGGCAACTCTAGCAAGTAAGTATCCATCCATCCCGTGATTTGACGTCGAGTCTTGGCCTGCTCGCTGCTCGCTGTTCGCAGTATGCTGATATAGATGGCAACTCTAGTGTGTAAGTATCCATCCATCCCGTGATCTGACGTCGAGTCTTGGCTGCTCGCTGCTCGCTGCTCGCAGTATGCTGATATAGATGGCAACTCTAGTGTGTAAGTATCCATCCCGTGATTTGACGTCGAGTCTTGGCCTGCTCGCTGCTCGCTGCTCGCTGCTCGCAGTATGCTGATATAGATGGCAACTCTAGCAAGTAAGTATCTATCCATCCCGTGATCTGACGTCGAGTCTTGGCTGCTCGCTGCTCGCTGCTCGCTGTATGCTGATATAGATGGCAACTCTAGGGCGTAAGTATCCATCCATCCCGTGATTTGACGTCGAGTCTTGGACTCTTGGCTGCTCGCTGCTCGCAGTATGCTGATATAGATGGCAACTCTAGCTCGTAAGTATCTATCCATCCCGTGATCTGACGTCGAGTCTTGGCTGCTCGCTGCTCGCTGCTCGCAGTATGCTGATATAGATGGCAACTCTAGCCCGTAAGTATCCATCCCGTGATTTGACGTCGAGTCTTGGCTGCTCGCAGTATGCTGATATAGATGGCAACTCTAGCCCGTAAGTATCCATCCATCCCGTGATCTGACGTCGAGTCTTGGCTGCTCGCTGCTCGCTGTATGCTGATATAGATGGCAACTCTAGTGTGTAAGTATCCATCCCGTGATTTGACGCGGAGAATGTTTGATGGGCTGGCAGCATGTTGACACGACTGGCGACTGTAGTAACTCCAATTTCCTGTGGCGGGTTCATTGGGTGAGTTTGAAACGTTCTTAAAGGTTAGGGTGGGGAAGCTTCGGTCGTTGTATGGAGTTCTCCTCAGGAGTTTAAGCTCGGCCGACCGTTAGCGGGTTACTGTCTAGTCTGTCTTTGACGTGTCACAAAATAATGGATCAAACGGTTGATCAAGCTCGCGCCGCTCTATGAAGCTGTTTGAGCAGTTGCTACTATTGTCCTCTGAATCGTCGACCGTTGAGGACTGATATGTGAGAGTGCTGGAGCAGTTGCCATCAGTGCTCCTAATAGTGTGGCCAGTGCGTTTGGACCCCTCAAACTGCTCATTCAGTGCGTGTGACTTGGCCGCACTACACTACCAGTGTGCCTGAGATGTTCAAACTGAACTATTAGTCTGTTCGTCGCGGCCAAACTGAACTACAGTGCAAACTGTGGTCTACACTATTAGTGTGAACATATAGTCTGACATTTGGCATTGCACCCGTCGCACCTGCAAGGTTGCCTTCAAGTTTTCCAGCGCCCTCACCGAATTGCCTGCCTTACGTGCAGCTTTCCTCGCCCCTTTCCTGAATCAGAGACTCAGACCCGGTACCGGTGGCTTCCGGATCGATATAGCGACACTGGAATCCATAATTAGACACTCTTCATCTGACGAAACAGAAATCTTACCTCGGATGGGAGTATCAGAGCGCTCCGGTCCCAGGATCGTGGGCATTCCAAGAGATTTAAAGTTTCAATGTTCATAGATCCTCGCTGGTCGGTTACCGAAAGTTTGGCTTTGGAGAAGAGCCGCTCTGTCTCAGTAGACATAGGCGCAATCGATAGAAGGTCAATGGCCATCAAAGATAAGTTAGGGGGCTCGCGGCAATACACTTCGTACTCGTCGTCATCCATGTTGAAAATCGTAGCCTTTGCTCTTTCATCCACATTTTGTACCCATTTGGTCGTCTTGCACTTGGCTCTTGTGCGGAAGCTGGTCGAAGAACAGGGCAGGGAGTGGTAGATTTGTATGCCTCCCTCCAGAGCTCCCCTACCCGAGCTTTAGCTCTCTCAATCCATTCATTCTTGTCGTCCCAAGTCTTCTCCATATAGGCCCACTTGAGGGAAGGATTTAATACCGTCGCTGCTGAATAGACTGGCGAATCTTCCGTCAATTCGTAGTAGTCGGCTAATTTGGCCCATGTCGTCTCCATCATTGTAGCCAAGTGGGGGATGGTAGTGGCCTCCTTGGCCGCTTCAATGTGATGCAAGAGATAGTCCATGGTTGGCAGAACGTCAGAGATGGAATTGCCGGTGCCTTCGTTGGCCATTGTAGCGTCGTGAAAAGGTTCGAGAAATTTGTGAATTTCAGCCAAAGTAACCCAGTCAGAGGAAGTCAGAGCATCGTCTTGCAGGGCAGGCTCTTGAGCACAAAATATGGTGATGCCTTGACGGACTTTTGTTCTAAGGGCCCACTCAACCATGCTATGCCACGAATTCCAACGAGTGTCATTGTCGCGCCGTAGCCGTAGACCGTCAGTGAGACCAGTGAATGTCTGAAGTCGCTGGGAGTCCAGGTGATGTAGACCACGATATTATGCAATTTGCCTATCGCCCTCGCTTTCTCCATTGCTTAACTTCGTCGTCGGACGGTCCGTGGTAGGAATCTGCTGTGGGTGGTCGCTTTCCTATGAGGAACTCCATCACGGCCAGGTTAATGATGTGGCCGAAACAGCGAAGTCGGTGAGGAAGAGGATCGTAGAAAACTTCGAACTCGTGCTCCAAGTCGTCGGAGACTTTGTCGATCATGGTATTCATGTTGGTGGCATTATCCATCATAAAGTATCCAACTTTGTCGCTATTCCATATTCTCGTATGAACTCCATGATGGCTTCTGCCATGTTCTCGCCGCTGTGCTGTCCTTCCAATTCTTTTATCCTCACCACCAGGGACTGCAGACCATGATCTTCGGTAACGAATTGAACTGTAAACCCTATTACGCCCAAACAATTCGGCGATGTCCAATTGTCTGGAACAATGTGGATTGACGAGAGAGCATTCTGCAGAGCTCGCTTTACAAACTCCTTCTTGTTGTCGTAGCCCCATTGTAAGTCATTTTTAACCGTGTCGCCGGACCTCGGAGGAGATCATCGGCGGCCGGACGGATATACCGGATAAAGTCGCGAAAGGCCGGCTGCTCAACATGAGCAAATGAGAGGCTGCAAGCTACTGTATAACGGCAGTACAGTTCGCGGAGAGTCGCTTGATCTAGGCATCTTCCTCTGCGGTCGCCTTGCGTTTCTTGGTGGAGAACAAAGTTCCATTGGCCAGGAATGCGGTGATGTCTCCGAGGCGACTTTGCGTCACTTCCCGCCTGATCTCCTGCCGCCCAGAAATAATGATATTGTGCTCCTTTCGCAAATGATTGACGATGGCGGACGACCCACCACAGTAATTGTATTTCTTCGCTCTTTTCTTGTCGAAGCAGGGCTGGCAATGCCACCATTTCGTTCCATTGGAATCAACCCAAGCTGCCGGAATACTCCTACCTTCTTCTCTTCGACAATACTGCCAAATAGGAGACGTCTTTCGGCGGTAGACGCTAAGGACAGGCGAAGAGGATGGTGCCGGTGACGGGAAGCCGCTGTCCCACTAATAAGGTCAGAATCATCTATATAGGTGCCAGCCTCGGGTGATCCACGATGGAGGACATGATCCTCTAGGGACTGCACTAGACAATAAGAGTGGCGATCATGGGAATCTGGCGGAGAGCAGGATTGGTGGGATAAACCGGATTGTTTGTGGCAGCTCCGGTCAGATCATTCTGTGGTGGACAACTTCCTCTTTTTGACCACCCTAGGAAGTCCTAGTGATTTGGTTTGGACCACAGAATCCAATTAATTTGAGTTTGCCGGCCAATGATCGGTCATATCCCTTTTAGCGTCGGCGCACAACGAAACTTAACATCGTCGCGAATTGTTCCGTACGTGCTCGCTTCGCGCTCGTCTCGCGCTCATCTCGTGCCAGCCAAGCGACACGCCCCAGTGTTCCTAACGTCGGCATCCAATTTGCGTACGCAACGGCGGTGGAGATCCTCAGTTGAGCCTCGACGAGAAGAGCATCAGAAGGCTTGCGGTGCATCGACCTATGAAGCTAATGATTGGTGTAGCTGGGGCCGTAGAAGTGTGGCCGAGGCTCAATCTGCGCTTTGGACTGTAACCCGACTGACAAACTTGAACAAATTGGCAGGGCAACATCCGGTATAATGGGTTTTCTCGACCAGAAACGATAACTTAGCAACATGTTTTGATAGCATAATAAAGTCAATAACAGGCGGAAGCTCTTAGCAAAGCTTGTGTTTAGACGCTTACCAGTATGCTTAATTACAACGGAAAGAAGCGAATGTATTGGCATCTCAACTGCTTCGCATAAATATTGACGAGCCAGCCTGCCTCCTACCCTAGAGATGACAGATAGGTTAGAGGCTACCTGGCACCCCGCCTTTATACGGTGACATAACGGGTATATCATAACTCCCCGACCGGGGTTCCGCCACTTGGATCATTCAGCCCGAAGGGCGTTTGCCTTGAGGAACGAAAGGCCTTCTAACGTGCCCCGCTGACCCCGCCCTCTCCCCCCAAAAGTTCTCCGCCCCTTGATTGGTCCCTTGTGATTGGTCCCTCCTTGCCTCCCTCCTCGTTGGTCGCTGCCCTTCCCCCGGCTTCTGTTGCCTTTTCGCGTGCCTTATCCCACCACTAGGCGCCTCCCACCCTGTCTGCCGCCTGCCGACTCTTCCCGCCTGCCGAACTCTTCATCGCGTCACCTAGCGCGGCCGCCTTGACTCTTCAGCATCACCGTCCAGCCAGCGCAACGCCTCCTCAACGGTCCTCTCGCTCAGTACCTCGAGCCTGGCCTGTGCGGCAGTCATCTCCTCGGGGACCCGGTTGCCCACCAAGTCTCTGTCCCGCACCTTGGACACGAGCATGATGCCGTCTAGAGTTCGGCAGCGCGATAGCTGCACGTACAGGCCGTACGGGTCGCACTGCGAGGGCACCACCGTTCCATCCATCTTCGTCGTCCGTGTCCTCGCAGCTCGAGGGCCACGCGCTCCAGCGTTTTGCCCTGCACCTTGTAGTCCGTGCACGCGAACGCTGCTGCGCACGGCAAACCCTTTCGGCTGACGTCGTTGCGTTGCCACGGCCTTTTTCGCTGGCACTGTATCTTAACGGTCATGGGTGTCAACAAGATCGTGCCCGGCGGCATCCCGACGAAGTGGAGATATCTCGTCGTCTCCGATTCGAGAATGATCCCCGCCGGCGGCCCGAAGTGGATCGTCATATCGGCCGAGATCCGATGCCCCGGGTACGCCTTGTCGACAATGACCTCCACCGCCGAGTAGCTCGCGCCGTTCACTAGCTTCAGCCCCTGGTGGGTGTTGTGGTTCACGACGATGGGCATCCCGGCCACGAACATGAAGACGGCCGGCACCGGGATCGCGCTATCGTCGCCCTGGTTGAGTATCATGATCGCCTCTTCCTCCGTCGGCAGCTCCTCCTTCCACTTGTGCTCGGAGATGAAAATGCGCATCGTCGACCGCTGCTGGACCCGGAACGCCAGGCTCGCCTCCATGTTCAGGTTCCACCGATTCCTATTGAGCGGCGTCACCACGGTGATGCCCGTCTCCCAAGGGATCCGCCTTCCTCCCGGTAGCACCTTGAGTTGAGGAGGTTTAGATCCGTCCGATCCTGCACGCCTAGACGGATCCGCTTCAGCAGCCTCTGCAGCTCCGGGTCGCCGGCGGCGCGCATCTGCTCGTCCAGCATGACGACCGTCGTGAACCTCTTCCACAGTGCGTGCGCTTTGTCGTGCTGGTGACGCTGCTCGGCCTTGAACGAGTTGTCTACGTCCCACGAGATGGCCGCGCTAGGCAGGACGATCGACCTCTCTTGGACCGGCCGGAACTGCTGAAAATCTCCGCAGAAGAGGACGATGGGGATCCCCCCGAAATCTTGCCGCGATCCGCGAAGCCGGCGAAGCCGCTCGTTCACGGCGTGCAGCGTCCGCGCCCCGAGCATGCTCACCTCGTCGATGACGAGCACATCCTTCTCCTGCCAATCCATTCGAGACTGGCCGTGGATGAACCGCTCCGCCTGTTTCGGCAGCCGCACCCGTCAAGGTCTTTGACCATGTTCGCGCCCGGCCCTTGGTCTTTAGTGAACCCGCAGGCGGAGTGGATCGTGATGCCGTTGATCCGCGCCGCCGCAGTCCCCGACGTCGCCGTGATCAGCAGACGATTCGAAAGGCTCTTTTACTGAACAGCTCGACGAGTGCCTCGATGATTCGCGACTTGCCGGTACCGCCCTCGCCACCGACGAACTGGCGCAGCTGGCAGGCATCGCCCTGTCGGTCTGCTGCATCAAATCGAGCTGGCGGCATATTATCAGAAAAGCGATGGACTGCCTCTTGTTCAGCGTCAGCCGTGTTGCCAACACCTTGCCCGCCGCGAGGAAGGAGGTTGATGGGCCAAACTGAACGTCCATTCCCGCCCCTGCGTCGATAGCGGTCTCGTCGGAGTCGGCCATCGTCATTTCGATCTCGTCCTCCCCGAAACCGGTCATCACCCTTCGCAACGCTGCGCGGCGATCGCTTTCCCAGGCGGCGGGCGTGCTTTGTATCCCTTGGATCATCCTCTCCCTCTCCTTCGAGGCACTTACCTGCTGCGACTTGATAGCCTTGACCTGATCCTGCGGCGGTAGTGCGGCCCCGGAAAATACCCGCCCTGGCATGCTTAACCGCCTCTCCTCGTTCGATCAGCGCCGTGGCCTCGAGCTCGGCCGTCGAGCGCAGCGCCGATTGCTGAAACCGACAGAGCTGCTGTATCATTGCCATGAGCTCCGGCGACTTGGCCGTCACCTGATTCGCTCCCACTGCACCTCGGACGACGTCGATGAGCCGCGTTGCGTCTCCGATGCTGTTGGGCTGATATGTCGCTGCAGACTCCGCGCCCGCCTCGCCTGCTCCACCCTCCTCGACGTGTGCGACCGTCGGGTCGCCATCGCCGGACGAGGCTGCCCATTGCTTGGCGTCGCGTTTTGCGTCTTCGGCGAATCGTCGAAGCAGCTGCACGTTGTCGACGAGACATGATATTCTCGGGGCCATAGCGTCTCGAGCCCGCGCCCAGATGCTGTTGATCTCACCTGTTCCTTCGCCCAGGAAGGACTCCCGACGGTAGCGTGCTTGCCCGGCCGCCTGAGCACCTGAACCCAGCGTCGTCCCGGCGCCCATCCATCCTCGAAAGACATCTCCCCCCAAGCCGCCCAGCTCTCGTCGTTGCCGATGCGTTTCAGTCTGACGATCGATATGTAGTCATACAGGCATAGGCCTTTCAGCAGCTCTCCCGGTGCTGGTACGCCTCGACGTGGGAGATTCTCAGGCCTTCTTCTTCGACGACGACCGACTCATCCAAGGTGTCATCCATAGCCGCAGCGCCACTGGCTTCTCGGAGATGCCGCCATCGCCGAAAGACTTCCCAGTACAGCAGAGAACAGTTCAGGTACGCCCACGCGCTGCTGTCGGTGAACTCGGCCGGATATCCGAGAAGGTGAGCGACGACCTCGACCTGTGATAGCGGACGCTCCGTGAACACGCGGTTCGCCACTCTCATCAGGAACTGTCGCGTCCTGTTCCCTTGACAGGGTCATCGGTGGCAGCGTCTCCGCCACCGTCCCGCCCTCCGTTGGCCGTGCCATCACCTGTTGAGGCGGCCAGGAGCTCGGCCGCGGCCGCCACACGCTTCCACACCGGGTCCTCCACCTTGGTCGCGTAGTTCGTGACATAATAGATGAGGGCCATTGTCTTGCGCTGCGTCGCAATGAAGGAAATATCATGGTTGTGCCGGAGCCCGACAGCAATAGCCTCGTTCCATCGATTGACCATGCTGTGTGTCCTCCGGATCTGCAGCACCCCGTCTGCCGTGAGGGCGGTCTTGTCGACTAACCTCCATGGCGCCTTGAACCGGCAGAGGTCCCCTTTCCGCCCTCCTTTGCCCAAGGAATACTTCACACAGGTCGGGCTATGCGTGTGCACCTGCGTCGCGCCGGCACAGAAGTTGGCCTCCTCGATAAACGCGGCCGAGAACTGCGCGGCGTTGTCCAGCAGGGAACCAATACCGCCCGTCACAGATCGCTCCGCTTGCACGGCGCAAAACTTTCCTGGTCCAGATCCTGCCTTGCACGTCAACCCGGCCCCACTTGGCCATCAGAAGAGTACTTCAGGCTCCCGGTGGCACATCTTAGGTAGGCATTCTTACCTCTGAGAAGACGCTATCGATGTATCGGACGATTCGCTCGCGATACGCCGCCTGATCCTCCCCGTGGATGTCGGCAAGCATCGAGCTGAGATGCGCGTTCCCGTGCAGCCAGAGCAAGCCGTGAACATGAAGCGCCCTCGTTCGTTCGTCTCCACGGCGCCATAGTACTTGCCGATGCGCCCGAATACCGACTCTTCACCGACCTTCACGTAATGATCGAAGAACAGCTTCATCTCGCGGTGGAAGAACACGGCCGAGCTCATGGGATCCGATATCGCCAGCCGTGCCCGCTTATACGCATCCCCAAGGCCTTCTAAGAACTCCTCGGCCGCGTCGGGATCGCGTGTGCGGTATGCCGCCAGTCGCAGCTTCACCGGGTTCGTAATGTCGTTCGGGTTGATGGTGAACCAGATGGCCGGCACGCCATATCCGACGATGAGCGACTGGATTTTCCGCCGCATATTGAGACGGACCTCTCGACATGGGCTGCCGGTGGCCGTAAAGCGAGAGGCTCCTGAGAAGCTCCTTCACGTCACCATCGGTCGTCTTACCCGAGCTCTCCAACTCGACCCTCGCCGCCGCTAGCCTTTCTGTGGTCATCGAACGCACGATGCGCTCTACCTTGCGGAAGTTCTTCCTCCCACACTCAACATGCTGACCCGGCGGTTCCTCGACCGCACCCCATGTTAAGACGAGAAATGCGAAGATGTGGTGCAGTGCAAATCGACCACCATGGCGCCGGAGCACGATCTCGGCCCACGCCTGAAGGTTCAAGCTTCGAGACGATACGGGTCTCCGCGGCCGCCTCTGCCTCGACAGCCCTGCCTCGCAAGTTGGCCGTGACCTTCCCCGCGTCGACCATGGTCTCTTCAACCAGCCTTGGTCCCCCAACGCCAAATGGGAACAGGGTCGGGAACGTCCTGGCAAAGAAGGACGCCTCAAAGGAATCGGTAAACTCACCCCGCGAAACCCGGATGTATGGCTCACAACCACCGTCGCCACGCCCCCGAACCCCCCCGGCTAGGGACCCGACCCACGCTCTCGGGCCCGCACGGCCGTCGTCGGCACCTTCACCAACAGCGTCACAGGCAAACTGCAGCTTCTCCACGTCCGCGACGTCTGGCGGTCCGTCGAGCGCGAACATGCCAGAAGACGTCACCTCGTTGATCGCTGGAACGTTCTGGTCGGGGCAGGCGTCACTTCCATCGCGAACCGCGCCTTCTCCGTTGGGCCCGTGACCTTCACCCTGGCCGCCGGCTTCTTGTCCTTGGTTGAGCAGGGCGAAGAGCTCCTCGATCTCCACCGGCCCTCCTCGTCCACGGCGCGTTCCGTGGGCGGCACAACGTGCGCCGTCCGCGCTTTCCCACCCAGACGGCTCGTTCCGCTCCATACGATCGCACACCGACGACGGTACCCCGTGTATCGAGTCTCCCCAGCTCTCCATCTCCGCCGCGTCGATCTCGATCTCGGCGTAGTGGGGGTTGTTCCGCTTCAGCCAGACAAGGGCCCTCTCGACCACCCGCCGCCTCACCGACAAGAGACTCGACAGGTCGCTCGGTGCCGGCTTCTCCGCGCCCTGCCACGAGATGTGGATCTCGTCCAGTGCTTGCAAAGGGGTGCGGGAGCACTTTGGTGGCCAGCTCCTGCACATTGTTCGGAAACACCGTGATGTGGCCCTGACATGCCTCGGATACTTCACGCTCTGCCTCTGCCCGCCCGGAATGCTATATCTCGTGACAAACCCGTAACATGAGTTCAGCGAGATGAGCTTCTCTTCGACCGGCGTCAGTCCCTTGAGCTCATCGGGGAACATGTGCTCGCAGCCAAGGCGACTGTGAAGGTGGATCGCCGGCGACAGGCTCCTGCGCGCCAGGCATCGGCCACACTCGGCGCACACCGACACGGACTCGCCCTCAGGAAAGCAACTCCGGCATGAAAATGGTGAGCGGCCGCCCTTTGGTACGCAACTTGACAGCCAATGATCCCATGTAATCTCCCTCAACTCTCCTCTCGTACACTTGCGGTAGCACACCATGCAGGTCCGTATCGGCAACGTGCTCGCATCGTGGAACGCCTGATAGAAGTCTCGCACCGTCGACACCTTCCTCTCGAGCGGTATTGGCGTGCACCACGTCTGATCGTTAGACAATCTCTCCTTCAAGGCAAAGTCTTCCTCCAAAAAGCGCAGCACACTCGCCAGGTCTTCGGCCTGCAGCTCCCGTCTCCTATGCCTTCCGATTCCACTTCGGACCT
This sequence comes from Hirsutella rhossiliensis, assembly GCF_020360975.1. Taxonomy (NCBI): domain Eukaryota; kingdom Fungi; phylum Ascomycota; class Sordariomycetes; order Hypocreales; family Ophiocordycipitaceae; genus Hirsutella; species Hirsutella rhossiliensis. Next base: position 2,410,533 of record NW_025408676.1, on the reverse strand, counting down.
GTTTTATCGGGCGCCCATCCCGGCTAGGAAGACGGGCTCTCTTCTCCGCCTCCGGGACTGCCTCTGTCCGCGCAGCGAGCCGTCCGCTGCCTCTGCTGCGCCATCGTCCACACCCACCTGTGCCCTTGGCCGCCGAACCGGTCCCCGACGGAGCTTGGGCAAACCCCATGCAATCGATGCTGCAAATTGCGCCGTTCGTCTTAGGTCTTGGAAAGTCGTATCCTTGGGCTGGATAGGTCGGACCGTCGGTCCCTTTTCGAACGAACACCCGGGACACCGCCGGTCGCCGCCTTATCTCCCTGCCCGTCACCTTCAGGACCCCTCTCCTGGGGCAAAACGGCCGATGAAGGGGTGGACTGTTAGAGCCCACTGCCCCTGGTCTCCACGTTCTGTAGGCAACACGAACCTCGGAAGCGGACTCGGTGACTGACGTTGCGCGGAATTTCCGCTGCTGACCAAATTACGGACTTCCGTGCTCTGCTTGACCGCAAACCGCCTCGCGGCGGTCTTCTCGGCAGTGACTTTGCGATCGCCTCTGCATGCTTTCTCCATGCGGTTTCTTCGACCGCAGACTGCTTAGGCTGAATCAGCCGGAACGTTAATGCTTCATTCGCCACTGATCTGTATCTCCCGAACCGCCCCAACCTTGTCTCCCGTGCTCCGTGCCCTTCTCGGAGTTGCCCTGTATCATCTCCGCACCCCGAAACAGGCACTCCCCGTTCCTACCCTCTTCTCCATCCTCGACTGACAACGAACAGGCTCCACGGTGAGCGGCCGCCTCGCCTAGCTTCCTGCAGGACTGTCCGCCATGCTACTGCCTCCTCGACGTCGACTAGCGTGGATTGGCAACAGGCTAGAAAGTTTTGGCTCCGGAGCACTTCCACTTGGATAATCTCGCTTCTTGGCGTACACTATTTCTTTCCGAGTGGGAAGCTTCCTAACGATCACTACTCATGGCCGTGGCATTTCTTCCCTTATAATGCTTGCCTATGGTACCGAAGCGATGCAATACTACTACCCTTTGTAATCCCCATTTACCCTCCCTATGTGCGTCCACCGTCCCGACCCTCGGCTGGTCTCCACGTGCGACCTGCTACCCCAGCTTTGCCAAAGGCGGCCCTTCCATCGCCGTGCTCTCTTTGCGCACTCCAGCGAATCCTGGCTACTGCCGACCTCCGGCACATGGGGTGGCCGCGCCAACCGCCCGCCGCACACTTCCAACCATACTCTCCGGCCCTTCCAACGCCGTCCCACCCACCTTGCGCATCAGTTGCTCCATCAATATCTGCCACTCCACCTCGTCGAGCAACAGCCAAAAGGCTGCCGGCGATAACATGTCCACGGTGTCCCTCGTGCAACCGGACTACCCGGCTAGGTTTGCTCCCTCGCCACCACCAACGTCGCATCAACGGCCTTCATGCTAAAGCGACAGCCAGGATCCCCCTGCCTGTCCTCTTGTAGTCGCTAGCCACCGGAGTCTCGACTTGCAAACCCTCTTGAGAGTTCTCGTGCCCAACTCGCATCCTCCTCCTCAGGTCGTCCCCTATATCCGACTTCACCGTGTCCCAATAGTGGACTCGACACGGTCGGCACCCGCCTCGCTCAGCCGCACGCAATGCCCATCCAACTACCGACGACCGTCAAAAAGGGACCCCTGCAATACTACCATAACCTCTTTCTTTCCTTCACTCTCATTCGTTATTGTCGCCTTTGCTATCTACTCCATGCAACGATGACACCGAAGGGTACTGCTGGACTTTCTTTCTCCGCAGACTTACCCACACTAACCTTACTGTTCGCCGACCTCCAACTTCTCGCGACATAGCCATCACCCCTACTCAACTTCCAACCCCCGGCTCCCTACTTCACTCACGACCATAGAACCAGATGGTCGAGACTGTTCAAGAACCTCGCCAGCTCATTCCCGCATACCCCCGCTTCTGATCTATCACCTAGGTAGCATTCTCTGACTCTTAAGTCTCCCCGACCCTAGCCGCGAGCCCTCTTTCGAGCAGCAAGAAAACCTGCTTTATAGGATGCCCACCTCCACTCTGCGTAACCCCTCATTTACACTTCCACGGTGACTACATCTGCCATGTTCTCACGATGTCGGCCTCCCAGCTCAACGTCGATACCTCGTCCTCCCGCGGCAACCTCTTGACAGCCAGAAAATGCTGGCGCCGACATGTCCATGATGGCCTTTGTCCAGCCCGGCTGCCCGGCTAGGTTCGCCTACCAGAATGAGCATCGTGTCAAAGGGCTCAACGCAGAAACCCTAGCGAGGGTCTTCCTTCCCACGCCCTCATGGCTGTCGACTCCGGAGTATGCAGCAATCCGGTCAGATACTGGCAATCCATCGACCTGCATCTTCTTCAGCCTTAATATTTCCATATACAACCAACAGATAATCTCCTCGGAATGGACCGAGCAATGGTTCTTCATGGTCGGCCGTGTTCATCCTTTGCCCTGACGTGGGAAATCGAGCGACGTGATGGCTGGGAGTCGGACGATGATAACATCACAGAATACACCGTCCCCGCGCTTATAGTCCGCGATCACAGCTACCAACCGTGAGTCTATGCTCCAAATCTCTGTCGCCACTGCCCTCCTGACGATATCCATAGAATTGTCACTCGCACCTCAGCTCGGTGGATACTTTCCCAACGATACAACCCATTGTCTCCTTCACGGGACCTGTCATCGGCTCCGGCCGCGACCTCCTGCATGGAAACTCGGCTGCGGCCCTTGACGACACCCAGCTGAGCTGCTGCGGCTTTGTCCAGCTCTCCACCTTTATTTGTCCTGGGATTCCCGGCAAAACCCCCTTCAAGGGCTTTCACCCCTTCCAAGTTTTCGTCATCTTCCCCATTCACGCTAATCCTTGGACCTCCCTATGCAAGAAGATGACCGAGAGGCGCGACAGCCAGTTCCAGTCGAACACTCTCTTCACCTGTACGGGCAAAATCGCCGGCTTACTGGATCACCAGATCATGAAACAGGCCCCGGCTTTCGACCAAGACTATATCTTCATCGTCGTCCCCGACACGTGGACTTTCCACGACAAGGCCATGTCCGACCAGGCTTCTGCAACACAACTACTGCCGACGACACCCAAAAGCGCGGTCGGCAATCCTCGGACTATAGCGTTGCGTTGGCCAGGTTTACCTCTACGAAGAAACCCAAGGCCGCCCAAAGCCCCGCCTCCCCACGCCGCATGCTTCTGGCCCAGTCGATCCCTTATGCTGGCATCAAGTCGGTCATTGCCCGATCCCTACCAAACCCCAACCAAGAGACCGCGACTTTCTCCCGAAACTTCCACCATAATCACCGACTGTGACGGTCAAGACTCCCAAATCCGATACCTCCTCCTTTCTGTCCCCGGAAGACCCGCAGAGTCAGAGACGGACACCGAACAGGTCAATCACCAAGACACATCCGCCTCTGGCTCTATCAGACCTCCCGCGTCGATATCTTCCCGACCACTGCGCGCCCGACGTCCGCCCAAGAATATTCTCTAAACTTTAAAGCATCAAACGAAACAATACAACATGACAACATGTCTCATCATCCTCAAAATCAACTGCCAAAGGCTCGAATAGCACATTCTCTTCTCTTCTTGTTCTCCTTTTCATGAAGACGATCAAGTCAAAACTTCCCCAATATACTCCTTATTCTGTTTATACCTACGACTTATACCGGTAGCACATGTAAATTTTCCGAGCCTTCCACTCGCCCAGACATGCATTACCCCTCACATCTCTCTTCAACCCTGCCGTCTCTCCACGCCCTTTGAGTTTGCGCCTTTTAAACAAAATCTCCCTCCAGCGGCCTAGCCTGCCTCCCCGACGCTCTGTCTCGGTTTCACTCACGATAATGCTCTACGTCTCTCGCCGTGTCTCGTATCTCGACCTCACTCTTCTTCCTGTCTCCAATCTACTGTCGCCAACTCTCTCTCTCTTCTGTAGCCAACTCTTCTCCGGTTCTCTTGTCGCCAAATTTCGTTCCGAAAGGCTTCTTTGCGCGAGCCGCGGCTGGCGAGCCTTCCTCTCGTATTCAGTCAGAAAGAGAGGCATAAAACCTCTTCTCATTGGCTAATTGGCCTCCCCTGTACTCAACTCGTGCGGGGAGTGGTCGGTTGGCAACGCCACCAAATGAAGGCCATGCCGCAAACCCCTGAGCGTTGACTAGGTAACGAGCTAGCCGTTTCCGAGAGCTTTTCTTCAATGCAAGTTTCAAGCACACGCTTCCACTTCCATCGTGGGTCGAATCTATCGAACCCATCGGTTACTAACGGATTCTAGGTCAAATTTAGCTCCGCGGCCGACCTAGCTACAACATTCCCTGGCACCACCTGCGGGTGTGTATTGCTGCAGCCCCCAGGGTACTGTATACGATATCGCCTGGAACCCAGGCGCCGAACCATTGGAAGATCCCCCGGCCGTTATTATGGTGGACTTTGATAGCTACGATGGACCGCCATATCTAATAACTAACGAGGGCAGGAAAATCTCACCCATCCTCCCAGTCAGGCGTGATTTCCTTATGGGCAACGAGACCTGCGCTCGCACGCAGTTTCCCCTGATGGTGGCGTTTGCTATCACTGTTCACAAATGCCAGAGCCTAACGAAGGAGCAAATAGTTACTGATCTCGCTACACGCGACTTCCAGGCCGGTATTAGCTATGTTGCTGTGTCACGGGTTACGTCGCTGCAAGGCTTACTCCTTGAGGCGCCTTTCGATCGTCAGAGCCTCTATAACCACACGCCGACAGAAGGTTTATAAGCCTGTCTCCCTACGTGCTGCGTTTACGGCTAACTACAAAGGCTAAAGCAGGGATGAAGATGCGCCTCGCTGACCAACAACGGCGTCAGGGTCAACAGCTGAGCGATGCACCGTATCCACCACTCTACCTTGACTAAACGACGTCTTCCTATAAGCTACAGGAAGGGGAGGTTCGATATAGGGTATATAGTTAGATTGGGCCAGTCAAGGAGCGGTTTAAACAGCTGGATGGCCGCCGCAGGCAAAGGGGTTCTAGGGGTCCCCTAGGAAAGTTGAATTGCAGGAATACGATGTTCACCCTTCGGGCTGGATATTCAGCCGTTAAGCCCCTTGCCTTGGCAACTTAACGGGTGTTCGAAGTATTTTACGCACTTCGTCTTACAGGTTATACATGTTTTTCGTTGGAAATCAATCCGAAACCCTATTTCAATCTCGCAGGGAAGTAATTTGGAAAGGTAAGGGTCAACATGTAAATTGAGGTTCGTCTCTTCTATCTAAGAAGGAGTGAGCAAGAACCCTATTTATGATCAAAGAGAGTAGAAGAGTTCAAGGAAAGACGCATAATCTAATGAGGACAGATTGCAGATGTGCATAAGAAAAGGGGTAGTGGCTTAAGCAAAGGGAAATAGTCCTGTTACAGGATCCGTCATGTGTCAAGTACAAATGGTACGTATCCTGAGTGCAACACACCCCCCCAGTCTGAGGGAAGATCCCTCAAACTGTGATATCACTCCTCGTCGTCGGAGGGAACGTGGTGAATTCGTGGGGAAATGTCAATAAGACCAAGTTGCTGAACAAAGGCCTTGAAGGCTTGGCCAGGCAGTGCTTTGGTGAGACCATCCGCGATCATTTGGTTTGTTGGGACGTACTCAACCTCAAAGTGGCCTTCTTGGAACGTTTGCCTTGCCCAGGCGTTGTGAATATCAACGTGCTTAAGCGCGGTTCTGACACGGGGAACGTCAGCTGTGATAAGCCTGATCGTTTGCGTGTTGTCACACTCAATGATAGGGTCGTTGTCAAGCTGAAGATCGATTTGCTTGAAGAGTCGAAGGAGGCTGAGAGTTTCCTTGGCAGTGTGAGTGAAGGCGAGGAGCTCTGCCTCAGTCGAGGAAGTTGTGACTGTGGCTTGCTTTGTGGCATTCCACCAAATGGGACCGTTGAAGAGAGTGATGAGGCATCCTTGGGAGGATTTCCTCGAGTCGGGATTGTCTGCAAAAGCAGCATCGGTAGCAATACGGATTTCTTTTGGCTTGGTGAGGAGGTGGAGCTCGTTGGAGTCTCCCGAGAACTCAAGCGCGAAGAATCTCGTAGCAAATAGATACTCAAGCATCTGATCCATGACTTCATGGTGCTTGGAAGACGGGTTCATCATGTGTTCAGCAAGTTTGCTAACACCAAAGGAAACATCGGTCGGGTTGAGATCGCAACGAAGTTGATCGATCCGGTTTTCTGTTGAAACAAGTTCACGCTTTCAGGAGAGGCCTGTTCGTCGTGACGTTGAAGGGAATTTCCGGGCAGCGGGTTGCCTCGAAAGGAGCTTTTCTTGGTGATTCCGTATTGGGTTGCAATCTTGTCGATGTAGGAATCTTGGCAAAGCCAAACCTTGCGGGCATCTCGGTCCCGAATGACTCGGATCCCAAGAAACCAAGACACTTCACCTTGATCGGTGAGTTCGTAGTGTCGTTTGAGTCGTGTGATCAGATGGTTGACATTGTCCTCGTTCTTTTGCCGATAAAGAATCGAGATGTCATCCACAAAGAAGAAAATGATGCACCAGTCATTCATCTGGATGCACGGTTCATCAGAACAGGTCTCGAGGCCTAGTTCTGCAAAGGTGGTCGTGAGTTCTTTCTGCCAGAGCAAGGGTGATCTTCGTAGACCATACAGGGCTCGGAGAAGCTTGAGAACCCAGCCAAAGCGTTTGAATCCATCGGGGAATTCGACATAGACGAGTTCGTCTAACTCGGCATTGGTAAAAGCGTTCACAGCGTCAAGGTGCCGTGATTCTAGGTCAAACTTGCACATTAGGGCCATCATAATGCGGAAGTTGCGCGCTGCAAGCGTCGCTGCATATGTGTCTCTGCCGTTGGTTTCCTGTAAGTCTCCGCGGACGCAGAGGCGGGACTTGAACTTGGTCAGGTATCCGTGCTTGTTGAATTTGTACTTGAATGCCCAAGTGAGGGGAAGAGGTCTTCCAGCGGTCGGATCCATCTGATCGCGCCGAACGGGTTTGAAGGTGCCTCGGGAAAAGAGTGCATCAACTTCTGTTTTGCCAGCAAGTTTGAACTGGTCTCCGAAGGGGTGAGAGTCGAGTTCTCTCCAGGATCGTGGTTCAGGGGGGAAGACTCCGCTTGTGGAGTCGTTCCTCCCTGGCTGCTCGGAATGCAGCGTGAAAAGCAGCTGAGGGGATGAGACTGTTTCCTCGCTTCAATTCGGGCTGAGCGTCTAGTTGGCTCTTGAGGAGTCTTGTCCACTTGATTTGGCTCAGGCTCGGGGTTCGGAGGCGGGTCCTCCGGGCCAGCGACAAATATAGTGTCAAGTGGCTCTGGGGTTTCCGTAGGGGTAAGCAGTTGTGCTACCTCGTCTTGGAAGCGCACTCGTTTTTCAGGGGCGGATTGAGAAACCATCCGATCGTTGGGTTCCTCATCCTCTGACTCAGAGTCGATGTGCTCTGGAAACGGGTTTTCTGGTTCTTTGATGACCAGGGGAGTGTCTCCAGCAGATTTCTGGTAGACCTGTGATTCATCGAAAGTGACATCACGAACTCGGCGGACTTCCGAACGTGAAGGAATCCAAATGCGGTAAATATTGTGGGAATCGTACCCCACCAAATAACCAATCTCGGCGTGTGGTTGAGTCTTAAGGTCTCTCTTCTGAGTACCTTGAAGTGCAGTGGTAGTTAAAGGATAGGCTTTGCAGCCATATGCCTTCAGGTGAGTGATGTCGGGTAAAGGATTCGCTGAGTAACCGGTGTCTCGGTTGTTGTCCCTAAGCCACTCGTGTAGCCTTTGGAAGGGAGTCTTCCAGTTCTCGCGAAGTTGAGGTGACCGGTTGTGTAGATAGGTGGCGGCGGTCCAGGTCTCAGGCCACATATCATCATCGAGATTTGCCTCGACGTGCATGTTCCTAGCCCATGTGCCTATCACCCCCCCAGAACGCTCGGCGGGGCCGTTCTGTGCCGGTGTGTGAGGAGCAGTGGGTTCATCCTCAATGCCCTCATCATCTATCCATGTAACGTACCCCGACTGGAGTCCGCGGTCGTTATCCCGGTGAACGACGCATGCTTGGAGCCTCCATTGGCGCCAAATGTACGAAGAAAAACGTGAAAGTGTTGAAAGAAGGGTCTCCTGTTGACTGTTTGGAAGTGCGTAGCAGAAAATGAGCCCAGAAAAGTCATCTTTGAGTAACAATGCTACCTTCTTGCCGTTGTAGCTTTGGTGCATGCTGAAGAGGTCAATGTAGATCCGCCAGAAAGGCCTTGAAGAAGTTGCCTTGGACGGTCTTCGTGAAACTTGTTTTTTTCGCTTTTGCGAGGGAGCATACCTCACAGTCGATAGTTGCCGGGCCTTTGATCTTACAGCCTGTGGTGGCTTCGACGAGGTGTTCCAACGCAGTAGGGTTCAAGTGACCCAAACGTCGGTGCCAGAGTTGCGCCTCTTGTGGATCAGAAGGTTTAGGATCCTTTGAGGTCATTGCGGCAATAGCAGGCGGGAGAGAAGGGGGGATTGGCGTGAATTCGAGGACATTTTGTCCGTGCATCGGGGTCGTCCTACATATCTCCCAGCCATCCTTTGACACAATTCCTGTCATAAGGGTCCAATCGATGCCTGCCTTGCGGAATCGATCGGCTGATGCAACGTTGGTGTGGAAAGACGGGACGTGTAAGGCTTGGTTGAGTTGGAAAGTTCGATTGTAGCTGACATTGATGATGACGGTGCCTCGACCAAGGATAGGCAAGGAATCATTCCCCGAAAGAAGCCCTTCTCCTTCCTCTGCGGGTTGATAGTCAATGAAACGGTGCCGATCCCGGATTACGTGGACGTCTGATGCTGAATCGAGCAAAACAGAGTCTCGAAGTGGGTAGACGTATGATGTGGATGCGGCTGCCGGTGGAGGTGAGCTTACGGTGACCGCAGCAGCGGCTGACGGTTCACCCGTTCTCGGAGTGTCGTTTCGAGTGCTAGATTGGTTCCTAGCCTCTCGTTTATCGCGAGCTTGCTTGATAGACTGCTCGACTTTCTCCTTGAGGTGTGGTCTCTTCTCAAGTCGGTCATTTTTCTTTGCCTCAATCTCCGGATCTGGTATCCATGAGGCTGGGCGGATTTCCTCGTTGTAGTACCAACAATCTGAGAAGTAGTGTTTCAGTCCACACACGCAGGGTGGCCTTTCAGGCCGGGTTGACGAGGAATTCGTCGAGTCGTTATTAGAAGGCCGTTGAGGATTCGTTTGGTCGGATCGCTCTTGCTGCCAAGCAGACTTGCAAATAGATAAATCATAATCAAATCAAATCAAATCAAATCAAATTTATCCAAATCAAATCAAATCAAATTGCCCCTGCGCTGAATCAAATCAAATCAAATCGCAACACCCAAATTTATTTGGATATCTTGTTGGATCCACCTGTGCACTAGGCACCGATCGCGCACGTATAACTAATCGACCGCGCTAGTCACGTGCGAGTAAGAGGTGAGACACAGGGAGGAAGGTCTTTGCACACAGTTTGTATGGGACACGTTTCCTAGTTACACAAGATATAACCAATTGAACCAGTTCGAATAACCTCACTGCAGTGAAGAGCCTGTCCACACTGATCAGTGTCGCCCGGCAAAGGTGACACAGAACAGCAAGACGGAAGAGAGCTAACCTATCGTCACGCTCTGCAAAGCGAGCTCCTGACGGTAGGATAGTTGCTACAACGCGCGGATTGCTACGAAGACTCTGCATCAGAGCCCACTCTAGTTATCCAACCGTGCCTAAGCTTTGCTGTCATCAGCGACCCTTAGGCGTGCCCTATCGCACATTGATAACCTCATTGACACCCTGTGCCCTGTTTCTCAGCACACAGCCTGTCAATATGTCTGACAATTCATCTGCCGCACTAGCCCCGGCAACAGCCCAGGATACCCCGGCCAACGTGTCTCTCGAAGACAGGCAACTCGTTGAACGGAACCTGACGATCGTGGAGCTCCCTTCACTCCCGATCAGGCATTTCGACGCGGATTTCCTCAACGAACCTATCACCCAGAGCTCCTCCCTTGTCCACCGCAACAGCTTCTTCTTAGGCTGTGTGGCAACATACACGGTGGATAAACGTAACCACGGAATTGCCCTGCTTGGGGATCTGTATAACGACTTCACGGGATGGAGCTATGATGACTTCGAACTAATCAACCCACGCCTTAGATCAAGACTCCGGACGCTTCTCAGAATTAGGGGGATCTATATGGGCAAGGCCAACTCTAGCATCTCTCGAGCTTTATGTGGCCTTCTAACAAGTAACGAACTTCCTGAATGGGATGAGAACGAGTTGCTTGGTCAAGAGGTTGCTGAAAACACCGTGGCATATAAGGTGAAACAGAAGCTGCTCCAAGGAACTGTTAAAGCGGCTATATCGTCACCGGCACCGATAGTAATCCAGCAGCCAACTATTACCCGACCGGCAGAACCGGAATCCCCTCATATCATTGAGACCCATCAACCCGCTCAGCAAGAGCCTCAGCATCAATGGCGCGAATCCCTCGGTATCAGCAG